>NC_062296.1:40353288-41567883 GCF_902655055.1 Lutra lutra
AATAACACCTAAAGCTTTCCCTTAAAGAAAACATTATTGATTTTTAAACAACTTACTAGTGAAAAAGAATGGCATTCATTTAGGTTTAGCCAGAGACACATCATAGATTGATTTAGAAGAGTAAATGAAGACATGAATGGATCCTGGGGAAGGGGTTTTGCATTCTGGCTGGGTCACTTCCTTGCAACATTTTTTTGGGCCAATTAGATTGCAGGATTTTTTATTAACGGTTTGAGCTACATGATTTCTGATGCTCCTCCACACCACTTGCAACTTTTTTTTCTCCACATACTCACAAGTATGTCACACACCCCTAACATGAATTTATTCTACAATTGGCTTTTTAAAAATTCTTTCCTCTAATGAACATAATTTTACATTACAACTCTATATTAGCATTTGCTATTGAACATCTGAAATTACTTCTTTAATCCTCCAAAGTTTACACCTCAGCTTAAAAACTCTTCTATAAAGCCTTCTTAGGGTGTTATGGGGTACATATTCATTTGTACTTTGGGAGAGGCCACTCTATGAGTATTGTATCAATTGGATTTGAATTTGACTTTGAGTAGTAATATAAGACCCAACCTCAGTGGCTGAAACAAAATGGGTGGGTTATTTCCCCTCTCACATAATGAAAAGGCCAGAGATAAAGCAGCCCAGGGCTGGTACAGCTCCTTTGCAACATCATCAACATTCCAAGTTCATTGTATCCTTATATTTTATCCCTCACATTTGATTTTTACCCCTGTGGCTTGTCACTTCATGGCCCCAGGATGGCTGCTCCACCTCCTGCCTAATAATGTCTGCATTATAGTCAAAAAGGGAGAAAAAGTAGGAAGAGGTAGTATCTAATTGCAGCATATGTGCCATTCAGCAGAATTTTATCACACAACCACCAAAGCTGCAAGTGAATTTGAAAAGGTAGGTTGCTGCCAACAACAAAACTGGGGTGCTAAAGAAAGGTAAAAAGGATAATAACTTGAGGTTTTAGTAGCATTTTCTGTTATAATGTTCTTCAGTCACATTAAATGTGACCATAATCTATACCCTAATTAAATTATAAATTCTCTGAGGTCAGAGGTCATTAATTTAATTTCTTTTGTGCCTCCCTCCTCCCCTTAGCATATTTGTACCATTCCGTGTCTGATGGTAATTGAATGAACCAAGTAGGCAGCTATACCACATGTTCTTTCCTACACTTAGCTAGATGACATTTGTCTGTGTGAATATGAGCTTAGTTCCTAAAAATGCAAAGCAATATGTATCACTTTTAAACAGCTGGATTCACATTAGATGGTGATATGGCTCCTTTTTTTCTACCAAATAAATTTCAACCACTTACTTGGCATTTGAAACCCTCCCCAACCTAATCTCTCCCCACCAACATCTCCAGGTTTATATCCCACTTCTCCCTTACAGATTTCATTTCCTTTCTCAAACAGAACTCCTCACTGTTATGAATTCAATATATATATGAATTATTTTGTGTAATATGCTCAACTGAACAACAAAGAAACAAATAAGCAATGACAACCAGAATAAACCCTAGCACTTGAATTTGTCCTGTCACCCATAGGGTGCTCTTACCATATTCAATAACCAAATTCTTCAATGTCTTCCATAAAATCTTTTCTGATGAATGAGATGAAATGAGTATGTGAACATTAAGAGAGAGGACAAGATGAAGCATTATGCCCCTATATTTTCTTTCCAACCTCACCCCTTGTGTATAGTAAGGGTTCTTTTTAGCACTATAAGCAAGGTTATACACAGAAAATTATTCATATAGCAAGAAAGATTTGTCTTTATACTGCTCCAACATCAAGAATCTAACATTTAACTTTATCTCTCTAGAGGTCTAAAAGAACCAGCATAGATCCATGAAGGACAGACTTACAGGCTTCTACCACATGGGCCACTAGCATGATGGAGCCAGGACTCTAGGGAGAGGGTGGAATTCTGGAAAGGGATGAGGGAGCTTTCACATACTAATTTGAGGCTGACTTTCTGTGGGTTTCAAAGTCAAGATATGCTGTATACTATCCTGTACACTCTAAGAGTATTCATATTTAGCTGCTACTGAAAATGTATTCTTTCTATAACAGCATGTGCCTTTCAGACATGGCGGTGTATAACAATAGGGTTACATAGGTTAAAAACCTGGTATATAGTAGGTACTCAATAAATGACAAGAGCTCCCCTTCCTATTTCTTTCTCTCACATTTCATAGCACCTTGCCTATACTTCTCTTTTGGTTATATTCATTTCCTCTTTTTTTTTTTTTTTTTTAGGTAGTAATCTATTACAGGATTATAAACACCTCAAGGGCAGGGAATTGTCTAATTTAACCTTGCAAACTTCACAAAGCCTGCTAACCCTCAAATGCCTCAAATATGGTAGGAGCTCTATTGTTTAGTGAAAGAATGAAAAAATAAGCTAACGCCTTAATAGGCAAAAATAACATTTGAACCATCTAAATGAATTTTCTTGCTGGTCAGTGGAGGCATTTGGAAAGGGTGTAAGGGAAGACTTAATACTAGTAGCTGTTATCTGCACAGGCAGTCACCCTTTAATTCCACAAACATTTACTGAGAACAACTGCATCAATTATCTTTGCCCATGAGGAGATTGTATTTTGAGAGAGGTACAAACACAGGTTTCAAATAAAAAAAAAATCACAGAAAACAGTGCAAGCAAACATCTTTTCAATATCAAAATGTGTAGAACCCTTAAAGTATTATGGGCAGTGTAACTATAGAGTTTTATATTTGATTAGTATTTAATGCCTATCAAAAAACCTTCTCAAACCCTATCATCTTGAAATGTACAGTAAAGAAAAGACAAATAATTATCCTTTCACAGAAAGTAGCATCCCTTTCTGCTCTGTTTTTATACTGGAATTGTATTTGACCAGTTTGGTAATACCTTGACATCAAAACAGTGGACCCATACAAAGTAGAAATTGGGCCTAAACACAACCAAAATAGGTAAGATTACCTATTAATCCACCAGATACCTTTAGTTAACAATATCAGACCAATCAACACAAACTAAAAGTAAAAGAACAAACTTTTAATCACCTTGATTTAAATATATGGCCAAGTTTGTCTTCTAATTAAAACCATCACAGAGGTACATTTAAAATTTCCAGGAGCATTATATATACACATATCTGTGCTTTTGTTTCTTGCTTTGTCACTTAGTATCACTAGTGTTTTCACTTGCGCGCGCTCTCTCTCTCTATCACACACACACACACACACACACACACACACAAGTTTTGTTGGCACTCTGTCACTCATAGCTCTCTAGAGGTCTCCTACCAACTGATGTGTCAAATAGGTATTCCTGTCCATTGCTTCAGAACAGTGCAGCCCTATAGACGTTTCTGTGGTGGTGGGGATGTTCTGTATATCTGCTATCTAAAAGAGTAGTGGTTAGCCATACGTAGCTACTGAACACTTGTAATGTAGCTAGTGTGACTAAGGAACTGAATTTTTTATTGAATTTTAATTCATGTACATTTAAATAGAATCATGTGGTTAGTAGCTATTATACTGGACAGCATAATCTAGAGTGTATGGAAAGACAGGACTTTCTAAGAGTGCTATCTGCTCTTCCTACCTGTCTCAGGCCACCTGATATTCCTTCTCCATTCATCAAGTTCTACTATTTTAAGTCTTCATTCGTTCACTAGAAAGCACATAATGACTCAGTTATCATATTCTTAATTTAGTTTACTTGGCAGGGCAGGAGAAGGCTTACAGTGGGGGGACAACTCAATCCAACATGTATTTATACAGTTTTATCTCTGCCCAAGATCTCTCCAAGCCAGAACATAAGAAAACCTAACAGGATATTCTAATTTGGCTCTAACTGCTCTCTTACGTATCCCTCCCCATCTTACAAAGCTACCTTAGATGTTGACTCTTGTAGAAAATGTCCCCACATTTATCCTGCCCATTCTCTATCCTTACTCCACTAATCTCTTGTTACTCTATTTTAATATGCAATGCACAAAGTCAGTAATGCAAGGTGGAGGTCTAGAAGAAAATGGGAGTTTGTTTTTACAAACTTTCAACTAAAATATTGAGATAATACTGTAATTTTCTGATGATGGCTTCAGTTCTTCCGAGGACTTGAATACATACACCATGAGCAAATTGTGATAACACTTTTTAGAGTCAATTAGTGCATGTAAATAAACACCATATTTAAGCACAGCTTCCTTAACTGTGTGACTCACTACAGTCATCCAAGTGCTCACTTATTCCAAAGCATCTGTATGCTGCATGTAACAGAAGGTGACAGAAAATACAAGTCACATTTGCACATGCCTATATGGAGGATATTTACTGCACCCATTTGCAATTGCCCAGAAAGGAGGGTTTAGAAGAAACAGACAGTAAGGGTCAAAGTAAGCTAAATGAGTAGTAGGGAAAATCTAATATAAGCCTGGGTCTTCTAACAGTTGTTGACTATAGAAAAATCTATACCACCTTCTGAAGTCCGCTGGATCAGTGTGAATAAACACTATGCTAATGAATGTCCTTTCAGTAAGAAAGCATTAACCTGCATGCATATTTAGGTGCAATGAATAATCATCTTGTTAACACCTGAATACATTCGACAATGCATGAAGTCACAAAACACTATCCTCCCTAATGCTCATGGTTAGTCTTAATTCAATGCTTTATTTGACATATATGGAGCTGATTCCATTAAAGCTGATGATACCACCTTCTAGGCCCTCTGTGGAACTCTTCTCTCCCAGGTTTCACTGTGGTGGCAATCCCAAGAACGTGCTAAAGTGTGGAGTTAGTTCCAAATCCACAGCTAAAATTTTTAAAACCTCTGCTTAAAGTTTCAGCAGAGCAGAACAACAACCAGTAATTAAAAACCCTGAAACCCTTCTGACACAGTGTGCAGAGAAAGTAGTCTTTAGAAGAATCTGGCCAACCGTGTAACATATTTTGTTATGGAAGACTATGAAAGGTAAATATATCCTGTGCTTCCTCTGAAATCCTTAAGATAGATCCTTAACAAATTATCGACTTAATCATATTGATATTATAGAATCATCACATAATTTTTGAGCATTTATGTGCCCATCACGTGTAGTTACTAAGGATTAAAGTTATGACTTAAGATACAGCTTATATCCTCAAGGATCTTACAATTTAATTCTCCATTCAGGTTCTATTATCATGTATTAGTAATGCCAAAAATATTTATTTAGCAATTATCTGTACTATTTCAAAATGAGGCTTTCCATATCATGCAGTCTGCAAATGGATAATGAAATGCTTGGATGGTATAAAGATTTGTTTTTGAAGTTCTTTTTTTATTTTAATGTAGATAAACAACCAGCTAATTTGGTGTTTTGCCAGCCTTTGAAAAAAAAAAAAAGAAACTCACTAAAAGTAACATGTGTTTACAGGAGAATTCTACAAACACACCAAATCATTTAATAGCTGCTCTAACTACTAAACCACCAGTCACCAACTATAGCTGTTAAATTGAGAACTACTGAAATAAAAGCACCAGGGGGAGTATTTTGCAGTGCATCCCACAGGATGTGTCATCACAATTATTAAATATATTAAATAGTAACTACCATTACCTGGAGATGTTTAATTGTGTTACCCAAAAGATGGCATGGACGAATAGCACCAATAGTACCAAGTAGGGGTTCACTTTTGTAACTCTGAATCCAAGTAAGATGTGACTTTTCCAAAGTAACACCCCTCCTTTTCCTACCCCATCCTGGTCCCAAACAGAAGAACAACTCTGGTAGACAGACTGAAGGGATAACAAACTCCAGTTGGAAATGCAGGGGTATACGATTTCACAATAATTTCTAGAACTGTATAACTTTATAACATGATATAGATTCTCATTACACTCTGTGGGTCCTCATAATTATCAACTCTTTCTTTCATTGGTCATTAAGTCTCCCTTGGCCCTCAGATAAAAAGCCCCTGTACGTAGTATTAAATACCTGATCTAGTGAAACCTGATACCACAGGTGGGAAAAACTAAGTAAAGCAACTCTTCTTGAATAATTCTGTCTGTAAGCACACTGAAGAGAGAGACAACCATCTTACTTCTCATTATATCTCTAGAATATAGCCCAGGGTCATCACATGACAGGCAGTTAATAAATATTTGTTGAGTGAACGAGTGTGCAGCACATTACACTATTTTAATGACATGGAGTAGGGGATGAAATCCCATAGTACAATTGTATCTACATGAAACTACTTTTTCTAAAATTTTGATTTAACTGACCAGAAATTTCATTCAAGCTGTTGGCCAATTGTATCAGAAAAGAGGTTGAATTGAATTTGCTCACTGGATTGATTAGGTAATTTATATGACTGAATCCACTTTGGATTATTCTGGCATCACAGATAAATGTTTACAGTTAATAAAAGCAGTCTGTGACATCAGAAATCACCCAAGCTGAAGAAGTCAATGAGAAAATGGAATTAAATTAAGTCTGAGATTAGGAAGACAATTTTACAAACACTAAGCTCTAATATATCTCACAGAAATAGAAAAGCAGTAGAATGTGTCATTTCTGATAAGAATACATCTACAGGTCTGGGGCGCCTGGGTGGCTCAGTGGGTTAAAGCCTCTGCCTTCGGCTCAGGTCATGATCCCAGGGTCCTGGGATCGAGCCCCACATCGGGCTCTCTGCTCAGCGGGGAGCCTGCTTCCTCCTCTCTCTCTGCCTGCCTCTCTGCCTACTTGTGATCTCCGTCTGTCAAATAAATAAATAAAATCTTTAAAAAAAAAAAAAAGAATACATCTACAGGTCTGTGACGGTGTAGTATAAATATATATGATTTGGAATTATTTGATTGTTGGCCCTGAGAGAATATTTATATGAAAGACACTTGGGGTGCATGTGTGCATATGTGCACATGGGAACATACACACACTCATATATACACACAGGTAGAATTCATTATTTAAAATCCTAAAATTAAGAGAAGATACATTGAAATGGCTATTTGTATAATTCCTGTTTCCAGTATAAATCTTGTTTTCACTATACAGAAAATATTAAAGTCAAATTGTCTGAAGTTACAAATACATTTAAATCTTTGTTTATATCTTGCTATTTGACAAAAGTTAAGAATAGGAGGGAAAAGAAACAATGCTAAAGTGTTAGCAACCATGGTCTGTTGAAGAGCATAAAAAAATAACATTAAATGTCCCTCCAAAATCATGAAAATCAGTGGGAAAATAGAATTTGATTCAAAGATTCTATTTACACATAACATTTCTAGTAATGTGTTTACTGGACAAAATGAAGTCTAGCTCTACTTTGATATTTTTATTGATCTTTAGGTAATTACAGATACATTTAGATTTATGCACATGTGGATATTTAAAAGAAAAGAAACAATGGTGGTGATTCTGAGGCTCAGCTGTTGCCAGTGAAATAGGGAGAGCAATATAACTTCATAGAAACATTGTTATTGAGTAAACTTCAACCCCCAAGGAACTACACATATCACGGTTTTAGCTGATTCAAGTTTCCTCTGTTCAGAGCAGCACTTTTTACTCTGCTTTTTCCCATATTGATTTCAATTAAGTTTCACCTCTGAGAACCCAAGAAACCACAAATTGTGCTCTTCTCCCCCTAGCGAGTTTGCCCAAAATGTGTTCTGTTTTAATCACAATATAGGGACTACAAGGAACAGCATGACCTCTTCTTAGTACATATTGGGAGAGTTTAATTCTTTCTTTCATTTATATCCCTAGCAAGAATCCTTTTCTAGATTTCCTTATGGGATAACTTTTTATGAGGAAAGTCATTGGTTTGGGAAAGGAAGTAGGGTGGGAAGCCAGCCAGGCACATTGTTTTCTTTTCTTGGCCATCTTCCTACTGCAGCTGGTTATTCGAAGGCTGGGCAGTCTGTAAAAATATCATGCTGGAATGGTTAAATTTATGCTTGTGTTTTTCTCCCTGGAAGCCGATTTTTTAAAAGAACCCTGAATTCTATGTTGATTATTATTATTATGAGGACCCTTACTGACTAATAAATGCTGGAAATTATCTTAATTGAACCTTCTTGAGAAGAATCAACCTACTCACCATTTTGAGTAAAGTGTAAAAGGCTAATGACATTAGACAGTATTCTGTTTGGATTTCCAGCTGTGATTTTCCTTTGATTAAAATAAGTAAGTGGTGGAGCACCAACTTTGTCACCTGAGCATTGTTAAAACTGACATTTGCAAAACAACTACGTTAATATGACATTTTCCTTTTTCTTCTTGGTACTTTGGTGTGATCTGACAATAAACCAAGAGGACTTTCCTTGAAACCTTTGGTATTTGACCAAGTGCCACCTGTACATCTTTTGCTTTCAAACTGTTGTCATTTTCCTGCTGCTTTGCCATGAATGCAGACTGCATTAAAACTTCAGCAAATTCCTCATATCTTAACCTGTGACTAACACAGACCATAGACTGCTTTAAAAGAAATGCAGTGTTGTTTTAGTAACAAAATTTGCAATGACTATGGTGAAGCAAATTGCTTTTTAGCATGCCTATCTTCTCAAGCTTTCCTTTATTACCCCCTTCCAACCACCCTCCAGCCAATTAGACATAATTTATCAAAGTGGAGCTGTCCACTCACAAGCTACCATGTGTCTCTTTCTGTTAGCTTTCCTTTTTCTACTCCTGAAACATAAATACATAAATAAATAATAATAAATGAATGAATGAATGAATGAATGAAAGAATTTGGATATACATATGTAATACACATGTAACAGCATATATATATATTTTTACATGTATATTATATATTATATATGGCCGTTTCCATGCTAAAATAGCAGTTAAATAGTTGTATAGAGACTATATGGCCCACAAAGCCTAAAATATTACCTGGTTCTTTACAGAATAAGATTTCTAAACCTTGTCTAGAGTCATATTTAATAAGGGGGAAAACAGTGATAAGTGTTGAGCTCTTTCCTTTTACACAACACAGTAAAAATACATTTCTCAAACAGTTCAGCCAAGCTATAAATGAGGATACTTTTTGACAATGAAAACAACCAGCCAATAAGGATAAATAAAAACTCCAACCAGAATAGGGTTTAAGTTCTAGCTCTGTCACTAATTCTATGAATCTAATCATGCTAACTTCCCTTTCTCACCTTTCTTTTCCTATCTTTAAAACTAAAAGTTTGATGGGCGCCTAGGTGGCTCAGTGGGTTAAAACCTCTGCCTTCTGCTCAGGTCATGATCCCAGGGTCCTGGGATCGAGCCCTGCATCAGGTGCTCTGCTCAGCAGGATGCCTGCTTCCCTTCCTCTCTCTGCCTGCCTCTCTGTCTATCTCTGTCTGTCAAATAAATAAATAAATAATCTTAAAAAAAAAAACTAAAAATTTGAATAAAATAATTTGTCTCATCATTTTCAAATAAAGAAATCTCAGATTTTCCTCTCTTTTAAAATTTATTTACATAACAAAAAATCATTCACTTTACTAAAGGAGTCACCACAGGGTTTCTATATCTAGTTAGCTCTTGTTTCTATGGTACTTGAGTTTTTGTGTAAGAGGTCACTCCTTACCAAGTACTTGACTAATAAAATTGAAGTGGTCAGTTATTAGAGTTCTATCAAAAAAAAAATAATGGCAGTAACTCTGTCATCATCATAAAAGTCATTGTGAAAATGAAATTTAAGTGAAAGAAATTAGATTTACACATGAGTTTTTGGGAATATATCTATTGTATAACATACTATTCAACTACAATTAATCCCAAATTTATGCTAAACTCACATTTTCTCTTGGTCCATGGATTAAAGCACACCGTTGTGTGGGACTTTCCTACCTCAAATGTGGTTTGTGGACCAGCAATATTTGTTTCCCCTGGGAGCTTGTTAGAAATGCAGAAAATCAGACCCCACCCCAGGCCTTCTGAATCAGCACCTACAGTTTAAAAAATTCCCAGGTGATTCCTATGCATATTAAAGTTTGAGAAGCACGGTTGTAGGACAGTACTTCCCAAACACTGGGCTATTATACTTCAGAATCACCTGGGGGTGCTAAGCAAACATGTGGATTCCTTAACCCGAGAGGCTCCAGACCTTTTGAAACTGAGTCGCTAGTGTGAGGTCTAAAAATCGTTGTTGTTGGGGCGCCTGGGTGGCTCAGTGGGTTAAGCCGCTGCCTTTGGCTCAGGTCATGATCTCAGGGTCCTGGGATCGAGTCCCACATCGGGCTCTCTGCTCACCAAGAAGCCTGCTTCCCTCTCTCTCTCTGCCTTCCTCTCCATCTACTTGTGATCTCTCTCTGTCAAATAAATAAATAAAATCCTTAAAAAAAAATTGTTGTTGTTTTTTTTTATTTATTTGACAGAGAGAAATCACAAGTAGGCAGAGAGGCAGGCAGAGAGAGAGGAGGAAGCAGGCTCCCTGCTGAGCAGAAAGCCCGAATGTGGGGCTCGAACCCAGGACCTGGTATCATGACCCCAGCCGAAGGCAGCGGCTTAACCCACTGAGCCACCCAGGCGCCCCGTTGTTGTTGTTTTTTAAAGCAGTCCTGGTGATTATTATGCGTAGTAATATTTGAGGAGCACTGGAATAATGGTTAGAAATGTAATATTTTTAGAGGCCCATTCTTAGTTCTCTCGCTTAATAGCCCTGTGATATCATGTTACTTAGGCAATTTGAGATTCAGTTTAGTCATCTGTAAAATAAGGTTAACAAAAATTCTCACATTATACAGTTTCATGAAGATTCAACTAGGGAATAAATGTGTCTAGCATATGCTATACACTCGATAAAAATTAATTACTATTATCAGGATTATCATTACCAACACGACTATCACCATCATCATTAGGATCAGTGAAAATATAAGCTCAATATGTTGGTGGGGTGAAAAGAGACCATTTGGGAGCTTGTTTTGATACAAATTAACTTGTATTTTAATCCGCACAAATTGGAGTACCATTGAAGGGTTTTAAACAGAGGAGCTACTCAAGCTTCAGTGAACTTGCCTCGGTGGATGGTAAGGGAAAATAGACCAAAATAATTACGTGGTTCTCAATAGGCTTGTGATGTTGGGTTGCATAAAAAGAACTCTAATCCTAGAACTCCTCAATATGTAGATTATATAACAGTTGATCTGGGGCTCAGAGATACCTCTTCAGCAATTCCACAGTTACCTGAGATTTAGAAAGACCCATAGATCTAAAATGCCTGAGGCCCTTTCTATTCTGTCAATAATTCAATCACACTGTCTAAAGAGTCAGAAAAGGGATGAAAAAAAAATCAAATGTCTAGGAGAAAGTCATAACTTCATGGAGACAAAAAATTCACAGAACTAAGCAGCTTCATAGAAGAGATATACTTCAAGGCAGTTTTAGAAAAGAATTTAATGTCTGGCAGAAATAACAGTACAAGGAAAATTTAAAGGCTCTGATATTCTTCCATCCTTCCCTGGTCTAGACTTACAGCCCTAACACTTCTACTCCATCATTGCCAAATTATCAAACTGACATTGTTTCTCTGTGAACACACTTTTTTTTAAAGATTTTATTTATTTATTTCACAAAGAGAGATCACAAGTAGGCAGAGAGGCAGGCAGAGAGATAGATAGAGGAGGAAGCAGGTTCTCCGCTGAGCAGAGAGCCTGATGCGGGACTCGATCCCAGGACCCTGAGATCATGACCTGAGCCGAAGGCAGAGGCTTAACCCACTGAGCCACCCAGGTGCCCCACACACTTTTTTTTTTTTTACTGTGGTTAATATTAGACAAAATCCATGTATGTCCTTAAGGAGCTTACAATTCATTTATAGAACTAAGTCCTAAATACAAGAAATCACTAGAGGGCAATGGAAGACAGACTAGAAGCAAGTGCTAGAAGAGGTGGGTTTAATCAGGAAAATAGCAGTAAGAGAAACCAAACTTGGAAAATGTATAGAATCTGAAGCAGAAGTAAAAACAGGGTGGATTGGCAACATTATTAAATGTATGGAGGCAGGAAACACTGTAGGAATGGATGAATAAATTATGCCATATTCACCCCTTACAACATTATAAAGTAAATTAGAAACTAATGAGGTGAATGTATCATAACAGGGTACTTAAAGGGATTTCCAGGATAATGCAGACAAGCCTATGTAGCACAGTCTCACTTGCATAAAAACGCATAAAATCTCCCATGTGTGGGCTTATATGTATAGAAAGTTACATAAGAATATACCCCAGGTTGTTAATATTGGCTTAAGGGTAGTGGTAGATAGGTGGTTCTGACAGAGGATGGTAGTAAGGCATTATAAGAAGAGGAAAGAATAAGAAAAGACATAACATTTACAGTCCATTTTTTGAACAAGTGCTTAAAGAAAAAAAAAAGAAAGAAAAAACCTAAGGGTAAGCAGCAATGGTCTTGAAGCAAAGAGGAGATATTTCACCAAACCCTGACTGGGAGAAGTCCAGAGACACAAAAGGGAGAATGAGGAATTTTTTGTTTAGGGTTTTATTTATTTGAGAGAGAGAGAGAGAGAGAGAGAGCATGAGAGGAGGGAGGGTCAAAGGAGGGGCAGACTCCCTGCTGAGCAGTGTACCTGACACAGGACCTGATCCTGGGACTCCAGGATCATGACCTGAGCCAAAGGCAATCACTTAACCAACTGAGCCACCCAGATGCCTAAGAATCAAGAATTCTATTACATCCTTCTCTTAGCCACTCTTTAAAGGTTAGTACAAGTTGCTTAAGCAGACAGATTTGAAGATGGATAACAGATTCCTTTGAATATTATTTTGATTTAGTTTTTGAATTTTATTTATTTGAGAGAGAGAGAAAGCAAGCATGAACAGGGGGAGGTGCAGAGGCAGAGGGAAAACTAGATTCCTGGCTGAGCAGGGAGCTGGATGTGGGGCTCGATTCCAGGACCCCAGGATCATGACCTGAGCTGAAAGCAGACACTTAACTAACTGAGCCACCCAGGCACCCTTATTTTGATTTAGTTTATGTAAATCTGAAGAGCAAAGCATAATGCATTCTCATAAAAGATCTGTCTTTTGTAGTATGTATATAGTACATAAATATATAAAATCCCCTATCTCTAAATGGAATGAAGTCTAGGACACTTGACTGAATATCTGTGGAAGCAGTACACTCTGGAAATTGGCTGTTTTCTATTTACAGTTGTTTATTTTAAAATTTTCAATAAAAAATTGTTTTTGTTTGTTTAGAGTGAAGCATCTTTGAGCTTTCCTTGTGGTATCCTTAGGACCTAACACAGCTAGTAAGACACCAAAGTATGTTCTCCATAAAGTCTTTGGTTCATTACAACTTATTTGTCAAGGCTGAAATTTGTTATTAAAAACCTGAAAAGATCCATACTGTTTTCCACAGTGTTTACACCAATTTACATTCCAACCAACAGTATACAAGTGTTTCTTTTTTTCTGCATCCTCGCCAACATGTGTCAAATCTTGTCTTTTTTATTCTAACCATTCTGACAGGTGTAAGGTGATATCTCACTGTGGTTTTGACTTGCATTTCCCTGATGATTAGTGATTTTGAGCATCTTTTCATATGTCCTTTGGTCATCTGTATGTCTTCTTTGGAAAAAAGTCTATTCAGTTCCTCTGCCCATGTTTAATGGCATTATTATTATTGTGGGGTTTTTTTTTTTTTGGTGTTGAGTTGTAGAAGTTCTTTATATATTTTGGAGATAGACCCCTTATGGAATATTTCTAATAATTACACTACTGGGTATTTACCCAGAGAAAATGAAAAGACTAATTTGAAAAGATATATGCACCCCTATGTTTATTGAAACATTATTTATGGTAGCCAAGATATGGAGGCAAACCAAGTGTCCATTGATAGATGAATGGATCTTGCCATTTGCAAAAACATGGATGGAGCTAGAAGGTATTCTGCTAAGTGAAGTAAGTCAGACAGATACCGATAAATACCATGTGATTTCACTTATATGTGGAATCTAAGAAACAAAACAAATGGATAAACAAATAAAAGCAGAATCAGGCTTACAAATACAGAGAACAAACTGATGTTTGCCAGAGGGGAGAGAGGTGGATGGATGGAAAAAATGAGTGAAGGGGAGTGGGAGATAACAGGCTTCTAGTAATTGAAGGAATAATTCATGGGGATAAAAGGTACACCATAGGGAATACAGTCAATGGTATTGTAATAGCTTTGCATGGTGAAATGATAGATAAACTTGTGGTGAGCATGGCATAATGAATAGAGATGTTAAATCACTATGTTGTGTACCTGAAACTAATGTAACACCATGTCTCAACTCAAAAAAAAAAAAAATCTGAAGGGATTGCTCTTTTTTCCCCCCTTTTTTTTTGGTATAAGGATTTTTAAATAGAGTCACACAAAAATTTCTATCACTCTTTCCCATGACCTAGCTATGTTACTTTAGACAGGTTACCCTATTCCTCTAAGAGGATCATTGTCCTAGTCTAATGTGGCTGGAAGCTCAAAAGATCTGTTTCTTTTAATCCTAAAAATATATTGTCCTACAAAATCACCATACAACTTACACTCATGCTCAAACTAGACACTGATTGGCCTCAGTCACATGAGTTATTTAGGATAAAATGTAGATATCTACACATAAAACAAAATTAATAAGCCATGATAAATATATTGAACAAATATTTGGTTGCCAATCTTTAGGGAAGTAGTTAACAATACAGTTCTCCCTTTGCTAGGATAAAAAAAAAATGTCTGTGAGGCTGTCAGTCTTTCAAATATCAAAACAATTGATTGGGAAAAAGTTATTGGTTTCTTACTGTTTTATAGCTTCACTGATTACCCTGTCCTTATTGGACATCTACTCAAATGCATCTAGCAATTAAATTCCTTTCCTTGCTTGCTTTTTTGGAAGTCTCCATAGCATACATGTAAAAACAAGAGGAAAATCACCAGAGTCAATTATTTCAGAAAGAAAAAGGAGGCAAAGATGAAGCTTCAACTAATGCTCATAGCTTTTTTGGTATACTGTAATTAATTTCCAACTCTCAGCAACAATTCTGGGCAAAATTTCAAAGGTCATGGAGAGGAGGACTATCCTCATTATTATATGTGGTGATGCCCTTCTGTCAGAACCTTGCAGCAATACCTGACCAACTTAGGAAAAAACTGAACCTCTAGTATATTGCCTTGTATTTGTTACTAAGGAAGTGTTCTTCTGGCATTCAGAGAATATTAATACTGCTGACACCAACATCATTACATAAACCTTTCCTACCTAGTCATCTATAATGAGAACTAAGACAAAGAGAATGGTTTTCACAATTAAAATTTCTGGCACAATTCAGAGGTATTTCAGAGGCATATTAATTCACTTTAGCACACCTGCTATATTTAAATTTGACCACGAAGAAAAATAATTTCACCTCTTTAGCAAATAGCTAAATGGGGAGCTTATTTAATCCTTAGCAAAAACCCACTAAGAAAAATAATTTAATCTCTTTAGCAAATGGCTAAATGAGGAGCTTATTTAATCCTTAGCAGGAAAAAAAAAGGCATTATGATAATACTACATAGATAACACTAGCTTGGAGCTATAACAATATATGTGGGGAGAAAAAAGGAACATATAAACAAATGAATTGTTGTAGTAAGTTTACATCCAGTGTCTACTATGCAGAGATGTTTGCCAACATGATACCATGCCCACATTCTTATGATTAGTAAATCTTGAGGGGTGACTCCCTATAAAGAGGGGACAGATAAGGGAAAAAATTGTGGATATAATCTCTGTCCTCCAAATAGCTTCTTCCAACTGATTCCTTGCTTGAAATTTCTCAGACACTAGCTAGTACATATTGGTATAGAGTTACATGCTAGGTCAATAGGTCAATTTGTCAGCATTGTATGACGTCATAAAATATGTGAAGCATTTTCATGTGAAAAAGAAACTTATTCTGTGTGGCTTCAGAGTTTTAACTAGGACAATTATGGAGGAGGCAGGATTTGAGTCAATATTAAGGAAAAACTTTTCAACAACAGAATAGACTGCCTACAAAAATAGCATGCTCTTTGTCACTGCAGTGAGGTATTGTCAAAGGATTTCTTATACTGGATGGGAGTTTGGACTACATAGTTTCTAAGGTTCTTTCTAATTCTGAAATTATATTTTGTAGGACTATGTTTACCATTCTTGAGAGAACTAATTTTAAGTACTTTGTAATTACCTACTGGAAAAAACTAATAAATTATTATTACCTACTTTTTTTTTTTAAGATTTTATTTATTTATTTGACAGACAGAGATCACAAGTAGGCAGAGAGGCAGGCAGAGAGAGAGGAAGGGAAGCAGGCTCCCTGCTGAGCAGAGAGCCCGATGCGGGACTCGATCCCAGGACCCTGAGATCATGACCTGAGCCGAAGGCAGCAGCTCAACCCACTGAGCCACCCAGGCGCCCTTATTACCTACTTCTTTAATGAAATCAAAGAACATCTGCTTGGAAACAGTCTTTGTTTAATTAGAACTTCTGTACCTGAGTGAAATAAAATTGCATTCATCCAAAAGGGTTTTGTTTTTGTTTTTGTTTTTGTTTTTGATGGGTCTTCCTCCCATAGAATACCTATCACTATAATCACCATTCAGCCAAAATTAGTAAAGAGTTAGCACATGACTGAGAAAAATGGATAAATACAGGAAAAACTTGTAGAAGTAGAATGATTAAATGACTTTTTAAAACATTAAGCTTTTCCAAATAAGCAAAATTTAGTGTAGAATGATTAAATGACTTTTTAAAACATTAAGCTTTTCCAAATAAGCAAAATTTAGTGCCTTGTTATACATTCCGCACACATTTCTTGGGCAACTTCTGTCTGCCAGGCACTGTGCTAAGCTCTGGAAATAGATACAAAGGAAAATAAAACAGACATGACCGATTCTCTCTTAGAATTTGACATCAACCAATGTAACTTTAGTGAAGAAATGCATCTGTATTTACAAACAGTATCCCCTCTCTAATTATTCTCTAGAAATTAACAGAGCTGGAAAAGAAAGTAACCCAAACTATAAGTCATTGGAACAAAAAATGTTCAGACTGTCCATGGATCAATATGGTTGTGTAAGGCACACGGTACATTAAAAAATTCCTTCTCTAAGTAAATAAGGAAATAAACGAATAAATGAAGCAAAATGATGCATTTAGGAATCATAAAAACATACTCGAAACATTTTACTCACATTTTATATACTTGTCCCTGTGACCACCTTAATAAACAAGTCTTCTGAAGCAGGTAAAAAAATTCAAAAAAAAATTTAAAAAGGAGAAAAACAAATAGACACACCTTCTTTTAATAAAATAGTTTTTTAAGATACGATAATATAAGTAAGTCTATAATTAGGCAGAGATGGTCTTTACCTCAAATAAATAAATTTATGAATCATATAATCTTTACCATGAGACCTTATAATTTGAGGTCTATGGATGATGGGCTTCAAAAGTCTAATTCCGGGGCACCTGGGTGGCTCAGTGGGTTAAAGCCTCTGCCTTCAGCTCAGGTCATGATCCCAGGGTCCTGGGATCGAGCCCCACATCGGGCTCCCTGCTCAGCAGGGAGCCTACTTCCTCCTCTCTCTCTCTCTCTCTCTCTCTCTCTCTGCCTGCCTCTCTGCCTACTTGTGATCTCTGTCAAATAAATAAATAAAATCTTAAAAAAAAAAGTCTAATTCCCCTGAAAATGTACTTAAAGCCAGTGTGCATGTGCATTTTTTTCCTGTAGGGAGATTTCAGTTTTCTCCAGATCCTCAAAAATGACCTATGACCTACTCTACCTCCCCCACCCACTCACTACAAAATTTAAAAATCACTGTTTTAAAGGTAAATGGTGAAAGATACCAGAAGGGCAGGATGGGCTACTGGCAGCATAAAGGCTTTGTAGTTCAGGGAGGAATAATGACTACTTAAGCACTTAAGCAGAGTGCCCCGGCTGTTACGAGCCAAATGATGGAAAGTCCAGGTTGTGCCTTTAAAAACTTGAAATTAGGAGCACCTGGGTGGCTCAGTGGGTTAAAGCCTCTGCCTTCGGCTCAGGTCATGATCCCAGGGTCCTGGGATCAAGCCCCATATCGGGCTCTCTGCTCAGCAGGGAGCCTGCTTCTCCCTCTCTGCCTGCCTCTCTGCCTACTTGTGATCTCTGTCTGTCAAATAAATAAATAAAATCCTTTAAAAAAATAAATAAAAACAAGGTGTTTAAAAAAAAAAACTTGAAATTATCCTGATGATGCTACGTTTAGATACATTATTAATAGGAGCAAGGTTGATGAGAATTCGCTATCTCCAAAAGGAGCCATACATGATTATAGCACTGAACTAAGCCAGGTTTGAGGCTACTTATCTTTAAATCTTCTTTGAGATGCCCAGAAACAGATACGTTTGATTAGTTATGGAAGGTCTTTGTTTAAAAGCCTGTCGGTTTTGAGAAGCATAGAGGGGGATAAAATGAGAACTTTGATACATGTAGCCCTGTTTCAAGGTCACTGAAAGAAAGAAAAATCCTGGTTCACTTACATACCAGCATATATAGGTTGAATGTTTAAATATGTATTCAAATAATTCTTTTCCTTACTCAAAATAAATAAATAAATAAATAGTCAATCCTCCATACTGCTATAGCCATTACCACCCACAAATATATCCCATTTCGTATTCTCTTTGTTCTGAAAGGTCTGGCAGGTTTCATGGTTCTAATTCACCAACTAAATCTCAGATAATCTGCCAATTATTCCCCTGTGTTGCTGATCATACAGAATGAGGATATGTTTCATCCATTTTTTTTTCCAGTTGTGGGGAATATATGCACCTGCTTGTAATTTGTAGTTTGCATTTGATGACTGGTTGGGGTAAGAATATGGGATAGATCTAGTTCAAACAAAGACTGAATCTTAAACTATGATGCCTTCCTAACATGGGGTTCCCACCAACTAAACTCTGCTACTTGGAGATTGTCCCGATGTAAAAATAAATCCTTAAATCTCAAGGAATAAAGTTTTCCCAAACCCCTCCCCCCCATCTTTCTTTCTCTGGCTCATTCTCTTGTTTTTATTCTTGTGGTTTTTTCTTTTTCTTTTTCTTTTTCTTTTTTTAGAAATTGCTGTTTGTCTCCACCAGGATATAAGTACTTAGGTATAAGTGTCTTGGCAGAATATAATCCTATATTCTTCTCACAGCACTATAATCAAGTACTATATGGACTTGGGCAAAACAAAAGGAAAATTTTCAAAGTGAATAGCTAACATGAACATTATTTCATTAAAATGAGTATGTTCCATTTCATTTTGCTCATTAGGATGTTTTTAGGTATAAAGTTTGGAATTTCAGGAAAGCATCATTAATATTTATATTTGAAGCAACATGCAAATTAAAGACTAACTGATAGGTTCTTTGCATTGTACAGAACAGATAACAGTTTTATTTGTTTATGTCTGCCTTCCCCCAACTGATATATTAGCTTTATGACAATACAGACTGTTGTGTTTTTTTTTTTTTCCCACTAGGACATCCCCTGAACCTAAAACAATGCCAGGAACCTGTTAGATATTAGGCAAATGTTTTCTGACTGCAAAAATGAATGAATGTGATTCCTGCTTCTTGTAGACACACTCAAATACATTTTCTAGGAAATTCCATTTGGATTTTTATTTATAAGTAATATCCCATGTATAATGTGACATTTTTCACATCGGCAGATTAGGTTCTCTGATTTGGTTGAGAAGCTACTATGCCAATGTCACACTTCCCCAGGAAGCAATGGGTATTTTCCTGATTACTATATTTTCATAATTTTCTAGCCTCTTATGTGAGTTAGTCTGATTCACTCCATGGATACTGCCTGTCCCAGGCTTTGGCTCAGATTTTATTTAAGAAGTTTTTCAATTGGTATATATTTTAAACTTAAGTTTTCCAAGCACTATCTATTATATTATACTAGTGTCATTTCTTTCTTTCTTTTTTGCCTCCAAACCCAAAGAGGAGACATTTAAAAATCCCCCCCATAACTTGAGACATTGATTAAACCCTCTTGTTAGAACTTGAATTGTTTGCTCAAAACAAAACAAAATACCTGATTTTCTAAAGGTCACCCTGATTCCAAGGGTTGCCAATTCTCTCCTTGTGCAGTTCCAATAGAAAAAAATGCATGTACTGATGAAATAGAGACACTCCAGGGACCAGAAATTAAATAGACTATCACAAGGTAACCTGGATACAAACAGATGGACAAATCCTCGATCTTCAGCTGCACCATTCAGTGGGGTTTCCTTTAGCCAATCTGAATGTCTCTGAGGATGAGAGCCTTTACGCCTGACACATCTGTGTTCCAGATCCCTGCCTTTAAAATGACTTTTCTGAGTATTATTAGAAACAACAACATTAAGATAATGGCAAGAATGACAGTGAGGCATGCACAAGAGAAGCAAAATAAATGAAATCAATTAGTATTATAAATATTGTTTCCTCATTCATATGTCTTTCATGTGAATTACATACATACAACATTGAGGCTCCAAATATTAACCCCCTTGCTTTGATCAGGTAACAATAACTAAGAAGAAAAAGAGATGAGTTGCCTCTTTTGTTAATCACTGTCTCTTTGTAATACCACTCAAATTTATGGAACAACATTTTTTTAAATCCTCCAAGACCATCTATCACTTGTGAAAACTGAAAAAATAATTTATTCAGAAAATAAAACAGCAGTTTAGAGGAACCATTTAATAGAAAACCAGATGCTCCATTTTACTTGATGTAATGGAAAACCGCTCAACGCCCAGTACAAATGAAGACAAAATGTGCATAACCAACAGCCCTATTAAAATGGGCAGCCCCAGAATGTATCATTTTGAGGTCAGCTGTCATTCTGTTTGAATGGGTCCCTTAACAGATCACAGAGCAGATGGAAAAGGCCAGTATGACATGACTCTCTGACTTAATTATAGCATTACCAAGACAGCATATGGACTTTGTATGTACTGGATAATTTTTATTCAGTGAATTTATTTGCACATAAATTCTGTGATGTGCCTCATTTGGTTTTATGTTACCTTCAATATTTATATTTCACTTTAATCGAATCATTTTTATCTATGGATTAATAGGTCAGGTTGTTCTACCAATTACAGCTGATGCTTCTTGAAGCCCATATAAAAAAGGTATGGAATTTGGATTTATGTCTTATTCAAGACCCCTCAATTTAGAGCACTATTTCAGCTCTGCACACAGCCCTCATTCCTTCAATTAGGGGGAAGGGTCTTAATGCACCAAGCATTTAACACCTCCTAAGATCCAGGAGAGAGCACCTATCTTTCGCTTTCAAGAAGCTGATTGGTCTGCCAAATGGTAAAATGCACAGCAGGGCCAAAAAAAACCCTGAAGAGAACTCAATCAGTTTTGTAGGAACCACATCACCTTACAACCCATTCCAAAGTCAAATCCATGGGAGCTACTGATCTAATTTATTAAGAAAGAAGTTGGAGAGCTCCAAAATTTTACTGCAAATCTGTCAAATGCAACTCTGCATGGACACGGTATGCATCACTGGAAAATAATTTAAAACTTCTGCAGACATAGGGGAGTACAGTCTAAGTGCTAAATTTAGGTGACAGCACAGATAAAACAGGAGGTGAAATACTGCCCAAAGAAACCAGCCCTTGACTTGGTCAAAGACAGAATTTAGATCCACAGTCCACAATATATCAGCAGCTATAATTTAACTGGATTCCCAGAAGAGCAATAAAATGGTAGCTCGGGAAGAGGGCAGTAACATCACATACACCAGCTTTAGCTTTCACTCCAAAGTGCTGGATCTTACTAAAAGGCAGACTTAATTTGAATTCGAATAAATTTTAAGGCAAAGAGACAAATGGGTAATTCTCTGATCACAAATATTTAAAGGTTATTTCATTTACCTGAAAGCACTAGAATAACTCAAATGAGAGGACTTCTTCTCTTTCACCTACATAGACACACATATTTCTTAAAGTCCTAATGCCTTTCTCCTTATGTCAGGACTTGATATCTTTATCTCTCTATCTATCATCTATCTATCTATCTATCTATCTATCTCTATCTATACACATGTCTATATCTATGTTAATGACAGATAGATAGATAGATGATAAAGACTTTGCTGGTTAAAATGAATTTTACTTTTTCTTCACAAAGAAGCTACTTTGCAGCCCACATTTTTACAAATTAATGATGACTGGTTCAGAATCATCAGTTCAGGAGTTAAGAGCATAGTAGTTAAGAAAAGCAGAGCCAGGGAGCCTGGGTGGCTCAGTGGGTTAAGCCTCTGCCTTTGGCTCAGGTTGTGATCCCAGGGTCCTGGGATGGAGCCTCACATTGAGCTCTCTGCTCAGCGGGGAGCCTGCTTCCTCCTCTCTCTCTGCCTGCCTCTCTGCTTACTTTTGATCTCTCTCTCTCTGTCAAATAAATAAATAAAATCTTAAAAAAAAAAGCAGAGCCTCTGGTTTCAGACTGTCAATGTTTGAGTCTTGCCCAACCACTCACTAGCCTTGTGACCTTGCACATATTACTTAACTTCTCTGTGCTTAAATTTTCCTGTCAGTAAAAACTGGAATAATATAATCTCCTTTATAAGGTTGTTGTGAAGATTAAATAACAGTGTGTGTAATATGCTTGAAAAGAGCTCCATAAATGTAGCTGATTTAATTACTATAGTAATTTAATTTACTATAGCCATCATTATCATCATTACAATAATGGCTGCATAAGATACATTATTCAATTTGTCTGCAGTACCCAATGAACCCATTTGCTTAAGCTGCATTGCTCACACCTGTACATTCTCTGTCACCACCTTTTCACACCCTCAACACTGCCTAGTTGGACACATAAGCCTGGGAATGAGTTAATTCACTGACTGGCAAAAGCCAATCCAGTTCTTTTAAGAATGTGAACAAAGCAAAACAAAGACAAAATAGGTCAGAAGTTATCGGACACTGGAAGTATAAGGTCAAAAACATTTGAAGGCAAAATAGGTGCAACAACAACCAAAAGCCCCAGATGAGCAGGAGGTATGGGGAAGTCAAAATTAAGAACCAAATGGAGGAAGCCATTATGCAGAAGGCAGGATGGCTGAAAGAAGCAGAGATGACATTGTGCGGCTACAGAGAACAAGAGATAGAGAGATGAGCTGCTTGACAGTTTATAATCCTCAGTGAGGTGAGGTTCCATGAGAGTTCCTTTACTCTTAAAATGCATTTTCCTTTACTTAGCTCAGCTTGTAAGGGTTTCTGTTCCTTGTGATCAAATGACCTCTAAGATGTGTAACGATATACCTTACTTCGTATTCAAATCATTCTTGCTGGCTTCCTCATTTCTTTTAAACCTGACTTAAATTCTTTCTAACATGAGACATAGGTGTTCAAGTTGATTTACTGAACTGTGTAAAACACAACAGAATCCTGTTATGACAGAGCTTGTATCTAAATACTTGGCTAGATCACAGGTCAAAGTGGGCCCTATGAAATATAGAAACTGTGCTGAGCTTGGTTTCTCTGCAAGACTAACATCCATAAGGCCTGTCCCCAAGACACTGGCTTTGCTAACAGTAACTCACCTATCAAAGCATGAAATTAAAATTTACATAGTTGCAGATAACAATGAAGAAACACCCACCCATTTCAGATTTTACAACTCATTTTTAAACATTTTTTAAAAGATTTTATTTATTTATTTGACAGACAGACATCATGAGTAGGCAGAGAGGCAGGTAGAGAGAGAGGGAGGAGGAAGCAGGTTCCCTGCTAAGCAGAGAGCCCGATGCGGGGCTCGATCCCAGGCCCAGGCTGGGATCATGACCTGAGCCGAAGGCAGAGGCTTAACCCACTGAGCCACCCAGGCGCCCCTACATTTCATTTTTATTAGGGTTCTGTGCCATATTTGTAGCCGCCACTTTGAGGCAACAGGCTTGAGCAATGGAAACTTGAGCACGGCAAAATGTCCCACAGTAACCCGGACTAAATGCAAATAGGGTCATTAAGTGACAAATTTCAACACAGCCAGAGGCCCTAACTGACCAAGTACAACAAGACACAGTTTCTAAGATTACCAAAAAAGGGAAAATTCTATACTTCCCCATAAGCCCTCACTCTATAACTGTGGCCCCTCACCCCTATGTTGTCATAGTGTCTCCTTTGCAGTCCTGCCTACCACTCCCTTGCAGAGTATTCAGTAAAATTCTCTCTCTCTCTTTTTAAAACATTTTTTTACTTATCAGAAAGAGAGAGCACAATCAGGGGGAGCATCAGGCAGAGGGAGAAGCAGGCTCCCTGCTGAGCTTGGTCCCAGGACTCTGGGATCATGATCTGAGCCAAAGGCAGCCGCTTAACCCACTGAGCCACCCAGGTGCCCCTACTTTATCTCTTTTGTTCTGCCTTGGGTGAATTCTTTCACTTCCTGAGCCGCCAGCCCCCATCCAATTGGTATGCCCCACATTTGGTTCCTCCCCCACTAGAGTACCCCAAAATAATTTTTTGTACTATTACACACAATGGACATTTTGTAATATGCTCACACACCTCTGCTCACTGGGAAATAGCTCTCTGTATACGAGCTTCTCCAAACAGGTATATTCAGCTATCATTTAAACACCAAATCTAGAGAAATGAAAAACAATATATTTCAGAAGAACAACAGAAATTGCATATAAATCTTTGGAAATTTTAGGCCACTGTAGAGCATTTTTGTCTTTTCTTTCCCTTTCCGTTTCCTTTTCTCTTTCCCCTCCCCTCCCCTCTCCTCTCCTCTCCTTTCCTTTTTATAGTTAATTTGGCATTCCTAAAGTAACTCTCAGAGCTATAGTAGCTAGAAGGGTGGTCAGCTTAGACCACTCAAGTGAGCCACCTTTGCGATGCAAATTTACTCCTAATACAAATTGGTTTCAGTTTACTTGGCACATTTGTTAATACAGTTAAGTGTGTTAGCTGGTGTTACCAACTGCTTTGGAGACAAGAAAACAGGACAGTAGCTGCCTAGGGCTGTCTTCTCCTATCATCTCACCAGCCACAGTGCCAGAGGCACTTTGCACCATTACCTTCCTTCAGCTACAGGGGATAATGGCCCTGACCTTTGGTGATAGCACACAATCATCTAGTGACTTTTTGTTTCCAGATCACCAAAGGCCTCATTTAAATTGTTGGATAACGCCATCTCAAATATTTTATTGAATCAGTCACAGTACGCATAGACTATTTTGTTCTCTACACTGAGGTGAGAATTTAGTTACTTTCAGCAACTGTTTTGGAATTTCCATTTGAATATTTGCTGAGGTTTACGGGTCCAATATTGACTTTAAGGCTGTCAGGCAGGGGCACCTGGGTGGCTCAGTGGGTTAAGCTGCTGCCTTCGGCTCAGGTCATGATCTCAGGGTCCTGGGATCGAGTCCCGCATCGGGCTCTCTGCTCACCAGGGAGCCTGCTTCCCTCTCTCTCTCTTTCTCTGCCTGCCTCTCTGTCTACTTGTGATCTCTCTCTGTCAAATAAAATCTTTTAAAAAAAAAAAAAGACTGTCAGGCAACAACTAATAGAGACAGTTCACAAATGGAGTTTATTTCTGTCTTTACTTTGCACAGTTCTGCAAGGTAGAAAGTGGGTCATTTACTTCATGTGCCTATATTATATTAATAATCTCAGGAAAAAATTTTAAACTTTAGCTTGTTTATACAGTAGTGTGGCTGAGTTACTCTCGATCAGTCCCTCTTGTAAGCCGTGTAAGCTGTTTGGAATGAATGGTACAGTCTCAAGCCCTGAGCCCATTCTGTCCTGCTTTGACTGCCTAACTGTGTCAACCATGGGAAGGTAACTTGTTCTTTTTAAGGGTTAAATCCATTAGAAAAAAGATGTTAGGAAAGCAGTTTCTAGAGACTCACCTGTAAAAAATTAACCCCAAAACCCTAAAACAAAATATTGCATTCTCTCTCCTATATCATTTTCCCCACCTGACCCCTAATCAAGCCCACTGATTTCCCACAAACAACTGAACAATGCGGTTTTGACTCTCAGATACTGAATTTTCACATTTGTACTTAATTTATAACAAAAAGTACAGTATTCTTAAAAAAAGTAAGCTCTTACTTATTTAGAATAAAATATTCTAAATCGTGATTGTGATGTGTAAGGTAAACCAGAGAAACACAGAAATGAAGCATGATAGTAATAAGCTCACCAAACCAGAAGGTCTAAAATAGTTGCAAATGATTGTTTTAAGAAGATGCCATTATACCAAATCACTATCTAGGGAAAACTTACTTTTTTACAAGGAATTTTCCAAAATATCTTGACAATCATTTTCTGGACCTAGGTGAAACTTAACTTGTCCTATAAACACATTTGTCAGCCATGTTAAATCAACCAAAAAGGATCAGGGTCTCAGATAAAAGATGTTTTATGACTCTGGGGTGCCTGGGTGTCTCATTTAGTTGAGTGACCAACTCTTGCTTTTGGCTCAGGTCATGATCTCAGGGTCCTGGGACTGAGTGAGCCCTGCATCTGGCTCCATGTTCTGCAGGGAGTCGGCTTAAGGATTTTCTCTCTCTCTGCCTCTCCCTCCACGTGCATGCTCTCTCTCTCTCTAAAATAATAAATAAATCTTTTAAAGAAAGATATTTTATGATCCTGAGAAAGAGTAAAATGTGTTAAAGCCCTTGCTCTATAACTCTAAATTCCTACAAAAAATTAGTTCTATATTGGAAAAAGTGTTTTGGGCAATTTTTCTCAATCTTCAAAAGTATAATTAAATTTAAAAAGGACACTTCATGCTTCAGTCACCTAAAATATTAATATGTAGGTTTGTTGCTGTGTGACGAAGTCACAAAAATTCTTGCCTTCCCAGAATTCTTTTCTTGGTTCCTGGACTTATTTCTCAGCTTCTTTCAGACCCATCACCCCCTTGACTAGTTACATTGGTAAGCATGAGTACTGTGGCTGCCAGGCCATATACGCCAGTGCCAACTATATCCAGAAACATCAATCTGCTGTGGAAAAAATTGTGGGACACATTCTACAAGCAAATTTATATAACTGTGTAATGATAATTGTTGTCATTTACTGTGTCCACATATACCAAACTCTTCACATACATTTTATCTAATTTTCACAGTTGTGCAAGCTAGTTGTTATTATCTTCATTTTACAGGTTAAAAATTGGAAGTTCAGAAAGTTTTGCCCAAAACCACCTGGTGAGCCAATAGAACTGGATTTCGATCCTAATTTTGCCAGGCACTGTGTAAGATACCTGACATGCAGTTTCTCATTTAATCTTCCCAATAATCCTAGCTGTTAAAAAGAAATGGTTCACTGCTCAAATTACTGCAGAGAGGAATTATATTTCCTAGGACAAGAAGTAGAGAAGGAACAATTCTGACCTTTCTCCACCCCTCCTCACTCCTGCCTAAGGGAAGAAGAACATATCTGCTTGGCAAGATTGAAAGAAGGGACTGGGAAAGTACAAATCATTCATTTCTGAGTTTCCACTCTTTCGTCAGTCCCAGTTCAACCATTAGGAAAGCTTTGGGGAAGGGTTTACCCTTGTGGGGAAGTACTGTTTTTGTCCAGTTCTGCCTGTCACTGCCTGGTTGTGTAAGCTTAATTCAAAGTATAGGGTAGGAAATTATTTGCAATAATTAGTTTCAGATTTAAATCAACTTTGTTAATAATGAGATTGACATTTTTATCTCCATTTGCCTAACTCAAAGAGTGGAATATAGAATATGGAACTCAGGATGTGGAAAGGGGAATGATTTTCAATCCGAAAACTGCAACAATAAATACTCTTATTAATCCCATTTTCTTGGGGTGCCTAGGTGGCTCAGTCGGTTAAGCATCTGCCTTCAGCTCAGGTCATGATTTCAGGGTCCTGGGATCGAGCCTCATTATCTGGATCCCTGCTTAGCTCTGAGTCTTTCTCCCTTTCTCTCTGCCTCTCTGCCCTGCTTGTGCGCTCTCTCTCTCTCAAATAAATAAAATCTGTTTAAAAAATCCCATTTTTGGAGGAAAAAACTGAGGCTAAGTTAAGTAATGTGCCTCAAATAAGGTAACTAATAAATGATAAGGATAGGACTGGGATCTAGGTCTCTTTCATTCTAAAACCCTCATTCTTCCCATATTATGCTTTGAATTAATTGCATTTGTGTGCCTTACAATTATTATGAATAATCAATAATGACTCCTCAAATCTGAAGTCAGAATATGAAGAAAGAAACAAGCAACAATAATAGCAAATGGGAAAAATTGGTTAGTTTTCATTTTCATATATAAACTGCAATAAGCTGAGTGTCAGAGAGGATTCAGGGAAGGTAGATACAGATTGAAAGAGAAGTGGTGGGGAGGCAAAAGCATAGCTAGAATTCAAAGCAAGTTTCCAGTCAGTGGAGGCATAATGTTCCACTGTGAAAAGGCTCACTGTGAGGCAGAGTGAATGAGAATGTATTGCTGGAAAACTAACAACACAGAGAAACTCATTTTGCTACACATGAGCTCTTGGTTAACATATTCATAAATTTGGCTAGATTCTCTCACCTCCAAATCTCTTTTTACACCCAACACACACACACACACACACACACACACACACACACACACACACACACACACCTTTATCTATAGGAGGATACCCAAGACCTCATCATGCCATTATTTATGATAGAGAAAGAGAGGAGAGAGGCTATGAGAATAATGTCATTCCCACTTAGCATGAGCTACACAGAAGACAGCCCAATAGTAGCACTCAACAGCAGCACTACTACCTTTAATGAAACTCCCCAGGGGAATAGCTCATACTCCTTCTAGGTAGATAGACTTATTTCCTGTTTGCTGGTAGTCAGACCCTGGAGAATGCATTGCTAATAGAGTTCTGAGATCTATGTAAAGATTTGGTGTCAAAAAAGAAAAACAAAAAAAGATTTGGTTCCATTCTTGTATAACTACAGCCATTTGCCCATGTCTCAATTGCAACAGATTCAAGGTTTTCTGTCAAAATGTTTGCCTTGGGTTACCACAGGCGAGATCTGTGCAGACTGTCTTTTTCTTTTATTTACCTGTTAGGCAGGCCTAGCAATCTTTTAAAAGCCACTTCTAATGTAGGACTGAGACCAATAGGGCCTTTTAACTGATAATACAATTGCTTTAGAGGAACATGCATAATTCCCTCAAGGAATAACTTGCTGCCCTTAAGGGCATCTATAAAGCTACAAGCAGAATTAATCAATGTAATCTATTTCCTTTGTAACAACTTTGGATGCAGAAGATTCCTGCATCTGTGACCCACCCTGTAGAGTGAGGATATGGGACTTGACCCACACAGACTTGTGTGGCTTTGAGGGCTTCACAGTCACAAAAAAATGCAAGCTGACACATAAATTTAGAAATGTAAATTGATATACATTCCGTGAAGTTGCGCTTTTGACTAATAGACTACACACATTACATTTCACAAAATGTAGTTCCTAAATACCTTTATTTTTTTAAGATTTATTTATTTGTTTGAGAGAGACCGTGCACGAGTGAGCAGAGGGGAGGGGCAGAGGCAGAGGGAGAGAGAACCTTAAGCACACTCAGTACTGAGCACAGAGCCCCAATATGGGTCTCGATCTCATGATTCTGAGATCACAGTGTGAGCAGTCAGATACATAACTGACTGCATCAGCCAGGTGCCCCTTCCCCAAATACCTTTCTGTTCACTTTTTTATAAAATGTCTTTATGTGAGGCATTTTAATTAGTGCACAGCATAATGTAAACCCAGTTCCAGAGTTTTCTTTCTCTTTTTGACCTACAAAAGCCCTACTTTAATTGTCCAGAAAACCCATGAAAAGCTAAATCAAAATTTATCTAAATATCTGTACATATTTGCATATTTGTGTGGGTGATCTTTTTGGCGGAAAAAGGAGCAAAAAAAAAAAAGCATTTAATCAATCAACATTCTTCTCTTTAAGCAAGACTCTGTGGCAACAAAGAAATTTGGAAAGTCCCCAATGACAGCAATATAGTCACTTTAAACAAAATTAAAGGTTTTCCTAGAGGCAAGTGCTCCTGTAGTTAAATTGTCTACAGACTAATTTAACTTGTCCCAAGCTGCTGGGTAATAGAATTTCTTATGCTTCAGAAAAGGGTGTTCCCTCAATGCAGTGGATACACACAGTAAGATTTGGGGCCAGAATCACTAAAATTTCAACAGTGCCATTTGGCAGAGCCTGAGTTAGTTCGTTGACCCAGGAGGTGGCTGTGTAAAGTACATGGATACCAGAGCTGGAAAGCTATAGATAATTTTGATCAAAAATGAATTCTTCCTATAATAGTTAAATAGCATCACTGTCTTAATTTCTTTCTTTTCATGCATAGGAGCATGAAAAATGAGACCAGCCATTAATTTATGTCATCTAGAGAGAGATTCAGAAAGAATACATTAGCTACCTACCATATAATTTCTTTTGTTCATTCTCAGTTTCAAAACAACAACAACCAAAAAAAAAAAAATGCCCAAGAAAACTTTCTAAGTTAATTAGAAGTCAGAAATACTTTGCTGAAGACTGTCTTTGCTGCATGGGTACTCATTAAAATGCCTCAGAACAACCCGTGCTATCTAATATCATTAGTAGATCAAGGCACTTGAAGCATTCTTCAAAGCAGATAATTAACTTATCTGGAGGAATTGTTGTCATTGCATGCTCTTTCCAGCAAATGGACAACATTACATGACTCTTGGGGTTGATATGAAATTAAGTCAAGAAAGTAAAAAGGATTCTGCAGACCCGGGTTTCTTAATAAGGACACAGTGTGTGTATAGACAAGAACTAGCCGCCCTTTTCTTTTTGTCCTCTAGACTTCAAGCTCCCAGGTATTTTCAGCACCATTAACACTGATTTCCTTGGGGGAAAGTTGTTGCTAACTCTAAAAGATACCACTATACCACCTGCAACCTAGACCTCCCTGATATATTTCTACTTTAGAGAGACTTTTTCCAACAAATAGAGAAAACAAACAGAAAAAAAAATGTGGAAAATGTTGTCAATCATGTCTTATTAAAACAAGTACTGCCGTCAAGAGTAAAGTGGATGATTAAAAATATTTAAATTCCTGCAATATTTCTTATACGCTAAAATAATTTTTTATATGAATAATATCCACTCTAGTAAACTCTTTTCCTTAAATTGCCATAATTAGATGTAGCAAAGAGGAACACATAAGAAAACATTTTGAGCCTTTCATTAAAAAAAAAAAAAAGAAAGAAATAGACACTAACAAGTTGCCCAGCATTTTTACATTCCAGGCTGCAATTTGCATTCAAAAAGGGTCTTTTACCTTCTGTTTCTTTAGGTCAGGATAGTGAGTGTTGCCTTGATTTGTTTCTAAAGCAAAGTTGCATTCATTTGAGCCAGTGGGGCCTTGCAGCCAGTCCCGGCCAAATGCAATTTACTCAGGAACTGCTGAGTCTGTGAACTGGGGCTAGAGATGTTTATCATGAAAGGGGTTCAATGTGTGACCATTGTATTCACACTCTACTGGAAACATTGATGTTGACTTCAGAGGTCATCTCAGAGAACACTGGATTCTTTCAGATCTCAATATTGGCCTATTCAAAATTATCACAAGAATCTGCAGCAGAAACTACAAGTTGCCTCCCCCAAATCCATTCCCTCTTTCCTCGTTAACAGAAACTACATTTCTCAGCCTCGCTTGCAGATAGGAGTGAACAATAATTTGTAAGCTGCAGTTGTTGTGGAAAAGCTCTTAAGAAGGCTGACTTGGGTGGGTATAATGGAAAGAACCCCAAAATGAGACTTGGGAGACAAGGGATTTAGTACAGATTTGGTTACTAATTTGCTGTGTGAACTTGGTGAGTCAATTTCCCTCTGCTTCCTCCATTTTCTCATAGTTAGAATGAGGCAGTTGAATTACATAGTCTCTGAGGTCCTTTCCAAATTTAGGACTCTATGCTTCCTCTCCCAGTTGCCAAGTCTTGGCATTGTCTTATAAGCCTGAGGAGGTAAAAACAGAGGTATGAAATAGGTGTGTGTAATTTGTAAGATGAAACTTTACTATTTCCTGTTTCTTTACCCCCCAGTAAATTAAAAATCATGCAGTATTAGCTTACAGTGTTTACAGTTTCACATTGATATGTACCTTACAGGATATAATTTACATACCGTAAGTCTACTCACATAACCTGTGTGATTTAGTGCTTTCTTATTATACAGATGTACCTCATTTTATTGCACTTTGCTTTGTTGAGCTTCACGGACATTGTGTTGTTTTTTTTTTTTTTTAATAAATTGAAGGTATGTGGCAACCCTACATGAAGGAAGAATATCAGTGCTATTATTTCCAACAGTATTTGCTCATTCTGTATCTCTGTGTCACATTTTGGCCATTCTTGCAGTATTTCAAACTTTTTCACTCTTATTATATTTGTTGTGGCAATCTGTGATCAATGAATACAAGTTGCTGAAAGCTTAGGTGACAGTATAGCATTTTTTAGCAATAAAGTATTTTTAATTAAAGTATGTACATTGTTTTTGAAACAAAATGCTATTTCGCACTTAATAGACTACAGTATAGTATAAACATAACTTTTATATGCACTGGGAAAACAAAAAAATTCATTTGATTTGCTCTATTACAATATTCACCTTACTGTGATGGTCTGGAACTGAACCTGCAATATCTCCTACGTATACCCATATGCACAGACTTGTGCATCCATCACCATTATCTAATTTTTGAGTATTTTCATCACCTCAAAAAGTTAGCAGTCACTCCCCATTCCCTCTTTTTCCCAGCTTCTGGCAAACACTAATATATTTTCTGTCTCTAGATTGATTTGCCTTTTTTGGATATTTCTCATTAAATAGAATCATACAGTGTGTGATTTTTCGTGACCGGCTTCTTTCATTTATTACAGTGTTTTCAAGGTTCACTTGTGCTGTAGTGTGAATCAATAATTTATTCTTTTCTATGCCTAAATAATATTTCATGGTATGGATATGCTATATTTGCTTATCCATTCATCACATGATGGGCATGTGCGTTGTTTCTACTTTTTGGCTATTGTGAATGATATTCCTATGAACATTTGTGTATGTTCATTTTAACGAGTATCTGCTTATATGCTAGGCATTGTGTTTGATGAATAAGGGAGACACAGTTCCTGCCTTCATAGAACTTAGAGTAAAATGTGGAGGAAAAACACTGAAAAAGCAATGGATGCTGCGTAGGAAAAAAGTAAAGTGCAGGATTTTATGGAATACAAAATAGGTGGACTAACCCAGGCTAGGGGCAAGGGTTAGTCAGGGATGGCTTTCTAGTGGAAGTGATATTTAAACTAAAAGTTGACATGTGGAAAAGGAGAAAGAGAAAGAGCATGTATGAAGGCACCAAAATAGGAAGCCCACTATGTTTGTAGAATGAGAAGGGAAAAGCAAAGGGAGAAAGGTACAAGATAACGCTGGAGAAATGGACATAGGTCAGGTTATGATGGGCCTTATAGAGTATGACACTCAGTATATATAGAGTATAGCACTGACACTAGAAGTTTAGTGTCTTGAGGCTTAGGCGAGGGTAATAGTAGAGAAGATTAAAAGACTTTAACATAGACAACATATATTTTGGTATTAAAAACAGAACTTGTTGATGGATTAGATTGGGAAGGGATGGAGAAGAGTACTGTCAAGGGTGAGGTCTAGGTTTCTGGCTTAAACAAATGAGTGTGAATTCGTCTTGTGACATATTGAGTTTAAGATGCTTATAAAATATGGGTATCCAGATGCAGGTGTTGGTAAAGTAATTGACTATGTGGGTCTGAGCCCAGGAGAGCTGGGCTAAAGATGAATAGATGTGCATCATATTTATGTATAGATAGTAACTGAAGCCTAGGGAAGGTAGACTGGTAGGAAGAAAAGAGGGTATAGACTGAGGCTCGAGGACATACAATTTTTAGATAATAGAGGAATTCTCAAAATCAAGATTGAGAAAGAACCATTATACAGGAAATTTATAGAGGATTGTGTATCACAGAAACCCAAGGAAAACTTTGTATTAAGGTCAAAGTGGCCAACAATGGAGAGAACTGCTGAAAAGTTAAATAAAATGAAGATCTAGAAGTGACCATTGGATTTATTGACAATAAAGTCAATAATAAGCTTAGCAAGAGACAAATTTCATGACATGGTAGGGGATGAGAGAATAGGAAGCTTGTTATGGCACTTTGTCTTTCTAAATATTCTCAAAGAAAATTATTTCACTAAAAGCAGATACCTTTGTGTCTTCTACTGAATTAATGAAAGACTGAAAAACTGGATAATTCTTGAAGCCAGCTGCTTTCCTATTTTTTAGTTCATTTAATATTCCCAGCAACACAGTTAAATGATTAATCCAAGGTCACTCAACTTGTCAATAGCAAAGCCCTGACTCAAGCCCAAATTTTCCTACTTTAAGTCTTGGGTTTTTCCCAAAGCCCCACAGCTGCATTCCTTTTTATATCCTTCTCAAGGTACCCACTAAGACTAAGTACTCCATAAATGCTTTGTGAACAGTTTTCTTATTAAGATACTGTGTTAAATGTAAGATAAAGAATGAAATTTTACAACTAGTCCTAAAATAGCCAGCTTAACACCATCTGGTCTTTAACATTCTGTATGCTGAATAGCTAAGTGATAAAGAGAAGGAGATAAATGGTGGCAAATAATGCCTGTGGTTGGAAATGCTTACTGAGAAAAGAAATGGCATTATAGTTAGTCTGTATCCTCTTAGACTAGACAGTGCTTGAGGGCAGGGAATACATCTCATGCATCTCTTCTGTGCCTAGCACAGTGCTTGGCCCAGAGGAAGGGCATGTTAAATGTTTACTAAATCACATATTCTAGTATGAGGAAACAAGTTTTAGTTTTCTATCTTTCCTCCAAAAGTATAAGGAAACTTTAATATTTGTAGCCCCCGTTGAAAAGCAAACCTTTCTAGGAGGGGTTACATTTGAAAGCCACTGAGACAAAGGAAGAAATAACATGGTTGTGACAAAGAAAACTGAACTGGAAATAGGAGCCCTACCTCTGGCCTTAGCTCTGTCACTAGAAACTGAAACCTTGAGCAAATAACTTTCCTTTTTTGATTCTAGTTTCTTCCTTTGTACTCTAACTAAACTAATGAGCCCAAATGGCAATGAAGTAAGTCAGAAATACACTATCTGGCATTGTCTTATAGAAGCCCAAGCAGTCCTCAAAGACCAAGGCAAGCACCTTGGTGTAGTAGAGATAGAGTAGGCTTTGAAAACAAACATTGGGGTGGGGGGATGCCTGGGTGGCTCAGTCTGTTAAGCAGGTTAAAGGTCTGCCTTCTGCTCAAGTCAGGATCCTAAGATCCTGGGATAGAGCCCCACATCTAGCTCCCAGCTCAGCGGGAGTCTGCTTCTCCCTCTCCCTCTGCCACTTCCCCTGCTTGTGGGCCCTCTCTGTCAAATAAATGGACAGAATCTTTAAAGAAAAAAAGGAAAACAAAACACAAGGGAATTAATTACACACTTGGCTATATGATCTTGAGCAAATCAGTTCATCTCTCTGATCCTCAGACTCCTCACATATAAAAAGGGAATAATAATACCTACCTCACAGAATTGTGAAAATTCAGCAATATAAGCCATATAGGAAACTAGCACACTGAATTATACATAGTAAGCACTCAATAAAGCATTATTATAATTATTATTAGTAGTAGTATCTTTATTTGATTCTGATTTCCAAGTCTATATCCATTCTGGAGCCTCATATCCTTATATATAGGATGGGAATGATAATTTCTGTACTTGCCATCTAACAGGGCTAATATGAAGATACTATAAAATTCATCCATTCAATCATCTAAAAAATAATTATTTAACACTGTGCAACACCCTGCAGATGCAGCTGTGACCAAGACAGGCAGAATTCTTGCTTTCATGGAACATTGAATACAGTTGCTGAAGACAGAAAATAAATATATAAATAAGGAATTGAGATCATGTCAAGTAGTGAAAAGTGCTAACGAGTGGCAGGATCCATTCATGCCTTGAGTAAGAAATATAAATCACTTTATACAGTGTCTCCTACATGGTAAACCTTCCATAGCATTAACTTTTTATTATTGTATTTTTTCCTTGCATATCTGTCTGCATCTCAACCACTGAGACGTGAATTCCAAAAGAATGAGTCATGTCTGTTCAATTAATCAAGGCAAACTAAGACGTGCACATCCTCACATGCATTCACACACACAAATGCATATATCTATGTGCATACTCATAACTAGAAATTACATGGTGATATTTTAAAACATGAAGAATATGGCAAAACCCAAAAAGACTTCTAAAATATAAAAATTATTTACAAAGATGTGAGAATTATATAAGTGTCAAACTCATTAGCAACACTGGAGTAATACAATGAAACTTGAGGAAATCTGCTATAAAATAAATACTAAGCCATATATAATGGGTATCTCATATCAGGTAAATGTTATTCATAAACATTTCAGTTGTTTCACTATATGAAATAAATATTGTATGTTGCTATAATTTAAAAATTTGCTAAATAAGAAAGTAATGGGATATGGTAATGCCTTAATTTGTATGAGGAAAAATTATTTTCGACCTAAAACTATATAGTCAAGCAAGCTCAAGGCAAAATAAAATTTCAGTTATACAACAGAAAAAATCACTTGGAAAAAAAAGATTGTTGACTGAGTAATAAATGAATGAGCAAATATTCCTGTTTTGGACCCCTCACACCACTGGTCATTGTCTAGGGACCAGTGAATTCTTGTTAACCCCTGATTGTTCCAGAGTCCAACTAAATGCTCTAGGCCTTTTCTGGTCATGACATTTGTGTCCACTGTCCATCCAGCCATATTTACCAGTTTCAAAATAAATTTGCTCCTTACTTCCCAGCTCTTATCTTCTTTTATTATTTTTTAAAGATTTTATTTATTTATTTGACAGAGAGAGATCACAAGCAGGCAGAGAGGCAGGCAGAGAGAGAGGAGGAAGCAGGCTCCCTGCTGAGCAGAGAGCCCGATGCGGGGCTCGATCCCAGGACCCCAAGATCATGACCCGAGCCGAAGGCAGCGGCCTAACCCACTGAGCCACCCAGGCGCCCCTCTTATCTTCTTTTAATTTAATTTTTAGATCTTATACTATTCCTGCCTACACACACACACATAAGAATAACAATAACAACATCTGTTATAAAGCTCCCTCACTGGGGTTTAAAAAAAAAAATACTTTTCTCTAAAACAGAGTGTCATATTCAGTAGAAGATGATGACCCTTAATTATTCCTCTTCGTGGAGATAAAATAGTTATATCCAGTGACTCATCTTTCATGATACAAGTCCCTTTTCTAGACTTATAGATTGGTGCTAATAGGCAGGTCTCAAAGGGAGTTTACAGTCTTCTCAGCCTGCAACTCTCAGCTGCACTAGAACCTTTCAGTGAAGAGAGAGACCCTGAGACTCAGACTCTTCTCTGACAGAAATATCGTTTGCCAACTTGTCCCAAAGCCACTACAGTCACTGGAGCTGCCCTTCAGGGAAAGAAGCAACCACAGCAGCCTTTTACTTATTTGAAAATTGCCCTACTCAAAAGAATTAATCATTTGTCTTTTGTTAAAGAGTCAGTATCTCTCTTAATCTCCAGTTCACTCAGGATGACAGAAATCTTGGGTCATTCTGCCCTCCTTCAGTTACAATGACTTGTCTGTGCTGGTGCTGGCTTATGAATCTCTGTCATATAATCTTCGGAGACATTGTCACTTAGGGCCATTCTGGGTCTGAGCACCCTGTTCTGCTTTGTCTACCATCAAGTTGTAAAGATGGGGTACATGTCAAGTTGTACATACTTATGTACCCATAGCCCATAAGCCCACATAGGTATACATATACACATTTATTAACACTAGTGAACTATGGGGATTTTCTGGAATTTTCTGGCTTTGCTATAAAATCTGAATTGAGGAGGTATTTGAACAACTGTGAGGGCAAGTTGAACAGATTATCTCATTAAATGAACACTTGCATACTGAGTTCATTAGTCTAGTCAGTGTAATTAGTCTTCTCTGTGACTAATGAAAGAAGATCATGTAGGTTTACAATGTACGTATTGAAGCAAGAAGATTAATAATAGGCTTTCTAGCTGTTTTTCTTTCCAACAGATGGGAAACCAGAGCAAACAGGGCTTTCCTGATATCTCCAAGAAACAGAAAGTGTCTGAGACCAAGTAGAGACACCTTAGAAAAAAGGTTAAAAAATTTTATTTTTTTTTAAAGATTTTATTTATTTATTTGACAGACAGAGATCACAGGTAGGCAGAGAGGCAGGCAGAGAGAGGAAGGGAAGCAGGCTCCCTGCTGAGCAGATAGCCCGATGTGGGGCTCAATCCCAGGACCCTGGGATCATGACCTGAGCCGAAGGCAGAGGCTTTAACCCACTGAGCCACCCAGGCGCCCCCCAAAAATTTATTTTTTTTAAAGGTTCACTTGACATCAAATATGAGAATTCAGCTTGAAGAGGGAGTAGACTGACTTGGTAAGCTGATGTGGCTGTGGTTGAAAGGAAGTAGAGGAAACTTAAAGGGCATTGATCCATTCAGTTAAAATTATTTATTGAGTGCCAACCCCATGCTTGACACCATTCTAGGCACCAAAAACATCTAATTTGTATACATTTTTTTTTTTAGATTTTATTTATTTATTTCACAGAGAGAGAGATCACAAGCAGGCAGAGAAGCAGGCAGAGAGAGGAGGAAGCAGGCAGAGAGAGGGGGAAGCAGGCTCCCTGCTGAGCAGAGAGCCAGACGTGGGGCTCGATCCCAGGACCCTGAGATCATGACCTGAGCTGAAGGCAGAGGCTTAAACCACTGAGCCACCCAGGCACCCCATAATTTGTATACATTTTTAAAAGATTTTATTTATTTATTTGACAGACAGGGATCACCAGTAGGCAGAGAGGCAGGCAGCGGGGGTGGGGGGGGAACGGAAACAGTCTCCCTGCCGAGCAGAGAGCCCAATGCGGGGCTCGATCCCAGGACCCTGGGATCATGACCTGAGCTGAAAATAGAAGCTTTAACCCACTGTGCCACCCAGTGCCCCTCTAATTTGTATCTTAAATTGATGTCTAAAAGGTATCAAACTGAACATTTTTAAAACCACACTCATGACTTCTCCATCCACAGAAAACTCTCACAGACCTCCTCATCATAGTGAACAGCAACTTCATCCTTTCATTTGCTCAGGGCCAAAAAACAACACAAAATAAAACAATAACAACAAAGAGAAACAAACAAAAAAGAGCTCAAACTCTCAACGTTGATCTCTTTATATCACACCCCTCATTCCAATCCATCAGCAAATATTGTTGCCCATGCTTCACATGTATATGTGGACCCTTAACATTTCTCACCATCTGCACTACTACCACCAGATCTATATCTTTATCATCTCCTACTCTGTATTATTGCAATAGCCTATTAGTCTCTCTCCTATGCTTGCCCTCCTACTATTTTCCATCCAGAAAACCAACTGATGCTTCTAAAACATGTAAGTCATATTACTCCTTTATTCAAATTGAGCCATTTACACTCCATGTAACTCAGAAGAAAATCCACAGACCTGATCATTACTAGCACCTACATGATCTGGCCACCCCTCCCCAAATTACCCACTCTGAGCTCACCTCCTTACTCCCAGCCTCACTCCACTCCACTCACTCAAAGCACTCCAACCACAGTAGTATCTTATTCTTTAAATACAGTATGCTTATCCTATATCTGGGCATGTGTACTTGATCTTCCCTCCAATATACAGATGGTTCTACCCTCATGTTTTTGCTCAAATATCCACTTGCCAGTGAGCCCTTTCCTGACACCCTTATTTATTTATTTACTTATTTTTTTCCTTTGTAGAATGAAACTTTTTAAATTTAAATTTAATTATCCAAGGTACAGTACATCATTTGTTTTTGATATAATGTTCAATGATTTATCGGTTGAGTATAACACCCAGAGCTGACACCCTTATTTAAAATAACCACACACAAACATCCATCACCACCACCACTGCCACCAAAGTACATTCATTACTCTCCCATACTGCTTTTCATCATCTGGTATATAATAGAGTTTACTATTTATTTTCTTATTGCTCATCCAAACCTAGTAGAAAATAAGCTTTAACAGGGCAATAATTTTTATCTGTATTATACAATATAGTATCTCCCGGATCCCTAGAACTTTGCCTGACACAAAGAAGTCTCTCAATAAATATGTATTGAATGAATGAAGTAGTGCTCAAGGATCCTGCTGTGATGAACATTACAATTTGGTAAGGGGAGACAAACTATAAACAAATAAACCAGTGTCTCTAAGAGTGATAAGTGTTATGCAAAGAATTTAAACAGGCTGATGGGTAGGTAGTGCCCAGGTGGTTCTTTCTGGTAAGGCAAAACAACAAGGAACCAAGCCATATAAAGATCAGAGAGAAGACTGTTCTGGACAGAGAAAATACCTTATGCAAAGGTTGTAAGGCCGACACGTTTATGTGATTTCACTAATAGCAAGCAGGCAAGCACAACTGAGGTTCAGTGCGAAAAGTGTAGGGGATTGATAAGATACTAGATCTGAAAAGGAGGATGGGTCAGACCATTTAAGCCTCTGTAGATCAGGGAAAGAAGTTTCGGCAATATTCTTAGTGTGAAGGGGAGCCACTGGAAAGTTTTATTACTTTTTTTATTTTTTATTTTTTGAAGTTCAACTGGTTATTTTTCAATTTTTTTTAATTTAATTTAATTTTTTTTTTTGGTGTTCCAAGACACTGGATGCTTTTAAATAAGAGAATACCTTGATAGGATTTGTGTCTTAAGATTACACTTGTTGTACTGCTGAGAATGAATGTGGGCAAAAAGTGAAAGTGACTTAGATTATAGTAGTGGTGAAAAGAGAGAGAAAAAAGAAAAAAGAAAAAAAGATTAAAAAGAGTGAAAAGTAAGGAAGGGGATTTGGGCTTTATTTGGAAAATAATAATAAGAACTGACATACACTGAATGATACCTATGTTTAAGTGCTGCTCTAGGCATTTTACGTGAATTAATTCATCTAATCTTCATGACTACCCTATGAGAGCGATACTATCATTATCTCCATTTTACAGATTTGGATACAGAAACACAGAGAGCTTTAATAACCTGTGGTTCTATGATTCAAACACAGGCCATGTGACTCCAGAGCCTGTGTTCCTAACAACAATAGTATACTGTCTCAGAGTAGAAAAAGAATGTAATTAGGTCCTTGAACCATCCACCTGCCATTCCCTAATAGTACCACTTAAGCAGTAATGCCTACTTCTCTTTAGGCAGGCTAAATAAAAGGTCAGAATCACTAAAGCTGTTGGAATGGTATAGTCCTTAGTAGAGCTGGAGGAAGAGACCACTATCATTGCACACATTTGTGCTCATATAACCACAAATGCATCTACACATGCAGTATATTGATTTTACAAATATCTGAATATGCCTAAGATCATAGATGTTTAATATCACTAGTAGAAGAAGTAGATACTGGTGAAAACTTAATGTGCAGATGGAGTCAGAATGACCCCACCTCCTGTAATGTTATCCTAAAAGATACCAGAAAGATTCTACATGCCACTTATTATAAAATGGGACTAAGCATTAAAATGCAGCATCCTCATGCATAAAGGTGTGCTAGTCAACTAGTATTTGGAACCTGTCTGACACAGATGCTAAGGTAAACTCTTGCAATGACTAGGCTTTTCCTGCCCTTGCTGATATGTAAAGGCCTTGGTTTTTAAACTTGACTTATCTAAGTTTAATGAGGTAAGGCCAAGTAAACGCTATCTAGATTTAAAACCTAAGCTCCTGGGAGCCTACTGAAGCTTAGGTCTGTATTGAAGGCATTTTACTATGATGCCAATTAATCACATGCCCATAGGGAAGAGAAAGAGGCAGTTATTTAATCCCTAAGTTGAGTACAATTACACTAAATTGAGTTATGAAAAGTGTGAGCACATTTAGGCTGGGGTCATTGTGTCAAATATAAGTAATGTCCCTGTCTATGTGACATATACATAGGAAGGCCCACAGAGCTAAGAATAAATTGGCACCAGCAAATGCTCTTTAAATGTACATTTAAGGAAAGTGGAGTTGGCATTCAGCCATTCTTCTAGGAGTGCTAGTGCCCCTGTAAGTCAAACTTCACAAAATCCTAGATCTGAAAAGGTCTGCTCCAGTCTCCCTGCCTTCCAGGTTTACCACCCAGAATAAATAGGAACCTATTCACTTGTTGAAGTTCTCCAGCCTCCCTCTTTTAATCTTTCTGATATATTTTTTTAACACTAGGTAATCCAGAAGTCCTTTCTATTAGGCATATTTCTCTGTCAGAGAATTTAATCTGTCATCACCTCGGTCCTACCAACATTAATTAACAACCAAAACAGCGTATTCTTTTTTTTTTAAATTAACATATAATGTATTATTTGCCCCAGGGGTACAGGCCTGTGAGTCATCAGGCTTACACATTTCACAACACTCACCATAGCACATACCCTCCCCAGTGTCCATAACCCAGCTATCCTATCCCTACCCCCCATCTCCCAAAAACCTTCAGTTTTTTTTCATGAGATTCAAAGTCTCTTATGGTTTGTCTCCCTCTCAATTCCATCTTGTTTCATTTTTTCCTTCCCTACACCCTATGACCCCTCATCCTGCCTCTCAAATTCCTCATATCAGAGTGATCATATGATAATTGTCTTTCTCTGATTAACTCTTTTTACTGAGCATAATACCCTCTAGTTCCATCCACATCATTGCAAATGACAAGATGTCATTTCTTTTGATGGCTGCATAGTATTCCATTGTATATATATACCACTTCTTCTGTATCCATTCATCTGTTGATGGACTTCTAGTTTCTTTCTATAGTTTGGCTATTGTGGACATTGCTGCTATAAACATTTGGGTGCACATGCCCCTTCGGATCACTACATTTGTATCTTTAGGGTAAATACCCAGTAGTGTGATTGCTGGGTTGTAGGATAGCTCTATTTCCAACTTTTTGAGGAACCTCCATGCTGTTTTCCAGAGTGGCTACACCAGCTTGCATTCTTACCAACAGTGTAAGAGGGTTCCCCTTTCTCCACTTCCTGGCCAACATCTATCATTTCTTTACTTGTTAATTTTAGCCATTTTAACTGGTGTTAAGTGGTATCTCACTGTGGTTTTGATTTGTATTTCCCTGATGCCAAGTGATGTTGAGCACTTCTTCATGAGTCTGTTAGCCATTTCTATGTCTTCTTTGCCAAAACATATGCTCATGTCTTCTGCCCATTTCTTGATTGGATTATTTCAAAGTAGCCTATTCTTGATCATTATTATCAGCTAGTCTTCAGGCCATGTTCCAAAGAGGACTAGTTCTCACCAAGTAAAACAAGTATCCAAGAAGTTGAGATTGGGGCTTGGTGACAAGCTGCATTATACCACTGAGAGCCTTCTTGTTTCAGCACATTGTCTGATACTCTAGACCCCAAACTGGAGTCACCTGGACCTCTCACTGCATTCTGAAAAGGAATTCCTTTCTTCACTATTTACTTATGTCTTTAGTCTTTAGGATACACAGAAGGCCATAGAGAGCTTTCAGGATGTTTCCTGACTTTAGTTTGAACACTAATCTTTGGGTTGTGGAAGAATCAAGCTACGCAAGGTACACTCTTGTAGCCCTTAAAAATCATAATTAATGAATTATGTGTATGACTGTTTAATATTGGTACCCCTTTTTAGACTATACATTCTCTCAGGGTCCACAATGTTCTTGTACATGCTGCAAGCCTAGTGCATTAGGCAATGCCTGACATAGAGCAATTGCTCACTAAATGTTTGCTGAACATACAAAAACTGAGAGCAATGCACAGAGAACAAAGTTGGCTTCATCATAGCTGTGTCTATAGATGTGAGGAGAGAAACTTTTCCCATACTATCTTGCCCTTTATATTAGCATTTTCTTGGAAATAACTTTTCCCAAACTATACCTTCACCATGTTAAACTTATCCCATAGTTTTCTGCCATAACATAATTTTTTGCCATTCATTGCAGCCCCACCAAAAGAATGCAGAACAAACCATAATTGAAAATGGACAACTTCCCAAATCAAACACAACTCTGACCTAAATCAGGAGGGGGATAAATAGTAATTCATTCTGGCACCTTAATTAATTATTGCACAGATTGCTTATTGATTTTCTTGTATTCAGGCTGATGCTTTATGAAGCATGTTTTTTTTTTTTTTCAAACAAAGTGTGGACAACATAAGGAAGGTCTGCAGATCAAAATGGATATCAATGGATATCTAAAATGGATATTTAGATATCAGTGGATATCTAAATATTTGGGAACAAAAAATCAGAGATTTTCCTAGGAGTTGTTTCAAATTGTGTCCAGATGGACACTTTGTTAAGTACTTGAAAATATATTTCCTTTATCTAAATGACCAAATTTCTGTGCTTCTGAGGCAAGACAAAAAATATTTCAAAGTGAAAGATGCCCCAGTGGGATTTTTCCTTATTCGTTCTGAACAGCAGTAGGGTTAGATGGGGAATCCAGCCAAGAAATTTGAGTAGCACCAGAGAAAATATGGATGAGGCTAAAAAGCAGGAGACTGATTAGGCAGACCCAGTTATAAAAATCCTGTTAAGAAAATAAAAATGAAGAAAATATAAGCTGTGTTTCATCAAGGAAACAATATAAAAAAGAGACAGGGAGGAAAACTGAAAATAAGGATTGAGAGCAAGAGACAGAAGGAAGAAATTGAAGGGGCTAGTAAAGGACAAAAATTCTATAAGATATATGGGAGCATCATACAATGAAGAAGGAGATAATGTTAAAATTCAGAATTGTCCAGCATTAAAAAGCACATTTTGCCTCTCAGTGTCCCAGGGAAAGTGTAGATACTCCTACCACAGGCTATCGTAGAAGTATTTTTCACACATCTTTCTGGAATGAGATTTGTGTTCCATTCTTAGAGAAACTGAGAACAAAATGAAGATACTAGAAGACCTTTTCCCTGTATGATGGGTACATTACCCAGCCCTGTTTCCTACAGTTTCAGACACAAAGTAGTCACAGATCTCAAAGATAGCTTAGACCAGGAGATTTTGTAGGAGAATTACCAATGTTACAATTCTGTGCTGGAGGATTTACTTAAATTACTTACATTTCTATTAAGGTAGTTTGTGTGTGGGGCAGGGGAATAATAAAGCTATAGTTAAGTAGTCAGAGTTAGGGAAGAGGAAGGAGAGGGGGGAAAGACCACTGAGAATTCAGAGAACCATAAAATGAGCTATTTTCTGATTATAGTTAATTACGGCTACTCAACAAACAGCATGTGCATGTCAAACTTTAAAACTTTAACAGGGTATGCAACTAAATAACTGGGCTTTTGTATCATCTTAAGTGAAGGAATTTTATGAAGTGTAGGTAAACAGATATGCATTTCCAGATGAAATTGAACGCTGCTTAACCTTGAAGCTGAGCTTTCATCTCAGTTGACCTTAAAGTATATAACTACTCTATTCTGTGCCTTATTGTCCCTCCCAGAAATAACATTCTTGTTCATTTCTGTTGTGAAGGAAGAAAGAAAGGTCCATATAGTCTGTATTAGTCTGGACCTGGACCAATATCCTGAAGGGAGACCCTGGCACCTTTAAGTTATTACAGCTTGTAAATGACTGGTTGGATGGCAAGTATCATGGAAACACCTGACAGAGTTTTAGTTAGGTCAGGTGACAGATTTTTGTATTGTTTGTATATTTATTTTTTTTCTGACTCTGAACAGGTTTGAATTTTTTTCTCAAAGAGCTTTTAAGATTAAAAGATCACTTTTTATTGATATACAATTAGCAAACTATATTAAAATGTAACATTCAGTAGTTTTCATATATTCAAAAAACTGCAACCATTCCCACCATTAGATTCCAGAACATTTTCATTACCCCAAAATGCAGCCACTCCCTATTCACCCTCCCCCCAACCCTTGACAACTACTAATCTACTTTCTGTTTCCATGAATTTGACTATTCAGGACATTTAATATGAAAGGAATCGTGCAATATGTGGTCTTTTTTGTCTGACTTCTTTCACTCAGCATAATCTTTTCAAGGTTCATTCATGTTGTAGCATGAATGAGGTACTTTATTCCTCTTTATGGCTCAATAATACTCCATTGTGCTGATATAACTTTTTTTCCCCCATTCTTCAGTTAATGGACATTTAGATGATTCCCAAATTTTGACTATTATGAAAAATGCTGCTGTGGACATTCATGTATGAATGTTTGGACATATGTTTTTATTTCTCTTGGATATATATCTAGGAGTGTAATTACTGGGTTATATGATAACTGCAAGTATAGCTTTTTGAGGAAATGCTGAACTATTTGCCATAATGCCTGTACCATTTTACATTCCGATCTGCAGTACATTAGGTTTCTCGTTTCTACATATGCTCACCAACATTGATTTTTACTTGTTTCTATTTGTAAATTATAGCCATTCTAAGTGATGTGAAGTATTGTCCCATAGTGGTTTTTTTTTTTTTTTAAAGATTTTATTTATTTATTTGACAGAGAGAAATCACAAGTAAGCAGAGAGGCAGGCAGAGAGAGAGGAGGAAGCAGGCTCCCTGCTGAGCAGAAAGCCCAATGTGGGGCTCGAACCCAGGACCTGGGATCATGACCTGAGCCGAAGGCAGCGGCCTAACCCACCGAGCCACCCAGGCACCCCTGTCCCATAGTGGTTTTGATTTGCATTTCCCTAATGATCGATAATATTATGCATCTCTTCATGAATTTATTGGCCATTTGTATATTCCCTTTAGAGAAATGTCTATTCAAATACTTTACCTTTTAAAATTTATAATGTTTATCTTTTTATGGTTGATTTAAAAAATTCTTGATATATTCTAAATATGTGATTTGTAAATTTTTTCTCCCATTATATGGGTTGTCTTTTCAATTTCTTGATAGTGTCCTTTGATGTACAAAAGTTCATTTTGATGAATTCTAACTTATCTAGTTTTTCTTTAGTTGTTTCTATTTTAGGTGTCATATCTAAGAAAGGATTGCCTAATCCAATGTCACAAAGATTTACACCTATGTTTTCTTCTAAGAGTTTTATAGTTTTAGCTCATATATATATGTATTACATCTGTGATCAATTTTGAGTTAGACTTTTTTATATCATATGATGTAGGGGTCTGAGTTCATCTTTTCACATGTGGATATCTAGTTTTTCCAGCACTGTTTGTTGAAAAGACTATTCATTCCCCATTAAACAGTTTAGGCACCCTTGTCAAAAATCAATTGACCATTGACATATCATATTTCTTCTGGATTTTCAATTATATTCCATGGACCTTTATGTCTATCCACATTATCTTATTTACTGTAGCTTTGTAATGTTAATAAAACAAAGAAGGGGGGAAACACATGATCATCTCAATAGATACAGAAAAAGTATTTGACAAAACCCAACATGTTTTCATGATAAAAGCACTCCCCAAAATAAGAATACAAAGTAAGTTATTTACCCTGATAAAGGTAATCTATGAAAAACACAGAGTTAGAAGCATATTTAGTGATGAGAGACTGAAAGGTTTTCCCTGATGATCTGGAACAAGACAAGAATGTCTACTCTTTCTACTTCTATTCAACATTGTACTGAAGTTACAGGGGAATAGGCAGGGCAATTAGGCAAAAAAAATGAAATAAAAGAATCCAAATTGGAAAAGAAATAAAACTACCTGTTTCTAGATGATGCAATTTTGTATATAGAAATCCCTCAGGAATACAACAAAAATCTATTTGAGATAACAAATGAAATCAACAAGGTTGCAAGACACAAGATCAATATACAAAAATGTACATAGCAATGAATGATCTGAAAATGAAATTAAGAATACAATGCCAGGGGCACCTGGGTGACTCAGTGGGTTAAAGCTCTGCCTTCGGCTCAGGTCATGATCCCAGGGTCCTGGGATCAAGCCCTGCATCAGGCTCTCTGCTCAGCAGGGAGCCTGCTTCCTCCTCTCTCTCTGCCTGCCTCTCTGCCTGCTTGTGATCTCTGTCTGTCAAATAAAAAAAAATTATTAAAAAAAAGAATACAATGCCAATAATAATAGCATGAAGAAGAATACTTAAAATTAATCAAGGAAGTGAAGATTTATACATTGAATACAGTGAAACATTATTTAAAGAAATTAAAGAATATCTAAATAAACGAAAAGACATACAGTATTTATGGACTGAAATACTTACTGTTGTTAAAATGGCAATATTCCCCAAAGATTCCATCTAATCATTATCAAGATTCCAATTACCTTTTTGTTTTTGGAGAAATGGATAGGCTAATTTAAAAATTCATGTAGAATTACCAGAGACTCTGAATAACCAAAATAATTTTGAAACGGATGATCAAAGTTGGAGGAATCACTTTTCTTGATTTCAAAACTTACTACAAATCTGATATAAGGATAGACACATGGATTAATGGAATAGAATTGAGAATCCAAGAAAAAGAAAAACATACATTTATGGCCAATGACTTCAACTAGGGTGCCATTGTCATTTACTGGAGAAAAATAATCTTTTCAATATATGTATATATATTTTACATATACATATTGTGTGTGTGACAAATGGTTTGTACAAAAATATTTTACTGGATCTATCAGTTTATTAAGATACTCATTCTTGTGGCACCTAGTACGTATCTGGAAACACTGAGGACAAAAAGAAAGCAGTACCTTGTGATAGGTCCTTTACATTACTTGCAAAACATATGCTGTTACCCTTGTCTTACAGATAAGAATACTGAGTCTCAAAAAGGCTAAGCATTTTCCTATCAGAAAATGTTCAAGTCACACAACTTGAAAATGGCATATCCTGAATTTAAACCTGGATGTATATAGCCTCATAATGCAAGATGTTTCCATTGCACCAAGCAAGATAGTAAGACTTTATTAAAATTTTTTAATCATACCTGAGGAAATGGCTTAGCACATACTCATCATCAATCTTTCATGCACTATTGTTCATTGCCAAATTAAAATTAGAGACAACGCTGATCTTAAGGATCTTGTAATGCACTTTTTGGAAAGCATTTTAACATTAAACATAGCAACAAAGACTGACATAACCATGCGAGATAATCAGGAGTGTAATCTCTATTTCATGGATGAAAACAGGAAATATCATCATCATCATCATCATATCATCATCATTATGACTCACATTTATTGTATGTTTACCTTGTTCCAGACACTATGTTAAACATCTCATATTCATTATCTTATTTAATTACAGGGGCACCTGGGTGCCTCAGCCAGTTAAGCATCTGCCTTTTGCTCAGGTCATGATCCTGGAGTCCGGGGACCTAGCCCTGAGTTGGGTTCCCTGATCGGCAGGAATTTTGCTTCTCCCTCTGCCCCTCCCTGGCTCATTCTCTCTCTCACTCACTCTTTCAAATAAACAAATAAAAGGGTTTTTTAAAAAAAATTATAGTAAATATCCCATAGGCTTATTCTATTATTAGCACTAGTTGTACAGGTGAGGAAACCAAAGATAAGTAATTTTCCTGTGGTCACAAAATGGAGTTGAGACTTAAACTTCAGTGTGCCTGACCCCAAGGCCAATGCTGTCTACTACTAGCCTCTTGCAATAGATTAGCTGCATTTTTTTCATTCTGTCTCCCCTTTCATCAGAAAGGTAACAAAAAATTGGGATGTATCAAACTCTTTCCCTTCTTTTTGTTAAATCTTCCCCAAGCTCTCTCTGGCTGATTTAAGCATGGGGTGCTCTTCTGTGTGACATGAAACTTTGAATTCTGTTTTCTCACTTCTGAACAGGTACAGATTACTTCAGAGCTTTAGAATGTCCCTCCTGCCTTCCTTCCTGGTCTTCCTCTCTAGCTCTATCCACATTGTTGCACATGGCACGATTTCATTCTTTTACGGCTGAATAATATTCCAGTGTGTGTGTGTGTGTGTGTGCGTGTGTATACCACACCTTTATCCATTCATTTATCAATAAACACTCAGGCTGTTTTCATAATTTGGCTACTGCAAATTATGCTGCAAAAAACATAGGGGCACATACATCTTTTTGAATTAGTGTTTTTACATTTTTTGGTAAATATCCAGTAATGCCATTACTGGATCATAGGGTAGTTTAATTTTTATTTATTTTATTTATTTTATTTTATTTTAAATTCTGGTATAGTTATTATACAGTGTTATATTAGTTTCAGGTATACAATATAATAATTCAACATTTTCATACATTACTCAGTGCTCATTGGATCAAGTACACTCCTTAATCCCCATGGCTTATCTTTCTTTACCTATCATCCCACCCACCTCCCCTCTGGCAACCATCAGTTTGTTCTCCATAATTAAGATTGTTTCTTGGTTTGTCTCTCTCTCTTTTTTATTGCTTTTTTGTTTCTTAGATTCTATGTATGAATGAAATCATATGGTATTTGTCTTTCTCTAACTGATTTATTTCACTTAGCATTATACTCTAGCTCCATCCATGTTGTTGCAAATGGCAAGATGTCATTCTATTTTATGGCTACAAAATCACTTCTTCTTTATCCATTCATCTATTCATGGACACTTGAGCTGCTTCCATAATCTGGCTATTGTAAATAATGCTGCCATAAATATAGGGGTACATGTATCCCTTTGAATTAGTGTTTTTGTATTTTGGGGGTAAATTTTTGGGGTAAAACCCAGTAGTGCAATTGCTGGATTGGAGTATAGTTCTATTTTTAAATATTTAAATATTATAGTTCTATTTTTAAATTTTTGAGGAACCTCCATACTGTTTTCCACATTGGCTATACCAGCTTGCATTCCAACAACAGTGCATGAAGATTCATTTTGCTCCACATCCTTGCCAACATTTCTTGTTTCTTGTGTTTTTGATTTTAGCTACTCTGGCAGATGTGAGGTAATATCTCATTGTAGTTCTGATTTGAGATTCCCTGATAATGAGTCATGCTGAGCATCTTTTCCTGTGTCTGTTAGCCATCTGGATGTTGAAGAGGCTCATTTTAAAAGCAAATGGACCCAGGAAGAATTGTCAACTCTTATTTAATACTTAAAATGGAATTTCTTAAATGTACCATCTAGAATGAAGTTCATTGTGAGTAAAGATATATGTTTGTTTGTGTGCATGTGATTGTGTTTATAAGCCCTAATGCACAAAAGAGGAGGTGAGTGAAATAGTGGAATGGACAAATTGTCTACCTTTGACCACTTACATTTTTCCCAGTGTGGACCAAGGTCAGGGTTTGAGGCATAAAAAAAGGTTCATGTTTGAGGGCTGCATGATCTGACTTTTTTTTTTTTAAGTCCAGGCAGTTCTTTCTTTATTCTATATATGAGAGCATGTATCATTTTACAGTATTTCAAAATTGCATTCATTTATCAGCTACACAGGGCAAACAATGGAAAATAAAAGCATGGGTACTAGAGGGAGTTTGACCAGAGTTTACATATATATTAGCTGTGCAACCTTTGGCAAGTTGATTGACTTCTCCGTATCTGTGTGTAGTAAAGAATTTAAATCTGCTTAAAACAGAGGTCTGGCCTTTTCCTCAGTTCCTGGAGGATAATCTTTGTTTAAGTGTGTTGGACTAGCCAAATCATAACAATGGAATTTAGAGCAAGGGCGTTGGGTCACATAGTATCAGCTGACCTGGAAACAGAAGTCAGCCATGTGGGCAAATTTGATTTAATAGAGTCTTAGTAAATACTAAACTCCAAGGCTTGGGTGAGCTTCCCTGGTTGACAATACTCCGTGCATACTGTCACACATCAATGAGAAGAGGGTAATGTATCCAGACTCCACAGGAAGATAACAGAAGTTCCACATTTGGTACTTCTCCTGGTTTCTGCCTTATGTGCTTCACCTTCGACTGATTTAATTTGAACTTTTTCTCTGTAATCAACCATAACTGTGAATACAATAGCTTTCAGTAACTTTTGTGAGTCCTTCTAGTGAATCATCTTATATAGGGGAGGTTTGGGGAGCCATCCAAATTTGTAGTTGGTGTCAAAAGTGAGGGTGATCTTGAGGACTGTGCCCTCTAACTTTGTAGTTGGCCCCTATCTTTTTGCAATCTTAGTTTACTCATGTCTAAAATGGGGATAATTCCTACTTACCTATTTGAAGACTAAATGTAAGAACGAATAAAAAAAAAGCACATTAAAATGGCCTAGAGTTCAGTATATTATTCAATAGAAGGCAAGTATTATGGAGCACATACCATAATCACATCATCAATAAGCTTTTTTGTATGGCTTATGAAATATGTACGTTACCTCTTTCACACATATACAGTCTTAATTCTTCACAATAATTCTTGGAAATAACTAATATCTTTATTATGGATAAGAAAACAGAGCTAACATAATTAAGTGACTTCATTCATTCAATAGGGAAGTGTTGAGTGCTTACTTCATGTGAGGCATTGTGCTTGCTAAGTGTTGGCGATGTAATGGAGAATGAAAGAGACATGACACTAGCACTCATGGTGTTTACTCTCTAGTGAAAGACACGAATATTAAATAAATGTCAAAATCTAGAATTAAAAGTTTTATAATGACTATTGGAAAACAGAAGAATATATGGTTAAATATAATAATAAGTAACACTGATAGGACTTGAGCCCAGATTTTTAAAGACTAGTGTTCTGTCTAATGCACTATATTGCCTAAGATAGATCAAATAGGGTGACCAAAAATCCTTGATTCTTTTGGACTAGGGAGTTTCCCTTGACATATGATTTTCAGTGCTAAACCTGGAACAATCCTGGACAAACCAGAATGATTGGTCACCCTAACAGCTAGTGTCCAATAACTTAGTTTTTCCTATTCCAAGGTCAAATCCTGTACCTGTGAAGTTTGTCAGGGATCATGCATAGTGAATTAGTAATGGAAAAGGATCATAAGGTAGATGACCCAGAAACTGTCAATGTTAAAGACCACTCATGGGAGAACCACTGCCAGGGGCACTTTTGAGAGCATGTTTTCTTTGCAGTGAGCTCCAGGACACCTCTGCTGAATGGCTGTTCTAGTTGAAGAACAAAGCTAGAACCTGGTCGGGAAACAGATGCAAGAGTATGCACTTCAGATTAGTTTCAGAAGGTAGGGCTCTTACTTATGGTTATATCAAAGTAAAAGTTTTTATCTCAAAATCACCTTCAGTTCCAAAAGTAGCTAATTTATATAAGTAACACACAAACACAGCTGGAGAGCAAAACAGACCTTTCAACCAGCAAAGGCAATTGCCACTAAAACAGAGCTGAGCAGTTCCCTTAAGGATCTAAGGCCAGCTGGATACTGAGCTCTTATGGTTCATATTAAAGAAAACAAAAGCATTTTTATACTCAGAGAGCCAGAATCATGGATGGCTAATTAGGAATGGGATTTGAAACCAGTGAGATCTCTGAGTGTACCCAGGAGAGAGTAGTGATTTTGGCAGTGGGATAGAAGCAAAAGTATAGTAGCAAATATTTCAGGATATAGTCTTGGGGTTGGAAGAACTCTCATACCTGACACAAAGCTAATTCTTCTCATCTGGAGATTGTCCCAATTCTTATATTGTCCACCAATTGATTCAGCCCTGGAACAATCACACTGATTTGTACTTACTAGGCTCTAGGAGAAGTTGGGGTGACCTCAAGACTGCCATATTTATAGATAGGCCTGTATTTATAGACCTGTTACCGAAAGTTCACTGAAGGAGTCCTTTCTCACATAAGTTGCTATAACTTGTGTTGAATGAAACCAGTCCTGCTACCCTGGCCACAAATGATTGTCAGAACAAGTAAGTTTTGCAGTCAGTCCTGGGTGGAGAAGGAAGTGGAGAGGGGAGTTCAGGTTTGTCTGGTGCACTGCACTAGAAAATCTTGGGCCAGGGTGAAGCCCACTGGGTTTATTAGGGCCAAACAGAATTGGAGGAAGAGAAGCATGCAGAGAGCAAGCAAAATAATGGGGAGCTTCTTTGCCTACCTTACAATTTAGTTTAACTTTACACTTATTATAAGTTTTTGCACATTCATTTTTATAGATTTGCTCTTTTCTTGCTAAGCTGAAAAACATTCTGGAGTTTAGGATGGGAGTAACAAGGGACATTTAAACATCCTCAATTGGAGATGTCTAATCGTGCATGCAGAAAGAGTATCATGGCTTCAAATAGTTTGGAGGAGTACAGAAAACTCCTTCCATTTAAGGAAGAAAACACTGGTAATCTACTTAAATGAAAATCAATTTTAGTGGCTCCTTTATTATACTTTTATAGTCAGCAAAGTTCCATCCTATCAGGCTGCAGAGCGAATGGTATGTAATTTTATACCAATGATAAATTCTCCCTTAGAAGAGAAGCAAAGGTTTTCACTTTTTAATAAGAATTATTTCCCTAGACTCTTTATCTGGTGTATTGAAACTGTTTAATTTGTAAGGCCATATCCCTGATTCACAAAAATTTTAAGTGACACTAATCGGGCTCAAGTATTTTCATGATTAATGTACAACAATGTTAATCTAGTGTGACTTGACTCGTGAGCCATAATATTAAGGTTTTTCTTCACCTTAAAGCAGAATTTAAGATTAGCAATAAAAATGAACATTTTTGTATTATCTACTTACTTTATTGATGTTACACTCATTGAAGATTAACTGACAGTAATAAGTTGGTCTTTATTTAAAAATACACACTTAGTTCTGGTATTTTCAGATTTCTAATCCTAACATCACACATAGAGTAACACTAAAGGTGAAATTTATAGTAGGGAAAAAACAAAGCAATTAAGTAAAATAAAAGACAGCATAACCTATGCCTTCTCTAGGCTTTGATCTTTTTAGACTTACTATTGTAATAAGTCCTCATTAATGTGCACTTCATGAAAACTTGAGTTTGGAGATCATTTGAACACAGGCTTGGCTTAAATCAACCTTGCATTATCAATGAAGAAAGGCTTTGCTAAGCAAATTAACGGTATAAACAGGAATGCTGGAGGAATATTCAAACTACTTAATAGACCAAACTGTGCTTTCAAATACTTAAATTCCATCCCATTATTACAGTGATTACAATTACAAATGAATCTTATCTTTCATTAAAGCAGGTCCAGCATGATTCTTATTCATCACCAACTACCCAGCACTCCTTTTCATGTATTCTACTGTTTGGATTCACCAATAGTTCAGACTGGTTTCTCCCACAATTAGCCTGAATTAACAGGAGCTAATCATTAACCATTTGGGTTGGTGTTATGATTTACACATTAAGTATCCTTTTCTGGAAGAGCTTCATAAACATTCTTACATGAACATTTAACAACTCCCTTTAAACAAACTGACATTTCCAGTAGGTCTTAGAGAAGCTGTCATGCAATGGGGTGTATCACAGGCATGCATTTCAAATGTGTTACAAGAACTACATTATTCCAATCAAACTGTGATAAGGTTCATAAACCACATTGACAGAAGTGCTTACATTTCTCTCAGAATTAAGAAAATGAAGGGAGAATCAAGAATACAAAAACAGGGGAAAACGAGTCAAGATGGCAGAGAAGTAGCAGGCTGAGACTACATCAGGTAGCAGGAGATCAGCTAGATAGCTTATCTAAACATTGCAAACACCTACAAATCCAACGGGAGATCAAAGAGAAGAATAGCAATTCTAGAAACAGAAAATCAACCACTTTCTGAGAGGTGGGACTGGCGGAGAAGTGAATCCAAAGCAACGGGAAGATAGACTGAGGGATTAGGGGCCGGCTCCCGGCTAGCGGTGGAGAAATGGAGCAACGGAGCACTAAATCAGGACTATTAAAAGTCTGTTCCGCTGAGGGACCTCGCTCCAGAGGCTAAACCAGAGTGAAGCCCACGCGGGGTCAGCATGGCCCCAGGTCCCGCAGGTTCACAGAAGGATTGGGGGTGTCTGAGTGTTGCAGAGCTTGCAGGTATTAGAATGGGGAAGCCGGCTAGAGAGACAGAGCCGAGGAGTGAGCCCTCAGCTCGGGGTTACCTTGAACCAGTCGCAGGCTGGTTGAGCTCAGCGCGCAGCTGGAGGCCAGGGAGACGGGAGTGATTGGGCGCTATTCTCTGAGGGCACACTGAGGAGTGGGGCTCAGAGCCCTCGGGTCCTTCGGGCCAGAGACTGGGAGGCTGCCATTTTCATTCCCATCCTCCAGAACTCTACGGAAAGCATTCAGGGAACAAAAGCTCCCAAAAGCAAACCAAAGCAGATTACTCAGCCCAGCCCCTGGTAAGGGCGGTGCAATTCTGCCTGGGGCAAAGACACTTGAGAATCACTACAACAGGACCCTCCCCCAGAAGATCAACAAGAAATCCAGCAAGGACCAAGTTCACCTACCAAGGAGTACAGGTTCAATACCAAGGAGAGCAGCGGAATTCCAGAGGAGAAAGCAAAGCATGGAACTCATGGCTTTCTCCCCATGATTCTTTAGTCTTGCAGTTATTTTAATTTATTTATTTTCAATTTTTTTCTTCTTCTGCTAAATTTTTTTTAACTTTTACCCTTTTCTTTTTTAAGGTTTTTTAACTAGTTTATCTAATATATATATATATATTTTCTTTTTTCTATTTTTTCTTTATTTGTTTTCTTTTTTTCATTGTTTCTTTTTTTTTCTGAAGCTTTTTTTTATCCCCTTTCTCGCTCCCACGATTTGGGGTCTCTTCTGATTCGGTTAAAGCATATTTTCCTGGGGTCTGTGCAGCCCTTTTAGTATTTTACTTGTTCCTTTATATGCTCTTATCTGGACAAAATAACAAGGCAAAAAAATTCACCATAAAAAAAAGAACAAGAGACAGTACCAAAGGCTAGGGACCTAATCAATACAGACATTGGTAATATGTCAGATCTAGAGTACAGAATGATGATTCTCAAGGTTCTAGCCGGGCTAGAAAAAGGCATGGAAGATATTAGGGAAACCCTCTCGGGAGATATAAAAGCCCTCTCTGGAGAAATAAAAGAACTAAAATCTAACAAAGTTGAAATCAAAAAAGCTATTAATGAGGTGCAATAAAAAAATGGAGACTCTCAGTGCTAGGAGAAATGAGGCAAAGAAAGAATTAGTGATATAGAAGACCAAATGACAGAGAATAAAGAAGCTGAGCAAAAGAGGGACAAACAGCTACTGAACCATGAGGGGAGAATTCGAGAGAAAAGTGACACCATGAGATGAAACAACATTAGAATAATTGAGATTCCAGAAGAAGAAGAAAGAGAGAGGGGAGCAGAAGGTATATTGGAGAGAATTATTGGAGAAAATTTCCTTAATATGGCAAAGGGAACAAGCATCAAAATCCAGGAGGTGCAGAGAACCCCCCTCAAAATCAACAAGAATAGGTCCATACCCCGTCACCTAATAGTAAAATTTACAAGTCTTAGTGACAAGGAGAAAATCCTGAAAGCAGCCCGGGAAAAGAAGTTCTGTAACATACAATAGTAAAAATATTAGATTGGCAGCAGACTTATCCCCAGAAACCTAGCAGGCCAGAAAGAGCTGGCATGACATATTCAGAGCACTAAACGGGAAAAACATGCAGCCAAGAATACTATATCCAGTTAGGCTGTCATTGAAAATAGAAGGAGAGATAAAAAGCTTCCAGGACAAACAAAAACTGAAATAATTTGCAAACACCAAACCAGCTCTACAGGAAATATTGAGAGGGGTCCTCTAAGCAAAGAGAGAACCTAAATGTAGTAGATCAGAAAGGAACAGAGACAATATACAGTAACAGTCACCTTACAGGCAATACAATGGCACTAAATTCATATCTCTCAATAGTTGCCCTGAATGTTAATGGGCTAAATGCCCCAATCAAAAGACACAGGGTATCAGAATGGATAAAAAAACAAAACCCATCAATATGTTGACTACAAGAAACTCATTTTAGACCCGAAGACACCTCCAGATTTAAAGTGAGGGGGTGGAAAAGAATTTACCATGCTAATGGACATCGGAAGAAAGCTGGGGTGGCAATCCTTATATCAGATCAATTAGATTTTAAGCCAAAGACTATAATAAGAGTTGAGGAAGGACACTATATCATACTCAAAGGGTCTGTCCAACAAGAAGATCTAACAATTTGAAATATCTATGCCCCTAACATGGGAGCAGCCAACTATATAAACCAATTAATAACAAAATCAAAGAAACACATCCACAATAATACAATAATAGTAGGGGACGTTAACACTCCCCTCACGGAAATGGACAGATCATCCAAGCAAAAGATCAACAAGGAAATAAAGGTCTTAAATGACACACTGGACCAGATGGACATCACAGATATATTCAGAACATTCCATCCCAAAGCAACAGAATACACATTCTTCTCTAGTGCATATGGAACATACTCCAGAATTGATCACATCCTGGGTCCTAAATCAGGTCTCAACCGTTATCAAAAGACTGGGATCATTCCCTGCATATTTTCAGAGCACAATGCTCTGAAGCTAAAACTCAATCACAAGAGGAAATTTGGAAAGAACCCAAATACATGGAGACTAAACAGCATCTTTCTAAAGAATGAATGGGTCAACCAAGAAATTAAAGAAGAATGGAAAAAAGTCATGGAAACAAATGTTAATGAAAACACAACAGTTTAAAATCTGTGGGACACAACAAAGGCAGTCCTGAGAGGAAAATAGTAGTATAAGCCTTTCTCAAGAAACAAGAAAGGTCTCAAGTACACAACCTAACCCTACACCTAAAGGAGCTGGAGAAAGACCAAAAAAGAAACCCTAAACCAAGCAGGAGAAGAGAAATCATAAAGATTAGAGCAGAAATCAATGAAATAGAAACCAAAAAAACAATAGAACAAATCAACGAAACTAGGAGCTGGTTCTTTGAAAGAATTAACAAGATTGATAAACCCCTGGCCAGACTTATCAAAAAGAAAAGAGAAAGGACCCAAATAAATAAAATTATGAATGAAAGAGGAGAGACCACAACTAACACCAAAGAAATACAGACAATTATAAGAACATACTATGAGCAACTCTACGCCAACAAATTTGACAATCTGGAAGAAATGGATGCATTCCTAGAGACATATAAACTACCAAAACTGAACCAGGAAGAAATAGAAAAACTGAACAGACCCATAACCAGTAAGGAGATTGAAATAGTCATCCAAAATCTCCAAACAAACAAAAGCCCAGGGCCAGACGGCTTCCCGGGGGAATTCTACCACACATTTAAAGAAGAACTAATTCCTATTCTCCTGAAACTGTTCCAACAAATACAAATAGAAGGAAAACTTCCAAACTCATTTTATGAGGCCAGCATCACCTTGATCCCAAAACCAGACAAGGATCCCATCAAAAAAGAGAACTACAGACCAATATCCTTGATGAACACAGATGCAAAAATTCTCACAAAATACTAGCCAATAGGATTGAACAGTACATTAAAAGGATTATTCACCACGACCAACTGGGATTTATTCCAGGGCTGCAAGTTTGGTTCAACATCCACAAATCAATCAATGTGATACAACACATTAAGAAAAGAAAGAACAAGAACCATATGATACTCTCCATAGATGCTGAAAAAGTATTTGACAAAGTACAGCATCCATTCCTGATCAAAACTCTTCAAAGTGTAGGGATAGAGGGCACATACCTCAATATTATCAAAGCCATCTATGAAAAACACACTGTAAATATCATTCTTTTTAAAGCTATTTTTTTAAGATTTTTTTTTATTTATTTATCTGACAGAGAGAAATCACAAGTAGGCAGAGAGGCAGGCAGAGAGAGAGGAGGAAGCAGGCTCCCCGCTGAGCAGAGAGCCCGACGCGGGGCTCGATCCCAGGACCCTGAGATCATGACCTGAGCCGAAGGCAGCGGCTTAACCCACTGAGCCACCCAGGCGCCCCTGCAAATATCATTCTTAATGGAGAAAAACTGAAAGCTTTTCCGCTAAGGTCAGGAACACGGCAGGGATGTCCATTATCACCACTGCTATTCAACATAGTACTAGAAGTCCTAGCCTCAGCAATCAGACAACAAAAGGGAATTAAAGGCATCCAAATCGGCAAAGAAGAAGTCAAACTGTCACTCTTTGCAGATGATATGATACTATATGTGGAAAACCCAAAAGACTCCACTCCAAAACTGCTAGAACTTGTACAGGAATTCAGTAAAGTGTCAGGATATAAAATCAATGCACAGAAATCAGTTGCATTTCTCTACACCAACAACAAGACAGAAGAAAGAGAAATTAAGGAGTCCATCCCATTTACAATTGCACCCAAAACTATAAGATACCTAGGAATAAACCTAACCAAAGAGGCTAAGAATCTATACTCAGAAAACTATAAAGTACTCATGAAAGAAATTGAGGAAGACACAAAGAAATGGGAAAATGTTCCATGCTCCTGGATTGGAAGAACAAATATTGTGAAATTTAATGCAATTCCTATCAAAATACCATCCATTTTTTTCAAAGAAATAGAACAAACAATCCTAAAATTTATTTGGAACCAGAAAAGACTTTAAATAGCCAAAAGAATATTGAAAAAGAAAGCCAAAGTTGGTGGCATCACAATTCCGGACTTCAAGATCTATTACAAAGCTCTCATCTTCAAGACAGCATGGTACTGGCACAAAAACAGACACATATATTGATAGAACAGAATAGAGAGCCCAGAAATAGACCCTCAACTCTATGGTCAACTAATCTTTGACAAAGCAGGAAAGAATGTCCAATGGAAAAAAGACAGCCTCTTCAATAAATGGTGTTGGGAAAATTGGACAGCCACATGCAGAAAAATGAAATTGGACCATTTCCTTACACCACACACGAAAATAGACTCAAAATGGGTGAAGGACCTCAATGTGAGAAAGGAATCCATCAAAATCCTTGAGGAGAACACAGGCAACAACCTCTTCGACCTCAGCCACAGCAACTTCTTCCTAGGAACATTGCCAAAGGCAAGGGAAGCAAGGACAAACATGAACTATTGGGATTTCATCAAGATCAAAAGCTTTTGCACAGCAAAGGAAACAGTTAACAAAACCAAAAGACAACTGACAGAATGGGAGAAGATATTTGCAAACGACATATCAGATAAAGGGCTAGTGTCCAAAATCTATAAAGAACTAATCAAACTTAACACCCAAAGAGCAAATAATCCAATCAAGTAATGGGCAGAAGACATGAACAGACATTTCTGCAAAGAAGACATCCAGATGGCCAACAGACACATGAAAAAGTGTTCCACATCACTCGGCATCAGGGAAATACAAATCAAAACCACCATGAGATACCACCTCACACCAGTCAGAATGGCTAAAATTAACATGTCAGGAAATGACAGATGCTGGCGAGGATGCGGAGAAAGGGGAACCCTCCTACACAGTTGGTGGGAATGCAAGCTGGTGCAACCACTCTGGAAAACAGCATGGAGGTTCCTCAAAATGTTGAAAATAGAACTACCCTATGACCCAGCAATTGCACTACTGGATATTTACTCTAAAGATACAAACGTAATGATCCGAAGGGGCACGTGCACCCGAATGTTTATAGCAGCAATGTCTACAATAGCCAAACTATGGAAAGAACCTAGATGTCCATCAACAGATCAATGGATAAAGAAGATGTGGTATATATACACAATGGAATACTATGCAGCCATCAAAAGAAATGAAATCTTGCCATTTGCGACGATGTGGATGGAACTAGAGGGTATCATGCTTAGCGAAATAAGTCATTCGGAACGAGACAACTATCATATGATCTCCCTGATATGAGGAAGTGGAGATGCAACATGCGGGGGTTAAGGGGGTATGAGACGAATAAGTGAAACAAGATGGGATTGGGAGGGAGACAAACCATAAGTGACTCTTAATCTCACAAAACAAACTGAAGGTTGCTGGGGGGAGGGGGACTGGGAGAGGGGGTTGGGGTTATGGACATTGGGGAGGGTATGTGCTATGATGAGTGCTGTGAAGTGTGTAAACCTGGCGATTCACAGACCTGTACCCTTGGGGATAAAAATACATTATATGTTTATTAAAAAAAATAATAAAAAATTAAAAAAAAAACTACAGAGAGAGACTATGGACTCCCAGAAACAAACTGAGGGTTTTACAGGGTAGGAAGGTGGGGAGATGGGTTAACCTGGTGATGTGTATTAAGGAGAGCACATATTGCATGGAGCACTGGATGTTATATGTAAACAATGAATCATGGAATACTACATCAAAAACTAAAGATGTACTGTATGGTGACTAACAAAACATAATAGTAAAAATTTTTTAAAAAGTAAAAAACTGGTGGAAGAAGAGGAATTAAAAAAAAAAAGAATACAAAACAATCCCAGGGCTGAATCTCAAGGAAATCTGCTTGCAATATTTTCTTTCCTCAATTGTTTCTCATCCTCAATTGACAGCATGTCATTGGGGGTGATGTTACGTGGGATAGACAGCCCAGTAAAAAAATTACATATCTCATGAAATCTATGTGCAAGTCAGGACAAATCCCAGTACATTGAAGAAACTCTTCTTTGCAGGTGGGTGACTCTAAAAAAAATACTTCAAGTGGGTAGATCTATATATCCTAGGTATGCGAGATGTGTTTCTAATTAATTATCACAGGAACCCTATATGAAGAATTGTCATTATCCTGTTTGGACAAAGTAAATGCCAGAAGCACATGGAGTTTGAGGACCTGCCCTCTATCTTTCAGGGTGTTGCAGAGTTGGGAGCAGAATCTAAGTCACCAGCATCTGCATTCCCTGATGGGTGGTGGTGATGATTGAACTACTGGCTGTTGCTGCTATTAATAAGAGGGTAAATGGCAGTAGCAGCAGGAGCAGTTGCTGCTGCATACCTTGTGTTAGGCTCTCAGTACTTAACATGCACTTCCCTGAATCCTCTCAATACGAGGTATGTAGTATTATTGCCCGCCATTTTATAGATGAGAACACTGATATAGAAAGAAGATAGGTGACTTTCTAAGGTCACACAGATAATAAGCATTGGAACTGGAACTTGACCTACACTCTGACTACAAATCTTAGGCATTGATGAATTAATCTCAGCAAACCAAGCTACTCCTTGCCTTTAGCTTTATACTTAGTGTGGTAGTTCAGGAGACTTCCTTGTCTCCCTTGAGGGTAAACCTCAATTATTTAAGGTTAGAATTCTGTCCACAAAGACCAATGTGTATGCTTAATTTCGATCTGTTTTAAACTCATTTAGTTTTAATCTGTTTCATGGCTCATGACAATATCCCCAAATATAAGTAGATAATCATCACCCAAAGGCAAATTGAGAAGGATGATGGAAGAGGGGAAAGCATATACACCATCTTAAAGTAGATGTCAAATTGATGGTAAGAAGGAGAGGATTATAAATCCTATTTTACAGGCTTTATAACCAAGAAACAAAGAGGCTAAGTGACTTGCCCAATGTCACATGGTCAAGGAGTTCGCTAAGTGAAGATTTAAACCTAATTTTGTCTATGCTAAAGCTCATGCCGTTTCCAGTTCACCACATGGTTCCCCACATGCTTAAGCTCAGGGAGGTACTTTCTAGAGCTAAGTTGTTTTGGACAAGGTATCTAACCTCTCTGTGTCTCACTTCTTTTATCTGTTAATAATAGAACATATCTCAGGGGGGTTGTGAAGATTAAGTGAGAATAATGCATCTCCAGGAAAACACTGGTACCCAACGACGCATAGGTTGTGTACTACACTGTTGCTATTTTTTTATCTGAGTTCCTGATTTCTGCTATTTGGATTTACATTGTCCAAAATAATAGTCGATGGCCACATATAGCTATTAAAATTAAAATGTAAACTGATTAAAATTATTTAAAATTAAAAACTCAGTTCTTCACTCACATTAATCACATTTCAAGTACTCAAAATCCACATGTAGCTAATAGTTATCATATTGTTAGGTGAAGATTTAGATCATTTTTCCACATCACAGAAAGTTTTATTAGACACAAAGAAAAAAAATCACATACCTTTTTTTTAAAAAGTTAATTTAATTTTGTGTGTGTGTGTGTGTTCCAAAATTCATTGTTTATGCACCACACCCATTACTCCATGCAATACATGCCCTCCTTAATACCCACCACCAGGCTCACCCAACTCCCCACCCCTCTCTTCTCCAAAACCCTCAGTTTGTTTCTCAGAGTCTGCAGTCTCTCATGGTTTGTCTCCCCCTGATTTCCTCCAACTCACTTCTCCTCTCCATCTCCCAGTGTCCTCCGTGTTATTCCTTATGCTCCACAAGTAAGTGAAACCATATGATGATTGACTCTCTCTGCTTGACTTATTTCACTCAGCATAATCTCCTCCAGTCCCATCCATGTTGACCACATAGCTTTATATATACATGTGTGTGTAAATACATAGATAGGAAACTGGAAAATTGCAAATGAAACCATTGAGAATGGGACAGGGATTAAGGAGGACCTTCATGTTTTGTTCTGTATGTTTTCACATTGTTTGAAAAGGTGCATAAATTCATTATTACTTTTGAAATTTTAGAAAACATAACTCTTTTAAAAAACAAAATAACTTGGGGATCTTTCCAGTGCCCTTCATGGTAGAAGATATTTACCCAAGAACTCTGCTTGGCTATTTCCTTGGTGTCTCGTACACAGCAAACATCGCTGCCAAATTAAGTATTAAGTAGGAAAAAAGACTGCTGGGGCAAGGGGCAGAAGAATGGATTTTTTCTTTTCCCCAGATAATAAGGAGCCTTTGTAAGATACTCTTCTCCAAGGAGCAAAACAGTCCCTTCAGCCTGGCCTTGCCCAGCCCAAGAGATTCCCAAGCCAAATTTAGAGCAACTCTTGAAATATCAGGCAATAAGCACATCAAGAAAATCACAAGCCATCCTATGCCCAGCAAAAGAACTTATAGCAAGTCCTTTATCATCCAAGCAAGGAGCCAAGGAGCTGGGGCCAGCCATGCTTCTATGATATCTTAGGAAGAATGTCCTGAATTATTCCATTGCTCTTCACCAAAACGGCTGATGAAGTAAAGTGAGAAAGAAAAAATCAATCTCAATAAGAACAACAGCTTCTAACTATTTGATTAAAGGAGAAAAGTTGATAATGAAGAGACTCTGACAGTTCAACTTCTGTTCAAAGAAAAAAAATGATTACTCCACAGCCCTCAATCCTCTCCCACTTCCTAACCACTACCTCCAGCTTGATCTTTTTTAGGCTATTTTCCCTCGAAAGCTTTCCTCACCTTTTGCTATTTTGGGAGACAATAGGCTGAGGAGCAAATTGGGTAAAAGTACAAAGGCTCAGTAGTGATTACCAGAATGAAATTTTCCAGAAATATTTTCTTCTGATCTTTACAAATTTTAAAAGATGGTAAAACCACATACATTAATGTATTGTATTTGAGATACAATCTCAAAATGAAAGCATTAAAATGTGTAGGGAAAAATTTCTTGTATCTCATCAACCATTTTACATGTTTTGAGGCATCTCAATTCTTGAGGATTTGAAGCAGAATATAGAGGTGCTTAGCTAGCTCAGTCTATACAGCATGCAACTCCTGATCTCAGAGTCATGAGTTCCAGCCCCATGTTGGGTGTAGAGTTCACTTAAAATAAATTGGATATGTCAATTATATCTCAATAAAACAAAAAAAGTTTAAAAAATAAAAAAAAAAAGAATATAATGCACTGTCTCTTTAGAACCATGGTATAACTGAATGTTAGCCTAATACTACTTCTGGCTCAGTCTATCACTGAACAAGATGTTACCTGACAACACCTAATGAAAGAAGACAGATTCATTTCTTCTAGGTAAAAGAACTCAGCTGTCTACCATAGAGCACTACATTTGTTCTAACTGAGGCTTACTCATAGATCCCAGGACACAGGTAGGAACAAATAATTATTTTGAAGAAATAAAAGTCATGTGCTTCCTATCACAGTGGCTCTTAACTGAGTGTTAATACTGTAGAGACCTTGGAGAGATCATCTAAAGCAAAGCCATCCAATTTACAGATGAAGAAATTGAGGCTTTGGGATGGGAAAGAATATAGAGACCATTAGTTTCAGAACTAGAAATTAGAAACCCAGGTCTCTTTATTACCCTCTGGTCTATTATACTAACAAAACAGTTTTGAAAGGTCAGCAGAGCACCGTGGATTAACAAACACAAAAAGTGAATTTATGGACTAGATTCTGAAGTTCTGCTGCTGAATTTGGTAGTAACAGATTATAATATTGATATTATTTGAGTCTATTTTAAGGTTATCAGGAAGACTAGGGTTGTTTATTATTATTATTTGTAAACATGCACAAAGTGAAGACTACAATCATAAGCTTTAATGATAGTAGCAACCATTCATATGCTAAAATATATTTCACTTGTGTCCTGTTTTTCCTTCCCCTTCCCCCAGAATAAGGTTTCACTGGAGAGCCTATTCTTTAGCTATTTATTTTGTTTTAGGAGATTTTGAGAGTAAAGTTATTTTAGGTACTCATTAATATTCATAAACTAGATCCAGGTATCTTCCCCCATTCTGGTTAATGTCATAAGTAAGGTACTATCATAGTTATTTCACAATGTTTATAGGACATTGATATAAAACTAACAGTTTTATATCAATTAATCAATTAATACAATTAAGAATAATAAATATATTTCTATAGGGTATCACTTTAGTATCTTTTTACTTATGATAAAAGATTATTGGTATGATTTTGAATAAGCTAAGCACCTCTTTTTGCCTTTATCTTCAAAGTGGGAATGGTGATAATAGCACCTACCTCATAAAGTTGATATGAAAATATTAAGTGAGTATTTTAAAACACTTGGAACAGTCCTTGGCAAATAATATTTGTTAAATAAATCTGTTACACAATAAAGCTCCTACATGGCATCAAACTCCAAACCAAATTTAAACATCTGGGGCAGGGAATTTTCAATGTTGGCTTTACATCATAATGTCCCATGGCACATTTAAAAATGCAGACGCTCAGGCCCTACTCTAAATCTACTGAATCTGAACGTCCAGTGGAGAGAAAATTTGGGTACGTTTCTGTATGTGTGTATGAACTTGTGTGTGTGTGTGTGTGTGTGTGTGTGTGTGTGTGTGTGTGTGTTTTAAAGCTTCATAGATACCTCTCATTAAGAATCTTTGGCCTAGACACTGGTGACTATGAGAGGTGATTTCTAAATTTTTTTCTGAAAGCTGAAATCTTAACTTCTTTCTATTTTATTTTTTAAAATACTTTATTTATTTATTTATTTATTTGACAGATCGAGAGAGAGAGATTGAAAGAGATCATAAGTAGGAAGGCAGAGGTGGGGAAGCAGGCTTCCTGCTGAGCAGAAAGCCGTATGGTGGGGGGCCTTGATCGCAGGACCTTGAGGTCATGACCTGAGCCTAAGGCAGAGGCTTAACCCACTGAGCCACTCAGAGGCCCCATGATGCTCCTTTTTAATTCATCAGCATCAACCAATCCTTCTAATTTACCCCAAGTGCAAAATTCTTTTTTTTCCAAGTGCAAATTTCTTGAAGCACTTTTCTTATATGACTTCTGGTCCAGAATATGGTTGAAACATGGTTATATTTAAAGAGATGGCGCATTAATTCAGCATCTCAAATAAGAATCTGGGAAGGAAGAGTTTTGGCATGTCATTTAGAATTCTATTGCCTTCTCTTAGTTTTAAGGCAAAGTTCACTGTAGTATTCCTAGTTCTACTTTTTACATCCTGTCCTAATTTGCCTTATTTGTACTGACACATATTTATAAATGTTAATTAAAAATGTGTGTAGAGAAGGGAAAGGGAGAACCATGGTAACAATAAAAACAAAATTATTTGAGCATATAGACTAGAGAGTTCATAAGCCCTCCCCATAAGCCACATTGGTATTTATTAAGTCCATGTTGGTCTATATTGAGTTTTACAACCCTGAGACACCAGACAAAAATACATTTCCATGGGGCTGGTTAGTCTAGGCATTTATGTAACTGACAAAATCAACTTGCTCTGCCCCATCAGATTTGTCAGTTAAAATATCGACAGCTGCTCTAAGGACACATTTGGGTTTAGTCAGTATCACAGTTGATGCTAGTAGGTTTTGCTTTAGAGAAGTGTTACTCAAGAAATCAAGTATAATTTTGGATATAAAATAGTTAAAGATAATAAGCAACAAGGGTTGGATGTGGTAAGCAGGCAGGATCGCTTGGGAAACAGATGAAGGGATGTTCTGGGATGAGAACAAAGGCAATTGCCTCACTGAAATGCTAGGCAGAAGCAAAGAAGAGATAGAATTCTGAGAGCAGGGAGAGAAAGGAAAATTTTGGCATCAATGTTTCAAAACTGAATGCCTTTCAGGTTTCTGTGCCAATATATTTCAACCTGCTTCCCATCCAAAATCTTCACACCTCCCTTCACCTGTATTCCCCATCTCTCATCACCAGTAACTTGCAAATGTTCAGCTAATTCCACCTCCCTTTAACATGTTGTGTAAAAATAGTACTAATTGGAAAACCACCTCAAGGAACTCCCTTCCAGAGACGGAAAGCAAGGAAGGGGGGTAGAAGAAAGAGACACAAACACAGATAAACCCGAAAACAGCCAGGTATCCTACCATGATTAACAAATTTGTTAATTTATTTTATTTTTTTAAGATTTTATTTATTTATTTGAGAGAGAACGTGAGAGAGAGAACACAAGAGGGGGGAGGGTCAGAGGGAGAAGCGGACTCCCCGCTGAGCAGGGAGTCTGATGCGGGACTGGATCCTGGGACTCCAGAATCATGACCCAAGCCAGAGACAGTCGCTTAACTGACTGAGCCACCCAGGTGTCCATGGTTACCAAATTTAATACAACTCCTGCCTAAGGCAACATCTTCTATGCAATAAGTCTTAATAACTGCAACTTGTAAAACAAAAATTAAATTAAAACAAAGTACAGTAAACACACACACACACACACACATAGAATTTCTTTAAACAACTATGGCAACACAACTTCACTGACAGCATTTTACATAAAAGGGATAGTTTTATGTATTTGACCACTGAGAGTTTTATGTTTTGCAATGTCCTTCATATTTATCTAGTCTGGCTCTTCTCCAAGTCTGACAATAGGTTACCCTCTTGAGACCATAGTCACAGACTTTGATTTTTCTCAAAATAGATTTAGTTCAGACTCCCTGCTCCCCCATGCCTTGCCCCACTTCTTGCCCTGGCAGGTAGCAGAAGGGGATGCCTAACCAGAGTGTGAAACTAGTGATTTTTAGGATTACATGCCAATAAGAGAAATTTATATGAGTCTGAAAGAAATTAATTAATATAAATAATCACCTAAACGTGAGATTAGGTATCAGATCACCCAGGAGACCTTTTTATAACCACTAGTTTTCATCAAAATCCATTATAGAAGCTCCATTACATGTCAAAATAGAAATCAAACAGTATTGTCTCTCTGTGTATATCATTTGAACTCTCAAATCCATTCTTTTCTAGTTGACCTTTCTAATTATTTAAATTGGACCCGATGCTCATCAGGGGCTAGGCATTCCATTATCATCAGGTTTTGGTTTTGTTTTGTTTTGTTTTTCAATCAAATCTAATTACTATATTGAACTGCCTATTTCATCTTCATAGTTTTGCTTCCAGAAAACTACATAGCATAAAACATGCAATCCTCTAATCATTTCAAAATGCTTTCTTCACATGGTCAGTAGGTTTTAGAAACTCAACAGGTTGATGTCCTTTTGATTCAAAGGGAACTGGCTGACAGGTGACTGAGGGGCACAATTCCTACCTGTTTAGTAGTTACTCAGACCGAGTGGCTCGAAACATTTTTCAGAAGGGTTGAAGCAGAACATTGTTCAACACTTTCCATGAAACATATTGAAGTTCTCTCAGCATTTAGTTGCAATGGTCTTGGTAAGTATATAATGAAGATAAACATAGCCAGCTCCTTGATTAGATGCTTTGGCACAGAGATCAAAGATGGAAATGTGAAGTCTTCAAAGACCAGCCCTTAATTTTACTGGCAAAAAGGCCTAGCTCATATGTTGCTGATATAAGTTATTAGAGCCTATTACCATTGTTTAGTGTGGGGTGTATGGTCAACATTGTAGCTGATGTTAAACCAGATTCTTCTTTAATTAGTGATAAAGCAGAAACCAAACTCTTCCAACATGAAATGCATTTCTAGTACCTCAGTTTTTGGTCAGTCAACAGACTGTCATGAAGCATGTCCCTGTCATGCATATTCATATTTACCTCTGGAGCAGACAACAATTGATAATTATCTGCCAACAATTTACAAACATTTTTGCTCTTGGTTGTCAGGATTTCACTTCCAGATAAAATGCACTTGATCCTAGTCCTGCATTTTTAAGCTTTGAAGTAATTAGACAGAAAACTGCCTGTGTGATTACCCTCATTAAAATATTTGGCTTTCATCACAGAAACTGACATGGCAGCTCCCTCACTTGGTGCTGAGTTATGTTCATACTTCAGGAAAAATGACTTGTTTAGTGTGTCAACTCTTCCCTTCTGTGGGCACACCCTCTTCACTTTGTCAATGTGATCATCTAAATTGAGTTAATTCTAAGAGATACACATACATATATATTTTTTTTCCTGGAGGAAAGGGGAAAAAAATCTGCAAAATAACTCTACCTTTGTTCTGTAAGCTTCTTTTGTTTCCAATATATACAGTCAACAAATTTACTCTGTGTGTCTAACTATGAATGACATTTGTTTAAAAAAAATTTGGCCAATTTCCTCTCATTGACAGCAAAGGGAGGAAGAGGGAGAGGTAAATTTCTACATACATTCAGATAACATGCTCTTCCATGGCTAGAATTTGAGGGATCTAATTTAAGATAACTACAAAACTGGCCCTTGAAAGAGAAACCTATTAATCAAAAATAACTCCTGCTTCTTGTCCCATTGTTTAGTTCATTAGTCATTTATGAAGCATCTACTATGTATTAGATGCTGTGTCTCATGCTAGAGATACAATGATGAAAAGCCCCAATTCCTTCCTTATAATAGAAAGATCCTATGATTCAGTGCAAGGGAAGCTGCTAGATGGAAGTAGCCAAATTATGACTTGGCATAGGAAATAGGCTGGAGAAGAGAATTGACTAACAATTGTTCTTGGGTGTAGGTAAGTGGTCTCAGTATCATTTACTGAATTGGCTGGGAAACTGTGTAATCATGGTAGCAAGGACTTAACTATGTCTGCTAAAGCCTGACTGTGTTCATCATATATGAAGTGTCTTTGCCTTCGCCAAACCTACATATGTCACTGTTTCTATAATTTGCTCTTTACTAAATAGTACAATAAAATCCAAGCAATAACATCAGCTCAGACATTTAGCCAGGCCAAAAATTCACTTGTTCCACTTAACTTACTAGCAAGCTTAAAGAAAGTGCAGTAAAACCTTCATTAACTAGAATACTTGGTGAATAGGATGTTGTAGGTAATTGAATTGTCCAATCAAAAGTCGAGAAGAAAGCATTTTTGTTATTTTTAACCCTTGTTGAAAATTATTTTTAAATTCTCAAGGCAAATTTCCAGCTCGAGTGAGTGAAATCTAGTATAAAGTTTTGAGTTTTTATTGACAGTGATGATCACTCACTCAGGACTTCATGGTCATCACTGTGCATATCAGAACCCACTTTTCTTTTCTTTTTTTTTTTAAGATTTTATTTATTTATTTGACAGAGAGATCACAAGTAGGCAGAGAGGCAGGCAGAAGAGAGAGATGGGGAAGCAGTCTCCCTGCTGAGCAGAGAGCCCTATGCTGGGCTGGATCCCAGGACCCCAGGATCATGACCTGAGCTGAAGACAGAGGCTTTAACCCACTGAGCCGCTCAGGTGCCCCAGAACCCACTTTTCAGAGAAGGAGATGGAAAATTAGAATGTCTAAGACCATGGCTTGAGATATTTAATTAAATATTTAAAAATACTTTCTAGAAGCCATTAAAAAAAAAGAATTCCTGATACTAGCTTGCTTGGGGTTTAGCCTCTTCTCCAAATTAAATGAATCGTCATCATCATCACCATCACCATCATAATGTATTCTGGTTAATTTAGTGTTTTAGAGTCTGGTAAAATACTAACTAAACTTAAACTAAAGCTACTTAAACTTTGGCAAATAACAAGAAATCATACATAGACCCTAAGATCTAAAAGGAGTTTCACTTTTTTTTTTTTACAGAGGAGGAAAGAGGTCCAGGGGAAGTGAAGGTGACTTAGCAAAAGTCACACAATAATAAATCTTAGAGCTGAGAATCACATTCAGATTTCCTCTTTCAGAATTCAGGGTTTTATCTATATACACACTGCTAATGATAAGTTATCTGGGGTTGTTTTCTTTTCTCACAAATAAAAGGATTAGTCTTGATGATCTTAATTATTTCTTCTAACCCTAAATTTCTTCATTTCTTCAAATCAAGACTGCAATTATCATACCTTTATAATACTTGTTTTTTTAACCAGTTCAGAGGTGTGGGCTTTATAATGACCAAGTATATTTTTGGATTTTACATAGTACCTCAAATTATACACTGTAACCCAGGGTGCTAAAAATAGTGAGAAACCTCCTTTTATCTCAGAGGAGCATTGAAATGGAACTTTGAAAGGCCATCACTGCTCCCTCCCATAGCTGCTGTTCTTTGATTGAAATGCAAATCTTTTTTTTTTTTAAGAATACCTATTAGTGCTAAGAAAAATTCCAGTGTGTGGAGGTGAGAATATATGCTTTCTTAATATGACATTTTATTATTTTTAGTTGGAGCTCTTTAAGTCAGAAATAATACAAAAAGGAAAATTACTGATTTGGCTGTGATGTTCAGAAAGAAACCTGCCATTTTTCTTTCAAAATTAAAATGACTGAGGTGTTTGCTAATTTATCCTCTGAATGAGTTTTCTTAGCCACACAAACAATAGATATTTAAATTACAGGAAAATGTTGCTTTTTAAAGTTAAAAGTTTCCTCCTTCACCTTTGAAAAAAGAAAAGTGGGCCTAATTGAATGCATCAGTGTATTAAGGCATTTTGGTTGCTCTTCCTCTGGCCAACTACCAAATAAATGGCATTTTCAAATAGGCAAACCCACTGAGCTTTTTCGGTAAAAGCTGGCATGATTTAGTGAGATTGAGTACTTTTACCACAAAGGTTTTGAAGTTGTAACTATTGGCATTTCTAAAGGATATTTTTAAAGGATATTTGACTGTATATTAAATCCATACATGAATCCAGTTTCTTTTTTAAGTAGCCACCTTTTAGTCTTTAATATAATTCATAAAATAGCAAAGGCTACGATTAGAAGCAATTGTACTTAGCTGCTACACATGGATATGTATCTTTGCATTTCTCATTTTATTTTTACTATTGTCAAAACATTCACTGCACAATGCCAAAAGTAATAAAAGAACCAAAGTTATCTTATTGTAACATTGAAAGGACTACCAGATGTCATGTATGCTATATAGATCAAGCTGTGTACTATCAGACACTGACTATATAGAATTGATATGATATGTCTGACATGATTTCACCACTAAAATATTCATATTGTATCACTGCTTGGCCTTTTGGCTAAGGTCAAGTGTAAAAATATTCACATTCATATAATAATAAGTAGGGTTATAATGACATGGTAATGGGTTGGTAATGATTTCAGAGACAGTAGTCAAGGAATATTCATACTTTTCACTCAAATCTTTGTTTATAAATGTGTAATTTATGAAGCAAAGTGATAAATTCAGTCAATATCTCCTTTAAGACATTATACCTGTTTCTTTTTGGTCATATCTACATTGACAGGCAGTAAATTCAGGCTAAAAAGATATCCAGGTTAGGACCTGAGTTATCTAGATAAGTATTCTCCAAGAGACTCCATGATGATAAGTATGTTCCATACCTGCACTATTCAGTATGATAGCCACCAACCACGTGTCTACTGAGCACATGACACGTGACTAGCATGACCGAAGAACTGAGATTTTATTTTTGCTTCAATAAATTCAAATTTAAATGTAAATAGCCATATGTGGCTGGTGACTACCATATTGAACAACACAGATTTAGATTTTTTCATGTAGAATAGTGTCAACCAATCAGGGCATATTGTGGTTAAGGCCAGGGAGGAGGCTTGATGGGAATCTAGGTATTGTGCTATGGGTTTCACTTACATTATCTCATTAAATCTTAGAAGCTAAGGGCAATAATAAAAGTCCTGGCACAAAGTACTCAAAACACTGTGGTTGTTATTATTATTTAACCAACTCTGAATCTTCTACTAATTTTGGGTTATGTAGACAGTTTTAATGTCAGCAGAAGTGTTTCAATGTGTGGCAACTAAAAAAGGGCAAAACTGGAAAAGAATAAAAGTTCAGGCACATGAGAAAACGATTCAACTTTTTTCCTCCTCCTGACATATTATGCCAGGGTGTAAAATTGGAAAGTAAATTCTTATCAGGGCAGTATAGGAAGATTTTTTTTAAAGATTTTATTCATTTATCTGACAGGAAGAGACCACAAGCAGGCAGAGAGGCAGGCAGAGAGAGGTGGAAGCAGGCTTCCCGCTAAGCAGAGAGCCCAACATGGGACTCTATCCCAGGACCCTGGGATCATGACCTGAGCCAAAGGCAGGGGCTTTAACCCACTGAGCCACCCAGGTGCCCCAGTATAGGAAGTTTTGAAAGACAGCTGAAATCTAAGGCATTTTAAGACCTATGAGAGAAATAGGAGTTTTCATATGTTGTGGTGAGAGGGGCTCTGAAAATATAGCAAGCCAGGGGAAAAAAAAGCATTATAAGTAATTCTTTCAGGCAGCTCTCCCAGAAACATAGTCACTCCCTTTATTTTTTTTAGCAGCTGCTCCCAGGTTCATGCAATGGTCTTTTGCTGACCAAGAGTTCCATTCCAGAGAACAGTATGACACAGACTCCTAGTTTTCCCCCAATATACCCCTTTGTTTTGAGATGACAGAATTCCAGATTCTTAGCTGAGCTTATGGTTACCCAGTATAAAGACTATTTCCAGTCATCCTTGTACCTACTTGTGGTTAGGAGACTAAGTCCCAGTCGAAGAGATATAAGTGGAGGTAGAACATGCAAATTCTGGGAAATTTCCTTAAAGGGAGAAGTTTGCCCTTCTCTTTCCTTTCTTCCTTATTGGCTAGAATGCAGACATGATGGCTGGAGGAAGCCCTCTTTGACCACAGGCTACCTTTCAGAATGAAAGCCAGCTACAGGAGAACTGTAAGATCAAAGGGCTAGACAATACCAGTCCTGTTATATCATTCTGCACTTGAATGCATGAAAAAAAGAACCCATTTTATTTAAGCCACTCTTATTTAAGGTTTTCTGTCACTGACACCTAAACCTAATTCTAATGAATCATACATGTTCCAGCATAGACTGTATAAACATCTCTTTCCAGTGAACAAGTGTCCCAAAGTAGATTTGCTTCAGGTTTACCACTAACAGAGGGTACTCAAATAAGAATTTAGTGTACTTTGAAACTCATCTTAGGGGCACCTGGGTGGCTCAGTGGGTTAAGCCTCTGCCTTCGGCTCAGGTCATGATCTCAGGGTCCTGGGATCGAGCCCCACATCGGGCTCTCTGCTCAGCGGGGAGCCTGCTTCCCCCTCTCTCTCTGCCTGACTCTCTGCCTACTTGTGATTTGTGATTTCTTTCTAAAAAAAAAAAAAAGAAATGAAACTCATCGTATACAAGATTCAGAGGAGTAGTCAAAAAATCAAAGGACACATAAAGATGACCTATCAATAAAATGCGGAACTATGTAGGGGATGGAAAATGCAACACCATCTTATACCAACTATCTGTTGGACAGCAATAAAAATGGAAAATGGAAAGCTATGTTTTTCAGCATACTTAAGTCTTGCTTCTAAAAGCTTTCTTGGGGTGCCTGGGTGGCTCAGTCGGTTAAGTGTCAGACTCTTGGTTTTGGGTCAGTTCATGATCTCAGGGTCATGATCTTGGGGTCATGATATGGAGCCCTGCATCAGGGTGCATGCTCAGTGTGGAGCCTGCTTGAGATTCTCTCTCTCTCAGATCAATCAATCAATCAATCTTTAAAAAAATAAAAAGTTTCTTTACCCATAGATGAGATATTTAAGTTCATCATGCAGCACCTATAGACAGAAATAGGATTTTTTCCCTGTCACTTGATGCTAGTTAAACTTTTTTTTATAGAAAATTGGTTATTGGGCAAACAAGGCAAGTACCTGCTGGCAGAGTGGGAAAGCAAAGCAGCCAAAGGTTTCCTAACAATTTTACCCTATTAAAATGAGAATGATTCCTTATATAGCTATTCTTTGAAGGATCAATCAGTATTTCATTTTAGGGAGAAAAAGATCATTCATCAGGACCATTATTAGGACAACTCAGTTATTTTAAATTGAACAACTATTTGGTTTATTATTTTTAAGAATTAAGAACTTTTACAGTTTTTGGCCAAAGTATTTCCACAGGCCTATAAAAAGAAATCAATAGTTTTCCCCAAATTAATACTGGATTCATTATTCAGAGTACAGAGAGTACTTAATTTTCAAGAGTCATGTGTGGGTATTGATATTTCAACTATATAGACGTAACTTTATTTACTGTAGTAAAAGCATATTAATGTTGATTTATTTAAACACTTCATTGAAGTGGCAGTTCAGTTTAATCAAATACCAACCTAATTGGGTTATGTTTGATTTAAAAGTTTCAAAAGACTACTATAAGATTTATTAAAGGCTGAATTTAGAAAAGTTATAATCATTAAAAATTTACATTATGTGCTGAGGCTATACTGAGTTTAGTGGCAAATTTCCAAGCAGCAGACCTTTTAAAAGACTAATTGTAGGGGCACCTGGGTGGCTCAGTGGGTTAAGCCGCTGCCTTCGGCTCAGGTCATGATCTCAGGGTCCTGGGATCGAGTCCCACATCGGGCTCTCTGCTCAGCAGGGAGCCTGCTTCCCTCTCTCTCTCTGCCTGCCTCTCTGTCTGCTTGTGATCTCTGTCTGTCAGATAAATAAATAAAATCTTAAAAAAAAAAAAAGACTAATTGTCTGTGACTATGTAACTCCCTGTGTGCTGAGCAGGCCTTGCCATTGACTTGCAAATAACAAGTTAGAACACTGCCAAGAGCATAGACAACAACAACAACAACAACAAAACAAAAACAAAAACAAAAACAAAACCACACACAAAAAACCAAAAACCAAAACAAAAACAAAAAACCCTAAAATATAGGAGAAGGGTAGAAAGAGTATTGCTATATGTTTGCATCTTCCTTCCTTCTTTCCTTCCTCCCTCCCTCCCTCCCTCCCTTTCTTCCTTTCTTCCTTCCTTCCTTCCCTAAATCTACATCTTACAACTGTCAGAGTGCCAGCTAAAATTATAACTTTTTGGAAGTTATGTCAGCATGCTCACTCCTAACAACTCTTTTCCAGATGGGTCATATATTACAAGTACAAAATGCCACACATCTATAAAACTTGAAAAAAATGTGATTATTGAGACAGAAGGGGTATCCACATAATTTAAAATTTCAGGATTCTTGGACAATGTTGTATTCTGTAGGCGGGACCATGGTAAGTTTTTATTAAGGGGAGGAACAAGAAGAAGTTCTCAGTGTAAAAGAGGATTTCAGAATGAAATGCAGAAGAAGAAGTATTTGTTTTCATCAAGGGTAATACACATTCCCTATGATGTAGACATTATTCTCTAGTTTTCAGTTTCGATGATAGAAGTATTAAGTCTCTAAACCTGTGATGCCTAAGAGGGTAGCCATTAGCCTAATAACATGTGGTTATTTTGAACTTGAAATGTGACTAGTGTAACCAAGTTACCACATTCTTAATTTTAATTAATTTTTATTATTTAAATTGCCACTTGTTGCTACTGATTACTGTATTTGTGAAGATTTAGCAGCTTCATCAAATTCTACTTTGTTTTGTCTTTAAGACTACTTCATAGGTGGTCTAAATCTATACTGTTTAATATGACAGCCATTTGTTGCTTGTGGCTATTGAACCCATGAAATGGGCCTAGTCCAAATTAAGATACACAGTAAGTGCAAAGTAGATTTCTAAGTATTAATGTAAAAAAGAAGAATGTACTATATCTCATCAATAATTTTTATATTGATTACTTGGTAAAGTCATGATTTTTTAAAAATATTTATTTATTTATTTATTTGACAGAGAGATAGAGATCACAAGTAGGTAGAGAGGCAAGCAGAGAGAGGGAGAAGCAGGCTTCTTGCTGAGCAGAGTCCCCAGTGATGCGGGGCTGAATCCCAGGACCCTGAGATCATGACCTGACCCAAAGGCAGAGGCTTAACCCACTGAGCCACCAGGTGCCCCTAAAGTTAAGATTTTTTTTTTTTTAAGATTTTATTTATTTATTTGAAACAGAGAGAGAGAGAGATCACAAGTAGGCAGAGAGGCAGGCATAGAGAGAGAGAGAGGAGAAAGCAGGGTCCCCGCTGAGCAGAGAGCCCGATGCGGGCCTCGATCCCAGGACCCTGAGATCATGACCTGAGCCGAAGGCAGAGGCTTAACCCACTGAGCTACCCAGGTGCCCTAAAGTTAAGATTTTTAATAATATATTGTGCTAAATAAATTAAATTTAATTGCACCTGTTTTATTTTCTTATTTTTTTTAATTTGGCTATCAGAAAAATTTTTATTACATATTAACTCACATTATATTTCTGGACATAGCTGCTGTAAATAAATCAGGCCAATGATTTAGTTCATTAAGCATGAAAAAATATCATCAGTAAAAAAAACACGGAAGTAGCACTGTGAAATTTTATAATTCTTTGACTAGTCCATCATTAAATGAATTATTTCCTTAGCCTGTGCTTTATGACACATGCCTTGAAAACCTCATTAATATCTTATGGGGAAGTAACTTGCCCCCTCACAGCTATGTTTCCTTTCCATCCATTTCCTCTGCCTAGACTGTCATAATGGACACTCTTCCTGGTGTGCTGTCTTCATTCCTCCTTCTCCTGCCACAGTGTCTCCTTACCTCCTCATTTCTGCATTAGCATTGGTCTCAGTAGTGGTCTGTGAAGTTGTTTCTAAAGCAAATCCATCAGGCTGTTGAATCACCATTCTTTTTTTTTTCTTTTAGAGAGAGGGAGAGAGAGGGGGGCAGGTAGAGAGAGAGGGAAAATCTTAAGAACCCCGCATGGGGTTCAATCTCACAACCCTCAGATCATGACCTGAGCCAAAATCAAGAGTCAGATGCTTAACTGACTGAGCCACCCACTGGCTCCTGAATCACCATTCTTTAATTGGATTTGCTGTATTCTGCCATCTCTTTTTCTCTCTTCTCTTTTCTTCTAATCTATTGATTTACAGAAAGACAATTTCTTTTTCTCAGATTAACCATGTTTTAGACATGAATCAACACCCCAGATTACCTATGATTGTCATCCAATCTTTCTTGGTGATAGAAACTGACAGTTGTTTTTCAGTTAGCATCCTTTCTATCATATTGTCTGTTTTCCCAAAGCATGATGACTGAATCAAAAGAGAATACATGGCTTGCTCACAAATCCTAAAGTGCTCACTTTGAAAAAAAATTAGGCTAAAGCTGGTACTTTTAAATAAGAAAAGCTCTTGTTAGCATAGAAGACAAGCAGATGAGGAGTCATTCACACTTAATTACTTCTAAAACCTTCTCTCTAGAGCATAGGAATCCTACATAATTAGCCCCTGGACTAAAACCATAACACCCAAGCTAATATCAAGATATCACCAAAAAGGAAATATTTCATGGAAGTGAATTCCCCTTCTTGCCAAAAATAAATGAATGAAGAGATGAATTACTTAAAACAAAATAAAAACCATTTTCTGTTTTTATTGGCTGAAACAGCATACTGATTTTACAGAGTAAAATGGCATACCAAACGTACATAGAGAATTCAAAATTGTTGGAGGTCTGAAAGAAAAAGAAGTCTGAAGGAAATGCAAATTCCCAAAGTTGTGATAATATTTTGGTATAATAATAGATGGTGTCTATTAAATATGTATCATTTTCCAACCCAAAATTAAGATATTCAAATGAAGTTCTACCTTTAAAAAAAAAACACTGTACATAGAGGAATATGCAACTCCCTGCACATAGTGAGAAATGAATGCCACCAGAAACACCTCCCAACCCCCTTGTTCCCCTGCTATTAGCTGCCATTCCCTCATACACGTGTGTGTGCACATATGCATGCGCGTGCATGCACACACACACACACACACACACACACACACACACACCACCTGTTCTTTCTTTAAATAATATAGAATGAAGGAGCCCATCCAGCTATTACCTGGGAGGAGAATTACATTAAAGAAATCTCAACCTTACCACTTGGATTAAGTTTTAAGTTCTAATTCTCTAGCAGAGACCACAGCCCAAGCTAGATGAAAATCTAGACAGTTGCTTTTTTAAATTAAGTTGTAATTATATACATTATAGTAGTGAAGTTCTCAATGTGTTAATCCATTCTTCTCCCAAGTTTGGTGAGCATCCTTATGACCATTACTTTGAACTCCTTATTAGGTAAATTACTTATCTTCATTTCATTAGGGTTTTTTTTTCCCCCTCTGAGGTTTTATCCTGTTCTTTTTCGGGGGGGGGTGGGGAGGAGGGAGAATATACTCCTCTGTTGCCTCATTTTGCTTGACACTCTGTATTTCTTTCTATGCATTAGGCAAAATGGCTAATACATAGTGTTGAAGTTGTGGCCTTGTGTAAGAAATGAAACTTTTCTTTCCACATTGTTCTAGCTCTTGGTTGTCCATCAAACCATTGTGATTGTCTAAGCAGCCTGATTTATTCTTGATAACTCTCAGTTGTTGAGGGTATGCCAAGACCTTTCCACGTTGTTCTAGCTCTTGGTTGTCCATCAAACCTTTGTGATTGTCTAAGCAGCCTGATTTATTCTTGATAACTCTCAGTTGTTGAGGGTATGCCAAGACCTGTCAGTGCTCCAATGGGGGGGATTTCACCTAGCACCAGTTTCAGGCTGATTGGAAGTGAGACCTATAGGCAGCAAACTTTAAAGTATGCTGGTGTATACAGTTCTCTTGGACCACAATCATATACACTGCTACCCTCCAGACTAGGCAATCTGGACAACAGTCATAAAAATCAGGACTTCAGACAAGTGTATATAAGTTCCTTTCTGGGAGTTACCAGAAAGCTGTAGCAAGGCCAAGGGAGAATGCAAAAATAGGATCCTCCAATCTACATTCCCTGACAGCCTTTAGATGTGTGACAAACCTGAAGATTACCCCTCAGGCTAAAGCTCTGGGACAAGTAAATAAGCCTTTTTCACAGAAAGACTGGGGGTATGTTTGAGTCTGCTGTCTGTGTAGTACCTTTTGGATAACAGCCTGCTGAGAACTATATATCTGATGTTTACAGTCTTGTAGGACCCAGAAGCACAAGCCCCACTGGCCACCATTGTCATGTGACCAGGGAGCATCCTCTTTGTGTATTGTGTGCACCCACCAGCTCTAGCAGGCTAAGGGAGAATTCAGGGCTGGAGTGTGCTTACTGATGATTTGAAAGTAGAGGGAGAATGAAAAATGGACCAGCAAGTGCCTCTAGCCCCAGGGAAAGTCCAAAAGGCCCTTACCCCCCTTGCAGATGGTTTAAGATTAGCAGATAAATCTCCTTCACACACAGGCTCTGCACTCAGCAGGGAGTCTGCTTGAGATTTTCTCTCTTTCACTCTGTTCCCCGACCCCATGCTTTCTCTTTTTTTTTCTCTCTCTTCCAGATAAATAAATAAATCTTAAAAAAAAAATCTCCTTCACATAGAGTTCAGGCTGTTTTTAAACTGTAGCTTTTATGCTAGTCTTTGGGGCAAGTGAGTATGTGCATGAGCCCTTTGAGGGAAGTATCTCAGTTCCCCACAGTCCCTTCAGTCTCCTGGACAAGAGCCTTGTTTGTTTTCAAAGCCAGACATTTTGGGGGCTCATCTTTCCATTGTAGGCCCCAGGGGATGAAATGCCTGATGTGTGGCACCAATCCCTTACTCCTCAGGGAGATGCTCTGGATTTCTGAGACCTCTCCCAACTGTGGGTTGCCACACTGGGAGAGTTGTGCTTTTTGATGGGACTAAGTTTTTGCTGTCCTACCCCATCTCCACGTGGCCTTTTTACACTTTGTTGTGAAGGAGATATTCAGATACTTCCTAATATGTGAAAGGAACCACATTGGGAATCTTTAGATATTCATGAATGAAGGGAGAGGGGAGGATGAGAATTATGATCATGTAAAAGGATTTGATGAGATAAATGGGAGGAAGGGAGAAGAGTAAGGGGGATAAAAAAATGCCCCAGAGACAAATTGCTTGTGTTGGTCCTTTTACTATGTCTGGTACCAAAAAGAAAAAAAAAATCTTAATTCTTATGAGGGTAAACAAAGTAGTGTGGAGAATGGACAATGAAAGATGGATGGCATCTAATAGAGAAGTAACTAATAAGAATACAAAAAGATAGAACATTGTGCTCAAACCCACCAGTAAACAAGACTTACATGGCATTCTGGTGGTCACCAAAGTGTTATATTTAAAATTATAACAAAGGTTTTTAGTGAATCATATATAATTTATTTGTTTTTGGAATGAACTGGATACATTTCAGGGACTGGACAAAGCCAGGAATGAGAAACAGAGAAGAATCAGCAACTTGGATTCACCAAGAGGCAAGAAATGGGTTAGTCTGGAATTTTAGAATTACTGCTAGTGATACCTATAAGAACTGGTAACTGGAGGTAAACATTAAGAACCAAGTAAACCAAGTTGTAATTCAAAGAGAAATTAAGTACCTGAACATCCTGGAAGATGAGATGGGTCAATTGTGGGACATAAAAAATTCCCTCCTTGATCAGACTAATACTATTCATAGTATGTATGTATTCATAAATACATATTTATGTATGTGTTGCCTCAACACATATTTACTTTCTATGTATTTTTCCAAAGAAACACATATATGAAGGTCATACAATATCTAAAGTAAGAACAGCTTTACATCTGTAGCAGGGAATACATTTACCTATCCAAATTTTAACAATAGTGGTAAATTATGCACATGAGTAATTTAAGCATGCCAGATACTAGGGAGTCTTTAAGGGCTTGGATGTCTTAATAATGCAGCTTCTTTTTAAGTAGTATCTAATTTAATGAAGGAGTAAGGCTCTTGAGAAAAGTATTCAAGTTTTTCATAGTTACTAAGTTTTCAAAGTAGAAGACATCAAAAGTTATTTAGTCAAAATACCGTCTTCAAAAAGTAATTTTTTAACCTAAGTAATAAATGCTCATACTTTAAAAAGTCAGCTGGTACTACTGGGCTTATAAAGAACAGTCCTCTGTACCATCCTCTCCAAAAGCAAACTACATTCAATTCTTTGTTCCATTTCTTCTGGTGTTAACCAATACATACCTAAATTATACATTTATCACATTATTTTAACATTTTTTCCAGTTTTAAATAGATTGGCTGACTTCCTATTATAAGCTGAGAATTGAGGTTTCCTTAGTGTCCTCCTCACCTAATGCATACAACACATTTAGGTTAAATCAGTTCAGTGTTTACATTATTATGACAGTATAACATTATTTATAGCTGAGCTACCCAGTTTATTATGATTACCTTTCCTTTCTTGTATGACTCTTGTCAAGCACCACATTGGGTACAGAAATTAATTAAAATAAAATCTTAAAAAAAGAAGTTAGTAAAAGAGGGAGAATGGAAGAAGGAATTGAGACTTGAATACAAAAGGTTTTAGGACGGTGCTCCCCAACCAGAGCACTTGTTTGCCAGGAATGGATTCCAGGTAAGCCAACATATCAATCCCTACCATCCTTATTTTAAGATGGTTGAGCAGAGTCTGAAGCAGCTAGGGTTTGTGGCTATTCTCTTCTTATATCCCGAGAGTCACAAATATATTTTCCTTTTCTATATGTGCTCTGATGTGAAAACAAGGTGGCAATCATTGTCTTTAAAAGATCAGGGGATGGCTATAAGCAGAAGTTGACCCAGAACCCATTTATGGGTATATTGGGAAACACAGGAACTGTCATCACCATTAATTAAGGACACAGAAGACAGAGAACTCGTGTTCTTTGCTGCTGTGCAAGGTTGCTGTTGAAGATGTCACTGATTTTGCCTAATTGTCATTTGTTTCATTGCATTGAGTTGGTTTCCCTTTATTAGTAAAAACTTCCTTTAAAGGAATTTCCACAGTTTAATCCATATGTTTACTCTAATATTTCCATTGCATCCTCTCTAGTTTCTTTGTGTAAGTTCATTATCATTAGTTTCACCCCTTTGTACTATTTACTAAACTAATCCATATTTTCTCTTGCTAATATTTGTACAATTGGAGATATTTGGAGATCTTTAGACTGCCCCCTAAGACAAGTTATATGCATTTTGTTCCTTTAATCATCACTATAAATTATTCCCTCTGTCCTCAAACCAAGGAAAGCCTGTTTTCCTCATTCTATTCAAATATGACATTTTTCCCTTGCCATGACATCATAGCTTATAGGCATTGATCCTACCTTACATTCCCTTTCTGTCTCTTTTAACCTGCTACTTCAGTAAAGTAAGAAGTGGATTCAGAAGGACAAATTTCAAAGAACACATCCCTGCAGGAAAACAAAATACAGATAGAAAGCAGAGATGTAAAGAAGGAGCTAGGAGTTAATGCAAAATGTAGATAATTAATCTTCCACTATGACCAGGACACAGGGCACGGGAGGTTCAGTCACTAACCATGTACCTAGAAAGAGATTTTATAGCCACTATGCTCTTCCACCGAAATGGTATGATGGGATACAAAACACCCTGCATGCTTTCTTTTCCCCAGTGCCCTACAATTCAAAATTTAAAGGTCAGGGAGAAAAAGGAAAGCAAGTAGAGTGAGAATGAGTGGACAGCAAGCTAGGGAAAAAAAACAAGAGAGTATAATGTCAAGTAATCCAGGAGAAACAGAGGTTCAAGAAGACATGATTAACTGGATGCTACTGAGACATGGAATAATATGAAGACAAGAAGTTACCATTGTATTTTGCAACATGGTAGTCATTGGTGACTTTAACAAGAGCTGTTTCAGTTGATTGAGATGAACAGTGGCCAGATTAGAACTGATTGACTAGCAGACGTGTGGGCATGAGGTTGTTGGTGTCTCCAGGCCAGAGGAGGAGTGTTTGGGCAATTGGTGAGAGATCAAGTACATTTTATAAAGATGGAAAATCTGTGACTAATTTATCTGTCTCATGGTTATGGTTTCCCATAGTTTACTTCAATAGTTTTTTACTATATTCTTATCAACAATTATGACAGCATAACACTTTTGGAGAATTGAACTTAAGAGGAAGGAATGTTTCCCCTTGCTCCACCCCTACCTATGTTCAAAAGCCAATTAGAGGTGTGGAAATGGAATCAATGAATGTGAAAATCTCAGGAAGTTTTTTCCATGAAAGAGGTAGAGAAATGGGACAGTAGCTAAGGGAAAAGTAGAGGTTGAAGAGTTTCATTTCTTGTTTATTTAAGACAGGAGAGAGTAGAGCATGTTTGAATGCCATTGGATATGTTCCATTAAAAAGAGAAGTTGAGGCAATGGGATCCAGAGCACATAAGGCAGGGCTGGACTTTGATAGGTGCTTGAACTCTTCAGTCATTGTAATATAAGGGGAAGCAGAGCATGAATATGGATTCAAAGATAACTATCCTTTAGAGAGCTGCTAGGTAGATTTTAGTAAGATAATAAATGTGAAGACCCTGGCCTATTGATTGGCACATGGAAGGAGCTTGATGAATATTGCTTCCCCTGTCCACTGTTCATCCTGTCATCTCACACTCCTATCCAGTCCACACTCCCCAGTCTAGCATCATTGGCTCCCTGTGACTATCTAACCTTTCCTCTCTCTTCACTGAAAAAAATCCTCCATTCTATTGCAGCCCATTAATCATCCTCCCCTATCAAGCCCACACACCTTGCTCATTCCTCCCCCACAAGTCACTATCACACAATATTTCAATTTTCCTATAACCTTTCTCAAGTAACATCACTATCCTCCCCGCCTTTTATTTCGTTTCCCTTCCAATCCAACTATCAATTTTGACATTCAGGTAATAAGCATCATCCCATAAACTTCCCACCCAGCCTTCTTAGGTTATACTCATGCATTTCCTATTCCAAACACTATTTTTCCTACTCCTTTTGTCTTCTAGGAAGTTCTAAAGTAATATACATCAGCAAAGTTGTGCATATTAATATCCACAAAAGAATCATTTCATCTTTTAGATCTCTGATTTTCAGAAGCATATACTAAGTTAACTTCTGAGTTTCTCCATTATCTCTGACGAGTCTCTATGGTGAAGACAAAAATATAGCAATTCTTTTCTCTCCCAGCTTTATTGAGACATAATTGACACACATTGTATAAGTTTAAGGTGTACAACATGATGATTTGATACATGTATATATTGTGAAATGCTTACCACAATAATGTTAGCTAACACATCCCTCACCTCTCATAAGTACCCTTTTTTGTTGTTTTGGTGAGAACATTAAAGCTCTACACTCATAATAACTTTTAAGTATATAGCACAGTATTATTAACTATAGTATCCATGCTGCACCTTAGATCCCTGGAAGTTAATCATCTTATAACTAAAAATTCATACCCAACATCTCCCCATTTCCCCCATTTCTCCCAACTCACAGTCCCTAGCAACCACCATTCTACCCTCTGTTTCTATGAATTTGATATTTTCAGATTCCACATATAAATGAAATCAGATAGTATTTGTCTTTCTCTGTCACTTAGGGTAATGTCCTCAAGGTCTATCCATGTTATCACAAATGACAAGATTTCATTTTTAAAAAGATTTTATTTATTATTTATTTGACAGACAGATCACAAGTAGGCAGAGAGGCAGGCAGGGTGGCGGGGGTAAGCAGGTTCCCCGCTGAGCAGAGAGCCCAATGTGGGGCTTGATCCCAGAACCCTGGGATCATGACCTGAGCCAAAGGCAGAGGCTTTAACCCACTGAGCCACCCAGGCACCCTGATTTCATTCTTTTTTAGGTCTGAATAATATTCCATTTAATTTATTTATATTTTTATAAATAAGTGCTAATTTCAAATTCATGCCAAAGAAGTATTATTATGTGTCACACTAATAAGATTTTAGAAATCATTCAACATGTGGGTTCTTGACACAAATCAATCCTTTAGTTGTGCTATGATATCAAGGCATATGCTAGATAGACAGGCAAATATTCCCAATAAAACTTATATAAAAACTTAAACTTTTATTTAGTATTTCAAAGGATAGTATTTCTGGCATTATTCTTTTGATTTAGTAAATGGACCAGTAAAATATCTCGCTGATGCCTTTTTCCAAATGTGGTATTTCTTTAGCTTCTGTGTGTATTCATTGATTGAAGCCCATTTGAATTTCATGGGTTCTAATAATTAAATTTAAGACCCTAATCCATTGTCATCTATAATTATACTTGGACTTTACCAAGGTATAATATGGGGTTTTATGCAAAGTTACAAGCTACATGGAACTTTTTTTAACCGTAATAAAGAGGAGGAATTATTCCCAGCCTTCTTTACATGTTGTGTTTTGTGGTCCAGACATGGCAGACCTTTTAGAAGATGGTACAACTTTGAGTCCTTGGCTTGACTATACAGCTTAGAGCTTCATGGCATGTCTGCTCTGCCATATTCATAGGAGAGTTGTTCTATGTATAACAGCTCAGAGTTGCAAATTTCACATGTGAATGAGATGGTAACCTTAAGAAATGTCTGTATTGTATTTGAAGACTGTTCACATAAATCTGAAGTTTGAACTTATGTATTTCAATTTGGTATGCTAAAAAGTACTGAATTAATGTAATAATCCTTTTCTTTTTTTTATAATATTGTAATCTCAGTTCAGAATTTAACTGAAAATATAAAACCCGAATGATTTCTATATAGTAAATTGAACTGTAAAGGTAATTTGTGTGTGATTGATGTTATGGATAGTAGTTGTTGGTTTTGGAAACTTAAAAAAATACCTGGATTATTCCATAAGAAAGAGAAGCAAGGACTAGGATGAGTAACTTATATTATCGCTTCTACATTGCTGCCAACTAACTGCAATCTTGGTTAATTAGCTTAAATTTTCTGTACTTTCATTTCTTAGAATCTTAGTGAAGGTATGTGGCTTGGATCCATGGTTGTCCATGCTTCAGGGTATTTCAGGTACCTATCTGGTGGGCTACTATGAATGGAAGAGGGCATTAAGCAAACCAGAGGATTGGAATTACAAACTCCTAAATTAAGAGAAAGTGTCTTTCTCATAGATATTAAACAAATTCCTTTTAACTATTTTTGTTTTTGCCTTATTATCAAAAGAATGATATAGATGCTTCATGATCTTCCATGGAGGCTATGGTTGGTGGAGGAAGCTATATAAACTATATGAGAAACTGGATTCAGAAGTGAGGGACTCATATAAAACAAAAGAAACTATATTACTATAATAAAGCATTATAGTAATAACTTTATATCTGTTCAGTGGAACATAATAAACATTGTAATAAAGACAGAATGAAGCACTTAGTAAATGTGAATGTAAGATGGAAGAAGTCAGAATGAATTCAATTTTCTCATGAAATAAAAAACATAAATTGTTTTTAGTATAATCTCTTTATATATAAAGATGTATTAAACACAAATGGAGTTTTATAATTTTTTTCTCCCTTTGACCACTAAAAGAGATTATATAAAAGCACTTTAGATTCTTTTGTTTTAATGAATATTAGGTCCACGGGACATAAATAGGTATTAGGTAAAAATGTGTGTTCAATACTCAAATAATGTTACTGTAAACCACATTAGCTCCCCCCTGACTGTGGTGCATTTTAGAGCCATTATTTGCTGATGTGAACTCAGAATCTGTTCTTGGTAGACTCTGGTTTAATGTTTCCCAAGTTTGTTTTAACATGATTCCCTTCCTGAAGAGGATTAATTGTGCTAGAGAGGGCAGTTTTTAACAATTTATCATTATGGTAGTATTATAATTATTAACTTTAAAATTCATTTTAAATCTATAGCAAAATAGGTCTAGGGCTTCAATGAAAACATAGAATGACAGACTTATAAATCTAAAATACTAAACCCAAGTGAAATATAAAAGTATTGCAAACAGATCTTGAACAACTTTATTTAAAGACAACAAATTTGGGCCACCTGGGTGGTGGCTCTGTCGGTTAAGCATCAAACTCCTGGTTTTAGCTCAGGTCATGATCTTAGGGTCATGGGATCAAGCCCTGCATCAGGCTCCATACCAAGCACAGAGTCTGTTTGAGATTCTCTTTCCCTCTGCCCCTTCCCCACTGCATTCTTTCTCTCAAATAAATAAATAAATCTTTCTTTAAAAAGACTGCAATCTGGCCAAGTACAATAATGAAAAATATATAAAATCTGAATACATGAGTATTCATGTATTTACCATGTCCCTAGAAGTATGTGTTTATATTTTACCTCACATATTTAAATTGAATGTCTCCTGGTTCTCTGGCTTTCTGGGTCAATTCTTTAAAAAAGAACTCAAGTCTCTATTTTATATTAATTGCAGGAAGCCCAGCACTCTTAATATTCTCTTGTATTTCCTAGTCATTATTATTATCTTTAATTCTTTTTTTTAATGATTTTATCAATTATTTATTTATTTATTTTGAGAGAGCGAATGAGAGAGAGAGAGAGAGAGGGAGAGAAAGCACGAGAGCAGGAAGGGTTAGAGGGAGAAGCAGACTCCCCACTGAGCAGGGAGCCTGATGCAGGTCTCAATCTTGGGACTCCAATATCATGACCTGAGCTGAAGGCAGTCACCTAACCAACTGAGACATGCAGGCATCCCTGTTATTATCTTTAATTCTGAATTCCACCTTCTAGCTCCATTCTTGATCTACTGTTGTCATTGTGGCATTATTTTTACTGATAGCTCTTTTCTCTCTGCACTCCTTCAGATATAAACCACTTTGCATGACTCCTAATGCACCACTAACACAGTGCTTTTGCAAGTAACAGACTTTTACTAAAGTTAGTCTAATGGAGGGGGATTACTGCACAGAGTAGGTAATGACTTATAAAAATTGACTGTCAAGCACCAGTTCCTGCCATAGTTAGGTTTCGTTACTGGCCAGCTGTCATGATTCTGGAGCCCATTCTCCCATCAACAATTTTCCAAAGATTCCTGGTCTTTACTCTTGTCTCTTTGGCTCCCTGGTAGAAAATTCAAAATACTGTACTCATATTGAGACCAGCAATTTAGCTCTTATTTGTTTCAACATCTACCCTTAGACTCAGGGTCTTTCCTTCATAACCAAAAGGTTCATTAATGCATTTCCCTAAATAAACCAGCTGGCTTTGTTCTTCTTCCCACCTTGACTACAGAAATAGCTGCAGTTATTTATACAACACTCTTTTCTTTCACAAAATACCTTTTGCCAAATATTAAAGAATATTGTGGCTATTAATGGATTCCTGAGAAGGTGAAAGGGGAGGGAATACAAGAAATAATGATAAGTCTTGTGAATGAGTTTGCCTTGTAAATAACTTATGAACACACTTATGCAACGATTTTATTATTTTCTTTTGAAGTAATATAATCTGGTAAGTTTCATGGTATCATCAAAGTGACTCTTTTGAGCTTTAAGAAATCAGATCAGGTTTATGGCCCTTATGCTCTAAAAGAGGAAAAGGGGAGAGGTATATTGCAGTATTGCTGAATTAATAGGAAAAAAATACAATAATTTTCAACATTAATCCTATGGGCTTTTAAGATTAATTTGGCATTTAAGAGCAGGCCAGAAATAAGCTGAAGTCAAAGTTAAAGTTTGGTCAGTTTACTGCTTAAGGAAAATATAGCAGCCTGGCTACTTAGAGGACAGAGGAAATGATTTCCACTTCAGATAGTTTCCGAAAAACAAACAACAAAAAAGTGATCCTGACAACATAGTTGAGCAATAATTAGAGTTATAAGCTTTCAAATAGAATCATATTAAAGGATTCACTTGTCTTAAGTAAGACATATGTTTTGAGACGCCCTCTCTCTTTTCTTCCTCAATCATACTTAAAGATAAGAAAACTAGAATGTGTGAAACTGATAATAGTTCTCAGCAGGAACAAGATAAGATATCTCAAAGTGTTTTTGTCTATAATCCCCCCCCACAACACACAGTGAAAACATTGCAAGTTCATTTTCAAATGTCACCACAGGAAAAAAAATGGCTGGAAAAGAAAAAGCCTGACTTGATATCAGCAGGCATAGAAAATGCATTTCCATCCAAAAAAAAAAAAAAAAAAATCACTGCTACTAAAGAAAAGCAAAGGAAAAGTGTGAAAAACAGCATAGCAACTCCACTCACAAATCATAAGTTGGAAAGAAGTTAACAAAAGGACAACAAGTAGTGAGAATCCCTTGCCAAATTTATAACTGCTCCATCTCTGTCAACATCAATATGCTGTCTCATGTTACTGAACGCCACCCAGCACACCTCCCAGCAGCGATATGTTTATTGGGAAATTGGACAGAGAATTGTAAAAGCTTGCAGTTAATGGTAATGATTCCTCTTTTTTCTTTCACTTTTAGAATTACACCCCTTCTGTTCAACCACTGAATCTTTCAGAAACCACCATTTGCCCCAAACAACAAAAAAACCAGCAACATCTAATTTTCAGTCTTTGTTAACACCACTTACTCCTCACCTGTTTCTAAGCCCCTAACAAAAGAGCCTCTAAACAATAATTTGATTCTCACAACATCACTTTTTCTTCACTTAATCATGTAATAGTCCTTATACAGAATTTTGTGCTATTATTTCACATCATGGTCATACACCACTATCTTCTCTTGTGTTACTTCAAACAGTGTAAAAGTTTATATCTGTCTGCACTTGATAGTGTTCATAGTAAATCCAGGGGATGAACTTCAGAAAAAGAAAGTGTCACATATATATCATCTAAAGATAAACCTGGAAGATGAAAGGACTATTTCTAGTTACAGATTAAAAACAGAATTTGACTCCAAGTCTCCCTATATTGCCCATTGCCAGTATGTTTCAAGGTGAAATTATATGATTGGGTAGAAACCTATTTGCTTGGGAAAAGTGCTAAATGAGAATTTGAATTTGACACAAGGGACTGTTCTCATTAGCTGAGTTGTTACATGCAGGACCTTCAATAAAACAAGGCATATATTCTCCTTTTGGTTGTAAAATATACTTTCATCTCTGAATCTTATTTTAGAGGAGTATAATAATTGCCAAATACATGAGGATATTGATTGAAAACTTTCAGTTAATCGTGAGCTACATATAGCTCTTCAAGAATGTTTTCTATTTTCTTTTTTTTTAGATTTTTATTTATTTATTTGACAGACAGAGATCACAAGTAGGCAGAGAGGCAGGCAGAGGGAGAGGGAGAAGCAGGCTCCCTGCTGAGCAGAGAGCCTGACGTGGGGCTCGATCCCAGGACCCTGAGATTATAACCCGAACTGAAGGCAGAGGCTTAACCCACTGAGCCACCCAGGTGCCCCTGTTTTCTATATTCAGCATGAAGCCACTGTCCTTCAAAATATTTCAGAAAATAATCATTGAAATGGGAAAAATAACTTTTGAGCATTGAGGATTGTAAATAGTAAATTAATTCAAATAATGCTACCCTTTTGAAATTAAAAAGTACTTAAAAAAACCACCTGCCCCTGAGAAGATGAAAACATACTGATGTTGACAAGATTTCTTCTTCATTGCCTATTCTACTTTTTTATTCTTCTTAAGATTTTATTGATTACTTGGAGCAATGATACCTAGAATTAGAAGAAATTTTTCTCTAAGGATCTATGTTTAATATTATCTCCCAGCCTTGGCTCATATTCTTCAGAATCCAAATTCAATAAAAAATGCATGGAGTAAAGCTATTGGGGAGACCATTTCTAGTGCTGCTGGTACATCCTTCAACAAGTATTTATTAAAATGCTATTTTGTGTTTGACACTGTTCTATGTACTGGAGATTCAACAGTGAACAAGCAAACAAGGCCCCTGCCCTTATAAAAGTTAGATTCTAGCAAAAAAGGCAGGCAATAAACAGAATAAGAATTCATTGCATGATATAATTTCAGGTAGTGATGATTGCTATAGAGCAAAATAAAGCAAATTAAGGTGCTGGAGCAAGACGGTGCAATTTTAGATAGGGTGATCAGGAAAGGTATCCGACAAGAAGACATTTGACCAGAATAAAGGATATGAGAGAAGACTCCAAAGTTTCAGAAACCAGAAACAATATTCATTTGTTTTTTCTCCCACCCAGCATTTACTAAACATTTATCATGTATCAGGTCAGACCTGGGGCAAGTGATAAAAAATAACTAAAATCCAGGTTTCTATCTTCAAACAGCTTATAGTCAAGTGGAGTAGCTAGACACATTTGAGGACTCTAGTGCTTATATTGGGATAAGCTCTGTTAAAGAAGGACAGCGTTAGCCTAACAAAATTATAAAATAGGAAAAGGTTATCTGAGGTCATACACATTCTATCTCCTTTCCATGTCTATTTTCCTCTCATTTAATGCCTTTTTTTAAAAAATTTTCATGTACATATACCTCAGCTTGCAGCTGGTATCAAGAGGTATTCAGTGGCCTTAGCATCCACTAATCATAAACTGTAAAAATAAAGGCATTTCAGGTTTTAGGCCTTTCCTTTTCTGAGTCCTTCTCCATGGGGGAAAATCCACCATCCCACTAACCATTTCCTCTATAGGATGGAACTGTGTGGTACTGCCCTCTCAAAGCAGATATTTGACTTTCAAAAGAGACTTCCATAAATCCCAAAGAAGTCACTGAAATGGGAGAAGAGGTTTCTACTTCTCAGGAGGCTGGTGGCCAAAACTTTCAGTGTCTTTCACATCACACTTAAGACGCAGTCTCTTATGCCATCTACCTGTGGGGTTAACATCTATTAATGAGAACAGAGCTGAAAGCCAAGGAGACTGAAGACTTTATTTCCCCAGTAACCTGGAGTGTCGAGTGGGACATCACTTAAAGTTTAAATTTCTTCTGCTTCTTGATCAAGCCCTCCATTAAGATAGAGGAAGGATGTATCTATAAGTCATATAGCACACATTACTATGAGCTATTTAGAAAAGAAGCACTTACAAAGTAAAATAGCAGTGTCTTCAGAAATTAAAGGTTATAATCCAGTTCTTATTTTTTCTTGTATCACAGTGAGAATAAGTAAACTGCTTAGAAGTAGTCATATTTATTAAATTACCTTATTCCTCCATATGCTGAGTCCTTACCTATTTAAGATTTTCAATAACCTTGGACTATACATATTTTAAATCTCTATGTTAATTGTGTATATCTGTATGTGTGTGTGTGTGTGTGTGTGTGTGTGCACATGTACACACACATATATATGGTACTATGCATCTAAATATTTCAACTAACATCTTTTTTAGTGTTCAATAAATTATCAGTTGCATATAACACCCAATGCTCATTACATCACATGCCCTCCTTAATACCCATCACCCAGTTACCCCATCCTCCACCCCAACTCCAGCAACCCTCGGTTTCTTCCCTTAGTTAAAAGTGTCTCATGTTTTTTCTCCCTCTCTGACGACTTTCCATTCAGTATTCCCTCCCTTCCCCTAGCAGCACCTTCTGTGCTGTTTCTGTTTTTAATTCTAGTATAATTAACATACAATATATTAGTTTCAGATGCACCATAGTGGTTCAGCAATTTTTTACATTGGTGCTCATCATGACAAGTGTACTCTTAATTCCCTTCACTTATTTCAGCCATCTTCTCATGCAGCAGTTTGTTCTCTTTATTTAAGTCTATTATTTTGTCTTTTTTTTCTTTATTCATTTGTTTTGTTTCTTAAATTCCACATATTTTGTTCATATATATATTTATTATTATTTGTTTTAATATCTTGAAGTTCCTTATGAGAAAACGGAACTGATATAAATCTTGTGAAGGATAAGAATAACTGACATAAAATGCTTAGAAATGTGCATTAGGGAGTACCTCCACTCACTTGTCACTTTGTACAATTGTATGACTGCTATTAATGTTCATATCCTAATTGCACTAACAAAGGTCAAGGGCCATGCATGTTTTGATTGCTGTTATATATTTCTAGCTCGACACTCTGCCTGTCATATGATAAATATAAGCTTAAATATTATTTCCTACTTGAATAAATGGGGAGAAAGGAAGGAGGAAATTGAGGAAAGTAGAAGGCTCAGGTTATTATAGGCAAATGCCCACTTACTGCCTTGGGCAGTCCAGTCATAGTCATGACCACAATCATCCAAAGAACAAGTAAATTTAACAGAATGTAAGTTGTGGCAAATGAAAATAGATGAAGACTGCCTTAAATATCTATGCCTCCAGAAAGAATCTAGTGAGACTCCTCCTGCCTGCTAAGTAAGTACCAGTGGCAGAGATGCCCCAGCCATGGCTGGTGTTTTGGAAAGTCCTACACTACTGGTAGACTGAGTAGCGACCCAGTGAAACAAACAGAGGAGATGTCCTCAGTTCCCTAGCTAGCTCATATGTATACAAAGCCCTACAATCAATATACATTCCCAGCATCATACCCAAAAAGGGGCTTTCCTTCCATTTTCTGAATGCTTTTGATTCTTCTTTTAACTTGATTTTATGGGAATAAAAATGTAGAGGGCACTTTCTCAGTGTATTTTCCTAGCCACAGAGTCTTTCAGATGGCCCTGGAACCACAGCACTCCAGAATTAACATCCACAGTCCTGCAGAGGAAATATGCACTAAGGGATTGAAATGACATCTGTGTTAGAGGCCCTGACCTTGCATTACAATGGAACACAAACCAGCACTTTGACTTGAGTGTATCTCAAGAGATTTGTGGAATGTTCAGTTAAGTTATCTGGAAATAATTCAGGTCTATCTCCTCAAGATAGATCTGACAATCAGATTAAAACTGAATAGAAACAGGACATCAACTTATTTTGCAGGATGGATTTATCTTAGAAACCTGCTGACACTGTTCCAATAACCATGATAAATGATGTGAAAAAAAAAAACCGGATATGCTAAGGCAGGGATGAAATATCTTTAAATGAGTACCTAGTCACCTTAATTTAGCATAAAGTGCCTATTCCCCTATATCTAATCTACATTATATAAGCAGTATCATTTATTTTGTTTCTTCTCTGTCCATCTCACTGATGCTCAAGTCCACCAGCAATGTATGTTTTCCCCAAACACTAGCCAGTGCTGGGGGCATCTCTGCCCTCTTGTAATTATTTAGTGAGCCGGGGAATTCCTAGGAGTAACAATAAAACCTAAAACCTAATGAGAGCCTATGTATAGATACTGTACTAAATAATAATAGTAGTGGTTAGCATTTATTGAGTGTATACTACATGCCAGGTACTGTGCTATTTTACCTGTATTATACCTCCTTGCATTCTCATAGTACTATATCGTGAGTACTAATATTATTAATCCTCATTTTACAGATTCCAAGTTCAAAGTGCCACCATTAGGTAAAGACATCAGACTATCACTCAGGATAACTCCCTGGTCCATCTTGCTCAGAATTCTGTCACAGTGATAATAACAACAACAACTGCAGCAGCACTGGGCTGAATGCTTGGTATCATTAGTTCTTTTAAACTTCACATTAGCACAATGAACTTGGCAATATTATATTATTATTTCCATTCTATAGAGGAGAAAACTCAGGTTAAATGAAGTTAAGAAACTGCCCAGGGTCCCATATTAAGTGAAGAAGGCAGAATTTTAACACTCAGGTTTCTCCAGCTTCAAAATCTGGGCCTTTGCCCCTACTCTCCAGGTTCTCCTGCAATTCCTCATGATCTGCTACATTCAGGAGGTAAACCAAATATACTTCATGTGATTTTCATAAATGAGTTAAAGGGATTTTTAAATTCAAAGTCAGTCTGTTTTAATCATAACCAAAAATTGCTTTCCTTAAAAATTAACAATTGAGATCTGCAATTACTTTTGAGGGAGTCCCTGAATATAAGAATAAGTTCAGAGGAAAATTGTTGCCAGTTCTTTTCCTAGCTTATTTTTTTTTAATCAGAACCTTTACTATTATTGTGTAGTTCTTTTGGGGGAATTCCCAAGAGTATTTTTAGCAAGCAATAAGACATTCATTTGTTATTCTTTAACTATTTATTATGTTTCAGGGTGAGAGCATCTATTACCTACTGATTTTGAAGGCTGGATATTTCTCTCATAACAGATGGTCTTTTGTTCATGTCTTGATTCCCCTGACTTTCTAATTGCTAATATATGTGTTACTACTAATTATACCCTAGCAGTAACCTCACTCTAGTAAGAAGGCAGTTATTGCTGTTTTTATAGAGCTAGTGTTTCAACTTTTATAGATTTCCCCATGAACTAGCTTCCAGACGTGACATAGGACTTCACACAATGGTTGAAGGCATTGTTCTCTTCATATTTCTTTGAACAAAGGAAAAATAGCTAGAGGGACAGTTAGGGAAAGAAAGAAAAGAGAAAAAAAATTAATCCTACCAGATAGTAAAAGATGCTACTAAAGAATAAAGTCATACGCTTTCACGCTACCCAATTCCATACTTGAATATTCTCATTGCATGCTTGCCTGGTGACCAACCAGCCTTGGCTTATATATAAGTAAGAACAGAGAATTATAAATAGGGTGCTTGGTCTAGTGCCTGAAGTAATTCTTCAAGAAATGGTAACAATTGTGATCAAAATGATCAGCTATTTCTCAGATGGCCATAGCAACACCTGGCATTTCTTGGCTACCTCACTCTGAGAAGCTCCAATTTCCTTCCAGTTTACTGCCTCTGTTTAAATTCATTGGTCACATAGGGAATGTAGGATACCAATATCCTAATGTTTGTTGAAAAGAGGGAAAAACAGGGAACTTGAGTAAGTAAACTGGGAATAAAAAGTGAGTCAGTGCAGAAACTCAAAATAGCATTCAATATTCTTTTCTCCTAGTTCTGTTTCTTTTGTATTTTTCCATAGAAGGAGGCTTAAAACATATGAGGAGCCAGAGGACTTTTGCATGCATGCACTATTTTATTTGAATATTTCCATAATATTATTAGATATTATTGTTGTTGCTGTCATTAGCCCTGTTTTTTAAGTGACAAAACTGAGGCTCAGAGAGGTTATGTAACTTATCCAAGATCACAGAGCTAGAAAAATATCAGAGAAGGGACTCTAATCAAGTGTCTCTGACCCCAGTGCCCCAGACTTTAAACAGTGTTGCCTCTACCATGTGATACATGTGGTTATGAAATAAGCATCAGTTACTTTAGAAACATGAAAATGTGGTCTAGAGAGGAACATAAATATTGAAAACAATTATAATACATCGACACCATTGCTCAAAATAAGGCATATGCAAATGGCAGTGGAAGTACAAAAGAAGGGAACACAAAGAAGGCTTCACAGGAGATATTTTTGAGCTGAGGTTGGGGAAAAGGTAAGAGGAGGGCATTCTCAGCAGAAAGAAGGTCACATACAAAGGCAAAGGAACACAAAAGAACATGGTGTGCTCATTTATGGCTAGAGTGTAACAAGCAAAAGGGTAAGGATTAGGAAAAGATGAGGCTGGATAGGTCAAATCATGAAGTGCTTTTTTCTGCTTGGTTCCATTTAAAAGTAGTCTGAAAGACTAATTTTCATGAATGGTCCATGTCCCCATCAAAGTTATATGTATTTTAACCCTTGCAGTCAATTTAAATTATTTTTTTAAAGGAATGATACCTGGAAATGCCAAGCCTCAACCCAAAGAATGAGTTTAATGGTGGGGATTTCAGACTCCTCATGGAGGGAGGTGTTACTTTTGGCCAAGAGGCTTCTCCCGGTAACTTTTCATGTTGCTTTCAGTAGGTTGCCTAAAAGCAGACGAAGGTCATCTTTCTTATTTGCATTCCTGAGTAGTCATTCTTTAAGTAGAACATATCAAGTGCTCAGGTTTCAGCCATGTTTTCTCTCTTAGTCACCTTTTTCTAAGCTTCCTACTACTATAAGCTGTTTTCCTTTTATGTCTCTTTTCTATTTCATTTATTTTTTCTTTTTCTTTTCATTGCCAGACATGTCTCTGCTCCCTACCCCATAGTCTCTTGCCTACCAGTGTTGTTCTATTCACTTAGCTCTTACCCCCCTCCACTCTATAAAATGCAATTGGAACCACTTCTTTAGTTTCTTCCCTTTTTTAGTAATACTTTAATTGCACACTGCAATCGTGTGTGTCTGTGTGTGTGTGTATGTGTTTGTCTTGTTTGGTTCCTAAGAGCTAGAGTTCTTGATGTTTTTAGAAGCTATTCACTTTCAAAGAAAAATTGAGACACTTAAAAGTGTGATCCAAGTGCTCAATTATTTTCCTTTGGTTTTGAGGGACAATTACCCTCTCCCTTATAAACAAAATATGACTTACTTGCAAATGTATTTTAAACTATTAAAACTATAGTTACTTCTTACTTAATAAAAGTTGCTTTCTTCTGATGTGATGTGTTTCCCATTTCTTTACCAGCATTCATTCTACGTCCCTTATAGAACCTTAACTTTGAAGACATACAGTTGTAGGAATATAATTATAAGTAATTATAGGGAAGAAAAAATTTCCTTTTACCATCCTTGGTTTTCTGGAGGGGACTAAGAATTAAACCAACATAAGACAGGTTAACAGGAGAAAAGCATTCAAATTTTATTTAATATTTCTATATGCATGTGGGAGTCTTCAAAAGGAAAATGATGACCCAAAAAAGACATTAGGCCACAAAGCATATATACTTTTTTTTTAAAGATTTTATTTATTTATTTGACAGACAGTAGTAGGCAAGTAGGCAGAGAGAGAGAGGAGGAAGCAGGCTCCCCGCTGAGCAAAGAGCCCTTTGCGGGGCTTGATCCCAGGACTCTGGGATCATGACCTGAGCCGAAGGCAGAGGCTTTAACCCACTGAGCCACCCAGGCGCCCCAAAGCATATATACTTTTTGAAACAAAGGAGAATAAATTCTAGAGGTGCAATAAGACAAAGAAGCTTGAACTAGGGATGATAAATTGTGGAACAGTAAATAGGAAATAAATAGGTTAATCTAATGAAAAATAAGGGTTATTTCAGTAGGTTTGTTTGTACAGATCCACTTTGGCATTGACTTTCAGTCTTCAGTGATAAGAATATTCTTCTAGAGAGTTTGGGAAGATGCTTCAGGAAGAAAACCCTAAGCTCACCCCCTCCCAGAGATACAATGAGAAAACACTCATATCAGTGTAAATAACCCAGAAAATTACCTGAAGACTAGCAGAACAAACTCCACAGCTAAAGGCAGGGAAGAGGCTATTTCGAAAAATGTAAGAAGGGTAGAGACACAGTTGGGTAATGAAACAGACCATTGCTGTCAGTGATCAGGAGGAGTTGGTAGCATGGAAAAGGGTGAGAAACAGACTATCACACCAGGGAGCTCACACAGGAAAGATGAATCCATATAATATAATATAATATAATATAATATAATATAATATAATATTACATAATATAATATATAATATTTGGCTTTGAAAGCTAAAGGAGCCAAATATCATGAGTTGTTACAGCCAGAGGAACTTAAAGCCTGGAATTTTAAAAATCAGTGGACTGGGCTCTGGGCGAGCCCAAGAGGGCATTAGGAAGCTGAGGCCCCATCCTTAAAGAGATAGCAGAAAAACAGTTCATGGAAATACAGGGTAGAAGCAGCGGTTTGAAAAATGCCTGGGACACATGGGAGGGAAAGCGATTTACTCATTTCAGAGTGTGTCCCAGAGAGGCCAAGATCACAGCAAGACCTCTTCAGGAACAAAAGAGCAGAGATACACCATTTCCCTCCCTTATCCCTCAGCACAAACACATGGGCACCTGTGGTAACCAGCAGAGCACCAACAGTTACTACCCAATTTGCTTACAACAAGCCTTATCCCTTCATAGTTCAGCAGATCCACCCTTCTCAGTTACACTTGCCTAAGTCCCTGTGCTGTGAGGCCTCTCCCCCAGAAGCCCAGCACAAATCTCACCAGCTCTACTTCTTCCTACCTGCAACTTTTGCAGGGCCTTAGTTCTGGTGGTGGTGGTGTCAGGTCTCATTTTGCAAGCAGACCAGTGCACAACTTGTTAAAACATGCCCAACCCTGGGCAGGACCAAACACTGCCCACAACAGTCAAAGAGAACCTCTGCAGACAACTGGACTGAAGGAAAAAGCAGTCATGACACAACCACAGGGCACAGGCAACACATACAGGAGACACTCCCTGAAGCTCCAGGTCCTAGAGGACAGGGGACACTGCACTGCAGGACATCACAGGACCTCTTCTTCATAAGGTCATTACCTTCAAGAGAAAGTCTTAGAAAGCACAGAAAAAGCCACAGAGAGTTAAACAAAATGAAGAGATGGAGAAATGTGTCCCAAATGAAAAAAGAGGGAAAAAACTGCAGCAAGAGACCTAAATGAAATGGATATGAGAAAAGGTCTGATAGAGAATTTAAAGTAACAATCTTAAAGATACTCACAGGACTTGAGGAAAAAGTGGAGGATATCAGTGAGACACTTAACAAAGAGATTAAAGAGCCACAGAAGAATAACACAATAAATGATGTTAAAAATACACTTGAAAGAATAAACAGCAGACTAGAGGAAATAGAAGAATGAATTAATAACCTGTAAAACAGAGAAATGGAAAGCAATCAAACTGAGAAAAAACAATTACACAAATTGAGAATAGATGTAGAGAACTCAGTGACTCCATCAGGTATAACATTCATATTATAGGGATCCCAGAAGAAGAAGAGAGAAAAGGGGGCAGAAAAGTTACTTGAAGAAATAATAGTTGAAAACTTCCCTAATCTGGAGAAGGAAACAGATATCCAGATTCAGGATAAAAATCAAACCAAAGAGTCCACAGTAAGACACATAGTAATTAAAATGGCAAAAAGTAGTGATAAAGAAAAAAAATTAAAAGCAGCAAGAGAAGAAAAGACACATGCAAGGAAAACCTGGTAAGGCTATAAGAAGATGTTTCAGCAGAAACATTGCAGGTCGAAAGAAAGTGGCATAATATATTCAAAATGTTGAAAGGGAAAAATCTGCAACCAAGAATATTCTATCCAGCAAGGCTATCATTCACAATAAAAGGAGAGATAAAGAATTCCTCAAACAAACAAAAACTAAAGAACTTGATTACTACTAAGCCAGCCCAACAAGAAATATTAAAGGGGATTCTTTGAGTGGAAAGGAAAGACCATAAGTGAGAGTATGAAAAATAGGAAACATAAAAGGAATAAAAATAAATGCTTCTATAAAAATCAGCCAAGGGATTCACAAAATAAAAGGATGTAAACTATGACACTAAATACTTAAAATGTGAGGAGAGAAAGGTAAAAAATGGGTTCAAACTTAAATGAGCATCAGCTTCACTTAAACCACTATATGCAGAAGATATCATATGCAAACCCAATTGTAACTACAGATAAAAAACCAGCAATACATATGCAAAGAATAGAGAGACAGGAATCCAAGTATATCACTAAAAAAACCCCAGCAAATCATGAAAGAGAGCAAGAGCAGAAAGGTTCAGAATAAAACTAGGAAAAAAACCCCCAACAACCACAGAACAAGTAGCAAAATGACAATAAATACATATCTATCAATAACTACTTTGCATGCAAATGGACTAAATGCTCCAGTCAAAAGACATATTATGACAGAGTGGATTAAAAAAATACCCATTTATATACCACCTAGAGAGACTCATTTTAGACCTAAAAACACCTAAGATTGAAGATGAGGGTATGGAGAAATATTTATCATGTATATGGATGTAAAAAAGAGCAGGGGTAACAATACTGTATTAGACAAAATTGACTTTAAAAAAAAGAATGTGACAAGAGACAAATAAGGAACTATATAGAATAATAAAGGAGTCAATCCAACAAGGATATATAACAACTGTAAATATTTATGCATTCAACATGGGAAGATCCAAATACATAAAATAGTTAACAAAGGGCGCCTGGGTGGCTCAGTGGGTTAAGCCTCTGCCTTCGGCTCAGGTCATGATCTCAGGGTCCTGGGATCGAGTCCCACATCGGGCTCTCTGCTCAGCGGGGAGCCTGCTTCCCTTCCTCTCTCTCTGCCTGCCTCTCTGCCTACTTGTGATCTCTGTCTGTCAAATAAATAAATAAAAAATCTTTAAAAAAATAGTTAACAAAAATATTAACTAATCAATAGTAATACAGTAATAACAGTGGGCTTTAATACCCCACTTACATAGATGGACAGATCTAATTTCAAACAAAATCAACAATTTCCAAAATCAGTGTGGTAATAGGACTTTGATTGACACATTGGAACAGACAGATTTAACACATACATCTAGAGCATTTCATCATAAAACAGCAGAATATACATTTGTTTCAAGTGCTCATAGATCACATGATCATGATGTGTCAATTGATTGTAACATGTACCACTCTGGTAGGGAATGTTGATGGTGGGGTAGGGAAGAGACATATGGGAAATGTCTGTACCTTCCTCTTAATTTTGTTGTGGATTTAAATTTCCATAAAAAAATATAGTCTGTTAAAAAAAAAGATATAACTTCAAGAAAAAAATTCAAAAAGATCAAAATCATACCATGTATCTTTTCTGACCAAAATATTATAAACTAGAAATCCAGAAAGATGACCAAAAAAAAAATCCAGAAAGATGACAAATATATAGAAGTTAAATAGCATGCTACTAAACAACAAATGTGTCAACCAAGGAATCAAAAACAAATGGGCACCTGGGTGGCTCATTTGGTTAAGCATCTGACTCTTGATTTCAGTTCAAGTCATGATCTCAAGGTGGTGAGATCAAGCCCTGCATCAGGCTCTGCACAAGGCATGGAGCTTGCTTAATATTCTTTCTCCCCCTTTCCTTTTGCCCCTTTCCCAATAAATAAACAAACAAACAAATAAATAAATAAAGTACTTGGAAATGAATAAAAAGGAAAACACACTAGTCCAAATCTTTGGGATATAGCAAAAGTGGTTATAAGAAGGAAGTTTATAGCAATACAGGCTTGCCTCAAGAAGCAAGAAAAGTCTCAAGTAAGAAACCTAATCTTATGGGGCACCTGGGTAGCTCAGTGTGTTAAGCCTCTGCCTTTGGCTCAGGTCATGATCTCAGGGTCCTGGGATTGAGCTGCACATTGGGCTCTCTGCTTGGCGGGGAGCCTGCTTCCTCCTCTCTCTCTGCCTGCCTCTCTGTCTACTTGTGATATCTGTCTGTCAAATAAATAAATAAAATCTTAAAAAAAAGAAACCTAATCTTACACCTAAATGAGATAGAAAAAGAACAACAAACTAAACCTAAATCCAGTAGAAGGAAGGAATAAATATTAGAGCAGAAATAAATGATCTGGAAACTAAGAAAAACATTAGAACAGATCAATGAACCCAGAAGATGGTTTTTTGAAGAGATCAACCGAACTGATAAACCTCTGGCAAGACTCATCAAAAAATATGAGAGAGAGAGAAAGAAGATCCAAATGAACAAAATCACAAAGTAAAGAGGACAAAAATAGCCAACACCACAGAAATACAAAGAATTCTAAGAGAATATTTAAAAACTTATATGCCAACAAATCAGACAACCTAGAAGAAATGGATAAATTCCTCAAAACATATAATCTATTAAAACTGAAGCAGGAAGAAATAGCAAAATTGAACAGACCAATTACCAGCTATGAAATTAAATCAGTAACCAAAAAACTCCCTACAAAGAGAAGTTCAGGATTAGATAACTTCACAGGTGAATTCTACCAAACATTTAAAAAAAGAGTTAATATCTATTTTCTAATTATTCCAGAAAGGTTATATGGAAACCTTCCGTATTCATTCTATGAGACCAGCATTACCCTGATACCAAATCTAGATAAAGACTCCACTAAAAAAGAGAAGTACAGGCCAATGTCTCTGATGAACATAGACGTAAATTTATTAAGCAAAATACTAGCAAACTGAATCCAACCATACATTAGAAAAATCATTCACCATGATCAAGCAGGATTTATTCCTGGGATGCAAAGGTAGTTCAATATTCAAGAATCAATGAATGTGGGGCGCCTGGGTGGCTCAGTGGGTTAAGCCGCTGCCTTCGGCTCGGGTCATGATCTCAGGGTCCTGGGATCGAGCCCCGCATCGGGCTCTCTGCTCAACAGGGAGCCTGCTTCCTCCTCTCTCTCTCTGCCTGTCTCTCTGCCTGCTTGTGATCTCTCTCTGTCAAATAAATGAATAAAAAAAAGAATCAATGAATGTAATACAACACATTAGTAAGAGGAAGGACAAAAACCATATGATCATTTCAATAGATGCAGAAAAAGCATTTGACAAAACACAACATCCATTCATGATAAAAACTCTCAACAAAGTAGGTTCAGAGGGAGCATACCTCAACATAATAAAGGCCATATATGAAAATCCCACAGTGAACATCATCCTCAATGGGGAAAAACTGAGAGGTTTTCCCCCCAAGGTCAGGAATAAGACAAGGATGTCCAATCTCACTACTTTTATTAAACGTAGTCCTGGAGGTTCTAGCCACAGCAATCAGACAACCAAAAGAAAATAATCCAAATCTGTAAGGAAGAAATCAAATTTTCACTATTTGCAGATGACATGATACCATGTATAAAAAACCCAAAAGACTCCACCAAAAAACTAGAACTGATAAATGAATTTGTAAAGTCACAGGCTACAAAATCAATATACTGTTGCATTTCTATACACAAATAATGAAGCAACAGAAAGAAAAATTTAAAAAATAATTCCATTTATAATTGCACCAAAATTAATAAAATACCTAGGAGTAAACTTAACCAAAGTGTTGAAAGACCTGAACTCTGAAAACTATAAAACACTGATGAAAGAAATTGAGGATGACACAAAGAAATGGAGACATTCCATGGTTATGGATTAAAAGAACAAATATTATTAAAACAACTACACTACCGTTAGAATGGCCAAAATTAGCAAGACAGGAAACAACGTGTTTTGGAGAGGATGTGGAGAAAGGGGAACCCTCTTACACTGATGGTGCGAATGCAAGTTGGTGCAGCCACTTTGGAAAACAGTGTGGAGATTCCTCAAGAAATTAAAAATAGAGCTTCCCTATGACCCTGCAATTGCACTACTGGGTATTTACCCCAAAGATACAGATGTAGTGAAAAGAAGGGCACCTGTACCCCAATGTTTATAGCAGCGATGGCCACAGTCGCCAAACTGTGGAAAGAACCAAGATGTCCTTCAACAGATGAATGGATAAGGAAGATATGGTCCATATACACTATGGAGTATTATGCCTCCATCAGAAAGGATGAATACCCAACTTTTGTAGCAACATGGACAGGACTGGAAGAGATTATGCTGAGTGAAATAAGTCAAGCAGAGAGAGTCAATGATATCATATGGTTTCACTTATTTGTGGAGCATAACAAATAGCATGGAGGACAAGGGGAGATGGAGAGGAGAAGGGAGTTGAGGGAAATTGGAAGGGGAGGTGAACCATGAGAGACTATGGACTCTGAAAAACAATCTGAGGGTTTTGAAGGGGCGTGGGGTGGGAGGTTGGGGGAACCAGGTGGTGGGTATTGGAGAGGGCACGGATTGCATGGAGCACTGGGTGTGGTGCAAAAACAATGAATACTGTTACGCTGAAAAGAAATAAAAACAAACAAACAAACCCAGCTACACTACCCAAAGCAATCTACAGATTTAATGCAGTCTCTATCAAAGTACCAACAGCATTTTTCACAGAATAGAATAAATAATACTACAATTTGTATGGAACCAGAAACAACCCAAATAGCCAAAGCTATCTTGGAAAAGAAAAACAAAATTGGAGGTATCACAATTCCAGACTTCAAGTTATATTATATAGCTATAGTAGTCAAAACAGTATGATACTGGCACAAAAATAGACACATAAGATCTATGGAACAGAAGACCCAGAAATGAATCCACAGCTATATGGTCAATTAATATTTGGCAAAGAGGGAAAGAATATGCAGTGGGAAAAAGACAGTCTCTTTAACAAATGGTGTTGGGAAAACTGGACAGTTACATGGAAAAGAATGAAGCTGGACCACTTTCTTGTACCATGCACAAAAATAAAGTCAAAATGGATGAATGACCTAGATGTGAGACCCGAAACCATAAAAATCCTAGAAGAGGAACACCTGGGTGACTCAGTTAAGTATCTGCCTTCAGCTCGGGTCATGATCCCAAGGTCCTAGGTTTGAGTACCACATTGGGCTCCTTGCTTAGAAGGGAGCCTGTTTCTCCCTCTGCCTGCCACTCCCCCTGCCTGTGCTTTCTCTTTCTCTTACAAATAAATAAATAAAATCTTAAAAAAATAAAAATCCTAAAAGAAAGCATAGGCAACATTTTCTTTGACGTTGGCCATAATAACATTTTTCTAGATATGTCTCCTGAGGCAAGGGAAATAAAAGCAAAAATAAAGTATTGGAACTACACCAAAATAAAAAAAAATATTCTACACAGTGAAGGAAACAATCAACAAAACTAAAAACTAATCTATAGAATGGGAGAAGATATTTGCAAATGACATATCTGATGAAAGATTAGTATTCAAAATCTATAAAGAACATATAAAACTCAATACCCCCCAAACAAATAATCCAACTAATCACGGGTAGAAGGCATGAACAGACATTTCTCCTAAGAAGACATCCTGATGGGGCACCTGGGTGGCTCAGTGGGTTAAGCCTCTGCCTTCAGCTCGGGTCGTGATCTCAGGGTCCTCGGTACAAGCCCCACATGAGGATCTCTACTCAGCGGGGAGCCTGCTTCCTCCCCCACCTCTGCCTGCTGCTCTGCCTACTTGTGATCTCTCTCTTTCTGTCAAATGATAAATAAAATATTGAAAGAAAGAAGACATCCTGATGGCCAATATCAGTTACTATCAGGGAAATACAAATCAAAACTACACTGAGATATCACCTCACACCTGTCACAATGCCTAAAATCAAAAGAAACAAGTGTTGTCGAGGATGTTGAGAAAAAGGAATACTCACACGCTGTTGGTGGGAATGCAAACTGGTGTGGCCACCCTGGAAAACAGTATGGAGGTTCCTCAAAATGTTAAAAATAGAACAACCCTAGAATCAAGTAATCACACTGCTGGGTATTTACCCCCAAAATACAAAAACACCAAGTCAAAAGGATATGTGCACCCCTATGTTTATAGCAGCATTATTTACAATAGCCAAGATATGATAGTAGCTCAAGCATCCATCAATAGGTGAATGGCTAAAACAGAATTGGTATATATAGACAATGGACTATTATTTAGCCACAAAAAAATGAAATCTTGCCATTTGCAACAACACAGATGGAGCTAGACAGTATAACGTTAAGTGAAATAAGTCAGTTGGAGAAAGACAAATATCATATGATTTCACGCATATGTGGAATTTAAGCAACAGAACAAATGAGCAAAGGAAAAAGAGGGCATGTCAAATCAAGAAACAGGCTTTTAATTACAGAGAACAAACTGATGGTTATCAGAGAGGAGGTTGTAGGGGGCATGGGTGAAATAGGTGATGAGGATTAAAGAGTACATTTATCATGACGAGCACTGAATAATGTATAGAATTGTTGAATGGCTATATTGTCCATCTGAAACTAATAGAACACTGTATGTTAACAATGGTGGAATTAAAATGAATGTAATAAAAACAAAGAATGTTCTTCTCTCCCTGGTATAGGGCGGTCATCTTCCTTATGGTTAACTTTATGGCCTGCTTTTATGTAGAAAGGGAAGCTCTTTCTGCATTTGCTGTTTCTCAAGCCCCTTCAGCTCAAAACAATCAATGTGTCAAAATACCATATTTTGGGGTGCTATGTTCAAAAACTCTTCTAAATTAACATTCCGGTCACTTCAGTTCAAATGACTGAATACCTTCTATATGCCTAGTGCATATTATGCTAGATTTGTTGAGTTATACCACAGGAGTCAAGACAGCTCTGTCCTGTCTACTAGTAGCTTACAATCTATTTGAGGAAATAAAACAAATATATAGAACAATTTTAAAATAAAGTAAAATCTACTGAGACATTGATTATGTGCCATAAGAGTCAATGGAAGAAAGAGATCAGTGTGGTAGAAAAGTTATCTTGGAAAAAAAAATGTGCAGGAGCTAAATCTTGAACTAGGCTTGAATAATGAAGAGGATTTTTGGTAGGCATAGGGCAAGGAAATCTGCCTTCTCAAGGGAGGAAATGAGAAAGTAGGTGATTTCCTCACAGAGAGAGTCATCAGAGCAGAAAGCTGGATTGCCATTCTCCAGAGGCCTCTATTTTCCTCATCAATACCAGCAAAGGAGGACTCAGGTTCTCTCTCTATAATCCAAGATGTTATTACTCTGAAATCTGATTGACCTATTTCTGTCTGCAGCGACCAGGAGGTATGGGGATCTTACTGGGTAGAAGGAGTCTGTCTCTACTTCTCAAAGTCCTCTTTCAATGTAGATCCTTCACAGCATTCCCTAGTACTCATGGAGCTGCATCAGAACCACTGTTCCCTCCCACTGTGATAATCAACCCTAAGGATGCACCTCTTTTTTTTTTCCATTCTTCAAAAATAGAAATTTTTATTTATTTGTTTTATTTTATTACTCAGTTCCCTCCACGAGGACTGGGTCTATGTCTGGCTTTGTCTGGTACACAGTGGGACTCTGTAAATATTTCGCCAAATGAATGAATACATGTTGGTTGGATGGCTGAACTGGAATGTGACATGGACTTCTTACAGAATGAGAAGAATGGAATTGAAGATGTTCATCTCCTCTTTGATGCTGCTGTTCTGCTGGCATAGCTAGGAACACAAAAGGAACCAGACTAAAGCTGGAGATCTCACTCAAGGTCTGTAGCAACAATGGTTATTAATATTTCCTGGGGTCATGGAGTTGTCTGAGACTCTGATAGAAGCCACAGGAATTTTCACATATATTCTACCTTCCTTTTGTTCAGTTATAGCTTACAAATAATATCCCATTGAATTCTTTCCCATCAAGTTAAACTTGGGTAATAGATGAAGATAAAGCAAGGATAACATCCAGATCTCCACTTCAATATTCTCAAACCAGTGTGTATCACAATCACTGGAAGAGCATAATCCAAATGAGTATTTCTGGGCCTACTTCCATGCATTTTTAGCACACATTCTAAGTTATTTGGATGAAAGAAGTTCCCTGGACCACACTTTTATTTTTTATTTTTTATGTGCATAATTGAATTTATTGGAAGAAGTCTAATTTATATCCAAAACACAGATTCAAGATTAATCTAATCTGGACCACACTTTTAGAAACACTCCTCCACAGCCATCTAACCTGACTGAATCTTTTTGACTTGACACATTACTCAATGGGTTTTCCTATCAGCATTAAAATAAAAACTAATTTCCTTTTTATAAGAGATGTGAGTAGGGCAAGAACAAGAAATTGAAGAATCAACAATAAAAAATGTTTAAAAATTATGTTATTGCTTAATATGACTACTCCAAACTACCTTGACTTTGTTGAAATCCTATGGAACCATCTATATTAGAACTTAATATTATATTTTATCCATTATTTGTTGAAGTACGTGTGAGTGTGTGTGCATGTTCACACATACATGCAAAAGCCAACCTTGCTTCCCTGCCTGAAGGACTACTTCTTCTATAAGCTGGGAACACAGCTGATACTAAAATACATATCATTAGTAGACCCACAAGATGAGCATCAGTTACTTTTCAGGAACTCACTTAGTGCTTTAAGTGAGGGACATATGAGTATAACTACTTGGCTGGGAACCTAGAAAACCCTGACACTTTCATTGTGGACAAATTACTGTGTAAACTACCTTGCCATACAATTGAATTTCATTTCACTGACTGGGCTGGAAACATTCCTCTTTTCTCCCAATTCTTTTAAGGAATGATTTGTGCATCCCAGGGAATAAAAGAAGCTAGGGATATCACAAGATATATCTCCCTTGTTTTGATGCCCAGATTCAGACACCCATTATTTATACCCTGTATTAATCACTGAAAAGTCTGTGCTATCCTGAGGCATTATATGTACTCTAGACCTTCAGATGGTTATCTTATAAAAGTGTAGACAAGACAAAACTTGAGGTGTTAAAAAACAAAAACAAAACTTAAACATAGTCTTTAGAATTCTCCTAAAGGTGATATGAATAAAATGCCTTCAAATGATCCATCCTGTGATTAAACTGGGTTTCCTGCAGTAGTGTTTCCATTTTTTTTTTTAATTTAAGAGCTATTACATATTTGTTTGTTTTGTTTTTAGGTATACTTCTTTAAGGGCATCTGAAGTATTTCATTTTGTCATAAGAATTAGTACATGGGACTTGTTGTCAGGTGGATTATGATACAGTAGCAAATACTACTGCTAATATTAATAGTAATGCCACCATAATTTCACTTCTAGGCATCTACCTAGAAAACATATAGGAAAATATATGTCCAAACGAAGATTTGAACATAAATGTTCATAGCGATATTATTCATAATAGCCAAAAGTGGCAACAAACTCATATGCCCATCTACTGACTAATGGATAAAAATGTGGTATATCTGGGGCGCCTGGGTGGCTCAGTGGGTTAAGCCGCTGCCTTCGGCTCAGGTCATGATCCCAGGTCCTGGGTTCAAGCCCCACATCAGGCTTTCTGCTCAGCAGGGAGCCTGCTTCCTCCTCTCTCTCTGCCTGCCTCTCTGCCTACTTGTGATTTCTCTCTGTCAAATAAATAAATAAAATCTTAAAAAAATGCGGTATATCCACACAATGGAATATTATTCAGCTACTAAAAGGAATTAAGTACTGATTTATGTGAAAACACAGATACTTCAACATGAATCTTGAAAAACCATTTTGATAAGTGAAAGAAGCCAGTCACAAAAGAACACATTGTATACAATTCCATTCATATGAATTGTCTAGAACAGTCAACTCCATAGAGACAGAAAACAGATTAGTGGTTGCCTAGGGATGGTTATGATGAAATGTTCTAAATTGGATTATGGTGATAGTTGCAAAGTTTTTAAAATTTACTAAAATTCATTTAAATGTAAAATTAAAATAGGTGATTTTTATGGTGTGTAAGTTATACTTCCATAAATTTGTTTTTTACAAAAGTAATTTAAAAAGCAAGGGGGAAAATGGAAACAGTGCTTTTAAGAGATACTTCAATAAAAGGAGAATCCTGGGGGAGCCATAAAAAATGCTGAGAATTAAATAAAATAATAATGTTATTTTCCATTTACTGAACACTTACTATGGTGCCAAGCACTTCACTAATTGCTTTACATATATTATCTCTTTTGAGTTTCACAGCAACAATATGAAGTTGAATTATTGAACTACCTTCACATATAAGGAGGCAGGCTTAAAAAGTTTAAGTAAATTATCCAAAGTCACACAACTAGTAAAGGGAAAAACCAGGATTTGGACACAAAACTCAAGTCCTTAGCCGTATGCTGTGATTTTCAAGTAAGTCTTATTGTTAACTCCCATTCAAGACCCTCCCTTCAAGTTCTTAAGATTGCTACCTCCCCAGTCCCCTACTCTGCCAATGTTTCACTCATCTCAGCAGGAGAGTGACTCAGACTCTCCTTACTTCTACTATTGGGCTGTAAATAATTTGAGAGATTTTTTAAAAAAATAACTTAAGTTCTATCATCAAAAATTGCTTTGGATCTGGGACTCACCTAATATCATAAACCCTTGTTAATTCTGAATTTTGCAGCATTCCAGAATTCTTTGTTTTTGTTAATTTCTTTTCAGTTCACCCTTCCTCTGGCCCAGGCCATGAGGCAAATGCTAAACAACTGGCCTAGAGTCTTTGGTAAACATAGGAATGGATGCATCAAAGATGAGACAGCACAAATGCCTTCTGTTGAGCATTACTATCTAAAGAAACTTTGTTCTGGAATGCTATTAAAATGGGGGAAATGGCCAATTACCACAAACACATTCTCTCTCTTCCATTAAGCCTTCTAATATAAATATTAAAAGGCAGCAAATAGTTCCCTTGTGGATCTAACTAGCAAACTTAAAAGTGTGGTAAAAGAGAAACAAATGATGCTAAAAAGTAAAACAGTATGTTACATGCAAACAATGAATCATGAAACACTACATCAAAAACTAATGGTGTACTGTATGGTGGCTAATATAACATAGTAAAATAAAAAAAAATTATAGTTTGTTACCAGCAGAACAGGCATGCAAATGAAACACTCCAAGTCCATCCCAGAATGAGACTTAAACTCTTGCACCACAGTAAGAAATAAAACAGGTTGAAATGCATACACTGACAAGGTGCCAAGTGCTATTTTGGGAAAAATCTCTATTTGCATTACATCAGACTGGCATTTCTGGGTTAATAGAATGTACCCTTTCACAGAAGCCATTCAAATACGCAATTCACTATTTATTCTTGAGACCCACCAGCTCTTAAAATAGTGTGACTAAAAAACAAAACCCAAACCAAAAATATCTCTACAGAAAAGATAACAATAATCACATTGCAAGATAATACAAGTCCCTTGCACACAAAAGATAAATGATTAAATATTATGCACAGTTAATTTAAAAAGTAAGATAAAAACATGAATTAAAAATTATGCACAGGTTATTTCCAGAGTGTAGATCTCAAGGCTAACCTTATTTAAGTTAGCTGGTAGAGACTTCCCTCATGGAGGGAAACACTCCATGAAAAGCACAGTATTGAAAATTGACACATAAGAAAACAGTATTACAAAGAGATAAAAACAGCTAGGAGGAGTCAAGATGGCGGAGAAGTAGCAGGCTGAGACTACTTCAGGTAGTGGGAGATCAGCTAGATAGCTTATCTAAAGATTGCAGACACCTACAAATCCAATGGGAGATCGAAGAGAAGAAGAACAGCAACTCTTGAAACAGAAAATCAACCACTTTCTGAAAGGTAGGACTGGCGGAGAAGTGAATCCAAAGCGACGGGAAGATAGACTGCGGGGGGAGGGCCCGGCTCCTGGCAAGCGGCCGAGCAACGGAGCACAAAATCAGGACTTTTAAAAGTCTGTTCCGCTGAGGGACATCGCTCCAGAGGCTTAACCGGGGTGAAGCCCACGCAGAGTCAGCGTGGCCTCAGGTCCCGCAGGGTCACAGAAGGATCGGGGGTGTCTGAGTGTCGCAGAGCTTACAGGTATCAGAACGGGGAAGCCGGCTACAGAGACAGAGCCGAGGAGTGAGCTCTAAGCTCGGGGTTACCTTGAACCGGTCGCAGGCTCAGTCAGCTCGGAGCGTGGCTGGAGGTACGGTGACGGGAGTAAATCGGCGCTGTTCTCTGAGGGCACACTGAGGAATGGGGCCCTGGGCTCTCGGCTCCTCTGGGCCGGAGACCGGGAGGCCGCCATCTTCATTCCCATCCTCCGGAACTCTACTGAAAGCGCTCAGGGAACAAAAGCTCCCAAAAGCAAACCCGAGCGGATTACTCAGCCCAGCCCCTGGTAAGGGTGGTGTAACTCCGCCTGGGGCAAAGACACTTGAGAATCACTACAACAGGCCCCTCCCCCAGAAGATCAACAAGAAACCCAGCCAGGACCAAGTTCACCTACCAAGGAGTGCAGTTTCAATACCAAGGAGAGCAGCAGAATTCCAGAGGAGGAGAAAGCAAAGCACGGAACTCATGGCTTTCTCCCCATGATTCTTTAGCCTTGCAGTTAATTTTTTTTTTCTTTTTCAATTTTTTTTCTCTTCTTCTGCTAAATTTTTTTAACTTTTACCCTTTTCTTTTTTAACATTTTTTAACTAGTTTATCTAATATATATATATATATATATATATATATATATATATATTTCTCCTTTTTATATTTTTTCTTTATTGGTTTTCTTTTTTTAATTGCTTCTTTTCTTTTTTTTTTCTTTCTGAACCTCTTTTATCCTCTTTCTCCCCCCTCACGATTTGGGATCTCTTCTAATTTGGCTAAAGCATATTTTCCTGGGGTTGTTGCCACACTTTTAGTATTTTACTTGCTCCTTCATATACTCTTATCTGGACAAAATGACAAGGCGGAAAAATTCACCACAAAAAAAAGAACAAGAGGCAGTACCAAAGGCTAGGGACCTAATCAATACAGACATTGGTAATATGTCAGATCTAGAGTTCAGAATGACAATTCTCAAGGTTCTAGCCGGGCTCGAAAAAGGCATGGAAGATATTAGAGAACCCCTCTTGGGAGAGATAAAAGCCCTTTCTGGAGAAATAAAAGAACTAAAATCTAACCAAGTTGAAATCAAAAAAGCCATTAATGAGGTGCAATAAAAAATGGAGGCTCTTACTGCTAGGATAAATGAGGCAGAAGAAAGAATTAGCGATATAGAAGACCAAATGACAGAGAATAAAGAAGCTGAGCAAAAGAGAGACAAACAGCTACTGGACCACGAGGGGAGAATTCGAGAGATAAGTGACACCATAAGATGAAACAACATTAGAATAATTGGGATTCCAGAAGAAGAGGAAAGAGAGAGGGGAGCAGAAGGTATATTGGAGAGAATTATTGGAGAGAATTTCCCTAATATGGCAAAGGGAACAAGTATCTAAATCCAGGAGGTGCAGAGAACCCCCCTCAAAATCAATAAGAATAGGTCCACACCCCGTCACCTAATAGTAAAATTTACAAGTCTTAGTGACAAAGAGAAGATCCTGAAAGCAGCCCAGAAAAAAAGTCTGTAACATACAATGGTAAACATATTAGATTGGCAGCAGACTTATCCATAGAGACCTGGCAGGCCAGAAAGAGCTGGCATGATCTATTCAGAGTACTAAATGAGAAAAACATGCAGCCAAGAATACTATATCCAGCTAGGCTATCATTGAAAATAGAAGGAGAGATTAAAAGCTTCCAGGACAAACAAAAACTGAAAGAATTTGCAAATACCAAACCAGCTCTACAGGAAATATTGAAAGGGGTCCTCTAAGCAAAGAGAGACCCTAAAAGTAGTAGATCAGAAAGAAACAGAGACAATATACAATAAAACAGTCACCTTACAGGCAATACAATGACACTAAATTCACATCTCTCAATACTTACCCTGAATGTTAATGGGCTAAATGCCCCAATCAAAAGACACAGGGTGTCAGAATGGATAAAAAAACAAAACCCATCTATATGTTGCCTACAAGAAACTCATCTTAAACCCGAAGACACCTCCAGATTTAAAGTGAGGGGGTGGAAAAGAATTTACCATGCTAATGGACATCAGAAGAAAGCAGGAGTGGCAATCCTTATATCAGATCAATTAGATTTTAAGCCAAAGACTATAATAAGAGATGAGGAAGGACACTATATCATACTCAAAGGAACTGTCCAACAAGATCTAACAATTTTAAATATCTATGCCCCTAACGTGGGAGCAGCCAACTATATGAACCAATTAATAACAAAAAAGAAACACATCGACAATAATACAATAATAGTAGGGGACTTTAACACTCCCCTCACTGAAATGGACAGATCATCCAAGCAAAAGATCAACAAGGAAATAAAGGCCTTAAATGACACACTGGACCAGATGGATATCACAGATATATTCAGAACATTTCATCCCAAAGCAACAGAATACACATTCTTCTCTAGTGCACATGGAACATTCTCCAGAATAGATCACCTCCTCGGTCCTAAATCAGGTCTCAACTGGTATCAAATGATTGGGATCATTCCCTGCATATTTTCAGACCACAATGCTCTGAAGCTAGAACTCAATCACAAGAGGAAATTTCGAAAGATCCCAAATACATGGAGACTAAACAGCATGCTTCTAAAGAATGAATAGGTCAACCAGGAAATTAAAGAAGAATTGAAAAAATTCATGGAAACATATGATAATGAAAACACAACGGTTCAGAATCTGTGGGACACAACAAAGGCAGTCCTGAGAGGAATATATATAGCGGTACAAGCCTTTCTCAAGAAACAAGAAAGGTCTCAGGTACACAACCTAACCCTACACCTAAAGGAGCTGGAGAAAGAACAAGAAAGAAACCCTAAACGCAGCAGGAGAAGAGAAATCATAAAAATCAGAGCAGAAATCAATGAAATAGAAACCAAAAAAACAATAGAACAAATCAACGAAACTAGGAGCTGGTTCTTTGAAAGAATTAATAAGATTGATAACCCCCTGGCCAGACTTATCAAAAAGAAAAGAGAAAGGACCTAAATAAACAGAGATAAAAACACTATTTTCATCACATTAGTTCTCTAACTGAAAACATCTTTGAGCCAAACAATATCAAGTGCCTTCTCATTAGTCAGAGCTCTGCCAACTTTCTTTTGTAATCTTAGACAAGTTGCTTTACCTCTTTCACTCTTGGTTGTGTCTGAAGGTCCTTCTAGTTTTGAAAGTCTATGACAATGCCTTCAGATCTTTGTGCTGTCTATACTAACCTTCACTTCCTAAACCCAATGAATGGGATCAGAAGTATTGATTCACTTGCCTGATAAACATTGTTATTTGCCTCTAGGGCAGGCCCACTTGAGACAAAATTCTTTAATAAGCTATTTACCTGTACCTATCTAGCATCCAAGCTGTGGGTCCTTTACCTGGACTAGAGGCATAGAATCTTCATTGTTGTTGTTCTTCTTTTCTTTAAAAATATGGGCTCAGACTCTTCATTCACATTAAGCTGCCAATGATTACTAAAAATTTGATGAGGATCTAGGATGACGGCGCCAGAGACTAAGGTCTTACAATAACAGAATAATGTTTAGACAGTAGAATTTCATTTGCTAGTTGAACTAGGTATGAGTGAGGGAAGGAGAGGAAATGTTGAGCTTTCCTGATACCTGAAGTTGTGCTGTTTATGAGTTAATCACAGACCTATACTCCTGAAATGATACATTATTTGCTATTAAAAAAAATCATAGAGTTAAAACCCCACAGGCCAGCAGGAAATGGACAAAGGTCATAAAAAGATTTCTTTTGGAAGTGTTGCTAATGGTCAATAAATTTAAGGGAAAAAAACCCAATTCCATATATTCTGTATGAGAATGGTGTTCTCTAAGGCAAGACCAACCTTTTTAGCACTACTCAGTTCACTTAATATCCCTTTATTTGATGACCATAGACTGCATACTCCATCCATGACCATCTTTAATGCATACTATTTGTTGGGGAAAAAGACCCAGAAGAGAAAATGTGCCTGGCTCAGTGCAGAGCACAGAGAACCTAGAGAAAACAGTTGGAAAAGGCATGATAGTTCAGTATAAGTGGAATAACACTATAATTAGTAAACACTGAAAAAACAGTACCTTAAAATCTGGGTGGAAACAGGAAAGATGTTTCTCTCTTTTATTAAAAAGTGCACCTGTCATTTTGAAAGAGTAGTATTGCCTTTATTAATCAGTTTACCATTAGTGAGTTTATCATTAGTGAGTCACTAAAGTATAGTGTTTACGGTACTAAAAAACTTCTGACTTTTTATACTTTGCCTTGTAGTTTCTTTCCATCAACTTTTCTCTTCTTGACATTTCTCTTCTCATTTACTCCAGGTGTCTAGATCATTTCTGATCTTATCACTAAATCTTTGCAGCTTATCTACATTATCAGCTCACGTTCCATTGTGACTCTAACAAAATTACCCTTATTAAAGAGTAAATTTCAGGGGCACCTGGGTGGCTCAGTGGGCTAAGCCTTTGCCCTCCATTCATGATCTCAGGGTTCTGGGATCGAGCCCTGCATCGAGCCCTGCATCAAGCCCCACATTGGGCTCTCTGCTCAGCAGGGAGCCTACTTGCCCCCTCCCACCGCCTGCCTCTCTGCCTACTTGTGATTTCTCTTTCTGTCAAAATAAAATAAAATAAAATAAAAATTTTTAAAAAGATTTTATTTATTTGACAGAGATCATGAGCAAGCAGAGAGGCAGGCAGAAAGGAGGGGTAAGCAGTCTCCTCGCTGAGCAGGGAGCCCGATGCAGGGCTCAATCCCAGGACCCCAGGACTATGACCTGAGCCGAAGGCAGAGGCTTTAACCCACTGAGCCACCCAGGTGCCACAAAATAAAATAAAATCTTTAAAAAAGTGAATTTCAAGGAAACATGATTATATAGGTCAACGTTCCATCTTCCTCAGAGGGAAGGATCAGAGCTCTAGTGTGCTTGGTACTGTGCTTAGTATGAATTACTTTTACCTTTGGCATTGGTGGATATTATGACTAGAAATTTTACAGATTGCCAGGCCCTATTACTACACAATTTAAATCCTAAATACTATTACATGTTACCATAATTTGAATTATGACAAAATCTCCTTGTTTAGCACAAAGAATAAGTATACTCCAATCTTTAACTAAGTAGTGGTAGATACAGTTGACCTATGAAATACTAATCAGACATTATGCTGGAAAAGCAGTGCTGGCCTGTGTCAGATGACCTAGGTTTAGTGTAGTTCTGGACAAGTCATACTATTTGGGATTCAGTTTCTTCATCTATAAAATGAAGTTGTAGGACAATGCATCAGCATTCTTAAAACTGTTCTTTTTTATTTATTTTTTTTTAGTTTTTCCCAATGTTTGAAGAACAGTTCAATTAAAAAAATAACTGGACACCTCTCATTCACCAGTTCTGCTGTTATCTTTTGCAAGTAAAGACAAGTCACTTCACTTCTTTCAATTTCAGTATGCCCCTTATCCATCTTTGTACCTGTTTCAACATCTAGCCAAGCCTTACACTGATGAAAGAATTGAGGATACAAGTTACTGGCTGGAGTAAAAGAAAGTTATGAGAGGTAAGCACAGATGGGAAATAAGAAAGGCAGCTGTCAGCTAGGTTTTTTTCTTGGCAGAAAGCCCCCTTGGGAAAAGGCTTATAAATGCAATAATTCTGTTTTTAAAATTAACCAGGCAAGGCTTTTATTGTTGTTGTTTTGTTTTAAATTAAATTTTATTTTTTCTGTGTTCCAAGATTCATTATTTATGCACCACACCCAGTGCTCCATGCAATACGTGCCCTCCTTAATACCCACCACCAGGCTCAACCATCCCCAGACACTCCCTTCCAAAACCCTTAGTTTGTGTCTCAGAGTCCACAGTCTCTCATTCTTCATCTCTCCCTCCGATTTATTCCAATTCATGTTTCCTTTCCTTCTCCTAATGTCCTCCATGTTATTCCTTATGCTCCACAAGTAAGTGAAACCATATAACTGACTTTCTCTGCTTGACTTATTTCACTCAGCATAATCTCCTCCAGTCCCTTCCACGTTGACACAAAATTTGGGTATTCATCCTTTCTGATGGAGGCATAATACTCCATAGTGTATATGGACCACATCTTCCTTATCCATTCGTCCATTGAAGGGCATCTTGGTTCTTTCCACAGTTTGGTGATTGTGGCCATTGCTGCTATAAACATTGGGGTACATTTGGCTCTTTTTTTCACTACATCTGTATCTTTGGAGTAAATACCCAGTAATGCAATAGCAGGGTCATAGGGTAGCTCTATTTTTAATTTCTTTCTTTTAAAAAATTTTATTTACTTATTTATTTATTTTGAATTTCTTTTCAGTGTTCCAGAATTCATTGTTTATGCACCACATCCAGTGCTCCATGCAATACATGCCCTCCACACTGTTTTACAAAGTGGCTGCACCAACTTTAATTCCCACCAGCAGTGTAAGAGAGTTCTCCTTTCTCCATATCCTCTTCAACACTTGTTTCTTGTCTTGTTAATTTTGGCCATTCTAACTGGTGTGAGGTGTAAGGCTTTTATTTCTTTAACTTTTTACTTAAATTGCATTTAGTTAAAATATAGTGCAATATTAGTTTTAGGTGTACAATTTAGTGATTCAACACTTCCATAAAACACCTAGTGCTTATCACAACAAGAACACTCCTTAATTCCCATCATCTATTTAACCCATGCCCCCACCCACCAACCCTCTGGTAACCATCAGTTTACTCTAGAGTTAAGAGTCTGTTTCTTGGTTTGCCACTCTTTCTCTTTTTCCCCCTTTGCTTATTTGTATTGTTTCTTACATTATACATGAGTGAAATCATATGTTACTTGTCTTTCTCTGACTTACTTCATTTAGCATAATACTTTCTAGCTCTACCCATGTCATTGTAAATGGCAAGATTTCATTCTTCTTTATGGCTAAATAATATTTCATTATATATATCTACATGTATATATATGTAGATATATATACATCTCACATCTTTATCCATTCATCAGTTGATGAACACTTGGGTTGTTTCCATAATTTGGCTATTATAGATAATGCTGCTACAAACATCAGGGTGCAATATTCTTTTGAATTAGTGTTTTTTGTATTCTTTGGGTATAGGGTAGTTCTATTTTTAACTTTTGGAGCAATCTGCATATTTAATGCAATTTCAATCAAAATACCAACAACATAAACAACAGAGAGCTTCAACAAACAATCCTAAAATTTATATGGAACCACAAATGATCCCAAAAAGCCAAAGCAACCTTAAAAAAAAAGAAAAGAAAAGCTGTAGGCATTGCAATCCAAGACCTTGAGTTAAGTTACAAAGCTGTATTGTTGAAAACAGTATGGTACAGGCACAAAATAGACACATAATTCAATAGAACAGAATAGAAAATGCAGAAATGAACCCACAACTATATAGTCAACTAATCTTCAACAAAGCTGGAAAGAACATGCAATGAGAAAGACAGTCTCTTCAACAAGTGTATTTGGAAAACTACACAGTAACGTACAAAAGAATGAAACTGGACCACTTTCTTATACCATATACAAAAATAAATTCAAAATGGTTGACTGATCTGAATGTGAGGCATGAAACCATTAAAATCCTAGAGGAGAACACAGGCAATAACCTCTGTGACATCAGCCATAACTACTTCTTACTAGATATGTTCCCTGATGTAAGGGAAACAAAGGCAAGAGTAAACTACTTGGACTTCATCAAAATATAAAGCTTCTGTACAGTGAAGGAAACAATAAAAAAAACTAAAAGCCAACTTATGGAGTGGGAGAAGATATTTGCAAATAGCATATCTCATAAAGGGTTAGTATCGAAAATCTCTAAAGAACTTATAAAACCCAAAACCCCAAAAAACAAATAATCCAGTTAAAAAGGGGCATCACTGATTATCAGGTAATACAAATCAAAACTACAATAAGATATCACCTGACACCAGTCAGAATGGTTAAAATCAACAACACAAAAAACAACAGGTGTTGGCAAGGATGTGGAGAAAGGAGAACCCTCTTACTACTCTTTGGTAGGAATTCAAACTGGGTGCAGCCACTCTGAAAAACAGTATGGAAGTTCCTCAAAAAGACCAGGTAAGGCTTTTAGAACCACTAGTAGATTGAAGATTAATACTTGTGAGTCCTGGTTCTAAGCTATTCACCCCAAGCCTTACAAATCTATCCTCTTCTTCTAAGAGTGGAACTAACAAGGGCTTTAGTTATCCTGCCTGTGCAGCGGTAAAAATAGTGGTGGTACTAAGATGACACAACTGGGATCAAGCAGTGACACAATCTCAAAATGTTTTTCTAGGTTCATTCTTGGAGACAATAGTTCTCAGGATTCCAGGTGAGCTTAATTGCTTATTAATTGATGAATAAGTTTGGAATCTTGTGGGTATAAAAAATTATTGCTTAAATGCATAGAGGAGTTGCTTGAGACTTACCATTTCATTTATTCAACAGATCTCAGAACTCTAGGACTAATCATTTATATTTTCCTTGAAATGTAAAGCCTACACAGGTGTCCTGAGAAAGTTGCACACAAGGAGCTGACGTTGGTCTAATTTAATTAAACATGTTTTAATTCAGCAGGAAGTATCCAGTATTATTTTTCTTCTACAAATTAGTAATATATGTTATATCTGTATATGAAGATTTAAATTGTTTTCTCCCCAAATGATCTGAATTCCCATGAGATCTTTCTTCTCAGGCTATCATAAATGTCCACGAAAAGTCAGTCATAAAAAGTCTTATTACAAACATCTCATTTGATTGCCTCTCCCTTCTGCAGTAGTTCTGGTCAAAGTTCATAAAGTAAGAGTGTCACAAATACCCACCGGGAGGGAAAAAATAATATCCAATACTGCTTCTTGGAAAGAGCAGGATTAATCATAGCTGATAGTTGCATTCACAAATGATAATATATCATATAATCTCATTAAATTTTGAAGCACCATGCCTTTTAGAAAGACAAAACACAGCAAAACCCTACATTAGGTAAAGGTAAAGATCCTATATGTGCTTGAATTCTCAGCATAAATTTCTTTTAGTTGCCTTGCCCCTTATCTATGCAAAATGTATAGATTCCATAGCTATGAAAGATTCCATAACTATGAGAATCAGAAATCATTCCCTTTGGGGAAGCTATGTTCCTACCCAAATGCTGTTCATTACTTAAAGGAAATATTATTGTAGTCCATGATTTTTTTTAGAGAAATGACAGGGAACTGGCCTAAGAAAACTAAGGCTAAAAAGGATAGAAATTATCCTTTCTGTTATCTAAATTCATATAATTTTAACAAAGCTACCTGAGTAAGCAGGGAGGATTAGAAGTTATTTTTTATGAAGAGCTCAAAGCATTATAGTGAAGACTAACATCTACAAAACTTGGAATTATATAGTGAACTAGAAAGGTAGAATTAGTAGGCATTTAATGGTAAGCAGATGAAGAAGAAAGAAATATATAAGACACACAAGAAGAAATATAGGATAAACAAAATGGTATTGATGATAGGATGAGTAATGTGCAGCCCTGAATACAATAGAACAGTGTCACACAGACATTAATGTGCATACAAATCACGCGGTGATCCTGTTCTAATGCACATTGTGAATAAGTAAGTCTGAGGTGGGGCCTGAGATTCTGCGTTTCTTATAATCTAGGTGATGCTCTTATTGTTGGCCCATGGACCACACCAGGGACAGAGACAACCAAGTTGTGGAGTCATCTAGGTGTTACTGGTCAAGTATGTGACTGTTTCAGATCAACATCAACAATCCTTTATCAAGCACCGCCCCTATGTGAGGCATTATAGGAGACTACATGAAAGTAAGCCTCTGTCTCTTCTTACTCATTTTATAATTCAGTTGGAGAGGAAATACTTAAAAGGAGTAATATTCTCCAGGGTCATATAAATGATCCTTCATGCTCAGATCTCTTGATTTACCATCTGTACAACATAGTATTTAAGTACTTTCTTGGGGGAACCCAAAGAGAGTGTGCTTAGGGTAGAGGCAGGAAGCTGAAGGACTGAACATAGAATATATATGGGGGATTTAATTTCACAGTCTGAAGCTATCTCGCAGGTGAAACTTTTCCATTAACATTGAACAAAGCATTTCTCGCCCCCCTTCCTCATTGAGGGGTGGGGACATTTAGCTTTGAACCAAATGTGTGAATTGAATTTAGATAATATCATCTCACATTCTGCAGATAAAACTTTACAACATATAAAGGAGAGGCATGGTGAGCAACATTTTAAGACAAGTTGTCATACCCTGGGTCTTGAGGTACCACAAGATCCTTATTAAAAGTAGGTAGAGGGGCGCCTGGGTGGCTCAGTGGGTTAAAGCCTCTGCTTTCGGCTCAGGTCATGATCTTAGGGTCCTGGGATTGAGCCCCGCGGGCCCGGGCTCTCTGCTCAGCGGGGAGCCTGCTTCCCTTCCTCTCTATCTGCCTGCCTTTCTGCCTACTTGTGATCTCTGTCTGTCAAATGAATAAATAAAATCTTAAAAAAAATAGGTATAAATAGGATTCAGGGTCTCCTCAACATTTTCACCCTTCAATAAATTTTTAACATTACATGTAAGCATAATTTGATGAAAATAAAATTATATTCCTGAACCTTGAAAAGTATGCATTTCTTAACATTTTCATCCTTAGCATAATTTTCAATGTTAAAGATAGACAGAATTTCAATAAAAATGAAATAATATTGCTGAACTCTGAGAGCAAGACACCAGTTTTTATCACAAATTTGACTTGTTCTCATTTCTCTAAGAAATAAGTTTCTTCCATGTTTGTGACATCAGCCTCTTTTACTATGACTTCAATATATAGCTGACAGTTTCAACCTCTCCCTGCCCAAGGACAATATTTTCACCCACTCTTTATGATGTTTATGCTGAAAGGATTTCTTTCTTAATAGTTTATTATTAATGTAGAGAAATCGCATAATTTTCTGTAGACTGAATTTTGTAACCTACAAATTTACTCAATTTGTTTTTTCATTCTAATAGGTTTCCCCCTCACCCCTGGTGGAGTCTTTAGGGTTTTCTATATATAGTATCATGTCAGCTTCAAATAGTGATGGTTTTACTTCTTTTGTATTTGGATGCCTTTTCTTTCTTTCTCTTGCCCTATTTCTGTGGTTAGGACTTTTAATATTATGTTGAACAAAAGTGGCAAGAGTGGGCGTCCTTACCTTAGAATAAAAGCTTTGAGCTTTTTATCATAGAGTATGATGTTAGCTGTGGATTTGCCATAGATGGAATTTGTTATGTTGAGGCACATTTTCAGTATACCCAGTTTATTGAGTTTTTATCATAAATGGATGTTGAATTTGGTCAAATGCTTTCTTCTGCCTCTCTTGAGAACATATGATATTTATCCCTCATTCTCTTAACGCAGTGTATCACATTGATTTGCAAATGTTGAACTATTCTTGCATTCTTGAAATAAATCCCACTTGATCATGGTATATGATTCTTTTAATGTATTGTTAAATTTTGTCAATATTTTGTTGAGGATTTTGGCATTTTATGTCATCAGGGATATTGGCTTGTAATTTATTTCCTTCCTTCCTTCCTCCCTCCCTCCCCGTTTCTCTCTCTCTCTCTTTTCCTTCCTTCCTTCCTTCCTTCATGGTGTCTTTGACTGGTTATGGTATTTGGGTAATGCCAGCCTCATAAAATAAATTTGGAAGCATTCCTACCTCTTCAATTTTTTGGAGTTTCAAAAGGATAACTATTAAATTCTTGAATGTTTGGAATTCACCAGTGAAACCATCTGATACTGGATTTTTGTTTGTTGGGAGTTTTTTGATTACTGATTCATACTAGAAATTTATCTATTCACGTGTTCTATTTTGTCATGATTCTGTCCTTGAATAATTGTATGTTTCTAGAAATTTATCCTTTTCCTCTAGGTTGTCCAATTTGTTGGTGTGTAACTGCTTGTGGTAATTTCTTATGATTGTCTTATTTTTGTGGTATCAGCCATAACTTTTTTTTCATTTCTGATTTTATTTATTTGACCCCTCCCTTTTTTCTTGGTGAGTCTAGCTAATAGTTTGTCAATTTTTTTTATGTTTGTGCAGAACCAGCTCTTAGTTTCATTAATCATTTCTATTGTCTTTTTAGTCACTATTTCATTTATTCTGCTCTGATCTTTATTATTTCTTTCCTTCTACTAACTTGGACTTCATTTGTTCTTCTTTTTCTAGCTCCATTAGGTGTAAAGTTAGATTGCTTATTTGAGATTTTTCTAATTTCTTGAGGTAGACCTGTATTGGTATATACTTTTTAGAACCACTTTTACTTCATTCCATATGTTTTAGTATGTTGTATTTCTGTTTTCATTTGTCTCTAGATACTTTTAAAAATTTCTGTTTTGATTTCTTCAATGCCCCATTAATTGTTCAGCAATATATTGTTTAGTCTCCACATCTGTGCAGTTTTTCCAATTTTATTCTTTTAATTGATTTCCAATTTCATACTACTATGGTCAGAAACAATTCTTAATATGTTTAATCTTCTTGAATTTACTGAGATTTATTTTGTGGCCTAATGTGATTTATCCTGGAGAGTGTTCTATGTGCACTTGAGAAGAATGTGTACTTTGTTGCTTTTGGATGGAATATTTATATATATACATATATATATTTTCTCCATCTGGTCTAATATGTCTTTTATGGCCAATATACCCTTATTGATTGTCTGGTTAATTTATCTGATGATGTAAGTTGGGTGTTCAATTCCCCTACTATTATTGCATTGCTGTCAATTTCTTGTCTTATATCTGTTAATAATTGCTTTATACATTTTGGTGATACTATGTTGGATGGATATATATTCATAAATATTATATATTCTTACTGGATTGACCCCTTTATCATAGTGCCCTACTTTGTCTATATTACTCTTTATTTTAAAGTTTATTTTGTCTGATATGAGTATAGCTACACCAGCTCCCTTTTCATTCCCATTTGCATGCAATATCTTTCTGTATGGTTTCACTTTCAGTCTGTGTCCTTAAGATCTGGAGTGAGTCTCTTGTAGGCAGCATAAAGATGTGAATTTTTAAAAATCTATTCAGCCACTCTATGTCTTTTGATTAGAGAATTTAGTTGACTTACATTTAAATTATTAATAGTTACATACTTACTGCCATTTTGTTAATTGTTTCTGGCTGTTGTAGCTCCTCTCTGTTCTCTTTCTCTCTTCCCTGAGAGAGATTTGATGGCTTTCTTTAACGTTATGCTTAAATTCCTTTATTTTCTTTTGTGCATTTACTATAAATTTTGCTGAGTGGTTACCATCAGGTTCACATATCATATATAAAGGCACCCATTTCATAGATAGATAGATTTAAATTGATAGAAACTTCAATTTGAACATATTCCAAAGCTTTATATTCCTACCCCCACACACATTTTATGGTTTTTTTTTTAAAGATTTTATTTATTTATTTGACAGAGAGAAATCACAAGTAGGCAGAGAGGCAGGCAGAGAGAGAGGAGGAAGCAGGCTCCCTGCTGAGCAGAAAGCCCGATGTGGGGCTTGAACCCAGGACCTGGGATCATGACCTGAGCCGAAGGCAGCGGCTTAACCCACTGAGCCACCCAGGCGCCCCCACATTTTATGTTTTAAATGTAATATTTTACATCTTTTATTTTATGCATTCCTTAACTAATCACTGTAGTTTTATAAATTTTATGACATGTTTTTTAATTTTCATACTTGCTTTATGTGATTGATCCCTTATCATTACTATATATTTACCTTTTCTAGTGAGATTTTTCCTTTTGTATGTTTTCTTGTTATTAATTAATGCCATTTATTTTCAGGTTAAAGTAGTCCCTTTAACATTTCTTGTAAGGTTGATTGGTGGTGATGAACTCCATTAGTTTTTGCTTATCTGGAAAACTCTCAATCTTTCCTCTAGTTCTGAACGAAAATTTTTCCAGATAAAGAATTTTTAGTTGGAAACTTTTTTTTCCTTTCAACACTTTGAATATGTCATGTCAACCTCTTCTGGCCTGCAAAATTTCTACTGGAAAAACTGCTAATAGCCATGTGGGCTTTCCTTGTGTGTAACAAGTTGTTTTCCTGTTGCTGCTTTTAGGATTGTCTGTTTAGGTTTTACCATTTTAATTATAATGTCTCTTGGTGTCATTTTCTTTGGGTTCATTTTTTTTTTAACTCTCTGGGCTTCCTGGCCATGGATGTCTGTTTCTTTCACCCAGTAGGTAAGTTTTCAGCTATTCTTTCTTATAAATTTCTCCTTCTAAGACCTCTATAGTGTGAATGTTATTCTGCTTGATGTTGTCCAATAGGTTCCTTAAGATATAGTCACCTAATTTTGTTTTCTTTTTGCTGCTCTGTTTAGGTGAATTCTATTGTGTTTTAGCTCACTGATCTTTCCTCTGCTGAACCCCTCAAGTGTATTTTTTAGTTTGCTTATTGCATTCTTTAGCTCTGTAACTTCTGTTGGATACATTCTTATATTTTCTCTTTGTTGAAGTTCTCACTGTGCTCATTTATTCCTCTTCCAAGTTCAGTGAGCATCTTTATGGCCATTACTTTAAACTCTTTTTCAGATAGATTGCTTATCTCTCTTTCATTAATGTCTTTTCTGAGTTTTTTTTTTCCACTTATTTGTTTGTTTGGAACATATTCCTCTGTCTCCTGATTTTACCTAACTCTTTGTGTTTGTTTCTGTGTATTAGGCAAGTCTTCTACCTCTCTGAGTCTTGAAGGAGTGGCCTTGTATAGGTGATGTCCTGTGGAGATCAGAAGCACTATCCCTCCTGACCACCAGAGTCAGGAGCTGAAGCAGCACCCCTGTGTGACCTGTATGCACCAGGATGCTATGGTATGGTTGAGGCTGCTTCATAGGGGTAGACAAATTCTCACTTCATTCTTGCCCAACCTGATTACTCCGCACAGCTGTGGCACAGGTGTGGGTAGGGGCCTCAGCAAGTCATACCCTATAGCATTAATAAGTTAGAGGGAACATTCTAAAATGACATCCAACAGCACTGGCATTAGCAAGCTGGAATGAGATCTCAAAAATGACACCTGCCATTGTCTCCATTCCCAGAGAGATTCCCAACAATTTCCTACTTCTTCAGCAGATGCTTTAAGATTACTAAGTGGGTTTCCCTCACATTTGATCTACATACTTTTCAAACTGGTGTTTCTGTGTTGGGTCCCTGGGTGAATGAGTATGTTTGTAACCCCTTTAAGACTGTGTTCTTTGTTTCGTATGGTTTTATGGTTTTTCTGGATGTAATCTCTGGGTGTTTTTAGAGTCAGGTGTTTCAAGGGATCATTTTTTTTTATGTGTGAGACCTAGGGATTGGTGTACCTAAAGTGGAGCACAGAGAGACCCTCCGCTTCTCAGGGGAAATTCCCATATATTTATGATCCCTTCCAACTGTAGAGTGTTTTGATTTGTAAGAAATTTCTCTGCCTCTTCTATTCATTTCAATGCTGTCTTTTTATCCTTTGTTGTGGAGGCTCTGTTCATACAGTCTTCAAGTCTTTCTCAGGGAAATTGTTCCCATATTTAGCTGTGAATTTGTTCTACCCATGAAAAGAGATGAGTTTGGGATCTTCCTATACCACCATCTTGAACCACACTCTAAAAGTCTCTGTTGTCTAAGGATTACTCAAACTTCAGAGAAGAAAATCTCAGGAGTGGCAAGTCTGATTTTTTCCCTTTCTGTTACTTCACATTTCTGAAACTTTTAACATTTTGGAATAAAATTGGAGAAAAGTCTAGTGTTCCCTATAGGGAATCTTTGAGACAGCTCAGCATCTTGTTTTCTTTACCTTAACACAGTATAATATACTGGTAAGGAGTATGGCCACTGGAGCCAGACCATTTGGAATTTGAATTTTGTCTTGGCTGCTATGCAAATTTAAGAAATGTAGGGGCACCTGGGTGGCTCAGTGGGTTAAAGCCTCTGCCTTCGGCTCAGGTCATGATCTCAGGGTCCTGGGATCGAGCCCCGCATGGGGCTCTCTGCTCAGCAGGGAGCCTGTTTCCCCCCCCCTCTCTCTGCCTGCCTCTCTGCCTACTTGTGATCTCTCTCTCTCTCTGTAAAAAAAAAAAAAAAAAAAAAAAAGAAATGTATATAACCTATCTATGCCTCAATTTCCTCATCTGTTAAGTGAGTATAATAATGATAATAATAAAATAATAATAGTACTTATATCATAGAGTTATAATGAAGATTAGGTAAATTTATATCTATAAAGCTATTTGAATAGTGTCTGGCACATATTAAACATTCAATAAACATTATCTACTTTAATGTCAATTATTATTTCTCATCTTGGAAGTGAGGAGGAATATCTTCTGCAAGGATAGATGTGAGTGTATGGGGATAGAGGGAGAATGGGAGAACCATAGATACAGAGAAAGATAATATGATTAACATGTGGCTGGACAGATGATTAAAGCTGAGAGATGTAGAATCAGGTATGGAAGATATAATGGTAAAAAAGAATGGCTTCTTACCATCCTTACCAAGTGACCCAGTTATAGACTGACAGCGGTAATAAAAATTTGTTTCGGGGCACCTGGGTGGCTCAGTGGGTTGAAGCCTCTGCCTTCGGCTCGGGTCGTGGTCTCAGGGTCCTGGGATCGAGCCCCGCATCGGGTTCTCTCTGCTCGGCGGGGAGCCTGCTTCTCTCTCTCTGCCTGCCTCTCTACTTGTGATCTCTCTCTGTCAAATGGATAGATAAAATCTTAAAAAAAAAAATTGTTTCAAAAAGTTGAAATGTGGGGAAGACAATTATGAAAAGGTAGAGGATAAAAAAGTAATTATCTTTGTTTAAATCTTTGGGGTGTGTGTGTATGAGAGAGAGAGAGAGAGAAAGATTGAGAGAGACAGATAGATTGTGAAAAATTGCTAAGTATTAAAAGTTAGGACTTTACTATGTTCATCTGTAAAATCAAATCTGTAAATGGAGGATTGTAAACATTTGGTATTATAAGAGGCATCTGGAACCAAGATTAAACTCAGTGTCTATATTTTAGGTGATAATTAAGTACTCTAAACTTCTATCAAAATTTTTGTCAATTCTTTGATGGCTCATTGATTTTAGAGACCATATTAGATTTTGTTCTTATTTTCACTAGATGCTTATAGTAATGTAGAATAATAAAAATTAAAAAACATGCTGAATGGTTATTTTAAGATGGTGGTGCATTATATATTTGGGAGGAATGAAAGTGGCAAAGATATAATTGATTTCCCTATTCAACACTGATATAAAGTCAAATCTATAATATGTAAATATCACCACACTGGTGAAAAAAAAGAATATTTAATAATCCCACTGATCACATTCTTCTGTCTAGATTAATATAATTGTCTTAACCCATTTCTTTACTAATCTCAGTGACTCTCCAGGATATGAAAAATTTTAGAACACTTATATATCATTTCAACAAAACATTATAAATGAAATGGCATTATGATGGTGTTTATAAAGCTAGATCATTTGAAACTGAGAGTCTTTTAAATATAATAAAACATATTTTCTTTAATTATTCTTCCTTTTTAAGAGTACTCAACTTTGAAAGGCCTTAATTCATACAATCTCTTCAGAAATATTTTTCTTTTCCTATAATATTGATACATAATGATTTTATTGTGTGCGGGTGTGATACGGGGTTGGGGTAATGGTTACTGACTTTCTTCACTGTAGAAGGTAAATACTATATGTAAACAATGCAAATGTCACCATTATCAGAATGAAATTTAAGGTTTTCTTTCCCAGAGAGTTCATGGACCATCATTTACAAGATTTAAAATATTTAGTTCCTGTGACTTCAAAAAGGATTCAAAGACTTCATTTCCCAAATCAAGGAGAAATTTCAAAATATGTAAGGCACAACTTCTAGATCACAAAAGGTGTTATTTAGGTGGAGTTTGCATCTGCCTATCATTCAGAAAACCAAAATTATGAAATAGATGGGCTTTTGAAGCATTTAATTAGGTTAGCTCTTCTTTTCATTCTCTTCCTTTGTCAGGCTTATCTTTATTTTATACTCAAACTTGTTCTGTGATATTTTCCTCTCTCCCTGTAAACCTGATGTTTTATTCTGTGAATAGACCTCCTTTTGTCCTGCCATCCTTTTTGCATATAGCAGTTCAGACAGAGAAAGCCTCTTTACCTTCTATTATTGTTATTGGTCCATGACAAGTGGAACACTTAGGACCCTATTGAAGGAAATTTTAAGGCTTTGCATTTCTATTCTGTGCTGTTTCCAGCTTGCACTCCTTCAATTTCACACAGCTCTTGCTGCAATCTTTCCAAATTCGTTCTGCAGAAACTCATCACTTTTATTTTTACCCCCTTTGCTTTCACTTTGGTCCCAATTACAACCTAACTAGATTCTGATTTCTGTTCACTTCAAAAGTACCCCCACTTTTCATGCAATCTTTTTTTCACATCATCTTTCACTCGTTTGACATGTAAACCTGAGCTTATGACTTTCTTCTGAGTTCTTTCTCCTGAGTTTACCTACTATGTAATAAGAAAGCCCTTTACCATGTCCTTGTCACATTTCTTGGTGTATCCATTTATTAAGGTTCCATGTTTAGAACTATTATTTCCAAACTTCACTTTAAAATATGCCAAATTTTCCCATGAAGTTCATGCTACTAATAACCAACATTCTCCAAATGAATTTGTTTTGGTTTTTCCTCTTCAGAAGCAGTTATCTAACTACTCTTGAGTCTATTTAATTTGAGCTTTAAGTATCATCTTCACTGTTTAGATTAGAACAATTTTTGTCTAGAAAGTCTCAGAGGGAGAGAGATAAGACAATCATACCATACCTTAATGATGAAACAGGATAAGCCTCCTGAATGCCAGCTTTCTTATCTAGATATGTTTATTGCTTAGTGAGTAAAGAACTTTTTTTTTTAATTTTATTTTTTATAAACATATATTTTTATCCCCAGGGGTACAGGTCTGTGAATCGCCAGGTTTACACACTTCACAGCACTCACCATAGCACATACCCTCCAAAGTAGCAACTTGGGATATTAAAGCAACCCAAGTTGCTACTTTTTAAAAAAGTATAGAGAAATATGTGAAAGTAATATTAATATATTTTTAATCTAACATATCCAAAATATTATCCTTTCAACATGTAGTCCATATAAAATTATTAATGAGATAATTTTACATTCTGTTTTTCACACTAAGTCCCAGAAATCTAATGTGTAATTTATACTCAGTGCATCTCAGTTTTAAATAGCCACATATTTTAAGTGTTCAGTAGCCACATGTGGGTAGTACCTACCATGCTCGATAGTAAAAGTTTTAGGGTACTTTGTTCATACTTAGAGTAAGATCCAGAATTCTCTGAGTTCACAAAAGAACACATGAATTGATTGCTTTCTACCTCATCTCTATCCACTCTCTCTTCTTGCCCACTATAATCCAATCATACTGCCCTATCTTTCCCTCCCAGATCACCAAGTTTTTCCTACCTTAGGTCTCTTACTTTTGCTGCTATATTTTCCTGGGATTTTCCTCCTCTAATCCTTACTTGACTGGCTTCTTCTTATAGTCATGTCTCAGCTTAAATGTCACCTCCTATCTAATGAAAAGGAAACATCTCAGTCTATTTAATCTTCAACATTTATTCATATGTGGCATCTCCTCACTTAAGATTTTGTTGTCCTTCTCCTTACACTAGATATAAGCTCCTTGATTACAAAAAGCATTGTCTGTCTTATTTGCTATTGTCTTCCTAGAACCTAGAACAGTGTCAGGCATATACCAGACAATAAATGTTTGTTGAATGATTGAATAAATTCATTCAAGGCATGGTGTTCTCTTTATATCCAATTCTTTGTTATCTACTTAAGAAACAAGCCAATTGGCTTTGGCATGACTACATGCTAACATGCATGCTAGAATCAAAGAAGCGGTCATTTAATGTGAAAAATACTAACCATTTTCTGTCTATTGCTAATGTTCACTTATCTTTTAAGTTTCAGCTTTAGTACTGCCTCCTCAGGAAAGGACTTCCTAATTCTATAGATTATTTTCCCCATGCTGCTTGTACCCATCTAACCAGCATATCTTCCTTTAATTTACTCATCATACCTTCAATTATTTGTTACATGCTTACAGACTATATTCTCCATGAAGGCAGAGATTGTGTTGGTCTTTTTATCTCCTTATCTAGTACAGTGTCTAGCATGGAAGAAGAGTTTATTAAATGCTTGTTGGGTTGAATCAAATTGGTTCAGTCATTGAGGCTAGTAAGTCTGAACCTCAGTAAAAATTTGCTTATTGAATGAATCTAAGTTCTGATTATGAAAGAGAATTAAACTGTCATGTTTGTGGAATGACTCTATGATGGGAAAAAATAAGAAAATTTTGTATTGCTCTGGTAGCATAACTTCCATTTCTTCTATTAACTTAAATTAAAAATCTGATGTTCAGACATTTCATTTCAGAAAATCTGAGAAGGTTCAAGCCACTAAAATAGCCATATATATGAGTGGTTTGGTAGGTATGTCTCTACTTAAAATAGTTCCTTGTTTAGAACTCTGTAGGTTGCTAGAGAAATGGTAAAATGGTGACACCCTTTCAGGAAGAGATAAGAGGGATCAAAGCCAGCTTATAAGTGGTAAAGAGGATAATCCTCTATCACATGAAGGATTGATCTCTTTCAGTATGAAAGGAGACTAACTCTGACAGATGTCAACACACAGAAAAGGAGCACTTTCTGCTTCTATCATAAATACAAATTGGAGCAAGTGCCTTAGCTCTTCAGACTATTTGAACTCCATGGCCCGGGTGGCAGAAACTACAACTAGGAGGCAACTCAATTCAGCCCAATTTACTAGTTATGCTAAGCATTTTTATGAAACAGACCAATGTTTCTGAGTACAGTATATTGACTCTAGGCACAGGTACCCATACACCACAAAAGAGACTGGTTTTACTCTCACTGGTTAAGTCTGCACTATTTTATTTTGACCAGCAGGTTTTATCATTAATATGCTACTTCTAAGAAGCATTTAGTAGTGAGCAAAACAGATAAAGCTCCTGTGCTCACGGAGCACATATTCTAGTAGATGGAGACAAAGGGTAACTAGATAAACTAACAGTTATGTAATATAATATAAAGGCTATGGAGACAAGTGAAGCAAGGAAGAGAACAGAGAGTGAAGGTAAGCATAGGGGGTGATTATTGTAGATAGATGGTCACGGAAGGCCTACCTGAAGAAGTGTCATTTGAGTAGAGACCTGAATACAATGAAGAGGCAAGCTGAGGGGATAGCTGGGGCAGAGTGTTTTAGACAGAAGAAACAGGAGCTTTTCTATTGATGTTTTGCTCAAAGCTAAAGCTTTGAATGCTTTAGGATAGTTTTCAGTAGCATCTTGAATGCTTTAAAGAGATTTTTCATTAGCATTTTGGAGGTCTTCCAGTCTGCTTATGTGGCCCTCTTCTACCTAAGAAGTCTGAAATATTGCTGTCCCCCTCTAGACAACATATCCAGAAGAAAGTTGTCTGGCATCCCAACCACCAATTGGGGCCGGATCACATTATCCTTGTCCTGGGATATTAAGCACTGGCATTACTGGGTCTTCCCTCAAGGAGATCACAGTCATTTCCTTGGGGATAAACTTGGGTTCTAACACCCTTTGCTCATTTCCTTCTGGCTAAAACAGAAGCATCTGGCTAGGCACGTTCCATCAATTCCACTATGCATCTTCAGAATGCCATCTCAGTCTCCTCAGAGCACATGCCTTGATTCTGGATCCTAGGCCTGATAATGGGTTGGATATGCGCTACCCATTTGAACTGTGTGACAGTTGTTTTGATGGTTAAATTCTGCTCTTGTTTTTCTGTTTTGTGGTTTTGGATGGAATATAATTTCTAAGGAATAAAATGTGCAGATCTTAATTATACAGTTCAATGAGGTTTTTTAAATACATAAACCTGTGTATCCCATACCTTAATTAAGTTAAATGATCTTTCCATCACCTCCAGAAAGTTTCTTTGTATCCTTCCTAGTCAATCCCTCTCCAGAGGTAACCATTGCTCTATTTTTTACCACAGCTTAGTTTTGCCTATTCTTGAACTTTATGTTCATACAGTATGTATTCTCCTTTGCCTGTCTTCTTTTAGTCATCATTGTGTGTATGAAATTCATCCATGTTGTGTGTTTTGGTGATTCATTTCTTTTAACTGTTGAGTGATATTCTATTGTATGAATATACCTAATCAATTCACCTGTTGATAAAAATTTGGATTGTTTATAATTATTGGCTGTTATGAATAAAGCAGCTATAAGCATTTATGAAAAAGTCTTTCTGTGAGATCCTTTTATCTCTAGAGTAATTATCTAGGAATGGAAGTTAGATCATAGGGTATAAAAGGATTAAGAATTTTAATGTATATAAAATTTTGGTCCTAAAAATAGACTATTCATTTATAATGGTATGAACCTTCTTGTATGTGCTGACAGTCTTGACTCTTATTGATAAAAACACTGTATTAAGACAATAGCATAGTGTTCATGAGTAAGATTTTTGGACTCTGACTGCTTAAATTCACATCTTGGCTCCATTACTTAAAAGTTGTGAAGCCTTGGGGATACTGCATAATGACCCTGGACCTTGAATTCCTTACATGTAAAATGTACTTGTCTCATAGGGTTATGTATTGAGGATTCAATGAGATATTCTTTTTAAAAGTAGTACAGTCCTGGACACCTCATAAAGTTTCAGTAAATGTTGACTTGGGTACTGGGGGGACTTAAGTCCTATCTGCACTTTCCTGAATGTTTCAGTGACTATAACATCAAAATGAAAGGCAATCATACTTTAAAATGTAGGCCGTTAAATCACAATGAATGGCTAAACTCTGAGTTAATAGGAATCAAAGTTTAAGTTAAATTATCCCCTTAAATAATAATGTACAAACAAGTATTGATTAGTTGTTCACCTTTACTCTTCAGACAAACTTTGTCTTTGGCAACACTGTTTTTCCTTGTTAAATAATATTGGCTTATATACATAATCCTAATATATTCTTACTTCCTTGTGAGCAAGGAACTGTTGACATTCACAGGGGGTGTCAATAATAACAGCTGAACTTGCAAAATATGAATATTGAGATCAATTAAAAACATCATTAGAAACAATTAATGTAAGCCACATGTATAAAGATGTCAAAACCATAAGAAATATTTTATGATTTGGCAATTACTAATTTGTATTTTACTTATCCATTGCAATAAAATCAGTTTCCTGACTCCCTCTGCTACATACAGTTTTAGTCAGCTTGCATTAGGCAATGAAAACACAAATGTGTAAATATCAGGGGACCTTTCCTTTCAAGTGATTCTGCTTTGTTTGCATTGTCAAAGTTCCCAGCCATTTTTTTAAAAGATTTTATTTATTTATTTGACACAGATAGATCACAAGTAGGCAGAGAGGCAGGCAGAGAGAGAGAGAGGGAAGCAGGCTCCCTGCCGAGCAGAGAGCCCAATGCGGGACTCGATCCCAGGACCCTGAGATCATGACCTGAGCCGAAGGCAGCGGCCTAACCCACTGAGCCGCCCAGGTGCCCCAAAGTTCCCAGCTATTTGATGTAATAATTGCAACAAATACCAGGGCCACAATTCAGTCAGGTGACAATGACCTTTGATTTCACTTCAAAGGAAACTGTAATCACGGATGTAGCTGTGGATTCCAGTCTAAGAGAAACTGAAAATCTAAAATCTAAAATTAAGTTTCTCCTATTCTTCCTCAAGGCAAATCATTGAACAATATTGCTTGAGCTAGATGTGGCCCTGCTGTTAGTATAAAATTAAATTTATTTTAAAGGGAAATTGAGAAGTTGTTTGGCTTTTGCAGCCTTTTCCATTCTTCAATAAATCTCAAACACTCATATTAAGTAGAAAAAGCCCAAAGTGAAACATCAAATTCTTGATTTTCTCTAATGACATTGCTAATGAAACGAGAAGTCAGGATTCTATCTCTAACAAAGCCATGAGGACCATGTTGGAGGCTGTTGTCTTACTTGTTGTCATCCTTAAAGGAATAGGAAAATTGCCCCATGCATCTTGGTAGGCTTCTAAGTACATTCTGCAGCTGTAATCTATCGACTGTTGGAAATCACCATATCCTTCAACCATTATATCCTAGCAAATGCCCTCAACTCCTGTAAACTAAAAAACACCAAAAATTCTACAGAAAAGAAAGAGTTCAAATTAAATAACTCCACATTCCACAAATGCTTATACCAGTTTTACAGACCTATTTAACCTGTCAGTTATTAACTTAGTTAGGTACACCCTTCTGTGTACCTCCCCTATATTCCTTTAACCCCCTTGCTTACCTTTATTATAGTACTAATCATACAGCTGCCAGTTTGATTTTTTTCTAAAACGCAAATATGATTGTATCACCCCGTTAGTATCCTTCAGTGGTTTCTTGCTGTTTCCAAGGTAACATCCAGACTGTTTACTTTGGCCTACAAAGGCCTTCCATGATCCGTCCCATGTTTATCTTTCTAGCATTATGTCCTGCCATCTTTTCCTTTCCATCCCTGTTTTATCCAAACCAGCCTATTTACAGCTTCCCTAAGAAGACAAACTTGCTTCCCTCAATGCCTTAGCACATATTTTTCCTATTAATTTGTATGCTCCCCTTCCGCCGGGCCAATTCTTATTTTTATTCTGTTGTATTTTTTAAATTATTTATTTATTAATAAATTAATAAATGAAAGAGAGAGAGGGAGGGAGGGAGCTAAAGAGGGAGGGAGAGGGAGAGCACACATGAACACAAGTGAGGGGAGGGGCAGAGAGAGAAAATCTTGAAGCAGACTCCCCACTGAGCACAGAGCCTGACTCAGGGCTTGACCTCACGACCCATGAGATCATGACCTGAGCCAAAATCGAGTCAGACCCTTAATTGACTGAGCCACCCAGGCTCCCCAATTCTCCTTAGTTTTAAAGATTCAACTCCAGTGACATTTTCTTCTAAGATCATTTTTGGTTTTGTTCATATATGACCCAAAATTTAAACTTCCATAAGATGCAGATGTCTCTTCATTGCTCTCTCTTAGCTCCTACTGAATGATATTATCATACCACTTAATGCTTTAATAATTGTGGGTTTTCTCAATAGTCCCCCACACTATACTGTGTACTTGTGGTAGGCAAGGACACTATTTTATAAATTTCTATATTCCTTAGAACCTGTCTGCCAGTGTTCAATAAATGCTGGCTTAAACAATGCAACAAAGAGAGGGAAAAGCCTTTGAAATTACAACGGATGCGCTTGTTTTTTGAGTTCTTTATAGACATAGCCTTGATCTGTAAACCTTCAATGTGAACACTTTGGAGCCAATTTGTTATCATCTGCGACCCTTCTACAGCCCTGCTATGGGTCTCTTGTCTATTGGAAGGCAGGCTTCTGGCATTCTGTCAATTCTTTGAAAGGCTTTCTGGTCTCTTATCCATGTGCTAGTTAATATCTCAATTTCGTCTTAGGCCTGACTTCAAGACTCTTGTTCTTCCTCTGTACACTGTGTGAAACTCTCCTCTGAGTCTCCCCTTGACCAACTGAAGTAACTTATCTGGTCCCTTGATTACTGATCTCCATGCATGTGTAGCATGAACTCTTCCTTTGTCTAGGTTGTTAAACAACTTAAAGGTACTAATGTAATAATATTTTATTTAAAGAAACAGTGAGACATTGAACAGAGCCAAAATTAGTAGGTCTGGAGTCCTAAATGCTCAAGGTCTTCAGGGAAGGGATTATGAAAACATAAGAGTAGTAAGCATTTTCACTACTCATTACTCTCCAGCAATAGCATTTCCTTAAATCTGAAAGGGGAAGTTCTTTCCTAAGGTCAACTACTAGTAAAATGAATTTAGGCTAGTTCCCATACCTTTGGGGGCTTCATGACTTTTTCCACCGGGCTTCACAGGGGTTAACAATGTCAAATATTCCTACTAAAGTCTTTCTTCTCTAATAGGTCCTGAGCATCCTGTAGGAATAAGGTAACATCCTTACAGTAATCACAATTAAAAATATATATATGCATTTAAACAGCTGCAGGAATAGGATGATGCATCTGGAATAAAACAGCTGTTGACATTTAAACATAATTTTATAACACCGGTCTTTCAACTGCTCCTGATTCCTAAGAAGGTATCAAATAAAACATTTGCTTTATTGAATAATAGTTTATAATATGCTTTAAATGTCAACTTCCTCTCTCTTGGGCCATTGATATTTTTATGCTTTTGAAGAGTATTTAATACCTGTTATATTTTTACAATTCTTAAGTCACCTTGTATTTTTTTACAAGATCCACTGTATCTCGGGGCACCTGGGTGGCTCAGTGGGTTAAGCCTCTGCCTTCAGCTCAGGTCATGATCTCAGGGTCCTGGGATCGAGCTCCATGTCGGGCTCTCTGCTTGGTGGGGAGCCTGCTTCTCCCTCTCTCTCTGCCTGCCTCTCTGCCTACTTGTGATCTCTGTCTGTCAAATAAATAAAATCTTAAAAACAAAAACAAAAACAAAAAGATCCACTGTATCTCATGATTTGCTGTGGAGATGACCACATTATTGATATTTTTCCTTTCAGATGACTAGTAAAGAAAAAGAAGAAGTATGGATAGAAGACTGTTTTAATGTCATTTTGAAGTCCCTCATTATATATCATGAAGAATGCTACTTTTAAAGTTTAAATTAAAGTTAGTTAACATATAGCATATTATTTTAGGGGTAGAATTTATTGATTCATCAGTTGCATATAACACCCAATGCTCATCACCCCATCCCCCCACCCACCTCCAACAACCCTCAGTTTGTTCCCTATAGTTAAGAGTCTCTTATGATTTGCCTCCCTCTCTGTTTTTGTCTTATTTATTTTTCTTTCTCTTCCCCTATGTTCATTTGGTTTGTTTCTTAAATTCCACATATGAGTGAAATCATATGGTATTCATCTTTCTCTGACTAATCTATTTCGCTTAGCATAATTCAAAAATATATCCCTCCAACTCCATACCGTGGTGGGTAAGGGTGGGTAATTTGTAAAATATTAAGATTTTTATTCACATGATACAAATGAGAAAGAAACTTCTAAATTCTCTTATTAGCCAAGCAAAATAGTAATACTTTCCTGTGACTGTTAAGCCACATTAGAAAAGACATGACTGCAGATTTTTATAGTGTTTGCTAGTAAGTCCTTATATTTGGAGAAATCATTAAAGCTTTCTATTATGGAGAAGGAAGGGAAAAATGAAGGGGGCAACTGGCGGGGGAGATGATCCATGAGAGATTGTGGACTCCAAGAAACAAACTGAAGGTTTTAGAGGAGAGGGGCTTGGGGGGATGGGTTGGCCCAGTGATGGGTATTAAGGAGGGCACGTATTCCATGGAGCACTGGTATTATAAGTGAACAATGAATCTTGGAACACTACATCAAAAACTAATGACATACTGTAAGGTGATTAACATAATAAAACAATAATAATAAATAAAACTTTCTGTTATAAGTGAAGAGATATGCATTGATCTTAGTTTGTCAACAAATAACATAGATTTTTGGTGATGTAGGAGATAAAATTCAATAGAGTTTATCCATGACTTGGCAACAAGATCCAAGTGCCTAGTACAGAAAACAGTCTTCACTGAGAGACAGCATATATGATGGTCAAAAGCCAAATTGTTTCTAACTGCTGCACAAAAAACAAGGAGTAATGAATTAACTACCAGGAAAATGAGCCAGAACAGAGAAATTTAGCAATGTTTTAGTTCCTTTAAAGGCAAATAAATAGAAAAATTCCTTTAAAGGCAAAGAAATAGAAAAGTATGGCAATAGATTCTGATATCATATATAATAAAATAAAAGCAATGAAGAAAAAATGAAAGAGCAAAAAGTTACCATGACATATGGGTTTAAATAACTAGTCTCAGATGATTCAAGAAAGAGTTATAGACTTGGTTAAAATGAATTTTAGGGTTTATGCCTAAAATCTGGATTAAAAAGAAGATATTTACACAGAACTTGCAGCCAAGCAGAAATACAGGAAATCATTCCATGATGAGAGAATTTGGTCTTATGTCCTTTTCACCTCCCAAACTAAAAATGTCTCAGTTATTGGACAATAAGAGGCATTGTATAATTGTATAAGAACAAATCACAGGCATGATACTTGTCTTGTGAGAAGATACTATACAGTCCAAGGGAGCAAAAGCTGTGAGTTAAGCACATAAATGAGACTCAGAAACCTGAGAAAATGTTTAATTAAAATTATCTTTACCAATAATGTAATCATTTACTCTCTTTCACATAGTGCTTATTCTTAGCAGCAAGAACAAGCTATGCATTCTAAGTTGGTCTACCATTTATGATGGTAGGTTGGGCCATCCACGCTTACTCAATCCAATCCTCTTTGGGTTTAGAAGTGCAGATTTATAAGAAAGCCCATTCTTAGACGGCATTATAATGATGTTTGAGTATTAAGTACCCAAAGTATAACAATAAAGACCAAACCCTATGCTTTATTTGCCGACAGGTCTCAAGGTATACACCTCAGTATGCCTGCAGGGAAAGTAACCACAAGGCAATGAGTGAAATAGCAAATGCATTTCTTATACCCAGCATTTCCAGAGGGTCACCAGGATTGTCTGAGGAAGGACATATACAATTTGTCCACCAGCTGCTTAGTGCATCACTGTGGCTCTGGCAAGGTATCCATAGTTGACACTTGGCTTTCCTGACAGATGGGGAAAGAAGAAGAATAAAGTAATAAAATAGTGGAAATATCATTCATTTTCTGAAAACACACTTTGTGGTCAGCTCTGGATAAACCTCTTTATTACCTTTAATGTAGGGGAAATCATGTCAGTAAGTCCCTTATCATCCTGTAGTTTGTACATTTGAAAAATGTACAATGAAAAATTGCATGCCTGAGGAGAAAGGGTAGTTTTCCTTAATCAGTGAATTTGAAAATGCACAGTTTTCAAAACATATCTTCTTAAAAGGATTTGAGTGTGTGGCATGCATGTTTTTAAATTTAAAAAAAGGCTTCAATAAAAACATGATAAAAAGTAAAACCAAAATATTTCAAGCAGAAATATTGTCACAGTATCTTTTCAGATATTCAAGACTTAACTAGGATTAGATTAGATACCAGGTGCTAACAAAAGATGGCAGAGCCTATATATTGGTGTCTTTCTATCAATAAAACTATAATAAAATGAGCTGTAGAATGTGAATTCAATCTTTGATGCATATAAAGCCAAAAAACGGTATCCAGTTCTGTGTGAACAAGTACTATTAGGGATGCATAGAAACTACAGTATCCCGTAATTCATTTATAAAATTTTATGCAATCAGACATTAGTTCCTAACTATAAATTAACTCCAATTTTTCAGTGTTTAGTGAAGAAGTAGAAAATTTAACCTTGGTCAATTAAGTTAACCTCTAAATTGCCACCTAAGCATGTTGGTGACAGCTGTCAATTCAGAAGCAGTTTATAAGGACTGAAAGATGACAAGAAAATGTTGAGTTGATATGACAGTGATGACAAAAATTTGCAAAGGCATGTATCCCTGTAGGAAATGTTCTATACCACAACAGATGGCCAGTGGTCAGGGGAAAACCACTAAAGTCAGAACTGTGGAAACGTTTACTCTTTACTCTGGAAGACTAAAGACTTAAAACAATACACATCACTTTCTTAAACCTTTAAAAATAGAGCTTGGTCTTAGGGCTTCGTGGATGTTGGTGAAGGTGTTTGTACTATGCCTTTGGTTGGCAAGATAAACCAAAGCCTTTAGAAAGAGAAACACTAAAATTTTCCACTATCTACAGAATTTATCAGGCATGATTTACTTCAGGGGTTGTGCTATCATGCCTATAGTCCAGGTAATGCAGGTAAAGAATGATTCACTGAAAAGCAGATATGCAAGTCTTATCCCTTTGTATTTGCTGTCACAAAGCAGCTGAAGGCTGCTCTGTGTAATTCAGTGGGGACAGACTTGGTCTCCAGGCACTATGTTCATGATGACACTACAGTGTGGAGCACCTTTTATTTTTTTGAAAGATTTTATTTATTTATTTGACAGACAGAGATCACAAGTAGGCAGAGGCAGGCAGAGAAAGAGAGAGAGAGGAGGAAGCAGGCACCCTGCTGAGCAGAGAGCCGATGTGGGGCTGGATCCCAGGACCCTGGGATCATGACCTGAGCTAAAGGCAGAGGAATTTTACCCACTGAGCCACCCAGGCGCCCCTGTGGAGCACCTTTGAGGGCAACATTTTTTTCTTTCTTTCTTTTTTTTTTTTAATTTTTATTTATTTGTTTCACTGAGAGAGAGAGCACAGGCCAAGGGTAGGGTACAGAGGAGCAGAGGGTGAGGGAGAAGCCAACTCCTTCCTGAGCAGGGAGCCTGATGCAACTTGGGGCTTCTTCCCAGGACCCCAGGATCATGACCTGAGCCAAAGGCAGATGCTTAACTGACTGAGCCACCCAGGCACCCTCAGCATTTCTGAGCAGTAGGAAAGGAGGGCAAAAATCTGAGGTCACCAATGACCTAGTCAAAAATGAAGAATGCCTAAAATTTTCATTTAAGGCCCAATTTGATATAGAGCATAGAGCAAGAAAAAAACCCTCACTGATCTAATAAAAATAGTACATTTCCATAGTTGGGAGTAGCATAGCTGTACTCATTAACAGTATAATCTCTATTCTGTTTTAATCCCTTATTGTTTCATTTTTCAGCATTATGATCAACTTATAAACTACCTCAAAGTTTTTTTTTTTCCTGAAAGAAATCAGGATTAAAATCCCAAATAAATAAGTTACTGACACTACTCAGTGTATTTGCCCAAAGTATATATCACATTGAGTCACAGTCTCAACAAGCTTTTACTATCCCTTGGCCTTTTCAGAGGGCTGCATTGACTCATCCCTGGAGCACTATTTCTTGTGCTGAAAGGGTCATTCCCCTGCATAGCCCTGACTGCTGAGTAAGATAATTACACATAGGCTGGTGCAACTGTGTGCTTATTGTCTGGACTGTCAGTGAAGTCCATTTCAAAATGGAATTGATTTCTTACCACCAGAATGTGAGGCGATGAGAATGCAGAACAGACCATTATATGGGAGAATGCAGGTAACAATGTCCCTATTATGCAATGCTGCTTTGCCAAGCAAAACACGTCATATTAGCATAGTGCCTGTGAGGCACGCAGACACCACACATGCATTTCATGACATTTCTTAATGCTTTGTTGCAAATGGAAATTTCCCTGCAGAAGAATAATAAGGAGCATAAGTATTGGTCCAACTTGGCACTTAAAAGAAATCAGGACAGGACTACAAGAGACTGAAGCTGTTTCTACACACAAAATCCCAAGCAATTTAATCAAGTTAGAGAGTCAACTATGTCAGAAATTATTTTTAAAAAATGCCTGTCAAATGGTTGTTTTACTGAGTTAAGTGGCAAGTCTATCTAAATGTCTCATAGGCATGTCTTTCTTCTTCTTTTTCTTAGCAAGGATTTTTTTTTTTTGAGGAAATAGATGTATTATGTACATTGTAATGCCAAGACACACAAACAGCCAATTTTATCATTCAGATAATTCAGCTAAACTAGTTATTAGTGGTCGGTAGAGGGAATGACTAGTTGACAATGTTTCTAATTTTTGACTAGTTACTGCTTCCGTAGATATGGTCTGAGGTTCTTTCTAGCAGGCAAATAATTGTATTCTCATAGAATGCAGACTTGAAAGGAAGCTTAATCAGCTATCAATTAGTAAGCATTTATAGAGTCCATAATAATAATAGTTATAATTATTGGACATTTACTGTGTGCCAGACTCCATGCTATACAATTAACATGGTTTATCTCATTTAATCTTCCAAATAAGCCTTTAAAGTGGTTATATCACCACCTCCATTGTATGCATAGAGAAACAGGCTCAGAGAAGTGCCAAGTCCTAGAAGAGCAGGCACTATAGTGAGACATATCAGAATACTAATCTAGAGACAAATTTAAGATCATGTGTGATTAAGCCCTCAGTGTTACAGAGACATCCAGAGAAGGGGAAGAAGAATATGGGCATAAACAGAAAAAGTTTGGGATTTTATCAAAATCCTAAAGGACAAATAGCAAGGGAGAAAAATATGAACCAAGATGACAAAGGCAAAATACTGACATTGACTAATATAAAAGTGATGGATTGGCTTGAAATTATAAGACTGGCATAGGGAGCTAGCTTTTCATTTCCTTTTGTATATCATGAGTTTCTAAGATAAAATGCCAAAATTAAAATACAGGTACACACAATGGGATAGTTTGTAAATGTGATGCAGCTAATTCTCAGGAAAAGACAAATATTTAATAGTTCCAAAGACATTCATTAAATGCTTTGTTTATGCTGAGAAGTGTTTTTAAGGGAAAAATTATATATTACCTGTCTTTTTATCACCAAGCCAACATTCTTCCGCTTTCCTATTCTGACACTCTTTGCTAAATTCTGGGAAATCTGTATGGGTAGGATCTCTCTGACAAGAGGCGGTAATTACAAGCTGACAGCTATGAAGAACGGTTAAAGGGTGTAGTCAAACACCTACCCATCCCTAGCATATATAGTCTATCTCTGTTATCAGTCTTGCACTCATTCAACTTAGCTGCGAAACATCAATGGGGTATTTTAAAGGTTTACTTTCACAATTAAAAAGTTTTGATATGAGGGAGTCTACCATTTGATCACTATTGTCTGAAAACACTCAAATCTATTCTAGAAAGAAATGGACACTTACACTTTAATAAATTTACAGATTTTGCTGCTGAAAGGGCATTTCATCCAATCTTCTATAAACATAAAGAAAAAATGAGGCAAATTTGATTTTTATATGCTTTAATCAATACAGATTTTCACCAGTTTCTTCTTAAATACCACTTGCAATGTTTTTATTATTTTTATTCCTATTACTTGCTGTTAGTTTTAATAGTTTTTTTTTTCTGTTTAGTCCTTAACCAAAAGTCAAGGATAGTCACTTTCATCTCTCTGTTGCTTTCCAACAACAAAACAATAAACGCACTTTCCAATGAATGTACCTGTTTTAAGGCACTCTTTAAAACATATTTTCTGTCATCTGAGAATTTGTCTTTGAACTTAAGGTAGAATGGAATCACTAACCTATAATTAGCATTAATCAACACCAATATTTTTGAAATAGTAATGGTGTATTCAATCTTTCAAGGCCTACCTACACCATATATGATCAGCTCTGATTACTCCAGTTCATTTGAAATTCTATGCTACTATCATATTAATCTGTATAACCCATGGCAGTGCTTGTTTCCATATCAATTACTGTCTCCAGAGCTAACTTTAAGGCAAAGATCAAGTCCTATTCTACTTTTGTGGCCCCCTCACATGGCATCTAGCAAGGTTACAGATAGGAACAGATAAGTAAAGCAGAAGCCAGTGGGGAAGTTTGAGAGTGGGGATAATGGAATTGTTGTGGACCACTTTTTCTCAAAAGTGCCTTTCATATTTTTTCTTAATTAAATGTTTTGAAAAATCCCACATATGTCATTAACTCTGTCCTCATAAATTATTCTGGAAGAGACTGAAAGTTCTTAATCTGGACACTATAATTAGCCATGGCAGAGTTTCTTATATTGGCTTTATGCTTTTAAAATACAAAGTAATTATCTTCCCCCGGTTCTTTAAATTTATCCAAGATTGAAATCAAATAAATATTATACCTGCCTAAAACAAGGTAATAACAGAATCATTTGGTTCTTATATTTTGCCCTCTGAGAAACTAAAAGTCAATTCTAGATGTTTGGTTTTGTACCTTTCTTTAATGTGCTCCCCAAAATGTAGGTTACTAAATGGTTAACTGAGTTGGGCCATTGCCAAGGAAAGTATCTCTAGAAAGGCCAGAAATTCCTAAAGTTCTACATCTACACTTGCTAACATGATTTGCTTTAAAATTAGAAACCCGAAATTGCCATATAGCTAGAATACTATCAATACAAATTGAGCTCATTAACTTTGCTCTTGTGAGGGTCACTAAGGAATAAGTTTGCATTTAATCAATGGCATATACTTTGAAATACAGTAACCATTGTTAAGTGGGTGGTCAGTGACTCTAATATTGCTTTAAAGGGGAACAAAAACCATGGCCCATTTGTGTTGGATGCTAGAATTGTGTCAAGTAAAGAAGGCTATATACATAGGATATTAGACACTGCAGACTACTTTTTCCCTCTAATAAAGATATCAAAGCTATAGTGATAAATATACCAAATTCTGACTTGGAAATAGTTCTGAAATATACTCATGTATAGAAAGTCTATTAAGCTACAGCAAAACTCAGTTCTGTCATACCTCTAACCAAGCCCAGATCTGATTTAAGAAAAAAAAAACCTTTTTGGACACAAATTTAAAAAGATATATGCACTCCTATGTTTATTGTGGCATTATAATATTATAATAACTTTGTATGGTGACAGATGATAACTATACTTATCATGGTGAGCATTTTGTATTGTATGTAACTACTAAATCATAATGTTGTACATTTGAAGCTAATATATTACATGTCAACAGTACTTTAATTAAAAAATAAAATTTAAAAATTAAAAAAAGAATACCTAATGGTATTCTTCAAGAATACATAATGGTTGGGGCGCCTGGGTGGCTCAGTGGGTTAAGCCGCTGCCTTCGGCTCAGGTCATGATCTCAGAGTCCTGGGATCGAGCCCTGCGTCGGGCTCTCTGCTCAGTGGGGAGACTGCTTCCTCCTCTCTCTCTGCCTGCCTCTCTGCCTGCTTGTGATCTCTCTGTCTAATAAATAAATAAAATCTTTAAAAAAAAAAAAGAATACATAATGGTTCAAAAGATCAAGAACTATAATTTCATAATAAAATTTCTACCTTAATTTGACCTTATTATGGGATGTATAAAGTAGATGATGAAGCATGCCTCAAGAAAGAGTGTTTTTTTTTTTTTTTTTTTTTTTTTTTTTACTATATAACATGTTGTTCCTAAAGCAATGGTGGGGTTAAGTCTATTTCCTAAAGCAATGGTAGGGTTAAGTCTATATTGCATTTTCTGAACAGAAACTAACCCGGTATGCTGTAATATACCTAGGTAATATTTTTGTATTCTATTTCCTGTAATAAAAATCTCTTTTATTCCTATAGCAGTTCCACTGAAAATATAATTGTTACTTTAAAGCGTCAGTCATTTTTTCATATGTCTTACTAGGGCAAGGGTTTCTGTTTTACACATGATGCCTCAATTGTACAAGTGAATGAGACACTTCTTTTATCATCTCAAACCTCTCTGTTTTCTGGCTGTTATGTGATGCTGCTGAATATCAGCATTTTAGATATTCATAAGGCTGAAACATGTCCATAATCATCACTGTCTCCCCATCGTTAAGGCAAAAGTTACTAAACAGCTCCAGAGTTTAGGCTACTAACAAACTTAAGAAACATTTTTTTTCTATTTGCTTTGGTTTTATGTTTACTTGTTTATATTTCTCTATATATTGTAAACATTCATTCAACTCAATTTAAACTAACAAATATATATTTACCAATGATAATACCTTAAGCACTATGTTGGTATAACTGGTTCAAAAATGAACGATATATGATTATATACTTGAAAACCTTACAATCTAACATGGGTGCTTAGGGTGGAGGTAAGAAGAAAATCAGAAATTTTCATAAATTACAACACAGGGTTTGCATGCCTTAAAAATATACAAAGTGCTATGTGTGTATAAATGAAAAGGTGCACCTGAAATTCTAGTGGGGAAAACATATTAATACATAATAAAATAATTTGTCATTGACTTTAAAAAAAAATGAAAAGGTGATCCCAAGTGACTAAGGGGACTGGGAAACACTGGGTGTAGGAAGTGTTCTTTGAGATGGAACTTTCCTTGAGGGATTTTATTTTATTTTATTATTTTTTAAAAATATTTTATTTATTTATTTGATAGACAGAGATCACAAGCAGGCAGAGAGCGAGAGGAGGAAGCAGGCCCCCGCCAAGCAGAGAGCCTGATGTGGGGCTCGATCCCAGGACCCTGGGATCATGACCTGAGCCGAAGGCAGAAGCTTTAACCCACTGAGCCACCCAGACATCGCTCCTTGGGGATTTTAAAAGGCAAAAAATGGGAACTGGGAGAAGGAGTTCATAGGCAGAGGGCAGAGAGTGAATGAATGAATGAATGAATAACTTAGTCCATCTTCCCTGGATAGTAGGTTCTGTTTAGGGAGAAAATGAGAGAGAGACCTGGGAAGGTAAGATGAAGTAATATCAGCCTGGGTTTCTTAAAAAATATGAAGAAAACACTTTCATAAAGTAAAATTTCAAATGACACAAAAGAGTACAAATAAAAAGTGACCTCATACCCTAGATCTACTACCCAAGAGTGACCATTTACCATTTTCAATAATTTATTGTGCATTCTTGCAGATTTTCACATGTATATGCATATATACATACATGTATAATATATATTATATATGCATTTTATACACACACACATATACCTTTTTTTTTTTTTTACAAATGGGGACATATTGTATATACTGTTCTGTATTTTTACATTTTCTTTATTTAGCATATCATGTAAATATTTTCCTATCAGCATGTGTGTGTATATATGTATATATATATATATATATACACACACCTTAGTCTTCTCATAGACTGCATAATAGCACTCTGTGGGTATGTCATATTTTACCTGATCAGATTCCTACTGATGAACATTTAGTTCACCTTCAGTCTTTTGTTTTTATAAACAATGCTACAAAGAACACCCTTGAACATACATCTGTGTAAACATGTATATCTATAACAGGATTTTTCAACTTCAGCGCAACTGACACTTCTGGGCAGATATTTCTCTGTTGTGGGGTGTTTTATACATTGTACGATGTTTAGTATTATCTCTGACCTCTATCCACTAGATTCCAGTAGCACCCTCTGTCCTGACAATCCATAATGTCTCCAGACATTGTCAAATGTCCCTTTGGTGGCAAATCACCCCAGATTGAAAATTACTAATCAGGAGGACAAATTTCTAGTAATGGATTTGTTTCTAATCATGTTATCTGTTCACTTGCCAACACTACATATTATCAAAATTTAGTATTTATTACTCACTTTAATCTGGATTTACTCATGAGTGAAACTGAAGATTGTTTCCTAAATTTATAAGCCAATTGTGATTTAAAAAAAATTTTATTTCTTCATTTGAGAGAGAGTAAGGAAGAGAGAGCACAAGCAGGGGGAGAGACAGAGGAAGAGGGACAACAGACTCTCTGTGAGCTGGGAACCCAACACAGGGTTCTATCACAAGACTTGGAGGTCACAACCTGAGCCAAGGCTGAGGCTTAACCATCTGAGCCACCCAGGCACCCCTGTGTTTTTTGTTTTTTTTTTTAATTTTTCCCATGGAATTGCTGGTTATCTCATTTCTTTTGTATTGAATGGTGATCTTGTATGGATCCATGATAATGCAAATTATTAGTTATTTTTTGTAATGTATTTATGTATTTATTTGAGAGAGGGAAAGAGCCTGAGTAGAGAGAGGGGTAGAGGGAGAGGGAGAGGAGCAGACTCCCCACTGAGCTGGGAGCCAGACTTAGAGCTCAATCTCATGATGCCAAGACCAGGACTTGAGCCAAAACCAAGAATCAGACACTCAACTGACTGAGCCACCCAGGCGCCCCAACTTTTATCTGTCACATGTGTTACAACATAATCTTTAGCTTTTGCCTTTGATCACTGTATGTTTTCTGTGCAGAATTTAAAAATTTATATAGTAACATTTACTAATAGTTGCCACTAAAGTTTCTATATTTTGTTTCTTAGGCTTTTTTATATTTCAAGAACCCTATTCCCATCCATAGCCAGTGATACTTCTACTACTTTTATAATTTTATTTATTCATTTTCAAATCCATGATCTTTTTGGAATTAGTTTTGGTATAAAGAATGAAATAAGGAGTTTTTAGTTACCTTTCTCACCTTAAATGCAGAGTGAATTTCAACATAATTTTCTATTTTAAAGATTTTATTTATTTATTTGTCAGAGAGAGGGAGAGAGAGCGAGCGAGCACAGGGAGACAGAGAGGCAGGCAGAGGCAGAGGGAGAAGCAGGCTCCCTGCCGAGCAGAGAGCCCGATGTGGGACTTGATCCCAGGACACTGGGATCATCACCTGAGCGGAAGGCAGCCGCTTAACCAACTGAGCCACCCAGGCATCCCTAATTTTCTATTTTAATATGGCTCTTTAATTATATTAGTGTTTGGGTCTATCTCTGAGATAAAAAGTCTATTTATTTGATAAGCCTTCTTATTCCTGTAACTTAACTACTATGGTTTATAATATATATTGTAAAATTAATCCTTATTTATTACTCCTGCTTTTCATAATTTTCTTACTTATCCTCACATGTTTATTTTCATATTTTGTGTACATTTGGAGTAATTATGCCTAGTTCAAAGTTCTTTGGTATTTTCACTGGGATTACATTAAATTTTAACATCTTTGCAATATTGTCTTTCTATCCAAGCACAGAGTATTTCTATTTATGTCCCTCATTAGAGTTTTAAACCATTATAAATTTTCTATTGGTTCTATAAATTTCTTAATGATCAAAAGATATTAATTATAAGTTTTAACTGCTTTTATACAGGGAAACCATTATAAATTTTCTGTATTTCTATAGATATGTATATATTATATAATTCTAATAATGTTCCACTAGTACTTAGATTTTCCAAATATAACAATCATATCATTTGCAAATGATGATCATTGTGTCTCTTTTTCTCCACTTTTTAAATATTGTATTTCCTTCTTTCATCTAATTGCATTAGCTGGTACATTCAGAACTAAGTCAGATAATAGTGGTGATATTGCCTAGTTTCCAGCTTCAATGATAATATTCTTAATTTTATAATTAACTGTGATGCTGGTTTTGTATTGATATTAGTATATTTTATCATATTTTTTTAAAGATTTTATTTATTTTTTTGACAGAGAGATCACAAGTAGGCAGAGAGGCAGGCAGAGAGAGAGAGAGGAGGAAGCAGGCTCCCTGCCGAGCAGAAAGCCTGATGTGGGACTCGATCCCAGGACCCTGAGATCACGACCTGAGCCGAAGGCAGTGGCTTAATCCACTGAGCCACCCGGGTGCCCCAGTATATTTTATCATATTAAGAATTATTCTGCCCTTCCACTAACTTTATTTTTTATTTAAATTCAATTAGCCAATATATAGTACGCCATTAGTTTCAGATGCAGAGAACAGTAATTCATCAGTTGCATATAACACCCACTGCTCATCATATTATGTGCCCTCCTTAATAACCATCACTAAATTACCCCATCCCCCCACCCACCTCTCCTCTAGCAACCCTTAGTTTGTTTCCTATCGATAAGTCATTCATAGTTTTCCTTCCTCTCTCATTACTTCCCATTCAGTTTTCCCTCCCTTCCCCTATGATCCTCTGTGTTTTTTCTTATATTCTACATATGAGTGAAAGCATATGGTAATTGTCTTTCTCTGACTTATTTTGCTCAACATAATACCCTCCAGTTCCAGCCACATCAATGTAAATGGTAAGTATTCATCCTTTATGATACCTAAGTAATGTTCCATTCTATATATACACCACATCTTATTTATCCATTCATCTGTTGATAGACATCTTGGCTCTTTCATAGTTTGATTATTGTGGCATTGCTGCTGTAAACATTTGGGTGCATGCACCTCTTCAGATCGTTACATTTGTATCATTGGGGTAAATACCTAGTAGTGCAATTGCTGGGTCAGAGGGTAGCTCTACATTTAACTTTTTGAGGCACCTCTGTACTATTTTCCAGAGTGGCTACACCAGGTTCCATTCCCACCAACAGTGCAAGAAGGTTCCCCCTTCTCCACAACCTCATCAACATTTATTGTTTCCCAACCTGTTAATTTTAGCCATTCAGACAGGTATGAGGTGGTTTCTCAGTGTTGTTTTGATTTGTATTTCCCTTATGCAACTTATCAAGCTTAACACCCCCAAAAAACAAATAATCCAGTCAGGAAATGGGCAGAAGACATGAACAGACTTTTCTCCAAAGAAGCCATACAAATAGCCAACAGACACCTGAAAAAAATCTTCCACTAAATTTTAAAAATTGGCTAAAAATAGGCTGTAGTAGAGTAATCATGAAGCAATGTAGAAAATGGACTAGAGCTAAAAGGGTCTAGATCATTGGTTCTCAAAGTATCATTTTTCAGACAAGCAAGATTAGCATCACCTAGAAACTTCTTAGAAATACCAATTCTTGCTCCCTTCCTTCATCTAAGATCAGAAATTTTTAGGGAGGAGCCCAACAATCTGTATTTTAATAAGTCAATCTAGGTAATCTGATGTATACTAAAATTAAAGAACCAGTGACCTAGTGTAGGAGTCAGCAATTACTGCCCTTGGGCCAAATATGGCTCTTCTTTCTGTTTTTATTGTTTTATTCAAACACAGCCACAATCATTCATTCATGTATTTTCTATGGTTGCTTTCAAGCTACAGTAGGAAATTGAGTACTTGTAACATATGCTGACTGACCTGCAAAATCTAAAATACTTACTATGTTTTACTTTACAGAAAATGTCTTCCAAAACTGACATAGAGGAATGGTTCTCCACCTTGGCTAGATTAGATTCATGTTGGGCAATTTTAAAAATACTCATACTAGTCTCATCATCTACCATTTAAATGGAATCCCCAGGTTGGGATCCATGCATGAGGCTTTTTTTCTTTAAAGCACTTCACTTGATTCCAAGGATATCTCATCTGTCATACTGTCCAAACTGACTCATATTCATGAATCATATCTGCATGTATTTGATGTTGATTCAAGTAGAGAGATGGGTAGTGAATTATTTCTTCTTCTTGCATATACAAAAAATTTATCCCTGCCATAATGTAGTACCATGATAAAGCCAGGTAAGGCAAAATATAATGACAAGACCACCATTAGGTATATATCTTGGGAAAAGACAAAGTTTTTTTTGTTAAATTGTTAAATTGTTTTCTCTGAAACTTTTGTTTAGGAATTGGTTGATATGAATGAATATAAATAATATTAGTTTTGTAAAGCGGTTATTGGACAGTTTTTAAACCCAACCTGGAATGATAAGTGAATTTTGAATAACATATACTCACCATTAGATTTCACAAATCATTGAAAATACCTGTGAATCTATCATAGATCCATAAAGAATAGTATCTGATTGCATACTTACACACACACAAATAAACACATGCACACATACATCCTATCATTGTTATGGTCTGTGTGGAAAATGAGTCCTATGTATTCGAAAGATGCTTACCTTTATTTTTATTTATTTTTTAAGAGTTTATTTATTTGACAGAGAGAGAGAGCAAGCACACAAGCTTCTCTGAGAGGGAGAAGTAAGCTTGCTGCTGAGCATGCAACCCAGATGTAGGGCTCAATCCCAGGACCCTGGGACCATGACCTCAGCTGAAGGCAGATGCCTAACCCACTGAGCCCCAATACTTCTTTATGTTTTGTTATTTGCAGATGTTCTGTTTATTTTAAATCTTGCAGAAAGAGTCTCTTAAAGCAGGATTGAAAGAAACTTGGTGTCAAAAATATTAGAATGAAAATGGAGGAAGCATGGAAGAGTCTAAAAAGAAGGTATTTTGTTTCTCTTCTGACCCAATTTAAACTCTCCACTTAAAAGCATACTCTATTTCAGGATCTATGTAGACTGGCCCAAGGAAGGTAAAGGTCACTACTGATATGTTATTTGGGTCCAGGGGCATGGAATATATTTACTAGCCCTGAGGGCACAATAAGATCCAGGAGTGATTTCTAATTCAGGATGACAGGTGAGGGCATTGACCTCATTAATGTCCATGAGAAACACCTGGATGTCAGAATGTTTTTCATAAAGCCATACTGATGTGTGTAGGACATGCTCAGCGTTCCTTAGGGAAACGATTTCTTGTTATGAATAACATTACTGTATGAGGTATGTGAGATTACATATGAATAGTTAGATTTATAATGAAATCTCCTGGTGGGAAGAGCAAATTTAAATGTTAACTATTGCTTTAAGACTATTCAAGTCAAGTGGGGTTAAAGATGGTGGCATAGAATAATCCTAAAATCACCTCCTCTCACAAACACAACAAATCTAAAGCTACATGTGGAAAAATTCCCTCTGAAAAGAACCTAAAAGCTGGCTGAACAGCGCCTCTGCTACAATGGATAAAAACACCATATTGAGATGAGTAGGAGAAGCAGAGACATGGTCTTGTAAGAAAACCTACTCCAGATATGGTGACCCATATCCAGAATGGGTCTCATACATAGATCTTATCGCTGAGAAGTAAGAGGTTTGTGTCCCATATCAGGCACCCCAACCCTGGGAACTGCACTAAATGAGACAAACCCCCAAAGCATCTGACATTGAAAACCAATGGGGCTTACTTCTAGGACAACCATGGGGCTATAAGAAATGGAAAATCTGTTCTTAAAAGGCTCATGCCCAGACACACTGGCCCCAGGACCTAGTATAAAATCAACAGTTTGAAAGGGACCTAGACCATATGTGATGGAGACTCATTTGTTAAACTTAAAGCACCTACCAAAGGGACAGGAACCTGTTGGGACTTTTTCCATAGACAAAGGTACTGGCAGATATCTCTTTTGCGATGTTTTGGCAGATTCACCTTATTGATGCCAATGCAGGCTAGTACCATTTTGCACTCCTCTGCCCTTAGTCTTCTAGCTCTGGTGGGAGTGGCCTGCCAGGACTATCAGGATGCTGACACCCCAACCCAGCATTCCACAACAGGACAGCCCAGTACCCTTTCACCATGCACCACAGCTATGACCCACTCCACCTCAGCCTAAAGCCCAGCTCCTGCACACCAAAGCCAGGCCAGCCAAGCACTCTGCTTTCTTGTGTGATGCCTGCAGCCTGTCCTGCCATGGCTGAGTCAGCTGAATGCCTGGTCCCTGAGCACCACAGATGTCGCAGGCCTTGACATGACTGCAACCCCTTGAGTACAGGAGATGCACCTTGAGTACCTGGCTCCAGTGGCCAGGAGGAAATTGTATTTCTAGGGCCCATATGTCTGAAACAATTACAGAGATGGTCTTTGGCAGGATACCACCCCACAGGGAACTGCACAAACATCAGATTGAAACACATCCCCATGATATTGCTTATGTTCTGAAGGGGGAGAAATCAGAAAGGGAGATGAACCATGAGAGACCATCGACCCCAGGGAACAAACTGAGGGTTTCAGAGGAAAGGGGGTGGGGGGATGGTATAAATGGGTGATGGGTACTAAGGAGGGCATGTGTTGTGGTGAGCTCTGGGTGTTATACACAACTAATGAATCAAAAACTAATGATGTACTATACAGTGGTTAACTGAACATAATAAAAAAAAATGAAACACATCTCCAGTCTGTATGTGAAAAAAGCTTATTTTCTTGTCCTGGAGCTTCAACCTGAGGGCAGGCTTCAGGTTTACCACACATCCAGAAGGTACAGAGGTGCCACCAGGGAACATGAACAGAAAGACAACATATTAGCACCCTCCCTTGCCCTTGCCATAGCTCACAGATACTAACCAACAACCACTGGGTCAATGAAGAAATCAATGGAATTTTTTTTTTAAATCTGAAGATAAATGAAAATGAAAATCTATGGAGTGTAAGAAAAACACTTTTAAGAGGGAAGTTTATAGTGATATAGACTTACTTTAAGAAATAAGAAAAATCTCAAACAATATGCCTTTGTACCTAAAAAGAATTAGAAAAAGAAGAACAAAAGAAGCCCAAACATAGTAAAATAAAGGAAATAATAAAGGTTAGAGCAGAAATAAGTAAAATAGAAACTAAAATGGTAATAGAAAAGATGAGTGAAACTAAGAGCTAGTTCTTCCAAAAGATAAACAAAATTAACAAACCTTTAGCTAGACTCACCAAGATAAAAAGAGAGAGGGCTCAAATAAATAAAAGCAGGAATTAAAGAGAAGTTACAACTGATTACCACAGAAATACAAATGATCATAAGAGATAACAATGAATGAATACTGACTGGTCAACAAACTGGACAACCTACAAGAAATGGATAAATTCCTAGAAGCATACAATCTTCTAAGACTGACTCAAGAAGAAATAGAAAATCTGAATAGACCAATTACTAGCAAGGAGATTATATCAGTAATGAAAACCTTCCAACAAACTAAAGTCTAGGACCAAATGGTTTCAACTGGTGAATTCTTTCACACATTTGAAGAACATTTAATACCTATGCTTCTCAAGCTCTTCCAAAAAACTGAAGAGAATACTTCCAAACTCATTTTATGAGGCCAACATTACCCTGATGTCAAAACCAGACAAGAACACCACAAAAAAAGAAAGTTATAGGTCACTATCCCTGATGAGCATAGATGCTAAAATGCTCAACAAAATACTAGCAAACCAAATTCAACAATACAGTAAAAGGCTGATACACTGTGATCAAGTAGGATTTACAAAGGTGCAAGGATCGCTAAACATCTGCAAATCAATGTGATACACTACATTAACAGAATGAAGGATAAAAATCATATGATCATCTCAATAAAATTCATTTATAAAATTCAAAATCCATTTATGATTAAAAAAAAAACTCTAAACAAAATGGGCATAGAGGGAATGTAACTCAACATAACAAAGTCCTTATGTGACAAACCCACCACTAATATTGTACTCAACAGTGAAAAGATCAAAGCTTTTCTGCAAGGAAAACGACTACGATGCCCTTTCCTGATACTTTCATTCAACAAAGTATTGGAAGCCCTGGCCCTAGCAGTAAGTCAAGAAAAAAAAAAAAAGACATCCAAATCTAAAGAGAAGAACTAAAACTACCACTGTTCAAAACGACATGTAGACATATGTAGAAAACCTTAAAGATTCCACCCCCCAAAAAAAACCTGAGGTTAAATGAATTTTCAGGATTCAAAAGCAATATACAAAAATCTGTTACATTTCTTTACATTAATACCAAGCTATCAGAAAGAGAAATTGATAATCATGTTTACAATTGCATCGAAAAGAACAAAACACCTAGGAATAAATTTAACTAAGGAGATGAAAGATCAGGACACTGAAAATGAAAAGAAACTGATTTTTAAAAAATGAAGACACAAATAGAGGGAAATAAATTTCATGCTTATGGATTGGAAGAATTAATATTGTTTAAATGTTCATACTACCCAATTACAGATTCAGTGCAATCCTTATCAAAATCCCAATGGTATTTTCCACAAAACTGGAACAAATAATCCTACAATTTGTATGGAAACACAAAAGATCTTAAATAGACAAAGTGATCTTAAGAAGAACAAAGTTGGAGTTTTCATACTCTCTGATTTTAAACTATACTACAAAGCTATAATAATAAAAATAGTATGGTATTGTCATAAAAAACAGATGCATAGATAAATGGAACAGCATAGAGAGCCCAGAAATGAACTCACACATATATGGCCAATTAATTTACAAAAAAGGAGGCAAAAATATACAATGGGGAAAGTCTTTTCAATAAATGCTGCTGGGAAAACTGGACAGCCATATGCAAAAGAATGATACTAGATTATTATCTGTATTATACCATACATAAAAATTAACTCAAAATGGATGGAAGACTTGAATGTAGGACCTGAAACCATAAAATTCCTAGGAGAAAACAGAGGCTCCTTGAAATCATTCTTAGCAATGTGTTTGTAGATCTGATGCCAAGGCAAGAGAAACAAAAGCAAAAATAAATAAATGGGACTACATCAAACTAAACAGCTTTTGCACAGCTAAGGAAACAATCGGCAAAATGAAAAGGCAACCTATTGAATGGGGGAAGATATTGCAAAACCTGTATCTGGTAAGGGGTTATTATCCAAAATATATATATAAAAAATACAACTCAACAACAAAAAAACCCAAACAACTTGATTTAAAAATGGGCAGAGGATATGTATAGACATTTTTCCAAAGAAGACATGCATATGCCCAATAGGCATATGAAAAGTTCTTCAACATCACTAAGAATCAGGGGAATGCAAACCAAAACCACAATGAGATATTACCCTACACCTGTTAGAATGGTTATTATCAAACAGACAAGAAAAAACAAGTGTTAGTATGTGGAAAAAAAGGAACCATTAGTGCGAATGTAAACTGGTGTAGCCAGCATGGAAAATAGCATGGAGATTTCCAAAAACTTAAAAGTAGAACTACCATATGTTGCAGCTATCATACTTCTGGGTATTTATCCAAAGAATATGAAAACACGAATCCAAAAAGATATATGTACTCATATGTTTATTGCAGCATTATTTCCAATAGCCAAGATTTGGAAACAACCTAAGTGTCTATGGAAGAATGTGTAAAGATGATATGGAGTGTGTGTGTGTGCATGTGTGAGTGTTTGTACATACATACATACCATGGAATACTACTCAGCTGATAAAACGGAAGGAAATTTTGCCATTTTTGATAACATGGATGGTCCTTTAGGGTATTATGTTAAGTGAAATAAGTCCAGTGGAGAAGAACAAATACTTTATGATTTCACTTTTATGTAGACTCTAAAGAACAAAACAAAGATATGAAACAAAATAAAAACAAACTTAAAGATACAGAGAATAGATTGGTCATTACCAGAGGGGAAGGGGGCTGGAGGGTGGGCAAAATGAGTGAAGGAGCTGAAGTGAATGGTGATAGATGGTAACTAGACTAATGATAGTAATCTCTTTGTAATGTATACAAATATCAAATTATAATATTGTATACCCAAAACTTACATAATGTTGTATACCAATTTTACCTCAATAAAAAGACTATTCAAGTTTTTTTTGTTATCAAATAATATAAAAACAATACATTTTGTAAGTTTTAAAAGAGAAAGTCCAACATACACCTACTAAAACCTGGAAAAGTCTGTAATAACTCAGTTAAATTTAGGTCTCATTTTTGAAATACCATGTCTATCACTAACAAAATACTACCAGATTCTGCAAACTATTCAATATCTGATCACCCAAGGACTGTGGGCACTTCGATTCTGCCAAGCAGCCATATATGATGATAAGAACTGGTTACCATTAGTATCACTCCAGGATGAAGAAACCCAGGCAAGTAATGATAATCATTAAAATAATAATAATAATATAATAATATAATAATCAGTGATATATATAATATTATATGATATATATAATATTATGTTATAATATAATAAATCATAATAATCAGTGACCAAAGGAATGTCCAACATTTGTATAAACATTTTACAAGACACAGAAAATGAAATAACAGCCATCTAGCACTCCTGGATGGTAGGAGTAAATGTACTGTCTGGTAGTTAAGAGCTTGTAACATTAGCCTCATTTTCTAAATAGTGGGTGGAGAGGCCCAAAGAAGGTGAATGAATAATGAAGCGGAGAGACAGATTGTAGAGTTACCCCAGGATTGTGGAGAGAAGCAATAAAAAAGCACAGTTATAGTCCTTAAAACAGCACCCTCCAATATCCATAAAATAGGATGTTGATGTGTCTTATCCCTGTAAAATAAATTGCCTAGTGATATATAGCAAAAATGAAGTTGTCAATCTCAACCCCAAAGTGTCTTTCTGTTCCTCAGAGGAGATGCAAGTAAAGCACTTAGCATGGTTCTTGGAATAAACTGCCTTGGTGGTAGAAGTCATTAGTAGCAGCCGCTGAGTTTCCTACCCTCTGCACTTGGGGAAAATGATTTTTCCTCTTATCAGGGCTTCCTCTTCAGACTTTCCATTTCTTCTTATAGAGAAGTCAATAGAAAAAATTCCTAAAAATACCAGTCACTATGAAGAAGTCTACTTAGCCTCACTCTATTACTGGTCAAATTTACTACATGGTAAAAATCTTGGCAAAACATCAGCTTCCCAAGTATCCTTACTTACCTTCAGAATCATTTGGGGCCTATGTTAGGAGATAGATTTCACTATGCCAATGTTTTTAGAACTCAATGGTCCAACAGTGAATTAGGAGGAAGCAAGGTGGCTGGAAACTTCCTAAAACTGAACCAAACTGTACAGCTTTGTAGAGAGAGTTGAAAATATCTTGGCCCATGAAGCTTAAAATAGTTCCTGACCTACTGCTGCTGTGAAAGCCTCAGTGATAGGAAACAAGAAACTCGGCACACATCAACATTTTAATGTCTGACATTTCTATTGGTTAACTCTCTAGGAAGCCAGCTGTTTCTGTTCTCCAAAACAGGTAGTTAGGCTTTAAGTACATAACAACTGTTCAGTAAACACCTACCAGATTCACTCATTCATTCATTCATCCAGCAAATTGTTATTGAGTGCCTACTCTGGTCCAGGTACTGTACTGGGAGCTTAAGAAAAAATTGCTGAATATAAGACAGACAGGGCCTCTGCCCTTAGGTAGCTTAAATTTCAGTGGGGAAGATCAGGCAATAAATAAATAAACATATTAGGTAATCTGAGGTAATACTATATTTTATTGAAAAACAAAATAAAATAATGGGATTGAGTGTTCCTGAAGGGATAGGGTAGAGATAGGTACTTTGGTCAAGGAAGAATTTTCAGATGAGGTAACAATTGAGGTGATATTGGAAGGAGACTTGAAAAAATATTATTCATGGTGAGGGGAGCCAAGCCATGATGACAGTAATACCCTCTAGCGTCAAGATGTGGATGACAGCAAAACAGACATCACTTCACAGGGTAGATGGAGATAAGAGACCCAGCAACTCTAAGAAAAGATGAAACGAACATTCAGACCTTTGATTGAACAATACATTAAAAATCAGGCAAGGGCTCAGGATCCAGGTCAGTTCACATTCCCAAATGTGATCTGACTCCAAGGCAGTAGTGTTTGATCTTTGGCTGTTTTTCCTTTTTCTTTTCTCTTCCTTTCTGTTTCCCTTTTTGTCTTCTTTCCCCTTCCCCTCTTTTCCCTTCCCTTCCCTTTTCTTTTTATTGGCAACCACCATTTATTAAGTACTTACGATGTGCCAAAAACATTGTGCTAAACCTTTACACATTATCTCATTTAATCCTCAAAGCAATCTGATGACATAAGTACTCTTATTGCTCCCATTGTACAGATGTGGGAACTGGGACCCAAGTTCAGACAGTTATATGGTGGTGTAAATGAAATGTAAACAGACATCTGAGTCTAGAGCCCAATCCCTTAATCACTGTACTTTTGTATTTCTTTTTTTCAGGAGTAGTATTTAGTGATTCATCACTTACATATAATCACTATACTTTTATATTTCTATCTCAAATGTTGTTACTTAGAGAAACAACCCAATACATAGGAACTGAGATAAAGGACTTTGATTTTAGTTCTAGCTTAGCCATCAGTTAGTTATTACAGCCGAAGCACCTTGTTTAATCTCTTCCTGCCATACTTTCAAAAGTTCTTAATTGCCTTTAAGCTAAAATCAAAGTTCCTTAGTCTGGCATTTAATGTTCCTATTCCATTCTGGTTTGTTGAGGGTTTTTTTTTTTCTCTACTCAGGCAGCTTCTTTTAGATTTTTATTTTTAATCATTTTCCTTCAGAGCACTGAGCCTACATTTAGGCACATGGAGGGCCACTATAGGTAGAAAGATGCATCAGAGGCCTCTGATGATTACTGTAGTAGGTCAAAGAGACTGGAGTTCTCAGGATGCTTTTACAAGCTTTTTTATACCTTTTCCATCTCTTATCAAAAACAAAACAAAACAAAACAAAACCCTGTTATTTTCTGTTACTATAGATCAACACCCTTCCATGCATTTTTCAAATACAAAGTAATCAAAATATAATTACTATGACATCATTCTAATTTGCATCTCCTTTTCAAAAACAAAGTTAGAAAAATAAGTAACTTGTCAAGGAAGAGCAAAGTTATAAATGCACAAGATCTAGGAGCTGTAGTTGTTGAGCTTTCAGTTTTTTTTCTTTCTCCCATTCTGCTATGGGAATGCAACACAAAGTGGCAGTCAGAGCTTGATTCACTAAAACTAATGTAAATTCCAGGTGTGGATATAGCAGCATTTAGTCTGTAACTTCCTCTTGCAAAACTGTAATTAGATTATTTGGATGGAGGTGGAGAAAAATGGAATGTGAAGAGGAGTGAAATAAGGGAAGGGAGGAGTTGTTACAAGAATGAGGGTGAAAATGAAAAGAGATTAACATTTAGAGTTTTGATTTAAATATTAGAATTAGCCAGCACTCAAAATTCAAAGTGAGTAAATAGCTATTATTTTCCCCCCAACTCTCCTTTCCCACACACAAACATACTTCCCTGAGTGCTACATTTTAAGAAAGACACAGAAAATTGAAGGACTCTCACCTACCCACAGTTGCTAGGATATCATGTTTTAGAGTGGGGAAGAGCATAGCATTTAGTCAGAGAATTAGGATTCAAGTTTTAGTTCTGTCACTTACTAGATATGTAATTCTGAACAACTCAGTTAAGATCTTTATGCCTTGGTTTCCTGATCTTAAAACAGGAATAATATCTTTTTTGATTATTATTCTAAGCAACACCTGAAGTATTCTTCTTTCCTTTTTTCTCCAATAGATTTCCTAGCCTTGTGTCCTAGGTTAACCTAACAAGCTAGTTTTTGTGAAGACTCCTCTTTTCATAAAATATTCACCTTCTTAATAAAGCCATCAGTGATTTAACCCTTCTGCTGACTTAATAATCAATCATGTACTTATAAGTGGTACCAGTGCTCTGCAGGGTGAAAATAAATAAATAAATACATACATACATACATACATACATACACATAGGAACTGTATGGTTAAAGAGACCTTAAACAATAACAAAAAGAAGAAACTTAAGGTATAGGATAGCTAAGTAAACACTATTATGGCAAAGAGCTTAAATACCATCTGAATTTCGAGGACAGGATGATGGACTTGAGATGTACTTTGAGAAGACTTCATAAAGATGGTGGCACACGAGGAAATGATGAAGGTTGGGTTTGGGCAGGGAGAAAGAACAAAGGAAGGCGTTCAGGTTAAGGAAAGCAGTGGAGGCAAAGGAAAGGCATAATATGGGCCTTCCCAGCATTCTAGCAGACCAGAGAGAATAAAATCTTAAGGAAAGGAGTGATATCCTTTGATGTGGATAGTTACTGGCTGTACTCATACACATAGTTAGTTGTACTCATGGGGTATGATCCTCAGTTGGTACCCTCAAATACTAGAGAAAAGCTCAAGAATAAGGCACTATGTCAAAAAAACAAAACAAAACAAAAAACCAAAAAACTATATCATAGTGGAAAGGGGGCCAATCTTCATGGCAGTCCTTGGGAAAAAAGTCTTTATTAAAAAACATGCTCCAGGGGCGCCTGGGTGGCTCAGTGGGTTAAGCCGCTGCCTTTGGCTCAGGTCATGACCTCAGGGTCCTGGGATCGAGCCCCGCATCGGGCTCTCTGCTCAGCGGGGAGCCTGCTTCCTCCTCTCTCTCTGCCTGCCTCTCTGCCTGCTTGTGATCTCTCTCTGTCAAAAAAATAAATAAAATCTTTAAAAAAAAATAAAAATAAATAAATCTCTAAAAAAAAAAAACATGCTCCAATTTTCATTGCTTTCAGAGCAAACCAATAACTCTAAATGACTGTAGGAGGGAGAAGCTACAAACTGGGAGGCCCCATTTCAGAGTAAGATTGATTTCAAGAACTATAAGGGACCACTATGAGTCCCTGAGCACCAAGAGTACTTGCTGGTGGAAGACCCATATACAACTTAAAAATGAGAAGACACATGATAACCTGTTTCCAAATGGGGTGATGTATGCTGCAAATAACAAAAGCTAATACAAATAAGATTTATTAGTGTGACATACTCTTCCAAAGCTCTTTCCCTAGCATGAAAGAAGTTAGGGTATGTATGCTTTCTTTGGGTTTGTTTTAACAGACCAAAAAGAGAGAGATGACTCTTTACCTATTCAGAAGAGGTATCAGTAAATCTCTGATTATTGGCTAGCAAACTACATTGTCTTAAAGCCCTACAGGCACAGACTGCCCACATATAGCTAGCACATTTCTGTTGCTAATTCCAAGAAGATCCTGGGGGGGGGGGGGGGGGGGGGAGGAAGGAGGCCCAAGTTTCTCACAAAGAACCACTTTGAGTATTCATTCTAGTGATAATGGGTCAGTAACAAACAACTCAATTGGTGCCATTATATCCAAGTGAAATGGGTTTTTAATCTGTCATGCTTATTAACCTGGAGCTTAACTCCAAGTTGCTCAAGGCTGAGATACATTTCTTCTCTCTGTTGCCTACAATTCTGCAATGTTAACCATAATATTTGACCTCATCCTGATAGCTTCATGATAATGCTATAAACAATACAATAAGTAATCTCAATAATGCCTCAACACCTCCTTTTGAGAGCACCAAAGGCATATGCCAGCATTCACTGATTAATCTGTACTGTAAATAGCATTTTAGAGCGGTAGGCAGCTATTACCAGTTTCCTTTTTTCTAATCTGGTGGCAGCAATAAATACTAATGCAGCACTCTATCTACTTTGACCCTGTAGCCAAGTTTATGAAAGAGTTAACATGAAACACCTTAAAAATATTCATGAGCCTGGTTGTGGTACATATTGCATGGAGCACTGGGTATGGTGCATAAACAATGAATCTTGGAACACTAAATAAATAAAGTAAAATTTTAAAAATATTCATATGTGACAACATAGAAATGACTATACCTAGATCTCATGGAACTTCACACTTCACCTTCCACTCTCAAGAACCAGGGTCATCTCAATTTTTATCCAGTTCAACTTGATAGTCAGGCTTGATGACAAACTCTGGATGTCTGGGGTCTGCAACAAATCACATTTCTGTCCACATTTTTCCCTACCACCACCATGGACCATATAACCTAGTGAAATTAAGATAAGATAGATACCAACAATGCATAATTTGAGGAACCTGGTACAAAATGGAAATGTAGGATCCCTTGTTCAAAAGTTATTGAGGGACGCCTGGGTGGCTCAGTTGGTTAAGCAGCTGCCTTCGGCTCAGGTCATGATCCCAGCGTCCTGGGATCGAGTCCCACATCGGGCTCCTTGCTTGGCGGGGAGCCTGTTTCTCCCTCTGCCTCTGCCTGCCATTCTGTCTGCCTGTGCTCGCTTGCTCTCCTCTCTCTCTCTGACAAATAAATAAAATCTTAAAAAAAAAAAGTTATTGAGAATTTCAAAAAAATAACAGCAGAGCAGTAAACAAAACAGCTGCACAGGTCATATATCCATGATGCCTACCCAGCCAAGAATAGTCCTAAAGAAACATGACATGATACTGTATGTGGAAAAAAATTTCTTTGGATAATAATTATGGCATGGCATTTTCAAAAGCAACTTTAGCAAAATGAAGAAGAAACTAAATGAAATTACCACAATGAAAATAGTATAAAATCAAATTTCTGAAGTCTGTTTCTGATTATAAAAATACCAAATAAAAGTAATGTGTGTTTTTCCTTGGATCTCATAGTTCTTCAAGATGATTGTCTTAGTTCATGTTGTTATAGCAAAGTACCATAGACTGGGTGGCTTATAAACAAATTTCTCACCATTCTGTAAATTGGAAATTTGAGATCAAGATTCAAGGCATGGTTAGGTTCTGGTGAGAGCCTCCTGGGCTGTAGGCCTTTTCTTCTAATTTTATCCTCACTTAGTAGAAAGATGGAGAGAGAGCTCCCTGGGTTCCATTTAGAAGAGTACTAATCCATTCATGAGGGCTCCTCCATCATGATCTAATTACCTTCCAAGGTCCCAACTCCTATTATCGTCACATTGGGGGTTAGGATTTCAACACATGAATTTTAGGGAAACACACACATTCAGTCTGTAACAATGATCACATTTTGATTAAGCAGGGTGGGTTCATAGAAACATTGTCTGCTTCCCTCCCTCCATATCCCAGCTCACCTCTCAGTTCTATGGCCCCTAGGCATCATCCTGCCTAGATAGTTCTTCAGAACTGGTCCCCCTGCCCACATAGTACCACCCAAAGACAAAGGACAACTCTACAAACTAAAAGCTTTCTAAGGCTTCTTCCTCTCTTATTATAAGAAACTTTGCATTCAGAAACAATTCCAAACCTGAGGCCCTTCTTAGCTCACTGTGGAAGAACAAGACACTGGTAATTGATACCATTAGAGTATCTACACTTTAACCTACATATGTCTGGGCTTGGACTATTAGCTCCACTGACCTCATTCAAGGGAATCCCTCTGGCTACATCCAGAGGAAGAGTCCACCTTCCACTGTTGTCATATAATAACTCAGCAGCAGCAAATATAGAAGCAAGAAGAGGAAATTATTTCCCTTTAGGCCTTCAGGAACTTTTGCCCTTTTGTCTAAGCCACATCCTCCTACATCAGCTGGCTTTCTGAATTACCCAGCAGTATGAGGACATTTTGGAACAGGATACTTAAAGAAATAAAAAAAAACATACTTCTTAGAAATTGTCTGGTACAATGGCTTATAATCTTTGTAAAAAAATATAGGCCTTTTTCATTTGGGGGAAATTGGAAGGGGAGGCGAACAATGATAGACTATGGACTCTGAAAAACAATCTGAAGGGTTTGAAGAGGTGGGGGGGTGGGAGGTTGGAGGAACCAGGTGGTGGGTATTAGAGAGGGCACGGACTGCATGGAGCACTGGGTGTGGTGCAAAAACAATGAATACTGTTATGCTGAAAATAAAAAAAAATGTTTAAACAAAACAAAATATAGGCCTTTTTGGTCGAATGAAATTATATGTGAAGATGAAAACATGAAAGAAGATGAACACTGAACTGTTCTTGTTCCCTATAGTTAAGAGTCTCTTATGGTTTGCCTCCCTTTCTGTTTTTATCTTATTTTATTTTTCCTTCCCTTCTCCTAATGTTCAGCTGTTTTATTTCTTAAATTCACATATGATTGAAATCATATAACATTTGTCTTTCTCTGACTGACTTATTTCACTTAGAATAATACCTTCTAGTTCTATTCACATCATTATAAATGGCAAGATTTCGTCCTTTTTGATGGCTGAGTTGTATTCCATATATATTTATATATATATATAAATATATATAATATATAATATATAATATCCAATTGATATAAAATATATCATCTATATGATATTATATATATATATATATATATATATATATATATAAAATATCCAAATGATATAAAAATAGTGATTTGAAGGAGCACCTGATGTCCTGTTGGCAAGACAATTTACCAGGCTTTCTGCAGAATACTTGTGGAACACAGAAAAAAGTACTGATCCCCAACTCTTTTGTATATACTTCCTATTACCCCAGAAAGCAACTTTGAATCACTTTAAGTACCAGAACAAATACTGTTAGATTTCACAGTTTCCTTCTACTTTATTAAAAATTACTTTCTTGTCCTCTGGTAGTTTTTCATTAATAGAGAAAACTGACTCTTACAGTATACTCTTTGGCACAGAAGACTCTCAGTGAATGAACAATAGGAGCAACGAAAACCAAATTTAACTCCTTACATTTCCTACTAGGAGACAAGATTCTGAAGCCAAATGGAAGAAAGGTAAAGACATTATGCTGGGTCTGAGAATGCCATAGAATTATGGAGAACACACCTAAAAGAGTTCCTAAATGATGGCTAAGGGTTAACCCTTCTAGAAGAGTTACAAAGCATGGGAAGTTTAACACTTAAAAGTTACAGAGCTTGGGAAGTTTAACACTTAAAAAATGACTCCATTATCTTGGGGGAGAATATAAAGAGTAATAGGCATTCCAGCTTAGAGAGAAAATAAGTGCATATAAAAGCATGTGAACCAGGGAGAGACTCTCCCACACCCAAGTCCCCTGAAGAAAGTGTCCCAGTGACTTTTAAGCATATTTCAACTACAAAAAATAAAGCCTGAATGTTATCTCATCTACTTTTCCCATATCTAAGCTACAGTGTAGATAGGACTCTGACCATAGTTACCTGCTTCAAGGCTAAATGCAGCCCTCTTTAATACAATTTCACTGACTTTTCTTTCATAAGAGTCATAATACTTACAACTGCTTGTGTAATATCTGTTTTGCCTGCCAGACTGGAAACTCCATGAGGACAGGAACTATGTCTGTCTGGTATATCACCACACCTCCAGCACATAGCACCTAGCATGTCTTCAAGAAATATGAATAGGATTAAATTGAATCTACACTTCAAACCATCCATGGTTTTGTGGATCATGATGGCAAAAAGGGAAAAATTACTTCTCCATGCTGCTTACCTATGATTTGAAGACTGATTATTAATGATTGAAAATCACTGTGTTTTTTTTTTCTCTAGGGTCATTGTCTGCTGATGTAAAATGTACTTATCCACAGAGTGCTTTAGAGTTAACACTGTTTTCCCCATGAATCTATTTTACATACACAGCATTTTAAAAATAGCTTGCCAGCTGAATTAATTCAGTTGCACCTATTGGTCCAGGGCAGAGAGGAAGAATATCTCTTCAATTCTGTCTTCATTGTAACTCCCTGGACACATTTTGATTTCCACAGCCTAATTTTGTCAGTTTGGAACATGACCTAATTCCCATCTTCCTCTCTCTTGTTGGATTCACTGTTCAACAAGAACAGTCATTCTATAGAAAGTGCAAAGAAGAGAAGTAGAGAAGGAAAAGAAAATTAGATTATGAGTTATACTAAGAAAACATATACTAGGTGTGCTAGTGTTCAGATTGGTATGCTTGGCTATTGATTGGTTTATGGGAGAAAAATGAACATTCATATCATCATGATGAATACCTCTGTTCAATTTAGAATGTAACTCTTTATTTTGGATTCATTGTTCATCTTATACTAAGCCAGTTAATTTAGCTACAAGGTGTCAAAACAAAGAGACCAAATAAAGTTCTTCAATCTTTTTTTTCTAAACCTGTGTATATTAATTGCTTGTAACAGAGAAGACAAAACAATTAGGTAATTCTTTTTCATGTGGAATGTTTTGTTAAGGATTTTGTCACTAAAGAGAATGCCAAAATATGAGATATAAACATAGATATCATGACACAATATGTGACATGAACATCTTGGAGCTTACCTATCCAAATGTGTGTTTTCATTCAATTTACAAAGGCTTCTCTAACTTGGTTATCCGTTTTCTTCTGGGCTCCTTCTGGGAATTTGTGCTTTCTTCTGCAGAGCACTTCCACACTGCACTATAAATAAATGTCTATTGACCTGTTAAACTCCTCAACTAGACAACAATATGCTTGAGGACAAGGACAAGACTTCCTCATCTCTGTAACCTCTCACATGTACAGAGTAAATACAGAAAGTGATTTTTCATTATGGTAGCTGTGGGAAGCTTGTATGTCAATATATCTCCACATAATTTTGGAGTTACTGAAGACATTTTCAACTCTTCTTTTACAATTGTCTTCAGAAGCCATTTACAGGCTTTTATTTTTTTAAGGAAAAAAAGCAGTCACATTATTTATAATCACACCTGATACATTACCCAGGAATGATGACTTGCTAAAGGATGCATTAAAATATAGTCCATATGTAAATATTATACTGCACATAAATGAATCTCTTCTTTTTAAAAAAGATTTTATTTATTTATTTGACAGAGATCACAAGTAGGAAGAGGCAGGTAGAGAGAGAGGGGAGGAAGCAGACTCCCCACTGAGCAGAGAGCCTGATGCAGGGCTCGATCCCAGGACCCTGAGATCATGACCTGAGCTAAAGGCAGAGGCTTAACCCGCTGAGCCACCAAGGTGCCCCGAATCTCTTCTTCTGATTCAGAAGAACCTTGGTGAGATTTCAGAGTCACCATAATGAGCTCTGATCAGAATTTGACAAGTTTGGATTGTTAGTTGAGAGACAGCTCTTTCTGAATAAATTGCTAAATTAATTGGAAAACTGAATTTTGTATATCGGACATCAGAAGAATTTGGTATCGTTCTAATGATACTCTTGAAGCTCCATCAGCTGATGAATGCAGGGAGGGAAGTAGATGATGTGGGAAACACCTATCTTTTACTCATCTACCTCATTTCTACTATATAGGTACCTTTAATTGATGAATGATCAGTGCCTGTGACACACCCTCAAAGTTCTTCCCTTCTGAGAAATTAATGCATAACTATCAATGAGATAATTAAAACATTGTTTTGTGTGTTGATGTTTCCTTTATTAAAATAAATGCACTAGGGGGTTGGAGGGGGACAAACCACGAGAGACTGTGGATTCTGAGAAACAAACCAAAGGTTTTAGAGGGGAGGGGGCTGAGGGGATGGGTGAGCCTGGCGGTGGGTATTAAGGAGGGCAGGTATTGCATGGAGCACTGGGTGTGGTACACAAACAATGAATCTTGGAACACTGAAGAAATAAAATTTAAATAAATAAAATTAAATTTAAAAAATTGCACTCTCGGGGAGGGTGTCAGACAGGGCACAGCCACCTTCCCAGGCCCCTGGGCCTCCAAAGGTAGAAAAATAGGTGCTCCACCCACACTCCCACTCCACATCCAGGGTATCTTCCTCCCTTCTTGGTGGGGATGAGGTGACTTGACCTGTGACCTCAAAACAATAAACATGATGCCCCCCCCCAAAAAAAGTGATTTATTATATTTTACTGCATTCTGGAAGAGTCTATCTTCTAACTATAAAGCCCTGGGTATTATATGCGAACAATGAATCATGGAACACTACATCAAAAACTAATGATGTACTGTATGGTGAGTAGTATAACATCATAATAATAATAAAAAGCAATTTACAGGGATTGACTAGCAAACCTATAGAAAGTTAAGGCATGCTCTTTTGGCTTCCTTAGAAGTTTTTCATGTGAAGCTTCTGAGCAACAACAACAACAAAAATACCAATTTTCCGTAAATTTTATTTAAGTTAGTCAATTTAGAGCAAAACAAACTTTTCTTTTCTTAAATGTTTATCCCATTCTAAAGATGTTAAAGATATAATTAATTTCCACAAAATACATTTTATAACTAGCATATTTTGTATTGTAAAACCATAGCCAACTTAAGCCCCACGAGGAACTTCATATCAGGGTTTGAAAACTCATATATTCAATTTTTACACACACACACAGAGCTCATTTCAGCATTGCTTATATGGTATATATTTCCTATAACATGTGCAATACAGACAGCTAAATAATGTGCCTGATTGGCACATGTTATTTGTAAAGCTAGCAACATTATAGTTGTATGTCAATATACACTCTGTTCATGATTTAAGTTCAGTACCAGGTAATGTCTTATTTATCTTTGCATAACCAGTGTATAGAGTCTGGCACAGACTCTAATACATTGTATTAGCAGTTACCACTTATTGAGTGCTTTCTATAACCAGGCACACATACCTGTTGAATCCTTATACTACATTCTTACAAAGTAGATATGAGAGTCCAACTGTACAGTTGAAGAAACTAAGACAATTAGCAATTGAGTAACTTGCTTAGAGTCAGAGAGTAAACTGTGATATGGAAATCCAAACCCCTTTGATTGCAAAGTCCCTGCTCTTCCGCACTATGGCAGACTGTTCAGGATTAATGTTTATTGGATTGAACAGTTAAGTTGAGCATCAAAAAGTTAAAGACCCTTTCATGAATTAAGTTTTATTTAGAATTTTCCATTAGGAGCTAAAAAAGTTGTTACTTTCATTCTTCTTTTGTAACTTCAGCTCACATGGTTGAATATAAATGACTCTATATTCACCTTAAGTGAGTTATACTTTTCTATACTTCCATATCTGGAATTATAGCAAATGTTATATAATTATACAACATGCTTTTAAATTTAGTTAAAAATAATAAATTAGCATGTATTTTATTATTAAGATATATTTATACATCTTTTTAAAAGCCCAGAGGAACAGGACTACTCATGATTCTATAAAAAGAAAAAAAAATATTTACCCATTTGATACTAAAATAAGCTGGAAAAAAAAAAAGAAAGTAAATTGTATGAAAATCAAAAAAGGTTGGGCGCCTGGGTGGCTCAGTGGGTTAAGCCTCTGCCTTCGGCTCAGGTCATGATCTCGGGGTCCTAGGATCAAGCCCAGCATCAGGCTCTCTGCTCAGTGGGAAGCCTACTTCCCGCCCCCCACCCTCTGCCTGTCTCTCTGCCTGCTTGTGATCTCTGTCTGTCAAATAAAAAAAGAAAATCAAAAAGGTCTATATAGATTGGAGCATATTATCACTTACATATGACTAATAGTGAATTAAATCAAGGCAAGATGTGTTACAAATACTCTGCAATAGGACTATAATAAATGAACTTACAAATGACCTTTTCAAGACATTAGCAAACATTCACCTTTAGTATTCACGTACATTGTACATTTCACTTCGGGAGTATATATAAAAGGTATATATGAAGTTATTAAAATTAACTGGTATCCTTTTATAAAAATGCATGTTCCCCTAAGATACTTATTTCCAAGGAGGTCAGTGAGCCCTGTGTATTGTACACCTGATTCCAATTAGCAGTAGACACTGCTTTGATAAACATGTTAGGCAAAGTGATGAATTTGATAATTTAATCACTTTTTTAGTTATGAATCTGTATTCTATATCTTTTTTTAAAAAAAGATTTTATTTATTTATTTGACAAACAGAGATTACAAGTAGGCAATAGAGGCAGGCAGGGAGAGAGAGGAGGAAGCAGGCTCTTCGAGGAGCAGAGACCCCGATGTGGGGCTTGATCCCAGGACCCTGGGATCATGACCTGAGCTGAAAGCAGAGGCTTTAACCCACTGAGCCACCCAGGTGCCCCTGTATTTTATATCTTATGAAATCTTTGCAAAAATATGGGGCTCAGATAATGGGCTTATTTATGCAGCAGAGATTTTAGTTTTGAGATATTTTAGACATTTGGGAAGATGAGTACTCTCAAACCAATGGGAAATTATTATTTGAAATAGGAATAATTATTAAATTTACTAAGTTCTCATGTTTTCCTTTAAACTTTTATTTTCTCATTTTCCTCTTCCCTACTATTTGTAATATTCACTTTCCTTATTTAGTAAACTTAATTACTTCATCAATCATCCAAAAGAACTGACATTTATTAGGTACTTATTGCATGATAGTCACTTACATAAAATTTAGTTCTCACAACCTCATTTTACAATTAGGACAGAGGCAGATGGAGAAGCAACAAAAGGAAGAAAAGTGAGATCTGTGCTGACCACTATGCTAGGCACTTTTCAAATTGCTTACCTAATCCTCAAAATCTTGTGAAATAGGTCTTAACATCATTTTGGAGATGACAGAAATAGGGGTCAGTGATACCGACTTCCCTACAGCCACAAAGCTAGTTAGTGGCTGAGGCAGGATTTGAATACAGGTCTTCATGACTCCAAAACCTATGTCCTGTTCAGCACACATCAATGTCTCTTTCTCTAAGACAGATACAGCAGAAGAATACCTCTCTGAATTCTTATGTTTTTTTAAAGATTTTATTTATTTATCTATTTATCTATCTATCTATGTAATCTATCTATCTATTTATCTTTTGACAGAGAGAGAGAGAGAGAGACAGCGAGAGAGGGAACACAAGCAGGGGGAGTGGGAGAGGGAGAAGCAGTCCTCCTGCTGAGCAGGGAGCCAGACAAGGGGCTTGATTCTAGGACCGTAGGATCATGACCTGAGCCAAAGGGAGACCGTTAAAGACTGAGCCACCTAAGTGCTCCTGAATTCTTATGTTTAAAAACCCTGAGGCACAGAAAGAAGAAACAATTAGTCTGAAATCCCCTTAGTTAATGAAAAGGCTGGAACTAAGACCCAGGAAAAGGAATCCTACATCGTGTAACTTGTAAACTATATATGCCAGTTCTAAGGAGGCAGCACAGCCCTCATCAATTAAATGTAAAATTTAGATTAATGAGACTCTGAGGTTGACAACTTAAACATAAGGATCATTTAAGTCCCCAAATCTGAAATTAAAGTTTTGATAGCTTGATTAATTTGTGCTAATTTCACACATACACTATTTTGCTTTCTTTGCTAGGCTGTAAACTACCTGCTTTTAGAGACAAGTTAATGCTGGTAAGAGAACAAAGCTTTGAGAACATTCAAAAAACAAAAACCAGTCAGTGTGAAATATGAGTGATAATTAGATGTTATCATAACACAAACTTTCATTTAAAATGTCCTTGGTTTCACTTTTGAAGCTGTATAGGGGAAATGTTTAGAAAAGCAAAAAGAGGAAATTCAGAAATCAAGGCTCTTGCTGACTTTTTAGTGGAAAAATTACAAAAATTGGAAATATTTTCAGTAACTGATAAAGATGACAACTTGAGGGCACCTGAGTGGCTCATTCTGCCTTTGGCTCAGGTCATGATCTCAAGGTCCTGGGATTGAGCGTCATGTTGGGCTCTGTGCTCAGCTGGGAGTCTGCTTCTCCCTCCCTTGCTGTCTGCCACTTCCCCCGCCTGTGCTCACTCTCTCTCTCTCTCTCACTCAAATAAATAAAATCTTTGAATAAAAAGATTACATTTTGACACTTAATTTGAATTGGAGATGGTTGTGGGTGGAGAGGGCATGTTGTTAAAGAATAGCTTCTGGTTCATTGTTACAAAAAGCACATTTTGGTCCAGTCAGAAAATACACACCATATGTCCTATGAAAGGGAATATCACAGGGTCTCCTGGGTGGCACTGTCCCTTAAGTATCCACCTTTCGGTTTCGACTAAGGTCTTGATCTCAGGGTTGTGAGATCAAGCCCTGCTTTGGGCTCTGCTCAGCCTGGAGTCCGCTTCAGATTCTCTCTCCCTCTCCCTCTGCCCCTCTAGCCCGTGCTCTCTCTCTCTCTCTCTCTCTCTCTCTCTCTCTCAAATAAAATAAATAAATCTTAGGGAAAAAAAAGGAAGTGTTACATTTGTTGTGGAAGATCCACATCAGTCACTGCCAACATGATGAACCATGTTTAGGGTCATTAAAAGTAATGGAGACTATATGTAACATAGGATCATTGGTTTATTGAACAGTATTTATTGAGTGCTACCCATATCCCCATTACAGTTTCTGGCACTGTGGATACAAGAAGTAAACAAAACAGACAAGAATCTCTGCCCTCATGGCATTTACATTCTACTGGGGAAAGACAGTTAAACATTAACAGAATAAGTAAGTAAAGTTTATAGTATGTTAAATGGTGATAAGTATTATGGAAAAAACAGAGTAGGTAGGGGATCAGTGGTGCTGAATGTTTACGATTTTAAGTGGTGTGATTTGTGTGGTCCTCATTAAAAAAAAAAGTGACATATGAACAAAGGATTGAAGGCAGAAAGGGACCCCAGCATATGAATGTCAGGGGAAGAATATTTCAGGTAGAGAGAACAGTTAGTGCAAAGACCCTATAGGGGCAGCATGATTGAAGTATGAGAGATCAATCAAGGTGATTGAAAGGCTTTAACCTGAGAAATAGGAAAAAATGGATTAGCCATTAACTATGAAATGAAGGTTAGATGGAACAGAATTTAGAAAAAAAGATCAGTTTAGTTGGGGACAAGTTAAATGTGAAATATCTATTAGACATCCAAATGGAGATGATGAGAAGTCAAATTATCTATTCAAGTTGAGTTCAGGGGTGAAGTATGGTCTGGAGAAATTATGGAGTTATCAACATAAAGCTATTTAATAATGTGAAGCTAGATGAGATGACCAGGGGAATCAGTGCAGGTAAAGAAAAGAACAGGTATAAGGACTAAGCCCTGGGACACTCCAATGTTAAGAAATAAAAGAAAGAAAGAAAGAAAGAAAGAAAGAAAGAAAGAAAGAAAGAAGAAACGAGTAAAAGAAACTGTGATGAAAAAGTCAGTGAGATCAGAACCAGAATAAACAAACCATAAAATGCCAAACTGGTCTTTAAATCTTGAGGCCTGAATTCTCCAAATGTCTTCTATTTGGTTGTTTTCTTTTTAATTGCCACAAATCATGGAGAGTAGTATATTTATATTACTTTACATTTCTATTATACCTCTTTGAAAGTATGTGGATAACACAGATACATATTACAGTATATGATATATATACATACATACACATATTACAGTAATACATATTACTCCAAACTAGGTTATTTGGAAAAAAATGTATATATACATAAATAGGAACAAATATTCATGCTTACATATGTTTTTATATATATCCATTATTACATGATATACCAGTTTTGAGATGTATAATATTGCTATTAATGATTTAAATTAAAAAACAGAAAGTGGTAAGCAGCTTTTTTAAGATTACCCCACTTGAAACAAAATGTCCCTATATTTAAAAATGGATATTTATGTAATTATTAAATGATGATTATCATTTGTTCTTAATAGCTTTTATTGAGATATAATTCACATACCATACAATTTATTTTATATGTGCAATTCAATGTTTTTTTGTATATTCACATATATGTGCAACCATCACCATGGCCAATTTTACATTTTCATCATCACAAAGAGATACTCTATACCCTTTCACTGCCATTCCCCTATCCACTTCTCCCAAGCTCTAAGCAATTGCTCACTAATCTACTTTCTGTTTCCATAGATTTGCTTCTTCTGAACATTTCATATAAATGAAATACATAATATGTATTCTTACGTGACTGGCCTCTTTTGCTTAGCATGTTTTCAAAGTTCATCTATTTTGTAGCATGTATCACTACTTTATTTCCTTTTATGGCCAAATAGTATTCCATTACATGGATATGCTTCATTTCTTTATTCATTCATTTATTGATGGAAATTTGAACCGTTTCCACCTTTTAGCTATTGTGAATAGAGCTGCTATGAACACTTACATACAAGTTTTTGTTTGAAAACCCATTTTCAGTTCTTTCAGGTATATAACTTACCTTGGTAAGTAACTTTTTTAAAAGATTATTTATTTATTTCACAGAGAGAAAGAGATCACAAGTAGGCAGAGAGGCAGGCAGAGAGAGAGGGGAAAGCAGGCTCCCTGCTGAGCAGAGAGCCTGACGCGGGGCCCGATTCCAGGACCCCGAGATCACAACCCGAGCCGAAGGCGGAGGCTCAACCTACTGAGCCACCCAGGTGCCCCATAACTTACCTTGAAACAAACAAACAAAAAAATGTCTGCTCTTTAACAACTACAAGCGTTATCTCTCACCTCTTCCCTATAAGAAAAAAGGGCTGGGCAGAGATCCAGTGATTACGGTTAATGCTTACTAAACAAAAATGGTTTAATATAAATTGAAATCTCTAGGTTAAAAAAGTCAAATATGCTTCCAAACTAAAGAGTTTCTCAAAGCCCTTAAGATGCTAACATGAATTATGATTATCTATGAGAGAGGGTTCAGTGTTTCCCTAACTTATTTGTTCCTAGAACCTTTTTAATGGACTGTTTCATAGGAACACACATTGCAAAACACTGATGTAATGACTAAGTTCAAAATGGCTACTTATCAATTATTTCTGAAATGAAAAAAATGCTGTTTTTCCCATGTTGCCATTTCCTCTTTTCACTGGTCATTTGTTAGAAAAGAATCGACATTCAGATGGCCAGATTACACACAGAAACCAACAGCTTCCATGTTTCTAACTAAACATCATGGCCAGCCTTCTACCTTGCCATTTAATCAACAGTGTGGATGCTAGTCCTTTTTTTGTATACTCTAGTAAATTTAATATTAGCACTTAATTAACCTGCTCACTAAACTAGAGCAGGAAACCAAAAGGAAAGAAGAGAGAGTAATTCATTATATAAATTTAGTGTTGGAAACATTTCAGTGAAGTCAAAGTCAGTTTATCAGTAATAATTCAACAAATCTATTGCATTCATTATTTTGAATTTCAGACATAGGCTACACAATTTTCAGACATAGGCTACACAATTTTCCATAGTCATACTGCTAGCAGATATTTTGAAGAAAACTCTAGTTGCTATTAGAAGATCCCAAATTCCAAAAAAAAAAGAAGATTCCAAATTCCAATATTTTGTTCTGATTATCAGAGAAGAAAAAATAAACATTCAAATAATTGTATCATATTGATGTTGGGCAAGAATTCTAATAAAGCAATAATGCATTTTCCAATAATTGTTATCCATAATTATGAACTATTTTGATATTCAGAGCATACATAAAAATTATATTCTAAGAGCAATTTCTAAAGAAGTGCTTTCTGCACCAAATAAATATGTTTATATCCATTTCACTCAGATGATTGTTTATTTAAACCAGATTGTAATGTTTTCAATATTACTGGCTTAACTTTCAAACCTTTTCATGCTTTCTGTTTAATCAAAACTTAAAGCCGTTCTACTGACTCCAAATATCACATACTATAGAATGCAAAGTGCTCTGTCTGGTCAACCAAATGGAAATCAGCAGCTGAATAAATAAGGTAGCTGACTACAACTTAGGATTTACTATCTTATACACTTCATGCTTATTAACTACATTCATTTAAAATAAAAGTAATATGCAGCTAAATGTGAAGATGCTGAAATCACTACCTTAGTAAGATAGAAATGAAACAGCTTATTTTTATCCAAAAAAAGTTTAAGTACCAATGATCAACACCCTGTCACACAGCAAAAAAACACAGAGATGGTAAAGAGAAGAGCAATGTGTCCCTAAAGTCTGTGTTGGCAATTTAGAGACACATTGATGAGTGCTCTAACTACTTCTTCTTCTTCTTTTTTTAAAGATTGTATTTATTTATTTGACAGGGAGGGAGAGAGAGAGAGAGGGTAAAAGTAGGGGGAAGGAAAAGTAGACTCCCCACTGAGCAGGGAACCTGACACAGGGCTTGATCCTAGGACACTGGGATAATGACCTGAACCGAAGTCAAACACTTAACCAAATGAACCATCCAGGTGCCCCATGATGGGTGCTATAACTCACTGTGACTGAGAGAGCTAGCTGTTCACCAAAAGTGAATGCTTCTCTTTTTTTTTTTCTTAAGATTTTTATTTATTTATTTGAGAGAGAGGCAGAAATAACAAGAAAGAGCACATGAGTGGGGAGGAGAGGGAGAAGTAGAATCCCCAGTGAGCAGGGAGCCCAAAGTGGGGCTAAATCCCAGGACTCTGGGATTGACCAAAGTCAAAGGCAGAGACATGCTTTTCTTTATTGTGTAGTGATGTTGCTGGGAGGCAGCCATCTAGTAAGGGAGGACATTTCCAGTGCCTTCTTGGACCCAGGTATGGTCAAGTAACTAGTTCTTGCCAATGGAATGTGAGCATAAGTGATGGCTATCACTTTCAGGTGGGAGTTTTTAGTAAGTGAGTGTGTCTTTTTCCAGTCTTTCTTTCCCCATCTTTGGGATGGATGCAAAGACTCTGAAATCCCAATGGGAGAGGACTCCACAGTTTGGAATATGAATCGTTGAACTCTACAACAAAAACTTAAGATGTACTGTATGCTGGCTAACTGAACATAATAAGCAATAAAATAGGTGTTATAATTTTAATATGTTTCATGTAAACAAAAATTTTGATTACCTAAATCACCATTTGGAGAAAAGCTACTCGCTGACTTGCCCACACCTGCAATATAAATTACATGAATAAAAATAAATCTTCTGTTGTACTAAGTCACTGAAATTTTGAGTTTTACTTGTTACAGAAGGTATTACTATCCTAACTTTTTTTCCAACAACATTTTTTTTCTCTGAGTTTAAGGTCTACACAGAGATGAGTCAAGACATGAACAAATTCAGCAGACTAATAATTTGGTGCCCCTTCAAATCAAATTACTTTAAATATTTGTTCAATATTTGTTGAAACGACAGGCTGAACTTTGTGGATATGGGTGAAGAACATGGAAGAAAGGTCTCAATATCTGCCTGTTCTCTAAGCAATACAATCCTATCTACATACTCATCTACCTAATTACTTTCCTATTAAAGAGTCCTGATAAGTGTAATTTTCTCCATCTGTTTATAGTAACTGTGAAATATGTATATGCATGTATAGATTGGCACCCAGGACAACTGCCCAGCTGATAGATGGCTTATTTTGTCTCTAAATCTGTCTTACATCCTGAAGTGTGCTTTATAGCAATGTTTCTTAAACATTTTTTTTTACCTTGACTCACAGAATAAAATACATTCTACATTGGACTCAGTACCCTTCTAAGTTTATTTCATATAAAGGTAGTTGCCTTACTATATGTGATATATCCTGATATTTTCTTTTTTCTTCATTTTTAAAGTGCTGTTTGCAACCCACTAAATTGAATTCATATACACTAATGGGTCATAACACACTGTTTGGAAAATGTTCTTGGGTGGATCCTTCTGATTGGTATTTGACTTTTCTTTTTTGGAATGGGAGAAGGCATGTAAATTCAAATAGGGAATGAAATGGAGGAATAAAGGTGTGGTAAAATGGTTAAAGAGGGGAGAAGGAGAAGAAAGAATGATTCTTTGAAAAGAGAAGGAAAGAAAAACATGTATCAAGAGATGTATAGCACACCGTCAACTATGCTTAGTGTAGAATATATTCTCAACAGGCAAGTTTGGGCTCTGTTTATAGTAGAAGCCATGGAGTTTGAGGAAGTCCAACTGTGGAAGAACAAAAACATGGTGCTCAGGTAAGAATAATCCCAGAGGTTTCAGTTCTGAATACAGAGAGATATTGAAAACATTTGAGAAATGAGAGCCAGGGACATCCTAACTGAGAATTTTATGCTCTTATTATACCACATTCTTGTCCTGTCATAATAGTTACATACACATTCACAAAATTTCCAAGAACTGCGATCCTATGAAATCATATTTAATTCCAACCTTGGAAAGTGTCCAGTCCATTCTGGGCCTACTAAGAAGAACCGAACAAATGGGGAAAAAATTGGCTTTGCAAATATGGCACAGTCTTCAAGTGAAATGATTGCTGAAGAGTATATTTATGGATTAAAACAGATGATATGTTAATTTTCACATGCTTAAAAGGAAAGCCTTGGCTAGAATTCATAAATTCTCTCCAGAGGAACATTTATATCTCATTCTATAAAGCTTTCTTTCTTTCCATTTTCTTTTTGCCATAAAAATTATGGTCTCTGGTTACAGTGGTCAAAAATATTTCATTTACACTTTATAACAAAGTTTTCTTTTTTTATTAAGCTTATTTTTAGAGCAATTTTTGTTTCACAGCAAAACTGAGGGGAAGGTACAAAGATTTCCTATATACCCCCATATTCTCACAATATGCATAGCCTCCCTTGTTACCAACATCCCACACCAAAGCGATACATTTGTTGTAGCTGGTAAACTTGTGTTGGCCCATCATAATCGTCTGAAGTCCATAGTTTACACTGGGGTTTACTCTTGGTAGTATTGTACATTCTATGGGTTTGGACGAAGATATAATCACATGTATCCATCATTATAATATCATACAGAGTATTTTCACTTTCTTAAAAATCCTATTCATCCCCCTCTCTTCTCCCAACCCCTGGCAGTAACTGGTATTTTTACTATCTCTGTAATTTTACCTTTTCCCAAAGGATATAGTTAGAATCATACAGTATATAGTCATGTGAGATGGGCTTGTTTCACTTAGCAATATGCATTTAAACTTCTACCATATCTTTTCATGGTTTGATAGCTCAGTTCTTTTTGGCACTGAATAATATTTCATTGTTTGAATTACCAGTTTATCCATTCACCTTATGAAGGACATTTTAGTTATTTCCAGGTTTGGGAAATTATGAACAAAGCTGCTATAAACATCTGTGTGCGGGTTTTTATGTGAACATTAATTTTCTACTCCTTGGGTAAATGCCAAAGAGCTCAGTTGCTGCATCATATGGTGAAAGTATGTTTAGTTTTATAATAAACCACCAAACAGTCTTCTGAAGTAGCTGTAATATTTTTCATTTCCACCTGAAATGAATTAGAGTTCCTGTTGCTCCACCTTTTTGCTAGAATTCGGTGCTGTCAAGGTTATGGATTTTAGCTATTCTCCCATCCAAGTACTAACCAGGCCTGACCCTGGATTTTGGCTATTCTAATAAGTACACAGTGGTATCTTATTGTTATTTTTATTTATTTATTTATTATTTATTTTATTTTTTAAAAAGATTTTATTTATTTAACACAGAGAGAGATCACAAGTAGGCAAGAGCGAGAGGAGGAAGCAGGCTCCCTTCCCAGCAGAGAGCCCGATGCAGGACTTGATCCCAGGACCCCGAGATCATGACCTGAGCGGAAGGCAGAGGCTTAACCCACTGAGCCACCCAGGCGCCCATCTTATTGTTATTTTAATTTGCATTTCCCTGATAGCATTTTCAATCTTTTTTTTCTTTTAAGATTTTACTTATTTATTTGACAGAGATAGAGATCACAAGTAGGCAGAGAGGCAGGCAGAGGCGAGGGGAAGCAGGCTCTCTGCTGAGCAGGGACCCCGATGTGGGGCTTGATCCCAGGACCCTGAAACCATGACCTGAGCTGAAGACAGAGTCTTAACCCACTGAGCCACCCAGGCACTCCCATAGCATTTTCATAGTCTTATTGCCATCTATATATCTTCTTTGGTGAAGTGTCTATTAAAATCATGGCTCATTTTTAATGAGTTTGTTTTCTTATCATTGGGTTTTAAGAGTTTCTTTTATACTTGGGATAACAGTCCTTTATCAGATGTGTCTTCTGCAAAGCTTTTCTCTCAGTCTGTGGCTTCTTTTCTCATTCCTTTGACATTGTTTTTTTTGTTTTTTGTTTGTTTTTGTTTTCTTTGTTCGCTTGTTTTTGCAGAAGAGAAGTTTATAATTTTAAGGGTGTCACGCTTATCAATTATTACTTTCATGGATCTCACCTTTGGTATTGTATCTAAAAAGTCATCTTCATACATAAGGTCATTTAAGTTTTCTCCTATGTTATCTTTGAGGAGTTTTATAGTTTTGCATTTTACATTTAGGGTTTTTTTGTGTGTGAAGGACATTAGATCTGTATCTAGATTCTTTTTTCTTTTTCTTTTTCTTTTTTCTTTTTTCTTTTTCTATAGGTACCCAGTTGTTCCAGCACCATTTTTTTTTTTTTTGAGAAAAAAATCTTTGTTCCATTTTATTACCTTGGTTCCTTGGTTTAAGTTCAGTTGGCTACATTTATGAGTCTATTTCTTGGATGTTTAGTCTGTATCACTGACATATCTGTCTATTCTTTTACCAACACCACACTGTCTTGATTACTGTAGCTTTATACTAAGTCTTTAAGTCAGATAGTGTCAGTTCCTTCTCTTTCCAGATTGTCTTGGCTATTTTGTGTCTTTTCCCTCTCTATATAAACTTTAGAATTAGTTTGTCAACATTCACAAAATAACTTTCTGGGATTTTGACTGGGATTGCACTGACTGTATAGATCAATTTGGAAAGAACTGGTATCTTGACAATATTGAGTCTTCATATCTATAAACATAGAATATTTCTCCATTTGTTTGGTTATTCTTTGATTTCATTCATCAGAGTTTTGTAGTTTTTCTCATATAGATCTGTTACATATTTTGTTAGATTTGTACCTAAGTATTTCATTTGGGGGGGTTATAATGTAAATGGTATTGTGCTTCAAATTTCAAGTTCTACTTGTTCATGCTGGTATACAGATAAATGGTTGACTGCTGTATATTGTTTGTATCATGCAACCTTACTATAAATGCTTATTATTTCCAGGAGGGTTTTTTGATTGTTACTGATTCTTTTAATTGTCTACATAGATTATTATGTCATCTTCAAACAGACAGTTTCATTTCTTCCTTCCCAATCTTTCTACCTTTCACTTCCTTTTCTTGTCTTATTGCATTAATTAGAACTTTCAGTGAGATGTTAAAAAGGACTTGTACCATTAATATGATGTTATCTGTAACTTTTTTGTAGATATTCTTCATCAAGTTGAGGAAGTTCTCCTCTATTCTCAGTTTATGGAGAATATTTATCATGAATTTCTTTTTTTGATGTGTAAAATATATCTTCAGAATAGATAGGGTTATTACAAGTCACAAAGAAGTATCTAGGACTACAAAACAAAACAAAACAAAATGACAAAGTCACACAGGAGCAGTTAATAGAGGAGGAATTACAATGGGCCAATAAAGATGAAAACAAATGTTCAAGTTAATATGTAAGTAAAGTAAAAATTAAAACCAAAATGACGAGACTAGAGTGTTTAGGGAGTAGGTGTAAGAGGACTACAAATTATTACAACTTTTCTGGGAAGCATCAAGATTCATAAAGAACCTTAGGACTATATATCTTTTTGGCTTAGTATCTCTGCTTCTAGTAATCAATTTTAAGGAAATGATCAGAAATTCAAAATTTTATATATATATACATATATATATATATATTTGTTAGAACATCAAACATAACAACAGAAAATCATGAGCAATTTAGTTATATCACAATTGCAGGATAGCTGAATCACCTGAGCACCTATTAAAAATGATGTTTATAGAGATCTCAGTTGCATGGGTAAATTTTCCTTGTACAACATTAGGTTAGACAAAGCAGGATATGGAACTATATGTTTGGTATTATCTCAAGAAAGCAATAAGCATACAAATGGAAATACAAAATATACATACAAATGTACACACAAAAATCAACAATGTTCATTTCTTGGTAAACAGGACACTGAACACTTCCTCTTGTACTCTTCTGCAGGGTCCCAACCCTCTACAGTGAGTATATGTAGCTCATACACCTTTTAAATAACAAGACAGAAGAAAGAGAAATTATGGAGTAGATCCCATTTACAATTGCACCCAAAACCATAAGATACCTAGAAATAAATCCAACCATAGAGGCAAAGAATCTGTACTCAGAAAACTATTAAGTGCTCATGAAGGAAATTGAGGAAGACACAAAGAAATGGAAAAATGTTCCATGCTCATGAATTGGAAGAACAAATATTGTGAAAATGTCTATGCTACCTAAAGCAATCTACACATTTAATGCAATCTCTATCAAAATCCCACCAACTTTCTTCAAAGAAATGGAACAAATAATCCTAAAATTTATATGGAACCAAAAAAAGATCCTGAATAGCCAGAGGAATGTTGAAAAAGAAAACCAAAGTTGGCAGTATCCCAATTCCATATTTCAAGCTCTATTACAAAGCTGTAATCATCAGGATGCCTGCGTGGCTCAGTTGGTTGGGCGGCTGTCTTCGGCTCAGGTCATGATCCCAGCGTCCTGGGATCGAGTCCCGCATCGGGCTCCTTGCTCGGCGGGGAGCCTGCTTCTCCCTCTGCCTCTGCCTGCCACTCTGTCTGTCTGTGCTTGCTTACGCCCTCTCCCTCTCTCTGACAAATAAATAAATAAAATCTTTAAAAAAAAAAAAAGCTGTAATCATCAAAACAGTATGGTACTGGCACAAAAACAAACACACAGATCAATGGAACAGAACAGAGGACCCAGAAATGGACCCTCAACTCTATGGTCAACTAATCTTCAACAAAGCGGGAAAGAATGTCAAATGGAAAAAATACAGTCTCTTCAAAAGAATGGTGTTGGGAAAATTGGATAGCCACATGCAGAAGACTGAAACTGGATCATTTTCTTAAACTGCACACAAAAATAGACTCAAAATGGATGAAAGACCTCAATGTATGACAGGAATCCGTCAAAATCCTTGAGGAGAACACAGGCAGAAACCTCAACCTCAGCCACAACATCTTCCTAGAAACATCACCAAAGGCAAGGGAAGCAAGGGCAAAAACGAATTATTGGGACTTCTTCAAGGTCAAAAGCTTTTGCACAGCAAAGGAAACAGTCAACAAAACCAAAAGACAACTGATAGAATGGGAGAAGATATTTGCAAATGACATCAGATAAAGGACTAGTATCCAAAATCTATAAAGAAATTCTCAAACTCAACACCCAAAGAATGAATAATCCAATCAAGAATGGGCAGAAGACATGAACAGACATTTCTACAAACAAGACATCCAAATGGCCAACAGACACATGAAAAAGTGCTCCACATCACTTGGCATCAGAGAAATGCAAATCAAAACCATAATGAAATAGCACCTCACACCAGTCAGAATGGCTAAAATTAACAAGTCAGGAAATGACAGATGCTGGCGAGGATGCGGAGAAAGGGGAACCCTCCTACACTGTTGGTGGGAATGCAAGCTGGTGCAACCACTCTGAAAAACAGCATGGAGGTTCCTCAAAATGTTGAAAATAGAACTACCCTATGACCCAGCAATTGCACTACTGGGTATTTACCCTAAAGATACAAACGTAGTGATCCGAAGGGGCACGTGCACCCGAATGTTTATAACAGCAATGTCCACAATAGCCAAACTATGGAAAGAACCTAGATGTCCATCAACAGACGAATGGATAAAGAAGATGTGGTATATATACACAATGGAATACTATGCAGCCATCAAAAGAAATGAAATCTTGCCATTTGCAACAATGTGGATGGAACTAGAGGGTATCATGCTTAGCGAAATAAGTCAATCGGAGAAAGACAACTATCATATAATCTCCCTGATATGAGGGAGAGGAGATGCAACATGGGGGGTTAAGGGGGTAGGAGAAGAGTAAATGAAACAAGATGGGATTGGGAGGGAGACAAACCATAAGTGACTCTAAATCTCACAAAACAAACTGAGGGTTGATAGGGGGAGGGGGGTTGGGGGGGTGGGGTTATGGACATTGGGGAGGGTATGTGCTATGGTGAGTGCTGTGAAGTGTGTAAACCTGGTGATTCACAGACCTGTACCCCTGGGGATAAAAATATATTATATGTTTACAAAAAATAAAATTAAAAAAAAAGAATGGCTAATATTAACAAGTCAGGAAATGACAGATGCTGGCAAGGATGTAGAGAAAGAGGAACCCTCTTACACTGTTGGTGGAAATGCAAGCTGGTACAGGCACTCTGGAAAACAGTATTGAGGTTCTTCAAAAAGTTGAAAATAGAGCTACCCTATAACCCAGTAATGGCACTACTTGGTATTTACCCTAAAGATACAAATGTAGTGATCCGAAGGGGCACATGCACCCAAATGTTTACAGAAGCAATGTCCACAATAGCCCCGCTCTGGAAAGAACCTAGATGTACATAAAAAGATTAGTGGATAGGGTGCCAGAGTGGCTCAGTTTTAAGCGGCTGCCTTCAGCTCAGGTCATGATCCCAGGGTCCTGGGATAGAGCCCCACATCAGGCTCCCTGCTTAGGGGGAAACCTGCTTCTTCCTCTTCCTCTGCCTGTGGCTCTGCCTACTTGTGCTCTCTCTCTCTCTGTCAAATAAATAAATAAAATCTTTTTTTTTGAAAAAAAAAAGATTATTTACTTTGCATATATATATATATATATATATGGGTTTGGATGAAGATATAATCATATAATCATATATATATATATATATATATGATGGAATACTATGGATGAAGATATAAGCATATATAGATAGATATATAGATAGATAGATAGATAGATGAATGATGGAATACTGTGCAGCCATCAAAAAGAATGAAACCTTGCCATTTGCAATGACGTGGATGGAACTAGAGGGTATTACGCTAAGCGAAATAAGTCAATCAGAGAAAGACAATTACCATATGATCTCACCGATATGAGGAATTTGAGAGGCAGGGCAGGGGGTCATGGGGGAAAGGGAAGGAAAAATTAAACAGGATGATACTAGGGAGATAGACAAACCATAAGACACTTTTAATCTCAGGAAACAAACTGAGGGTTGCTGGAGGGGAGAGGGGTGTGAGGGATAGGGTGGCTGCATGATGGACACTCGGGTGGGTATGTGCTATGGTGAGTGTCATGAATTGTGTAAGACCGATGAATCACAGACCTGTACCCCTGAAACAAAGAATACATTATATGTTAATAAAAAATAAGTTTGTAAATAGAAGTTTTTATTATAAAACTAATATATACTTGTTACCAAAAATTAGGAAAATTAGTTTAAAAATATACATTTCTGTTTTCTGTAGCTCTATCATGCCTCTATGTTGACCCTGTATTCTACATATGAATGTGTTATAGTAATTTTTTAAGTTACATATTTTTCTGATTATAAAAGTAATATGTGCTCATTATAGAAAATTTGGAAAATATAAAAATAATAAAGAAACTAAAAATTATCTATATCTTACCACCCATTATGATGAAGACAGTGTTGATGATGATGATGATTATAGTAGTAGCAATATAGTCACAAACAGGCAGTTCCTCCTGAGTATCAGACCTTTTATTAAGCATTTTATATAAATTATCTCATTTAATATTCACAAAAGTCCTGTGAGGTAACTATGAATGGTTCTGTTTCAGAGATGTGAAAACAGATTCAGAATAATTACTTATTTCCTCCAGATCCATATAAGTACTAAGTGGTAGATTTTGCCTGGCTCCATAGCAAGCACAAGGTATTAAGTACTACACTATATTTTTTCTGCTTTTTTATTTATAGTCCCTCTTGGCTACCAATATTTGCATGCCAACCAACATATGATTTAAAACAACAACAACAAACTTTAGAAAGTGTGGCAATCTTCTCTTCTTTTCACTAATTTTGCCTAGACTCTAATGGGCCCTCTTTTCTCAATTTAGGAAAGTTTTCTTTTTTTCTACACACATCTCATTATTGTTTTAGTTGGGATTTTTTTCTTCCTTAGGAATACTTAAAATCACTAGGCCAGTTACCTATTCTTCAAGTTTATCATCTGGAGAAGATGGGTCTCATCTTTTTCTTTTTCATTGCTTTCTGAATTTTTTTTCAAGTATGTATGACATTCTTACTGATCTGATTGTCAGCATTGTCAAATCTGCTTTTTATATGACTTCATTGACAATATAAATCTGTGGCTGAGTTTTAATTACTTGTAATCTTTTCCTTATCTTATTTCCCATTTTTAATAGTCTCATTCTGTTATCTTCATCTGTTCTTTGTGGCATGGATTTAGACTGAGCTTTATAAACAGCCTTCAGAGGATATGTGAAACTCCAGAAACTGAATGCAAAAAAAAAAGTGACTATATTTATAAATTTGTTTTATGTGGTGAGAAGGGCTAAAATTTTCATCAGATTTTTAAAGTGGTCCATGACCTTACAAAAGGTTCTGAACACCTGTCATTTTATACTTTGCTTTTTCTTCATAGAAGTCATCATCTTGCATTTTAGTTAAAATGACAAAATATTTTCTAATACTTTTCTGACACCTTTAAAAACATATTTTCAGAAATGTGCTCTTTGATTCTGCAGAATAATTCTGTCTTTTAGTCTCTTTGTAAGTTTTTCTGGTGTTTCATATTGTTTTTCTTTTATTGCTTATTTCAGAGGAGTTGCAATCTATCTTGACCCTCTTTGCCTGTAGTTAGGACACAATAATTTTTCTTAAGCTGTCTTCAAACTGGGTGTTAGATAAATCCCTTTATCAGATATACAACTGGATGGTCTGTTAATATATTCATCTCCTAGTCTCAATTATCTGTTCTCTGTGTCTAACTTGATTTCTTCTAATGTACCTTCTTTGAACTAATATTTGCTCCTCTTCTTATCCAAATGCCTGCCTTGTTGATAATGTAAACTGATGGAGTACCTGAAATACTACAATCCCTGGAATACACTCCTACCAAGATTTTTCTTTTCTCTGGTCCTACTTAGAGAAATTTGTTTGTGGGGACTAATTCTTTTTTTTTTTTTAAAGATTTTTATTTATTTATTTATTTGACAGAGAGAGATCACAAGTAGACAGAGAGGCAGGCAGAGAGAGAGAGAGAGAGAGAGGGAAGCAGGCTCCCTGCTGAGCAGAGAGCCCGATGCGGGCCTCGATCCCAGGACCCTGAGATCATGACCTGAGCCGAAGGCAGCGGCCCAACCCACTGAGCCACCCAGGCGCCCCGTGGGGACTAATTCTTAAGAATGGGATTCACCACTTCTTCATTCTCAAATTCCCAAAGCTGAAATATTTTCCATCCTTTGCCTTCTTCCCTAGTTTTTTTTTCCTGGTAGCTTTAGTTCCCAAGTATATATAGGAAGAATGACAATATTTTAGGGGATGATGGCCTGCTTTCTAGCTGACTAAAATTGTACCTTTCATGCAATAAAAAAATTATCCTGTTTTGCTGAATATAGAATTTGCATTTTGGAATCAATATTTAGATTGTATGGGAGCAAAACAGCATTTTTCTATCTAGTCTCAGTGCACTAGCTTATCGAATTTTTAGCTCCATACTATGAGTGGTCCACTGATGACACTTTTCAATCTATTTCTTTCAGATTTTTACCTAGGGAAAATTTCTCCTTAGTTCTGCCAATAATTTGACTGTCAGTCCAAATTATCAGTATTGTCTTGTGTTATCATCATTTTCCTTGTCTTCATATACACTTTAGTGGAAATTCAAGACTGGCTGAGTTAGGGGCAGTTAGCCAGATGCCATTTTTCAAAGTTAGCATTTCTACATCTATGCCAAAGGAAAAACTTTCCAAGAGAAGGCTGGCAGCAAATTCTAAATCCCTGCTAACCTCAGTATGTTAGGAAGCAGAAATTTTCCAACCCAAACTCTAGAATTTAAAAAAAAAAGTATTTTATTTCTCTCAGATAATCTTAAGAATCTCAGAAGTAGAAATAAATGATACCTAAAATTAAGGTTAACTATGATCAAAGATCTTATGTAGATAAAATTTGTCTCTCGGTATCTTTCTAATTTTTCAGTGGGCTTCTGCCACATATTTCCCCTACTACCCAGGGCTTCCATGCCTCCCACTGTGGAAGTCTACCCTGCCCTGTCTTCCTTAGGCAGCAGCTCATATTCTTTTTTTTTTTTTTTAAAGATTTTATTTATTTATTTGACAGAGAGAGATCACAAGTAGTCGGAGAGGCAGGCAGAGAGAGAGAGAGAGAGAGGGAAGCAGGCTTCTTGCTGAGCAGAGAGCCCGATGCGGGACTCGATCCCAGGACCCTGAGATCATGACCCGAGCCGAAGGCAGCGGCTTAACCCACTGAGCCACCCAGGCGCCCCAGCAGCTCATATTCTTATACCATCTTTCCTACCTTCTCCAGTCAAATATCCTCTTTCTTTAATGTGCCAATGTCTCCTGCCAAATAGTCAAATATAGATCCTAGCAGTTCATCGGCAGGTTGTTGTTGGAGGAAGGGGGTTATTATAAAAGCACAATCCTTTGATTCATATTTTCTTTTGCTGTTGTTGTTTCTACTGTAGTATACATTTATATATATTCACTTTTCCTAGGGATAGAGATCACGTTCTATTCCATCTCTCCTTAGTGCTACTTCTGACAAGATCATTCTTGAAAAGTCAAATTTCTTATGAAAGAAAGGTATTGATTCCATGTTCCTTGGAAAAATCTTATCATTTTTAATATCAGAAATAACCAGATATAAGTTATTGATAATTATTATATATCCCAACACCTTCCATTTAATAAGCCCTGCAAGCAGCAATATTAGAGATATGAGTTTTGCTTTTTGCTGTAGGAACCTATAGATCAGCATTTCTGTTTATAAGTTGTTAATCCTTTATGGTACAATATAGCATAGCGTTTGCAGATAATGAGTTCAAATCCTGTTTCTGCCAATTAATAGCTATGTTATTTTGGAAATACAACTTATTTCCTCTAAGCTTCAGTTTCTTTATCTGTAAAAGAACAGCAATAGTGTCAACTATCTTGAAGTGCTGATGAAATGATTAGATTAACTAATGAGTACATGGTAACTAACTATACTGTGTGCCTAGACTGTTGTAAGTGCACAGAAGACATTAGGTATCATTATAAGAAGGCTGTAAAATGTGAAGGTTAAGGGGAATATGGATTCTGAAGTTACACTACCTAAGTTCAAATACCTAATTTACCACTTACTGGTTGTGTGTCTTTAAACAAGTAACTCATCCACCTGAGGTTCTATTCCCTCATCTATAAAACAGGGTTAATAAGAGAACCCACTTTGAAGGGTTACTGTGAATATTGAATGAGATCCTTCACATAAAGCCCCTAGCAGAGTACCTAGCACATGGTAAGCACTCAGTGAATGTTAACAACCGTGCAACAATGGTGACAACTATATAAACAAAGACAACCAACAGCTCTCAAGTCACATTTATAGTTCAGGCACAGCTTTCTTACCTGTCAATGTGACTCTCCTGGGGTTCCCTGCTCATCTTTCAATGAGCAGCTTATAATACCTGACCATAAATCTTTTTTTATTCTTTTTTTAAGATTTTATTTAGTGAGAGAGAGCACACAGAGGAAGATGGAGAAGCAGACTCCCATTGAGCAGGGAGCCCATGTGGGGCTTGATCCCAGGACTCTGGGATCATGACCTGAGCTGAAAGCAGATGCTTAACTGACTGAGCCACCCAGACAACCCTGACCATAAACCTTAAATTAATTCCCTACAAATAGTATCATTATTTCTTCCTCAATGTAGGTTTTCTGAGAACTGAATGTCACTGATGTTTTAAGAGCTTAACAAGTGATCATACAATCAAAGAAAGTCCAAAATAGAAGAATTTCTGTGACAGAGATAGCCCCAAACTCAATAAACATTCTCTCTGAGGCAGCATCTCAGCTGGCTATGATTGAAAGGGCAATAAAAAGGTAGTTAGTGGTTGTAAAGTTGATGTCAAAAAAGAACACAGGAGTATAGAACATAGGCGATTGCATGAGAAGGAGTTTATAAGCCCTGAAGAAAACATTTCAGAAAAAGTGTGAAAGCTTACAAGCTGACTTAGAATTTGTGAGAGATTATTGACAAGCTATGTTTGGATACAGACTTGAAAAGTCATCCTTTCTATAAGGCATATGGTTCCACTGTAGAACATGTGAAACTTTTGAAAAAAGTGACATTTACGTGAAATATACTTTGTGGCAAAGAGCTGGATACAGAAGGAATATGTAGACACCAAACAGATCTGGGATCTGAAAATTTTGTGCTGGGCTTTAATGAAGATGTCAGGTGTGGGTGTCAAAATGGATGAATGAGTTGCTGCCCCAAACACAGGCTGGTTAACAACCTGCCAGATATTGAGCAAAAACTACCTGGAGTTGAGTCAGATAAATTAAAAAATGATGAAACAGTAGTAGAAATAAACACTGATATAAAAAAAGCCTGGACTATACAAATAACACTTGAGGTGGGATGCTAGAATTCTGGAAGCAAGTAGGCATGCTGTCACTGGTAAGCCAAGCTCCTGGGGCTAGTGTTGCTAGAGAGGGCCCAACTGGGCCAGTGAACACCAATGTTATGGAACATAAATGGGAGCAAGTGACATAGAAAGTGGCCGCCTGCACTGTGTTTGCACAGTCCTCTTAAGCATAGCACTTAATATAAGGCTGAGTCTTTTGGGTCAAGAGAATTTGGCTCATGAAAAATGAAGAACTTAGGATTTTATTGATGGGGCTCATATGGTCATAAGTATAAAGAAAAATGGCATGAATTCCATGAATTATGCTAATGTTGCATTTGCTAAATCTCTTTATAACATTATGAAACCCCTTATCATGCCTAAGGGGTCACAGGAACAAGTTGTATTAATTTTTGATAACCTTACTTTTGTATATAAGCCAACTTGGGAGCATAGTATACCTTTTTTTTTCTAATAAAATGGTAAAAACGATCAAAGCATCCATTTTTTTGATACCCCAATGAGAGAGGTTACTAATTCCTTAAGCAAATAACATGTGAATGAATCTAAGACCAGTTTATCTTATTTTCAAAAATCCTTTACCCAAAATATATGCAAGCTGTATTGTAGCCACCAATCTTGCCTCAGTATAGCAAAGCCAACTCGTTCCTCTAGCCACCATCACTATCTATATAACAAACCCACACAAAGGAGCCCGATTTTTCCCTATTATTTCTTAAAACACCAAGTCATCTTAAACCTATCCTATTTCAGAGAGTAAAATCACACAACACAGACGTATATCCTTTTTCTCAAATGGCTCCCAATTCCTATCTAGTCCAAGTACATTTCTGGCCAGTGCTTATTTCCCTGGCTACTTGAGCTCTGGGAGTTGGGAAACTTTGAAATTTCTTCAAGCAACATCACCTTTGCTTATTCCCTGGAGTCTCATTCTGGCACAGAAAAAGAGAGAAAAAACATTTTGTTGGAATAACTAATTTCTCTTAAGTGTGGCAGATTCCCAACCTGACAGAGAAAAAAATAGGACTCCCTCAACATGACTAAATCTAAAAGGTTTATTCAAGTCTCCCAGGCCAGATTGACTTTCAGTTGCTAATTACTATGTTCCAACACATTCTGTATGCAGGCTAAGAAAGAGAATAAAGGATTGACAAAACATTTGTTGGCAAAAGCTCAAGGAACAGGACAAGCAGGGTTAATATCTATGATGAATTGAATCAAACATTGATCTAAATTTTGAGCTGGACTTTGCTCCTGTCCATACCTATAGGGTGGAGATACACTTTGTGACTGGAATGCTACCATCTGTTTTCACCAAATACCAGAGAACTGGTCCTGGTGCTTTCAAGTGAACACTCCTTTGAGTGGTGACAATGTCATTTTTCATGCTTCTCAACAAAGTAACATAAAATAATATTATGATTAAATAATGTTGTATTCTATAGAATACAGAGAGGAAAAATATTTCCATAGAAGGTCACTCAAATTAAAAAGGAAGCATTATTGATTTCATGAAGTAGAAAACTTCGGAAAGTAGAAAGGAAGGAAGTAATATTTAAGCTAAACTCCAAATTTTATTTTATATTTCTTTAAATATCTCAAAAATTACATATTTTTATTATGAAAAAAGGTGGAAAAAATTCAGTCACACTTTTTTTTAAAAGATTTTATTTATTTATTTGACACAGAGAGAGATCACAAGCAGGCAGAGAGGCAGGCAGAGAGAGAGGAGGAAGCAGGCTCCCTGCTGAGCAGAGAGCCCGATGCGGGGCTCGAGCCAAGGACCCTGAGATCATTACCTGAGCTGAAGGCAGCGGCTTAACCCACTGAGCCACCCAGGCACCCCTCAGTCACACTTTTAATGCGAGTCTAGGACAATAGTGTCAGAAGGTATTTTAAACTCTCTTCATCCATTCAAGACTCATTCAGTAAATATAGAACAAAATATCTGGGCAGTGTACTTTGGGAAATAGAAATGTTTATAACTCATCATCCCTGTCCTCAAAAACACTAAAGTTAAATGGTGATATAATGTGATAGAGAAGACATGTAGTAATGATAATAAATAAATAAATAAGAAGATATCACTGGGAATTGCTGGCAGGGTCAATTGCTTTTAGACAAGGATATCAAGATCATTTAATAAAAAAATTAAACATTTCTAAAAAATGGAGCTGTAATAACACATACCTACATGCAAAAGAATAAATTTGTACCACTACTTCGCACCATATACAAAAGTGTTAACTTGAAGTGGATCAGAAACCTCATTGTAAGAACTAAAACTACAAAAGGAAAACAAAAGGGCAAATTCTCATGATCTTGGATTAAGCAACAATTTCTTAGATATGACTCCAAAAAGCATAAGTAACAAAAGAAAAAATAAATTAAACATCATCAAAATTAATGTACTTTGTGCTTTAAAGGATAGTATAAGGAAAGTGAAAAAGACAACTCACAGAATAGAAAAAATGTTTATAAATCACTTTTCTGATAAGAGACATATATCCAGAATATATGAAGAACTCTTAACAAATCAGCAATAAAACAACAAATAAGCCAATTTTAAAATGGGCCAAGTATCTGAGTAGATCTTTTAGTAGGTCTGAATGGATCCAAAAAGCACGTGAAAAGAGTTCAATTTTAGTCATGTGGGAGATGCAAATACAAACCACAAGGAGATACCACTTCAAACCTACTAGGTTGGCTATAATAGAGAAAACTGTTATTGTGTTACCAAGGACATGGGAAAATTAGGGCACTCATAGATATAATCACTGATAGGAATGTAAAATGGCACAGCCGTTTTAGAAAACAGTTTGGCATTTCCTCGTATGGTTAAACATAGAGTTACCATATGACTCAGTAATTTTACTCCTAGGTATATACCCAAGAGAAATGAAAATATCAGTCCACATAAACACACGTACAAGAAAGTTCATAGCAGCATTATTCATGATAGCCAAGAAGTAGATATAACCCAAATGTCCATCAACTCATAAATGGATATGCAAATTGTGACATATCCATACAAAAGAATAGTATTCTGCCTTAAATAAATCATGCCCTGATACATAGTACAACAAGGATAAATTTTGAAAATATACTAAGTGAAAGAAGCAGACAGAAAGCCCATATCTTATATGATTCCATCTATTTGAAATGTCTAGAATAGGGACATTCACAGAAAAAGAATAGACTAGAAGTTTCTAGGGACCAGTTGTAGGAGTGGGGGAAGTGGGAGCTGGGTATGGGGAATGACAACTAATAGGTTTACTTTTGAGGTAATGAAAATATTGTGGAATTACAAAGTGGTGATGATCACACATTATAAGTTTATTAAAAACCATTAAATTATACATGTTGAAAGAGTGAATTTTATGGTATTGGGTATTATATATCAATTTAAAAAATTCTTCTCTTTTTAGGTAAAATACATTAGATTTGGAATGAATCTTAGAGACTATAGGGTTGCAATATATATACATATGAATGAAAGTAAGGGATATGTCCACCCTCAGATTTTATAAAAAGTTTCACCATACTTACTTCAGATTTTTCTCTTTCCCTTTATATAAATAGAATATTAATACAGTTAAAGCATTGCCCTATTCCTTCTTTCCCAAAGTTACCCACTATTCTGATATTGTTGTTAGCAGCACCATGCATGTTTTTATATTTTATTACTGGTTAAGTGTAACTGTTTTTCAAATGTATACAAATGGTCTCTGTGTTAGTTTGGTACCCTAGAAAGCACACCTTAAGGCAAAAGCCTGTGTGCCACTACTACTATTTGGTAAAGCAATCCCAGGGAAGCAGAAGTAAGGGAAAAGGAAAGTGAAGGAGGGAGGAGAAAAAAGGCGGGAGAGAGTGTTGCTGAGTTGACCACTACTTGGTATCAAGCACAATTGATTGATTTCTAGGGAGCATTTACTGAGAGGCTGTATGAAGTACTGTGGCTCAAAAGAGTAAATCTGAATTATGGGGAAGAGTAGAAATGATTTGCCAGGAACAGTCAGTGTCTCCCCCACAGAGCATGAATTCCCTCATACTTCTGAGTTACGCAGACAAGGGTGCTGAATGAGTCCCATAATATCTGATGCTTAATTGGCAATAGGAAGGCCTCAAGGTGGGAGATATGAGTCATACAGCACAGACATGAAGCAAAATTGTATCCTTGTAAAGTCTATGTGATCCCAGACAAAATTAGTCCCTACAAGACTGGCTGGGGCAGAAAAAGTGCTAAAGAGCCCCAGAGATGTGAGGGAGAGAGGATCTGAAGTGTGGCATAAGAGTCATCTAATGTCCTTGTTAAGTGAAATATGCTGTTGGTGTTTTTTGTTTTTTGTTTTTTTTTTTAGAGAATTTTTTTTTTAAAGATTTTATTTATTTGACAGAGAGAGATCACAAGTAGACAGAGAGGCAAGCAGAGAGAGAGAGGAGGAAGCAGGCTCCCTGCTGAGCAGAGAGCCCGATGCGGGACTTGATCCCAGGACCCTGAGATCATGACCTGAGCTGAAGGCAACGGCTTAACCCACTGAGCCACCCAGGCGCCCCTCTGTTGGTGTTTTGATAGGGATTGCATTTAATGTGTAGATTTCTTTGGATAGTATAGACATTTTAAGAATATTTGCTCTTCCAGTCCATGAGCATAGAATGTGTTTCCATTTCTTTGTTCCTTCAATTTCTTTCATCAGTATTTTACAGTTTTTAGAGTACAGGTCTTTCACCTCCTTGGTTAGGTTTATTCTTAGATATCCTAATATTTTTGGTACAATTGTAAGTGGGATTATTTTCTTAATTTCTCTTTCTGCTGCTTCATTATTGGTGTATAGAAATGCAACAGATTTCTCTATGTTGATTTTGTATCCTGGGACTTTACAAATTCACTTACCAGTTCTAGTAATTTTTTGGTAGTCTTTTGGGTTTTCTATGTATAGTATCATGTCATCTGCAAATAGTGAAAGTTTGACTTCTTACCAATTTGGATCCTTTTACTTATTTTGGTTGTCTGATTGCTGTGGCTAGGACTTCCAGTACTTTGCTGAGTAAAAGTGAGAGTCCTAATTTGTTGGCATATCATTTTTCATAAAATTGTCCTATAATTACTTGTATTTCTGTGGTGTTGGTTGTTCTCCTCAATCATTTGTGATTTTATATGGGTCATTTTTTTTTCTTGTTAAGTCTAGCTAGAGATTTATCAATTTTATTGATTTTTTTTCAAAGAAACATCTCAGTTTCATTGATCTGTTCTTTTTTTTTTTTTTTTTAGTTTCTGTATCATTTACTTCTGCTCTAATTTTTTTTAAACATTTTATTTATTTGACAGAGAGTGCAAGAGAGCATAAGCAGGGGCAGGGGGATGATAGAAGAAGAGGGAGAAGTAGGCTCCCAGCTGAAAAGGGAGCCCTGTGCAGAACTTAATCCCAGGACCCTGAGATCATGACTTGAGCTGAAGGCAGACACTTAACCATCTGAGCCAGGCAGGCACCCCTCTGCTCTATCTTTATTACTTCCTTCCTTCTCTTGGTTTTAGGTTTCTTTTGTTTTGTTTTGTTATGCTTTGCTTTGCTTGTTCTGGCTCCTTTAGCTGTAAAGCTAGGTTGTTAATCTGAGATTTTTCTTGGTTCTTGAGGTAAGCATGTATTGCTATAAACTTCTCTCTCAGAACCACTTTTGGTGTGTCCCAAAGTTTTTGAGCTATTATGTTTTCATTTTTTATTTGTTTCCATGTACTTTTGATTTCTTTTTTTTTATTTCTTGGTTGACACATTCATTATTTACTAGGATGTTACTTAATCCATGTATTTGGTTTTATTTCCCAGATTTTTTCATGTGGTTGATTTCTAGTTTCATACTGTTGTGGTCAAGAAAAAAAAAGAAGCATGGTATGAATTTGATCTTTTAAAATTTTATGTAATTTTTAAAAAGATTTTATTTGTTTATTTGACAGACAGAGAGCACAAGTAGGCAGAAAGAGAGGAGGAAGCAGGCTCTCTGCTGAGCAGAGAGCCCAATGTGGGGCTCGATCCCAGGACCCTGGGATCATGACCTGAGCCGAAGACAGAGACTTTAACCCACTGAGCCACCCAGGCGCCCCTGATCTTTTTGAATTTGTTGAGACTTGTTTTGTGGTTTAATAGGTGATCTATTTTGGAGAATGTTTCCTGTGCACTTGAAAAGAATGTGTATTCTGCTGTTTTAGGATGGAATGTTCTTAATATATCTATTAAATACATCTGGTCCAATGTGTTATTCAAAACCAGTTTCCTTGTCGATTTTCTTTTCTTTTAAGATATTCTTTATTTGAGAGAGAGTGAGTGAGAGAGAGCATGAGAGGGGAGAAAGTCAGAGGGAGAAGCAGACTCCCCATGGAGCTGGGAGCCCAACGCTGGACTCGATTCCAGGACTCCAGGATCATGACCTGGGCTGAAGGAAGTTGCTTAACCAACTGAGCCACCCAGGTGCCCAAAATCACTATTCTCTTGTTGATTTTCTGGTTGGACGATTTGTCCATTGATGTAAGTGGGGTGTTAAAGTCCCTTACTGTTACTGTATTGCTATCAATTAGTTTCTTTATGTTTGTATTAACTGTTTTATGTATTTGGATGAGCCCTTGTTGGGTGCATATACATTTGCAATTGCTATATCTTCTTGTTGGATTGTCACTTTTATTATTATATAGTGTCCTTCTTTGTCTTTTTTAACAGACATTGTTTAAAAGTCTGTTTTGTCTAATATAAGTATTGTTACTCCAACTTTCTTTTGACATCCATTTGCATGATAAACATTTCTCTGTCCCCTCACTTTCAATCTGCAGGTGACTTTGGGTCTGAAATGCATCTCTTGTAGGTAGCATTTAAATTTGTTTTTTTTTTTTTTGTTTTTTTGTTTAAAGATTTTATTTATTTATTTGACAGAGATCACAAGTAAGCAGAGAAGCAGGCAGAGAGAGAGAGGAGGAAGCAGGCTCCCTGCTGAGCAGACAGCCCGATGTGGGGCTCGATCCCAGGACCCTGGGATTACGACCCAAGTCAAAGGCAGAGGCTTTAACCCACTGAGCCACCCAGGCGCCCCTAAATTTTTTTTTTTTAACCACTCTGTCAACCTATGTGTTTTGATTGGAGAATTTATTTACATTCAGATAATTATTGATATGTATTTGTTGCCATTTTGTTACTTCCTTTGTGGTTGTTCTCATTTTTCTCTGGTCCTTTCTTCTCTTTCTCATTTTCATTTTTTTGGTGGTTTTCTTTAGTAATATACTTGGATTTCTTACTCCTTATTTTTTGCGTATCTATTACTGTTTTGTTTGTTGTTGGTTTTTTTTTTTTTTTTTTTGATTTGTGGTTACCATTCGGTTTCTGTGTAACATCTTCTGCACATAGCAGTCTATATTAAGCTGATGGTCGCTTGATATTGAACTCATTCTTTACTCCTTTCTCCAGATTTCAGATATTTGATATCATAATTTGCATCCTTTAATTTTGTGCTTCTCTTAACTGATTTTTACAAAAGTACTTAATTTTCTTTTTTTGCATTTGTGTTTCTTATTTTTTTCACTTATGGTTTTTGGTGTCCATCCCCAGAGTGCCCCTTGACATTACTTATAGAACTGGTTTAGTGATCATGAATTCTTTCAACTTATGTTTGTCTGGGAAACTCTTTACCTTGCCTTCTATTCTGAATGATAGTCTTGCTGGATAGAGTATTCCTGGCTGCAGACTTTTCCCTTTCAGCACTTTGAATATATCATGCCACTCGCTTCTGGCCTGCAAAGTTTTTGTTGAAAAAATCAGCTGATAGACTTATAGGTTTTCTTTTGTATGTGTGTCTTCTCACCTCTTGCAACCTGTAAAATTCTTTACCACTATTTTTTTTTATCATTTTAATTACTATGTGTCTTGGTGTGGACCTCCTTGGGTTGAATTTGTTGGGGGATCTCTGTGTCTTCTGAATCTTGTTCTCTGTTTCCTTCCCCAGATTCAGTGTATTTTCAGCTATTATTTCTCCAAATACTTTTTCTACCCCCTTTTGTCTCTTTTCTCCTTCTGGAATCCCTATGATGTAAATGTTACTACACCTGATGGAGTCACTGAGTTCTTTAACTCTAAACTCATTATTTAGTATTTGTTTATCTCTCACCTATTCAGCTTGATTGCTTTCCATTACTCTACCCTCCAGGTCACTGTTATGTTCTTCTGCTCCCTGTAGCCTACTATTTATTCTATATACCATATTTTAAATTTCATTTACTGAGCTCATCATCTCTGATATGTGATTTTTATCTCTTTGACAAGAGTCTCACTGATGTCCTCCATTCTTTTCTGAAGTCCAGTAAGTGTCTTTATAATCATTACTTTAAATACTGTATCAGGTATATTACTTGTTTCTGTTTTGCTCAGATCTCCTGCTTTGATTTTATCCTGTTTTCTCATTTGGCACATATTTCTCTCTCTCCTAATTTTTTCTATCTCTTTGTATCTGTTTCTTTGTGTTAGGAAATTCATGTATGCCCTCTCTTCTTGAAAGTAGTGACTTCATTTATTTTTTAAGATTTTAAAAATTTATTTGACAGAGAAAGAGATCACAGCAGGCAGAGAGGCAGGCAGAGGGAGAGGGGGGAGCAGTCTCCCCACCAAGCAGAGAGCCCGATGCAGGGCTTAATCTCAGGACCCCGAGACTGTGACCCCAGTTGAAGGCAGAGGCTCAACCCACTGAGCCACCCAGGTGCCCTGAAAGTAGTGACTTTATGAAGAAGAGTTTCCATAGTGCCCTGCAGTGCAGTGTTCCCTATTCACCAGAACCTGGCACTTCAGAGGAGTCTCTCCTATGTGTGTTGCTTATGTCCTACTATTGTGTCTGAGTTGCTTTTCCTTTCAGTCCAGTCATCTGCACTGACTCTCTGCCTGTTGTTGGCTGTGCTTGTTCTCTGTGTTGTTAGTAAGATCCAGGCAGGCAGGTTCTGAGGCAGTGTGACTGCAGAAGGGCTCAGGGTGAGGCAGGCAGTATTAACAAAATTTGCAGTAAGCCACTGGTCCTAGGCCCAATCCTCCAAAACATAGAAGCAGCCAGGGGCACAGCATATGGCAGTGGCGGTGGCCATGGGCACATGGCTGTGTTTGTGGTGGCTGGGCCTGGGTGTGACCTTTGTGTGGATGGTGGCTAGGTGAGGCTCCCAAAGCATTAACAAAATTTGCATGGAGCCCAGGGTCCAGGCCAGCAGGTTAGAGTAAGCCAGTCATCAGGAGAATGCATGAGCCAGTGCACTACTAGAAGGTTAGGAGAAATTGTTCAGTGCTGCCTCCTACAAGTGACTCTATTTATACTGGGGAGCAGGGGAGGAAAATGGCCCCTACCAACTTCTTTGTTCCCAGAGAAATGTCCCCCCAAATGATCTGAAATCAGTATAAACAGATGTCCCTCCCATTGTGCAGCCTCTTGCTTCTGTGTTGCCTTTTCGCAGGCTGTTGTCTCTTTAAGGGCAGGGACCTGGCTCACTTGCCCTCCTGGCTTAACCAGTGCTAAATCAGCAGACTTAAACATCCAGGTTCCAAATTCATGGAATTTAGCCCCTCTGGTTTTCAAGGCCAGATAATTTGGGGATTTGTTTTCCTCATTTGGGCTCCCCTGTGCATTCCCCTCTCTGGGCCTGCAACTCCCTCCCTACTGTGGGCAACTCCTGGTTTTTGCCTTTCCTTACCTCTCCAAAGTGGCTTCTTCTCTACATTCAGTTGTGGAGTTTGTTCTGCCCATCTTTGGCTCTCTCCCTAGTTTATATACTTGGATGTAAGTGATATCTAGTTGTAAATGTGGGATCAACTGAGCTTAGGGTCCTCCTACTCCATTATCTTTCCAAGCCTCTCTCCTAGTTATCTCGTTCATGTATTTTTAAATAGTAATATCTAAGTTAGTTATAGCCAACAGAAGTGATTATCATAAGTAGTGGAAGTCAAATGTTAAGACATGGAATCTTTGCCAATCCTTTGTGCTGCAACTCTCCAAGTGTTAAGTAAATGAATGGTAATATCATGTTAATATAATCTTATTGTTCCATATAAACAGAATATAGTTTTTCAATGACCCCTCCCATTATTCTTTTGCATTTTTCAGGCAACATGCCACAATTATGGCATGTGCTTAATCATTATTTGTTGTATGAATGAGGTTATATAGAGCAGACATATTTTTTTTAGTTCCTTTTATGACCTTTTTATGTGGCTGGGATGTGATCTACCATCATAGAACAGAGCCAAGGTTACTGCTGTAGGAAACCAAATCTAGAATCCTGGCCTAATTAAGAATATGCTCTATTCTGCCATGGTGGTCAGCCAGAAATAAAATATACAATGTTGATAGAGATTAGTACATGTTATATTATCTCAAATTTTTAGTTGAGAGACACAGTCAGCATGGGACTATGGAAAATTCTGTAGTTAATATCTAGCTTGCTAATTTCCAAGTTACTAGACATTTAACAATTTTTACAAAAATTTTCTTTTGGAGTCCTAAGCGATCTTCTTTAGTATTATTACCTAGGACAGTAACTAGTATATCTGGTAAAGTGATATCTGAAGTCACTGCTACTGCAAATCAAAATAAATAACGGAAAGAGAAGACACTTCCTAAACAGTTATAAGTCTTTCTCACTTTTCTGAATTAAGAAGCAGCTTGCTTTATCTTGTATAGAATTCAGTCACAAACTCTTAATATCCAGGTTTCTATTAATTGTTTCTAAGCAATACTTTAAGAGAGTTTCCCGTTCAAGCAATTTTTAGCTGCTGACTCAGCTCAACTGGGCATACTCATTTGTAAATCCTGGTGTTTAAATTCTTACCTTGCAAATACAGTTAGACTGCTCCAGGAGGTAATTAGGCATTTCCTCTGGGGGCAATGAGATAACCTATTCCAGGTCTGGGAACTGGGGAGGCTTGTATTTGCCTGGTCCACATTGTGAAATTACTTTACATAATCCTGCCTGTTAGTGACTTGGCTTGGCAGAGTCCTCACTTTAAAACCCACAGCCAATTTGGGAACTTTCCTAAGATTACAAAAAAATTGTGAGCAATAATCAAATGAAAGAGTTTCTAGTTTCATTTCACCCAGGATCACATCTGACCTAAGGGATTTTCTTTTGCAATGAGTTAGTTTGCTCCTCTTGAATATTACAACATCAGAAATCTAATGAGAAATTTATAGTTTTTCTGATATCTGAAGAAAGTGAGAGGGCTTGAGATTTTTATACTCCTCTTCTCCTCTTTTCTTTCTTTCCATAAACTAGAAAACAGGTACTTATTTTTTATCAGGGACAGTTGCTTGTTTTGCTTTAGCAGATATCCTGGCTCTTTCCTATATAATAATAGTAACAAAGAACATTTTAGACCCTGGAGGTAGAAAAAATAAAAGGTGTCAATCTCATTCTCTTTCACTGCCATTTCAATATTCTATATTAAATTACACAGTTGACACATTTTTTTTAAAATTTCCTATGACTTGCTTCAAACACACTGAAAACATTTGCACTCTTGTTGACAATTCCAGAACATTTGACATAAAGAGCGAAGAAAGCTTTCTATGTGATTTAGAGGATCTACATCTACTCTCGGGGTTCAGGATGTCAGATGACAGAATCTTGTTTACTAATACAAAGCCTAAAGATTACTGGGGAAAGAGCTTAGAATGGAGAAATAGGGTGATGTAGACCCAGATGAGGGAAAAAGTTATTTATATCATCATCTTAAAGTCCAGAAAGAGTTTCTTTAAAAAGAAGCCAAGATGATAAGCAAACATTGAAGGTTACAAATAACACAGAAGAGCAGTGGTTTCCCATATAAAGTATTTTCAATTATATCACTCCAAAATGTAAAGCCAGATTCTGTTCATAGATAAAGTCACCAAATTCTCAGTTAACCCAAAGGCAGTTTTCATTCTCTATCAGTCAGTCTGCAGGATTCCATTTTTCATTTAAAAAAGCATTTATTCAAGCCATGTGACTGTACATATCTAGACAAATGTTCCCATTTCTTTTCCGTTTTCCATTGCTTTGTCAGAACTTCTCTTCCTTCTGTTGTTTGAGTCTTGGTGGGGTTTTTGGCAAATATTTTTGTTGAAGTAGAACCTATACTCAAAAAACTACACTAATCTTAAAGGTACAGGTAGATAAACAGGTAAATAGATATAAGCATTGATGAATATGGCTATGACCCCAAAGGAGATGTAGAAACATTACTAGCATCCCAGAAGGCTCCACTGTGCCCCTCTTCCAGTCATTATCCCTTCAAAGTAGCCAATATCCTGACCTCTATTATCAAGATTAATTTTAACTAATTTGAATGTAATATAATCATACAAGTTGTACTCTTTTTTATCTTGTTCCTTTTGCTCTATATTTTATGCCTGTTAGATTTATCTGTGTTGTTGTATATAAGTAGTTTATTATTTTTCATTGATGTATTCCATTGGGTTAACTGCCACTTATTCAGTATTTGTTAAACCAAGTCTTGGCTATTATTAATAAAGATGTTATTGGCATTTATGTTCCTAACTCTTGATGCAGGTATGGGATTATTTCTCCTTGTTATTAGCATAATATCACTGGGTCATTGTACACATGTATGAATGACATTAAAAAATTGTTCCAAACAACTTTTCTATAATGTTTATGCCAATTTGCACTTCCACTGGCAGTATATGAAAGTTCAAGCTGTTCAACATTTTTGCAAATACTTGGTGTTATCAGTCTTTCAAATTTTATCCATCCTGGTTTATTGTGGTTTTAATTTTCATTTCTTCAATAACTACTAATATTGAACATCTTTTAATACACTTATTGATGACTTAAAATCATTTTTGTAACGTGTCTCCTCAAATTTTTGACCTAACTTTCAAAAATTGAGTTTTCTCTTTTTCTTACTGATATGAGAGAATTCCTTATGTACTCTTTACATATAATGCTAAAAGTCCTTCATCAGATATATGCATTGCAATATCATTTCCTACTCAGTGGCTTGTCTTTATCCTCACTTCATATTGTCTTCTGATAAATATAAATTTTAAAATTTAATGAAGTATAATTTTTGATATTTCCTCTTATGATTCGTTCTTTTTGTGTCCTGCTTAAGCAATCTTTCACCTAACCAAGGTCATAAAAATATTCATCTGCAATTTATTGTCTTCTAGAGTTCTATTTTTTGCAATTCAAATTTATTTAAAATACATTTGGAATTGATTTTTACATATAATGTGAGGTAGGGATCAAAACACATTTGTTTTCAGCATGGATAGCCACTTGACCCAGATCCATTTGTTGAAAAGACCATCCCTTCCTCTGCATTTCAGTACCAACTTTGTCATGATTCTGGTGACCTTAAATGTTTGAGTATAATTCTGTACTCTCTAATCTATTGGTCTCTTTAACTATCTTTGCACTGATACCTCACTTTTAATTTTCACAACTTTATAGCAAATACTATCATTCCATTTCTTAGTGTACAATATCCCAATTTTTTTTTCTTCTTTGAGATTTTCTTATTTATTCTTTGCCTATTTCACATTTAGTAAGCTAGCTATTGCCACAAAATCCTTCTGGGTTTTTTATTGTAAATTCTTTTTGCCTATAGATCAACTTTTGAAGAATATATTTTCAACATTGAGACTTCCAAATCATAAACATGGTATATCCCTTTTTTAACTTAGATCTGTAATTACTCTCATTAATGTTTTGTAGACTTCTATGCAGAGGTCTTTTTAAACATTTTTAAAAAATAAATGTGTGATGGATTTTGCTGCTACTAAAAGTCTTATTGTTTCTTAAAATTTCATTTTCTAATAATTTTTGCTAGTGTATTAAAATATAATTTCATCTTCTAGCTTCATTTTGTAATAAACAATCATGCTAAATTAATTCTTAATTTTAATATTTTATCTATACATCTAGAAAATATTCTATGTTATACAATCACGTTGCCTTCAAATAATAACAATGGTATTTATTCCTTTCTGACTTTTATATTTTTTATTTTCCTTGCTTTGTTTTACTGATCAAGACAGTGTTAAATTTATCAGCAAGTTTAGCAGATAATAAGGAAAGGAAAAGTAGAGATCTTTATCTCATTCCCAATCACAGGAGAAATATTCCATATTTCACTATTAACAGCATTTATTATAGTTTTTTGCAGCTGTCCTTTACTAGCTTAAGAATCTCTTCAATTCTTAATTTGCTAAGAATTATCATGAATCTGTATTGAACTTTTTTGGGCATCTAGTCAAATCATTAAGGCTTTCTCCTTTAATATAAGTGTAAGCTGACTATATATACCTGGGATAAATCCACCTTTTTTGTGATTTATTATCCTTTATACATATAAGAATTTGCTATTATTTTGTTTAAAAAGTTCTATTTATACTTATGATATAAATGCCTTTCATTATTTTCTTGGAATGTTTTCATCAGGTTTTCATGTCAAGATAATGTTAACACTATAAAAGAAATTGAAAAATGTTTCTTCTTTTTCAGTTTTCTGAGTTTGTGTAAGAGTGGTATTATTTCTTCCTTAAATGCTTTAAATTTTAGAGGGGAGGGAGGTGTGGGGTTGGGTGAGTCTGGTGGTGGGTATTAAGGAGGGCACATATTGCATGGAGCACTGGGTGTGGTGCATAAACAATGAATTTTGAAACGCACAAAAAAAATTTAATTTAATTTAATTTTTAAAAAAGGATTCCCTACTTACTATCTGGACCTGATACTTTTTTTTTTAAAGATTTTATTTATTTACGTGGGAAAGAGAGAGAATAAAGAATGAGTCAGGGAAGGGGCAGAGAAGCAGACTCCCACTGAGCAAGAAGCCCTATGAGGGACTCAGTCTCAGGACCTGGGGATCATGTCCTGAGCTGAAGGCAAATGCTTAATTGACTGAGCCACCCAAGTACCACTAAAGTGCCATATTTTAAATTTATATTTTATTTTAAAACATGTTGCTTAATTTCCAAATATTTAGAGATATTCTAGTTTAATTCTACTGAATTAAAAAAGAACATGCTTATGATTTTAGTCCTTAGAAACTCATTAAGAGGGGCATCTGGGTGTCTCAGTCAGTTAAGCTCTGCCTTTGGCTCGGGTCATGATCCTGGTGTCCTGGGATTGAGTCCCACATTGGGCTCCTCATTCCTTGAGGGGCTTGTTTCTCCCGATTCCTCTGCCTGCCGTTCCCCCTGCTTTTTCTGTCTCTCCTTCTGTCAAATAAATAAATAAAATGATTTTAAAAAATGAAATTCATTAAGATTTCCCTTATGCCCCAGCATAAAATCTATTTTGGTAAATGTTAATGTGCATTTGATAAAAGGTAATGCATTCTGTAGTTGTTAGATATAGTTTACTGTATGTGTCAATTAATTCTAGCTATCATGTTTCACTCAGATGCTCTATATACCTTCTGATTTTTTTTTAATCATTACCAAGAGAAGTCTCTCAAAGCTTTAAATTATGATTATGGTTATACTTTTGCCAACTTTTGCTTTACATGTATTGAGGATATTAGGGTAATTAAATTTAAGATAGTTTCTTTTTTCTTCCTGCTAGATTGACTTCTTTTTCTATCATTATGAAATATCCTTTTATCTTTAGTGGTAATATAGTATAGAGTTGAGTTGGTCTGATATTAGTATAACTATGCTGGCTTTCTTTTGGCTAGTATTTACATAGTATATTTTTCTAGACCTTTAGGTTCCATCTTTCTGTCTTCTATTTAAGTTTTGTCTCTTGTAAATAGTTTTTTTTTTAATTTGGTTTGATCATCTTTACCATTTATTTGGAATAGTCTACACATATTTAATGAAATTATGATGTATTTTGTTTAAATCAACTCTCTACTTGTCCTATTCAGTTTTTTTTAAAATTTCTATGTTCTTCTTTTCTTTCTTCTCTTTTTATTTTTTTGAAAAGATTTTTATTTATTTATTTGACAGACAGAGATCACAAGTAGGCAGAGAGGCAGGCAGAGAGAGAGGAGGAAGCAGGCTCTCCACTGAGCAGAGATCCTGATGCGGGGTTCGATCCCAGGACTCTGGGATCACGACCCGAGTGGAAGACAAAGGCTTTAACCCACTGAGCCACCCACATGTCCCTTCTTTTCTTTCTTTTAAAACAGGAGTGTTTTTCCTTATTATTTATTATTTCATTTTCTCCAACTCTTAAATTCTTTCATCTTGATAGTATTTTTAAGTGATTACCCTAGAAATTACATCATGTACTCTTGACCTATTATAGATTACTATAACACTGTTACAACTTTCTAGACATTGCAAAGATCTTAAAATACTTTAACCCCTATTTCCTGTAATTTATGCTATTGTTGATAGGGATTTTCTTCTATACATATTTTTAAACCTTACAATATGTTATTATTTTAAACAAGCAATATTATTTTGTAATATTGCTTTATATTCCCTCACATATTTACCTTTTCTTGTGTTCTTCATTCCTTCTGCCTTCCCATCCTTCCATCTGGGATTATTTTCCTACTGCCTAAATAACTCCCCTCATGTCTCTTTCAGAGTAGGTAAGAAGGTGCCAAATTCCTACATATTTTGCTTGTCTGAAATGTGTTTATTTCGCCTCCTTTTTAAAAATAAACTCACTGAAATGTAATTTGTCTTCATTTTTGGAGGATGTTTTCACTGAGTAAAGAATTCTAGATTAACTATTTTCTTTCAGTACTTTAAAGGTGTCACTTAATGAACTTTCAATAATTAGTTCTCAAATAATTGTTTCTTAAATAAAAGTTTTATTTCTTTAACTAGCTTAACAGAAAAACTAATCAACACTTTGAGATTTAAGAAAGACTTTTGTCTAAATTGAAAACACACTGTGGCTTTTCTGGGAGGAGTTAAGATGGTGGAGAAGGAGGGGAACCCTGAGAATGGCCTTGTCCCTCAAATACAGCTAGATCAACATCCAATCATTCTGAACAACTAGAAAATCAGTATGAGGATTAAGAAAACAATTTGCACAATTGGAGGGAGAGAATGTGGCAGATGTGAGGTTCAGGGCTCTGAATTAGGGGAGAGATAAGCTGCAGTGCCACAAAGGGGAGGAGCCCCTTTTCATGAATGAAATTGGGAAAAGGGAGAGAATGGGAGAGAGAGCAGTGCTGTAGTGTCCCCACAAGATGCCTCAATGTGGGGATACCCTGGGTCACACTGGAAGAGATCACTCCCCTTCCTGGAGTACATTTGGAAGAGAGAATTTTGCCCCTGCAAGGACAAAAGGCCCACTGGGGCCACTGAGTGCCTGTTCAACAGCAGGGGACAGAGGCATGCACAGAGGGTAAATAACCTGGTCGGCAGGTTTTGCTGTGCTTCAGCATAAACTCCAGGCACCTATGCAGGCAAACAACTGCTTTTCTCAGACTGAACTGTGCTAGACATAGCCCTGCCAGGCTCTTTAAGATATGGAGTTTTGAACACCAAACACCTGCCAGAGATAAAACGGGAGAACTGTGGTTCCAGGCATGCCTACTGCCTGGGCACAGACAGCTTGAGGGTAGGGATCTGATGAAATCCAGGGACATGGAAGGGGAGATCGTTTACTTTTCTCTGAGAGCTTCCTGACCAGGGACAGCCAGGAATTCTCCTCCCTAGAGCCTAGAGGGCAGGGTGACGTCAACTTCCACCCACGCCCCCCCACACACTAGCACAGTAGGAATTCAGAGAGAAATACAGTAACATACATCACATTAATAAAAGAGAAGATAAAAACAATATGATCCTCTCAATATATACAGAAAAAGCATTTGACAAAATGAATCATCCTTTCTTGATAAAAACGCTCAAGAAAGTAGGGATAGAAGGAACATATTTCCACATCATAAAGGCCATATACAAAGACCCACAGCTAATATTAGTTTCAGTGGGGAAAACTGAAAGCTTTTATCCTTTTTTTTTTTTTTTTTTTTTTGGTGGGTGGGTAGTTTTCTCCTAAAGTCAGGAAAAGGACAGCAATGTCCACTCTCATGATTACTACTCAACATGACACTGGAAGTCCTAGCCTCAGCATTCAGACAAGAAAAATAAATGGCATCCAAATCTGCAAGGAAGAAGTCAAACTTTCACTTTTCTCAGACAACATGATATTCTATGTAGAAACCTGAAAGATTCCACCAAAAGATTTCTAGAATTGATTCATGAATTCAGCAAAGTCTCAGGATACAAAACCAATGTACAGAAATCTGTTGCATTTCTATACACCAGTAATGAAGCAGCAGGAACAGAAATCAAGGATTGATTCCATTTAGAATTGCACCTAAAAGCATAAGATACCTAGGAATAAACCTAACCAAAGACATAAAAGATCTGCATGCTGAAGACTATAGAACACTTATGAAAGAAATTGAAAATGACACAAAGAAATGGAAAAACATTCCATGCTTATGGGCTGGAAGAACAAATACTGTTAAAATGTCTATGCTACCAAAAGCAATTTACACATTCACTGCAATCCTGATCAAAATAACATCCGTATTTTTCACAGAGTTGGGACAAACAATCCTAAAATTTGTATGGAACCAAAAAAGACCCTGAATAGCTAAACTAATGTTGAAAAAGAAAGGCAAAGCAGGAAGCATCACAAACCCAGACTTCAAGCTGTATTATAAAGCTGTAATCATCAGGACAATATGGTACAAAAACAGACATATAGATCAATGGAAGAGAATAGAGAACTCATAAATGGACCCACAACTATATAGTCAACTAATCTTCAGCAAAGCAGGAAATATCCAATGGAAAAAAGACAGTCTCTTCAACAAATGGTGCTGGGAAAATTGGACAGCTATATAGAGAAGAATGAAACTTGACCATTCTCTTACACTGTACACAAAGATAAATTCTAAATGGATGAAAGACCTCAATGTGAGACAGGAGTCCATCAAAATGCAAGAGGAGAACACAGACAACAACTTCTTTGACCTTCACCACAGCAACTTCTTACTAGACACATCTCTGGATGCAAGGGAAACAAACGCAAAAATGAACTATTGGGACCTCATCAAGATAAAAAGCTTCTGCATAGTGGAAGAAGCAATCAACAAAACTAAAAGTCAACCTACAGAATGGGAGAAGATATTTGCAAATGACATATCAGATAAAGGGTTAGTATTCAATATCTATAAAGAATTTATCAATCTCAGAGCCCCAAACCAAATAATCTAGTTAAGAAATAGGCAGTTTTGAAGGGGTGGGGAAGTGGGAAGTTGGGTGAGCCTGGTGGTGGGTATTATGGAGGGCACATATGGCATGGAGCACTGGGTGTGGTGCATAAACAATGAATACTGTTACTCTGAAAAGAAATTAATAAAAAAAAGAATATAGTTGGGGGGCACCTGGGTGGCTCAGTGGGTTAAAGCCTCTGCCTTTGGCTCAGGTCATGATCCCAGGGTCCTGGGATCAAGTCCCACATCGGGCTCTCTGCTTGGCAGGGAGCCTGCTTCCTCCTCTCTCTCTCTCTCTGCCTGCCTTTCTGACTACTTGGGATCTCTGCCTGTCAAATAAACAAATTAAAAAAAAAAAGAAATAGGCAGAAGACATAGACACTTTTCTAAAGAAGATATTCAGATAGCTAATAAACATATCAAAAGATGCTCAATGTCACTCATCATCAAGGGAAAACAAGTCAAAACTACAGTGAGATACCATCTCACATCTGCAAGAATGGCTAAAATCAACAACTCAGGGAAGAACAGATGTTGGCAAGGATTCAGAAGGGAGCCCTTTTGCACTATTGGTGGGAATGCAAACTGTGCAGTCACTCTGGAAAATAGTATATAGTTTCCTCAAATTTAAAAATAGAACTAACCTGGGGCACCTGAATGGCTCAGTTGGTTAAGCATACAACTCCTGACTCCAGCTCAGGTCAGGCTCTGTCAAGCTCTGTGCTCAGCAGGGAGTCTGCCTGAGATTCTCTCTCTCTTCTTCTGCCCCTGCCCCCTGCTTGCTCGCTCTCTCTCTCTCCCAAAAACAAATAAAGCTTTAAAAAAATAGAACTACCCTATGACCCAGTAATTGCACTACTAGGTATTTATCCAAAGGATACAAAAGTGCTGATTAGAAGGGCACGTGCACCCCAATGTTTATATCAGCAATTTCCAGAAAAGCCAAAATATGGAAAGAGCCCAGACATCCACTGACAGATGAATAGATAAAGAAGAGGTGGCATATATATATATATACATATATATATATGTGTATATATATATATATATATTTACTCAGCCACCAAAAAGAATGAAATCTTGCCATTTGCAATGTTGTGGATGGAACTAGAGGGTATTTTGCTAAGTGAAATAGTCAGTTAGATAAAGACAAATACCATAGGATTTTGCTCTTATGTGGAATTTAAGAAACAAAACAGATGAACATAGGGAAAGGGAAGGAAAAATAAAATAAGATAATAACAGAGAGAGGCAAACCATAAGAGACTCTTAACTATAGGAAACAAATTGAGGGTTGCTGGAGGGTAGGCGCATAGGGGAATGCGTTAAATGGGAGATGGGCAGTACGGAGGGCACTTGTTGGGATGAGCACTGGGTGTTATATTTAAGCGATGAATCACTAAATTCTACTCCTGAAACTAATAGTGCACTATATGTTAAATAACTGGAATTTAAGTTTAAAAAAAGGAAAAAAAACATATTGCTTTTTTTTTCAGTGACTATTACAAAGTTTATCCTTATATTTAGCTGAGATGTTTCTTCTTGTAGCTTCTCATGGTTCATCCTATTTACACTGTTTGTGACCTTCTATAATGAGTTTAATACCTCTTCAACATGACAACTCTTAGAACATTCAAATATAGCTATCATGTTCCTACCTCCCTTTCAGTCTTTTCTCCAGACTAGAGAGATCTAGTCTGTTCATGTGTTCTTCATATATTTGAACAGGTTCAATTATTTCAGTAGTTAGCTCTGAATGTGCTTCAGTTGATTGCCTTCAGCAAGCAAGTGATGACTGTCAATTGATGTCAGCAATATGCAACAATGTTGTATATAAGACCAGTTCCTGAATAGGATTGAATTGACTCTGAATTTGGCAATAGATTTTGGGTCAATCTAATCATATTTTCTGTACTAACCTTTGAAACTAGTACAACAAAAGAAAGAAAAGAAGAAAAAGAAAGGAGGAAGGAGGAAAGAAGATTAACTAATAAGTTTAAGATGTATTACATTTATTTTCAATTTATGGGCAAAAGAACTACATTCCGAGAGTGTTACAAAGCTTTGTTCATTTAAGCTAAATAAATATTTTTTTAGTCAGGAAACAACTATATGAGAGAAAAAAAATTGAAGTTTATTAAATGAGCATTTGTGATTGTAGCAGATAAAATGGAAAGGTATAAATCCAACCAACAAAATGTGATCTTTTTTGTTACATACTGCAAGTCTTGACAGCAGGAATTATTAGCTTTACTTTATTCAAATATACATTCTGAAAGAAGTTGCTGTGGCTGATATTGAAGAGGTTACTGCCTATGTTCTCCTCTAGGATTCTGATGGATTCCTGTCTCACCTTGAGATCTTTTATCCATTTTGAGTTTATCTTTGTGTACGGTGTAAGAGAATGGTCGAGTTTCATTCTTCTGCATATAGCTGTCCAGTTTTCCCGGCACCATTTATTGAAGAGACTGTCTTTTTTCCACTGTATATTTTTTCCTGTTTTGTCGAAGATTATTTGACCATAGAGTTGAGGGTCCATATCTGGGCTCTCTACTCTGTTCCACTGGTCTATGTGTCTGTTTTTATGCCAGTACCATGCTGTCTTGGTGATCATGGCTTTGTAGTAAAGCTTGAAATCAGGTAACGTGGTGCACCCAGTTTTATTTTTGTTTTTCAACATTTCCTTAGCGATTTGGGGTCTCTTCTGATTCCATACAAATTTTAGGATTATTTGCTCCAGCTCTTTGAAAAATACCGGTGGAATTTTGAATAAAGTTTCATGAAGTGAACTAGTGGTATTTAGTGGTACTTAGTCTTTAAAAAACACATTTTATTTATAAACTCTCCTGAATACAGGCATATTAGCATATTAGCATAAAGAAAATATTATTACATTGTTACATGGCAGAGTATTCAAGGTTAAAGCCCAAATATAATCTTTCAGAACTAACCTAACCTTGAAATATAATTATTCATTGTGGCAAACAAAAGATATATTAAAAGATTTGAAATGAAAATTATGCTAAAAGTCTAGTTGCCAATTGTTTTTGAAAGCTCTCAAGGAATGGGTTGTCACATAGGAAGCAATATATAATGCTGCTTTTGTGCCTTCCAAGGTACTGGCAAAATTCTTAGTATCTGGATTTTGTTTCTCCTTAGTAAGCTGTTAGCTTTCATGTACAAAGAGAATGCTACTGGGCCACTGTCAGAAGGCTATGGCTACCCCAGTGGTGGGAGTGGATTTATTCTGAGCTACTTACTATAGATGAAAGGCTTGTACCTCCCTTTTAGTGGAAACCTTTATTCTATGATGTGTTTTTTTATTTATTATTTGTTTAAATTTTTTAATAAACATATAATGTATTATTAGCCCCAGGGGTACAGGTCTGTGAATCACCAGGTTTACACACTTCACAGCACTCACCATAGCACATACCCTCCCCAATGTCCATAACCCCACCACCCTCTCCCTACCCCCTTCCCCCGGTCACCCTCAGTTTGTTTTGTGAGATTAAGAGTCTCTTATGGTTTGTCTCCCTCCCGATCCCATCTTGTTTCATTTATTCTTTTCCTACCCCCCAAACCCCCCATGTTGCATCTCCACTTCCTCATATCAGAGAGATCATATGATAGTTGTCTTTCTCTGATTGACTTATTTCGCTAAGCATAATACCCTCTAGTTTCATCCACGTCGTCACAAATGGCAAGATTTCATTTCTTTTGATGGCTGCATAGTATTCCATTGTATATACATACCACTTCTTTTTTATCCATTGGTCTGTTGATGGACATCTAGGTTCTTTCCATAGTTTGGCTTTGTGGACATTGCTGCTATAAACATTCGGGTGCACATGCCCCTTCGGATCACTACATTTGTATCTTTAGGGTAAATACCCAGTAGTGCAATTGCTGGGTCATAAGGTACCTTTATTTTCAACTTTTTGAGGAACCTCCATGCTGTTTTCCAGAGTAGTTGCACCAGCTTGCATTCCTCCCCGCAGTGTAGGAGGGTTCCCCTTTCTCCGGATCCTCGCCAGCATCTATATGACGTGGTTTTTGATGTGGCATTGTAAAAGCATATGTATGATTCGTTCCTATAGACATTTCAGAACACTGTAAATAGTTAGATTTGTGCTTTTTGTCATTGAAATCAGGCTTCCTCCTCTGGAAAGTATGCAGTAATGGCCTACTAGATTTTTCAGAGCTGGGAGGCCAATCACCATTCCTCCCTGAGAATAAGAATGGGTCCACTAAAGCAAAAGATCATAATCCTGAGAACAAAAGTCAAGATAAGAAACCAAGCTAAGACATTGGTTTCAAACAGTTGGTTTACCAATAAACTAAAAATTTTAAGACTGTCTTCTGCTTCTGGCCATGATGGAGTAGTTTATATCAGATTAAGAATAACTATAAAAGCTGTATAAAATTTTCTAAATATATAATTTTAAGGTATCAGATATCACCCAAAGAAATCATAATTCAAAGGATCTAAGATTCTGGATAGGAGGGAATTACACTGAGGTGAGCTCCACATTCATTGCTGCTTTTATTCTTGGGGCATTCGTCTATTAACAATGTCAAGAGCCAGAGAAGAAGTATCAGTCTGAGCCTCAGAGTAGTCTCACTGTAATAAGAACACCGAAATCGGGGCTGCCAAAGGGGTAGAGCCTTGAGGAGTCATGATCCAAGAAAAAAATAAGCCAGAAATTCTGCAGGCACTTTCCCTTTGAGGTATTTGCTAACTCGTAAGCCACATGTTTGCAGGGATAATGTTATTTCCTCAGTTCAAATACTCCTTAAGTTTCCACTAGTGGCTAAATACTAAATATCAAAGTCTTTCTTATACCATTCACAAAAATAAACTCAAAATGGATTAAAGACCTAAAATGTGAGACCTGACCCATAAAACTCCTAGAAGAAAACATAAGCAATCATCTCTTGACATTGCTCTTAGGAACATATTTATGGATCTGTCTTCTCAGGCAAGGGAAACAAAAGCAAAATTAAACTATTGGGACCACACCAAAATAAAAAGATTTTACACAGAAAAGGATGCTATCAATAAAAACAAAAGGAAATCCAGTGAGTGGGAAGATATTTACAAATGATATCTAATAAGAGATTGATATCTAGAATATATAAAGAACTTACCCAACTCAACACTTAAAAGAAATTTGATTAAAAATGTGCAGAGGAGGGGTGCCTGGGTGGTTCAGTGGGTTAAAGCCTCTGCCTTCGGCTCAGGTCATGATCCCAGGGTCCTGGGATTGAGCTCCGCGTTGGGCTCTCTGCTCAGCGGGGAGCCTGCTTCCCCTTCTCTCTCTGCCTGCCTCTCTGCCTACTTGTGATCTCTGTCTGTCAAATAAATAAATAAAATCTTTAAAAAAAATTTAAAAAAATGTGCAGAGGATCTGAACAGACATTTTTCCAAAAAAGACATACAGATGGCCAACAAATACATGAAAGGTGCTCAACATCACTGATTACCAGGGAAATGGAAATAACAACTATACTGAGATATTACTTCACACCAGTCAGGATGTCTAGTATCAAAAAGACAAAGAATAACAAGTGTTAGCAAAGATGTAGAGAAAAGAAACCCTCTTGCACTGTTTGTGGGAATGTAAATTGGTGCAACCTCAGTAGAAGTATGGAGGTTCTTTAATAAAGCTACCATATGACCCAGTAATCCCACTACTAGCTATTCACCCAAGGACAACAAAAACACTAATTCAAAAACAATATAGGCACACTTATGTTTACTGCAGAATTATTTAAAATAGGCAAGATGTGGAAGCAATCCAAGTGTCTGTTAATAGATGAATGGGTAATGAAGATATGATGTGTGTAATGAAATATTACTCAGTCATAAAAAAGAATGAGATCTTGCCATTTGTGACAACATGGATGAACATAGGGGTATTACACTAAGTGAAATAAGTTAGAGAAATACAAATACCATATGAATCCACTTATAAATAGAATCTAAAAAAACAAAACAAATGAACAGGCAAAGAAACAAAGAAGCAACAACAAAAAAAGACTCTTAAATACAGAGAACAAACTGGTGGCTCCTAGAGAGGAGGTGGGTAGGGGGATGGGTGAAAAAGATAAAGGGGATTAATATATATATAAACTTCCATTTATAAAATAAAAATTCACGGGGTGACAAATTCAGCGTAGGGAGTATAATCAATATAATTTTGTATGGTGATGGATGGTGAGTACCCTTATCATAGTGATCAATGAGTAATGTATAGAGTTGTTAAATCAATATGTTGTACACCTGAAAATAATATAACATTGTATGTTCATTATACTTCAATTAAAAAAATTACTTCTTTCTCATAAGTGGCTGGTAAAAACAAGTCAATTTATTTTTTATTATGTTATGTTAATCACCATAGAGTACATCATTATTTTTTGATATAGTGTTCCAAGACTCATTTTTTATGTATAACATCCAGTGCTTCATGCAATACGTGCCCTCCTTAATACCCATCCCCCCACCCCCCTCTCCTCTAAAACCTTCAGTTTGTTTCCTGGACTCCACAGTCTCTCATGGTTCATCTCCTCCTCCAATTCCATCCCCCTTCATTTTTCCCTTCCTTCTACTAATGTTCTCCATGCTATTCCTTATGTTCCACAAGTAAATGAAACCATATAATTCACTTTCTTTGCTTGACTTATCTCAACTTATTTTTTAAAAGATTTCACTTATTTATTTGAGAGAGAGACTGTACATGCATGAGTGGGATGAAGAGCAGAGGGAGAAGACGACTCCCTGCTCATCTGGGAGCCTGATGTGGGACTCAACCTAGGGAGCTGGGATCATGACCTGAACCAATGGAAGATACTTAACCAAATGAGTCACCCAGATGCCCAAAAGTCAATCTCTTTAGCATGAAAAAATAACCTCTACTGTCTAGTCTCTCCACTTGTGACACCCTAAAATAACCTTCAATGAGTCATACACTTGTGAAATATCATCCCTCTAATCTCTTCCCCTTGACTATGGGTAGAACCTGTGACTTGCTTCTCACAAACAGAATATAACAAAGGTGAGAGATAACACTGCCATGACTATGTTACATTATATGGCCAAAGTGAAGGAATTTTGCAGATATATAATTAAGGCCTCTAATCAGCTGACTTTGAGTTAATCAAAAGAGTATTCTAGAAGGGCCTGGATTAATCAGGTGAAGCCTTTAAAAGAAGATGTAGGCCATCCCTAAAGTAAGAGACTTGAAGCAGCTGAGGCTCCTTGTTGACTTTGAAGAATCAAATTACCATAAATTCTACAGCCACAGTGGCATTAATTCATCCAGCAATCTGAGATCCACATGAGAATGTATCTGGTCAACAACTTGATTATAGTTTTGTGAAACCCTGAACAGAGAACCCAATCACGCTGTATCTAGACTTCTGCCCCGCAGAAATTGTGATTTAATACATTTGTATTGTTTAAAGCTGTTAACTTTGTGTTATTTTCTTATGCAGCAATAGAAAACTAATATACCACTTGTTGCCTCAAACACCATGAATCAGCCAATGAGAACTACTAGTTGTGCTCTGACTTTGATATTCTATTTTACACATTTATGTGTTTATAGATATTGTCCCTTTCCTATTAAATATTCTTCCTTAATATTTTTGCCTGCAAATGTCCCACTCCAGTTCAAGCTTCTACTGTTATTAAAACTTCAAGACCCATTTGACATCCTTTCCACCACCTATAATGGTGAACACTTCCCTAGCATCTACCACACAATATTCCACTCAGCTGTTTATACACCTTACTCATTTATCCATTCCGTGAGGTCAGTGAATATTTTTGTATTAACAACCTGATCTAATTTAATTCCTAACTAGAGTAGAGACTCATTAAACTTGTTAAATTAATGGATTTACATTCAGTTATTGCATTGAATCTTCTTGATGATTTATAGTTAGCTCCTTCCTAAATATAATACCATATTTGATTTGCCATTTGTTGTAAATGTGTGCTTTTGAGATTTGAGACTATGTATTTGGGACTGGGAATGGGATCAATAGACTTGGGGGAAAATCTATATTATTCTATTCTACCTCCTTCATGATTTTATGTATTAATCATATTCTCTCCCTCTCTCCTTGTCTCTCTCTCAGCTTTTCACTTTCCTTTCTAAAGAGATCTTGTCCTCTTGTTCATGTTTCCTAGCTGTTTCAATTATATTCTGTAGCTTCAAAAATTACATAAGTCCTAATAATAAAAAAGGTTATGGACCAAACTTTGTTCTTCTCCTAGCTCTTCCTTTTCATGATCTTTACATTTTTGGTAAGTCTTTACTGACAAGATATCTTCTCTTACACTTCTCTTTAATAGATAAGCCATTTAAGTTAAGTGGCTTCAAAGTAGTTGACTTAACAGCAACTTGTTTAAATATCAAGATTCACAAAATGACATTAGGGAAATCCTACAATTTTGTATTTTCCTCTCCCAACTCTATTTCACTAATTGAGGTAAGGAAAAGTCAAAATATCAGAAAAGACATATTTCCACTTTATTTCTTTAGAATTTAACTGAGAACTAGAGATCAAAGATTCTAAGTGCTCAGTCAGGTTTTTATGATCCATACTACTCTGTCTACCATTGAATATCTTAACTTATTAGTCTATTTCTTGAAGATGACATAAACACCTTGATTTACCTTCTGAGGAATTTATCTTAGGAAATGGAAAAGAGAGTTGAAAAGCATAAAAATCCTGGAATAGCAAATAAACCATTCTTTGGATTCATTAACCATTCCCAAATGTTTATTTAGCTTTGTCTAAACATTTGTATCAACTTGCCAATTTTGAGTTCAAGGTGACAGTCTCAGACCAGAGTGTGCATTATGACAAATAGAGAAACAATGAATGCATTCACAGATTACCTTTATAAATGTGTAACTTATATGGTGATTCAAGGCATGATTTAAGGCATGTTTTTGTCATTAGTATATGAAGGTATTGATAAACTTGGCTCACTGATATGAAATTGAAACATTTATTAAGTGCAAATAGCTACTTCTCAATAAACTTGACAGATTGAAAACATAATTTTCCCCCATCTCCTTTCTACAACCTTACTAAATTGACATTAAATAAGTAAACATGCACAATAGGAAAGAAAACAAAATTTTGGAAGCTGTAAAACAAATCAATGAGCAGTAACTAAGAGCGTACTGAAGAAAGTGAAAACTTAAATCATGTCAGAAAATCAACAAGAAACAAGCCTATTCTTCCCATGCAATTCCTGAAATACAAATATTGAAGACATCAGCTACCTCTGAAGACAGGGTTTAGTGTGGGGCTAAAAAGAGGATTGGTGGAAAGCCTATTAAAAATTATTCTACACAGCCCTATCCCCTCCTTTAATCTTTGGTTTGCTGTTCCAGATAGGGAAAACTGTGTGAACTTTAATGAGACTTCACACCTGAAAACAAGGGTAAGAGTCTCTTTGACTACACTGTAGTGGGGTCAGTCTTAGAGAGACAATGTATTCTACTGACCACACTAAAATATTTGGACAAAATAGGAAAAAGTAATAAATTTGAGCAATAATTTAAAACCCATGCATGAAAAATGAATTTAATGACCAAGAGAATATCTGCCCATCCAAAAGCAATCTGAAGAGAAATCAATGGGCTGTGCACCGAAACAAAAGAAAGTAACAACTGGGAACGCAAGTAATTCTCACTGCAATGCAAACAAACAGAAGGGGTCTTTCTGTCTGGTTCACCAAATGTTCTTCAGAAAAGGATTCCTCGAAAGTATTAAATACATGTGGTGGGGAAAAAAGAACTAAACAGAAGAAGAAATCCACTAGGAACCCAGAAAAAGTACTAACTAGCACTGGTCATAGAAAGTAGGAGAGAAAACAGACATCTGAGAAAAATCAGGCCAATTCGTGGTGATACGTTATTGACTCCCATCTGATTACTTTTTTGGTGAAATCTTCTCTAAATATTGACAACTCCTCCCTGAAAAATTTATTTGCATTCTTTTAAAAAAATGATTTATTTATTTGAGACAGAGAGAGAGTGCTCATGAGCATGGAGGGGAGGGGTAGAGGGCAGGGAAGAGTCTTAAGCAGACTCTATGCTGAGTAGGGAGCCTCACCAGGGCTCAATCTCACGACACTGCGATCATGACCTAGGCTGAGACCAAGAGTGGATCACACAACCAACTGCACCACCCACGTGTCCCTAGTTGCATTCTTATAACAATTTGTTTATACTTTAGTTTAGCTCTGTTTGTAATCTTAGAGCTCTACCAGGAGTTAAATCTATACTCAGTCCCCAGACTTAATGATTTTTATTTAATTCGGTGAGGCCTGAGCTGTGTTAGTTCTTCAAAAGCTCTGTAGGTGATTCTTAGGTACAGCCGGAGCTGACTAGCAGCAAGAAAATTGGAGTTCCTAAAAGATAAACCCCGTCTTTTATTTTTTACCCCTTACTTTAGAACTTAGCACAACAACTTGGAAACAGTATTTTTAAATGTAGCTCCTTTTAGATGGAAGGTATCTACTTTATGTCAAAGGCATAGAAGTGAATATTGTTATATCAACATTCCAGTGTAACCTAAAGGCTTTTAAACATCAACTACAATATATGCAGTAGATGCTGTAGGTTCATTTGTTGGCAGAGTTTGACATCTAAAAAATTTCCATTTGCTTTTGAAAGCCATATCACAGTTCAAAAGAAAAATACACTCATTATGGACATTCATGATTTTTTTAATAGTTACAAAATCCTTTGCTTGCAAAAAGCTATTATTATGATGATTATTATATAAAGCTGGTGCTAAAAATTTTCTCCTTGATAAATCCACACCTGCATTATGAGAAACCTGAGATCACTCCTTGGCTGTGAGGAATGCTATTTCCTCATCTTTCTTGGGCCACTCTGGCCTGCAATAACTAATTACCTGGATTAACTAATTCCTTTGACTAGAACTAATTCTCTGGATCTGTTAACTCTTTAGTAGAATTGCCCATGCAGAAGCAGGAAAAGGGGATACCAGATCAGAATCAAGAAGATCTCTTCCTATTGGTGTTTAATAGTTATTTGTTGAATGAATGCATGCATGAATGAATGAATGAATAGGACTAATTCATCTTTTTGCTTTTCTCACCAGGCCTTAACCTTTGACTATATTCAGAAGAAATATCCTGAAGTCAGGATATTAGGGCCAAAGATGTTAAAAATATATCAGATAAAATAAGAGTAAAGGTTTAAAAAAGAAATAATAAACACAGAGATGTTACTTTTACTTAATACATGTTTAAACTCATAGGGAATTGTAAATAGATCATTAATATATTTTAGGGTTAAGGGTCACATTTTCTTTTCTAAATCTAAAAAAGTAGATAATGTACCATAACTCAATAATTATCATTAATAATTATCATCACCCTTTTATTCTCTATCTTAAGGAAAATAGGCCATTAGTTAAGCAAACAACGAAAGATAGAAATCCAGATTTTTCAAAACAGATAGACTAGAGCCAAGTATTCTTGCATTTACAGTAAGACTCACCATAGGTTTATTCAAATCAGCACTTCTCAAAGTTTAGTTGGCATCAGAATCACCTGGTGGGGGCTTGTTATTGCTGGGTCTTGCTCCCAAGGTTTTGACACGGTAGGTCTGGGATGTGTTCCAATAATTTTATCTCCAACAAGTTGTCAGTTCATGCTGATGCTGCCAGTCCCGGCATCACACTTTGAGAAACCCCAGTGTAAACCAAATCCTTTCCCAGGCTCAGTAGCACCATTTGGTTTCCAGGCAAGGTGGGTCATAAATAAGTTTTCCTTTAAGAACGTGATGTATAGACTTAAAGAGCACTATCTAATAGGCAACTTATGCAAGCCACATGTATAATTTAAATTTTTCTAGGAACCATATTTAAAAACTAAAAAGAAACTAGTAAAGTTAATTTTAATATTTTATTTAACCCTATATATAAAAAATATTACCGATTCAACATGCAAGCAACATTGATATTATTGAGATATTTTATATTTTTTCCTAGTAAGTCTTTTTAAAAGTTGTATATTTTACACTTTCAGCACATGTGATATTGGACTAGCCATGTATCAAGCATTCAATAGCCCTATGCAGCTAGTATTTACCACATTGGACATCACAGCTTGTAGAGACTAGATCTCTATCTCCCACTTTTTAAAAAACTTGTTTAAGACTTAATGTTTTTTTAAGATTTTATTTATTTATTTGACAGAGAGAGAGATCACAAGTAGCAGAGAAGCATGCAGAGGGAGAGGGGGAAGCAGGCTCCCTGCTGAGAAGAGAGCCTGATGCATGCAGGGCTTGATCCCTGGACCCTGAAACCATGACCTGAGCGGAAGGCAGAGGCTTAATCCACTGAGCCACCCAGGTGCCCCAAGACTTAATATTTTTAATTTATCTTGGTTTTCAATGAAAATATTTACTTAATATTTAATTTATCTTTGTTTTCAATAAAAATATTTAAACTAGGCATATACAATGGTAGAAAGACATATTTTCCAGTGAAGGTAAGATAGGCCAAAGCAAAAATAACATTTTCCTCCATTCCATTAAAAATAGCATTTCAATTTATATACAACTTCTCCCATAGATTTGTGTTTTTAAAAATATGTTACTATATAACAACCACTTTTTGTTTGAATAACAGCATCTGAGGCGCTAAAGTACGAAATAGTATGGATCTGAAAGATTTCTTCAATTAAAGTGTTAGAAACTATATTATGTCATAAGAAGTGGATATTTTCTTTTTGTTATAACAACTTCGGTGTTACTTTCATAGTGGATATTCATCACTGAACATTGAGAAAATACAAATAAGCAAAAAGACTATAAAAGTTATCTGTAATCTTATGCCATTAATTCCTTTTATATGTCTGTCCAGATAATTTTCCTTCCTAGTATTTTTGAGAACAATGGCAACATACATAATATTTTGTGACTTGCTTTTCTCAATAACAAGATAAAATGAATAACTTCCCATGCATTCATGTATCATTCTATAAAGTCATTTTAAATGACTGTATAGTATTGAATGGGTATGTCCCAATATATCTAGTCTACTTTTATTGGACAATAAATATTTTTACTCTTATCAATGACATTGGGATGCAAATAAGATAAAAAGCTGTCAGAAATTTGACTAGCATTCCCTACACACACGATGCTAGTGATCCCTTACTAACAAAACTCACTTTTAAGTAATTACTCTCCAACTTTAACCTCCACTGTTTTCAAACTTTAGATTATATCAGAAACATCAGGTCAGTTTTGCGTGTGTGTTTGTTTTTAATGAAAATCAGTAGGCTCTAACTTTAGAATACGATTCAGCAGGATTTGTGTGGGCCTAGGGATCTACATTTATAACAAGCTCCCTCGGTGATTCTATTGCAGGCAGTCCCTATTTTGAGAAACATTGCTCTGGTTCTTATGTTACATTTAAAATAAATTCAATTATATTTTTCATTTACCTACACATACTGCTCGAGGAAATGCTTTGAAATAAATAAAGGCAGAAAATTTATTACTCTGAACGAAATTTCTATTTCTAGTAGTCAAAATCTATTTTTAAAGTCCCTATAATTCTTATTATAACAAACCCAATATTCTAGAACATAATTTCTCCCTTAATACATTTTTAAAGAGAAATGTGGTTAGTGTCTTGCATGTTTTATTTTTTTTATTTTTTTTTAATAATTTTTTTATTTTTTTCAGCATAACAATATTCATTATTTTTGCACCACACCCAGTGCTCCATGCAATCCGTGCCCTCTACAATACCCACCACCTGGTGCCCCCAACCTCCCACCCCCCACCCCTTCAAAATTCTCAGATCGTTTTTCAGAGTCCATAGTCTCTCATGGTTCACCTCCCCTTCCAATTTCCCTCAACTCCCTTCTCCTCTCCATCTCCCCTTGTCCTCCATGCTATTTGTTATGCTCCACAAATAAGTGAAACCATATGATAATTGACTCTCTCTGCTTGACTTATTTCACTCAGCATAATCTCTTCCAGTCCCGTCCATGTTGCTACAAAACTTGGGTATTCATCCTTTCTTTTTTCTTTTTTTTTTTTACAGCTTTATAAACATATTATTTTTATCCCCAGGGGTACAGGTCTGCGAATCGCCAGGTTTACACACTTCACAACACTCACCATAGCACATACCCTCCCCAATATCCATAACCCCACCCCCTCACCCAACCCCCTCCCCCCATCAACCCTCAGTTTGTTTTGTGAGATTAAGAGTCACTTATGGTTTGTCTCCCTCCCAATCCCATCTTGTTTCATTTACTCTTCTCCTACCCCCTCGACCCCCCATGCTGCATCTCCTCTCCCTCATATCAGGGAGATCATATGATAGTTGTCTTTCTCCGATTGACTTATTTCGCTAAGCATGATACCCTCTAGTTCCATCCACGTCGTCGCAAATGGCAAGATTTCATTTCTTTTGATGGCTGCATAGTATTCCATTGTGTATATATACCACATCTTCTTTATCCATTCGTCTGTAGATGGACATCTAGGTTCTTTCCATAGTTTGGCTATTGTAGACATTGCTGCTATAAACATTCGGGTGCATGTGCCCCTTCGGATCACTACGTTTGTATAAATAATCCAATCAAGAAATGGGCAGAGGACATGAACAGACATTTCTGCAAAGAAGACATCCAGATGGCCAACAGACACATGAAAAAGTGCTCCATATCACTCGGCATCAGGGAAATACAAATCAAAACCACCATGAGATATCACCTCACACCAGTCAGAATGGCTAAAATGAACAAGTCAGGAAATGACAGATGCTGGCGAGGATGCAGAGAAAGGGGAACCCTCCTACACTGTTGGTGGGAATGCAAGCTGGTGCAACCACTCTGGAAAACAGCATGGAGGTTCCTCAAAATGTTGAAAATAGAACTACCCTATGACCCAGCAATTGCACTGCTGAGTATTTACCCTAAAGATACAAACGTAGTGTCTTGCATGTTTTAAATGGAAGGCTCTACTCTGCAGCTGATATAAAGGCCTATTTTCTCCACAGAAATGGATGGCATTTGCAAAGTTCTGAATAACCTCTCTAGCCACCATCACAGACTGCTTAGTTGACTGAACTGCCCTCATTAGACAGAGTCCCCATTACCTTTAATGGGCATTTCTCAAGAGTTGGAGTTTGTAGAATTATGCCTGCAAGGCCTAAGCAGTTTAATTGAGAATCTGTTAAAGTGGTTTAAAACTCTATCCACAAATCAAATGCAGTTAATCAGCCTCTCTCTAGCGGCCGTTGACAGGAAGCAGACAATCAGAAATATAGGCTGCCCAGAGCAAACAAAATATATCCCTTCCAGTTTGTTCAGGGGCTTGAAGTGATAAGCCACGAAGAAACTGATAGTCTGAAACTTTGATGAAACCTTGTGAAATATTCCACAGTGGCAGGACAATATCCCTACCCCTACTTCTGAAAGGGAGAAAAGGATACTTGAACACTGTGCATCTGCCTAGAAAATCGAAGGCAACTACCAGACCTTATTATCTTCCAAGAATTACTTTAAAACTTTAGAAAACTCTGTCTCCTGTGGTTGATGGCTTTCACTCAGAATCCAAACAAAATAAACTATTTTTAATGATATATCAATATACTGTGAGCTTTGCCACAAAAAGCAGAGAGAAAAGTTGCACATAGTCTTATATCACATAGTCTCTGTATTGTTTGTTCAGATGAACTCTAACTCATAGTGATTTTCCTCTTATTCTGAATCTCACCAGTTCTGGTAGACACAGTTACTCTTACTATTCTTCATTGCTTATATACTGTGTCAGAATTCTTTCTGAGTTCTTTCAAGAGTATATAAGATTTCCCATTATAAGAATTAATGCCTGCCACTTCTTTTGTATATCCACTAGCACAGTCATAGACACATCATGTTTGCATAATGAACTAATGAAATTGTACCATGTACACATATACACATATATACATGCACACCCTTGCTCTGTGACCTTCTCTGGTTTTTTCAAACTGTAATAGTACTTTTCAAGGAGTGCTGACTGGTTCAGTTGGTAGAACATGGGATTCTTGATCCCAGAGTCATGAGTTTGAGCCCAAAATTGGGCATAGAGTTTACTTAAAATTACTTTACATGATGTGAATAACAGGACTTTAATCAGAGCCAATGGACTCATGACTTATTTGGGATAAATTAATGTCATCAGTGTATCATGTCTGGCCTAACATGCTTTATTATATTTGCTAATAAACACATACATGGAAGGTAAGCATTCTCCCTATTTCTTAAGGGAAGATACTCCTGAAATGAAGTGTAGCCTTTACTGGAAAGCTACAAAGTAAGACAGTATCCATGTATAAGTCTCATCATACTGATTTGCCTGCAGCAAACTTCATGAACATTTTCACGAATTAATACATTTACTAGTCTGCCAGGGAGAGGACAGGATTATCTTTTTAAACTAGAATTATGGGGCTAGAGGCAGATAGAGAAATGTGGTATAATAGAAAGTACAATGTAATGTGACTCAAAAAGAAAGGGTTCCTTTCTCAGATGGACAAGTCACCTTGAACAAGCCATATGCCTTCCATGAAATAAAAAATGTTAGACTAAATTTATTTATTAAATATATATTTAATGCCTACAAGGTCCTTTTCTAGGTGTTAGGAATATAGCAGAGAACAAGAAAAATTCCTGCCCTCTGGAGCTTACATTCTAGTGAGAGAGAAAGACAATAAACTACTAGATTAGAAAAATTATAGTTTTGGGTACTGATAAGTGATATGAAGGAAAATAAAGAAGGTTAAGGGGATACAGAGGGAAGAAGAATGAAGAAATGGCAAAACAGAGCTTGGGGAAGACTTCTTTGAAGTGATATTAGAACAGAGGCCTGACTGATGAAAAGGAGATTACTATAAAAACAGCTGGAGGAAGAGTCCAGGCAGAGGAAACAGAAAATGTAAAACCCCTTTGCTGAAAATATGTTTGGTCTTTTCAAATAACAGGAATAAGATCAGTATGTCTAAAGTAGAGTGAGCCAGAAGGAGAGTAGTAGGAGATAGGTTGAAGAGGTAGGCAGAAGTCAGATCATGAAGGGACTTGTAGATCATGGTGAGAGGTTCGGATTTTATTCTATGCATCATAGAATGTCTTTAAAGTATTTTGATCGGGGCGCCTGGGTGGCTCAGTGGGTTAAGGCACTGCCTTCGGCTCAGGTCATGATCTCAGGGTCCTGGGATCGAGCCCCACATCGGGCTCTCTGCTCAGCAGGGAGCCTGCTTTCCCCTCTCTCTCTGCCTGCCTCTCTGCCTACTTGTGATCTCTCTCTCTGTCACATAAAAAAATAAAATTAAATTAAAAAAAATAAAGTATTTTGATCCAGGAATGACATAATTTAATTAAAAGGCAGAGTCAACAGAACTCGCAAACTGATTCATTAGATGTGGGGTATGGGAGGGAAAAGAGGAAGTAAAGATGACTCTTGGCATTTGGAGCTGAGCAATAATTATCTAATGGTTCTTATTTCAGACATTTCACCTATGTTCATAGGTAAGATTGAACTATTCTTTACTGAGTCTGCACTTTCCTGCTTTTTTTTTTAAATCAAAGCTACACTAGCATCATAAAGTAAGTTGAGTAGTTTTCTTTCTTTTTTCCAATTTCCAAAGTTGTTACTGTAATTTAGATTGTTTTATCCTTGAAATTTAGGGGAAATTTTCCAGGAAAAACATCTAATCACCTTGATCTGGGGTTATTTTTAAAGGTAGGTTAATTTTTATTATCAATTCAATGAATTTAAGCATATTAGTTTATGAAGATTTTCTAATTTTTCTTGAGTCAAATTTAATACATTATATACTCTATGTCAATTGAATTTATGTTTTCAATTTTGTTAGCATAAAGTTGCTCCATAATATTCTCTTCTGATTCTTCAAATCTTCATTTTACTTATTATATTGCTGTTTTCATTCCTAATACTACTTGTACATGCTTTTCTCTCCCTTTTTCCTTTCTGTAGGTCAATAAGCCTCATGAAACAGTCTTAGAAGTAGAAGGCTCTGAGGAAAATTATTTAGAGAAGATCTGAAAATGTATCATTTTAATAGCACATCTCCCAGTCGTTCCCATTCTTTCTTCTTGTGTAGAGGACTCATAAATTAGATGTGTGGGTGGGAATGTAGGATGGGTGGGATGCTGTGAGAGTGAGGAGAGTTATACAATTAAAAAAAATTAGGAAAAAAAGAAAAACAAAACCCCAAGATATCACTTTATTAGGTTCTAAAAAATGCAACTTTGTTATGCTTACCACATTCAAAGAGGAAATTAAAGTATTTAAAGTAATTTAATTTAAAAATTTTTGAAATCAAGCAATCTCAATTTAACATTCATGTCATGGCAGGTTTGTCACCATTGGATACACAGATGGAGAAAAATAGCAATATATTTCAAAAAATAAATTAATTCACAGAGAAGTAAACAGAATAATGGAAATTCAACATAAAGCAGTTGGGGAAAACATTAAAAAATACTATAAAACAACATAAAAGATGTTTCATACTAGAGACTGACAGTTGTTGCAGTTAAGATTGGTTGATATGTGGAATACTTACAGATCAGCTATAATCTAGAGTACTACCAGTCATCTGAGATAAAAGACAATCCAACTAGAAATAAGTATATACCACACATCCTAATGGTTGTGATTCCTCGGGCAACTGTGAAATGAGAATACTGGTCCTTAAAGGAGAAAGCATGACATTGAGTTATCACATTTTTGTGGTTCCCCAATATCAAAAGGTAGAGTGGACCCTATAGGCCTCAGAAGATTCTTTATGCCAGAAGGAAAACATGTTTCTAAAGATATGTTGATGGAATGGAACCCAAATACCTTTGTTACTACTAGATGTTTGACTACACCTATGATACAATACTATGGCCATCTCAACTAGTTATATATAATAAGGGAAATTCGACCAGGAAAGTATTCTCTAAGTCAAATCTCATTCTAACCTGTTAGAGCCAAGGGGAAAAAAATAAGAAACATAACATGATGGGATGTATAAAGCTAGAATTAAAAAACAAACAAACAAACAAGCAACAACACATTCAGGGGAGAACTTTTCAATTTAGTGCAGAACTGTCAAGAGAGGAACACTTAACCCAGTGACTGTCAACAATGACCATTAGTGACAGAGTAGTACACAAATATGAAGAGAACATTTGCAAGTAGAATGTAAGATACAGAGGCAATTTTAAGTCACTTCTTGACCCAATAGTCTTCCCCTCCTTGGACTCAACAATCCAAACTATAGTTGTAAGTTAGGAGCCAGAATGCTCTCAGTTTTAACCCTGACTTTGATACCCACTATTGTATGAGAGAATAGAACACCATTTATCCCTTCTGTGTTCTCATTATTATTGTCTGTAAAATAGGGATAATATAATTGACTTTAAAGTTCTGGGAAATCATAGAGGACACCCATTATTTTCCCTTTGTTACAAGTCTGCTCAATCACTTTCCAAGAGAGTTGGTCCTTTGGATTTTACTGTGGTATTTACATTTCTAAGTGTTTTCTAAGTTTATTTCCATTAAAAGCCCAACGGAGAATTACCTTCAAAAGTTGTTTTTTTTTTTTAATAACTTCTCATCTTGGGTGGAACCAGAATTGTTGGGGAGAAGAGAGGGAATAACATCCAACTAACATATGTAAAGGTGACAACTTAATGCATTGTTTACTGAACTGATTACATTTAATGAAAAGTTTTTTGTTCTTTTTTTACCAAAATTGGTTAGTCTTGTCTAAGTAAGAGCCTTTAATATAGCTCACTTCCTCCCCTTTAAAGATTCACAAAATAGTATAAATTTCATAGTGGAATAAGAAGATTTGGGACATTGTATTAAATACCACCAACTCTTAATGCCACCTCCCAAAAGAAGCCACAGCTATAATAGGACAATGAACTTGCTGAACAATATTTTATTTCCTATTGAATAGCATTTTAATTACTTTACATAAATTTTAAAATGCATTAAATATGCTCTTTTAAAGATTATTTGATGGGGTACCTGGGTGACTCAGTTGGATAAGCTTATGCCTTTGTCTTTGTCTCAAGTCATGATCCCAAGGTCCTGGGATTGATCCCCTTGGGCTCCCTTCTCAATGGGCAGTCTGCTTCTCCCTCTGTCCCTCCACCCCTCCAACCCCCCTACCTTGTTCTCTCTCTCTCTCTCTCTCTCTCTCTCTCACTCACTTGCTCATGCTGTCTTTCAAATAAATAAATAAAATCTTAAAAACAGAGTAAACTTTTTGGTCCCTTTGGATAGTGTATATACTTTATCATCAGCTTATTTCCTTCACAGCATTCACCACAATTTATAATCCTCTTCTTCTTCCTTTAGCTTTTATTTGGTTATGGCCTTTCTCACTAGAAATTAATGAATGAAATATAAAGTCATTTCAGATATAAAATATTTATGATTTCTAACCTGACCTTACAGTTATTTACATTGGCCAAGCTGGAAACTGTTACCTGTAATATTAGTAATATTTCTAGAAGATAGATATATAAAGATAGAACATATCCTAAAAGTTATCATTTCTTAATTATACAGCTGCCTTTATGGAACTGCCATGTTGCTCAGTGCTAAATATACAACCTGTGAGAGGGACAGCTGGGTGGCTTAGTCAGTTAAGGGTCTGACTCTTAGTTTTGGCTCAGGTCATGATCTCATGGATAGTGAGATTGAACCCCACACTGGGCTCGAAGCTCAGTGGGGAAGTCTGCTTGAGACTCTCCCTCTGCTCCTCCCCGCCATCTCTCAAATAAATAAATAAAATCATAAAAAAAACAAAAACCAAAAACTCTTTAGACTTAAAGCTGAGAGAATTTTTTACAGATAAACAAATAGTTAGATAGTAGAATATTTATTTTTAGATCCAGAAAGAATTGTCAATGTTAACAGCATTTTTACTAGCTAGAAAAAAATTCAAAATAGTGTAATTCCTACTAACCTAGAGAAATTTTTTTTCTCACTCCCTATGAGGGCTCACCCAATTTGTGTCAGAGTTCAAATAACAAAAAAACCATCTCAGCTGATGTAATTTGGAGGTTAACAGTGGTAATTTGTGAAAAACAACCTCTCAGAACTTTTTCCATTACAGCTTAATCTACTGTGTCAAAAAGTACTTAACTTCCTAAGAATTATTTTTCACCTTCCTGGTCTCTGTTACATCAGAAGCCAGAGGTGGCTAGAAAGGCAAAGTTTGGTTTCCTTTTGGCCTTGGCAGTTCCTTCCCAGAAAACAAGGAGCTGCTCTACTTCTATAACATTCATATTAGGAGAGAAAAACTAAAGAGAAATCATGGAAATGCCAAGTATAAATGTATCTTGGTGTGTGGTACTGGTAGAAAAACAGACACATAGATCAATGGAACAAAATAGAGAACCCAGAAATGAACCCTCAACTCTATGGTCAACTAATCCTCAACAAAGCAGGAAAGAATATCCAATGGAAAAAAGTCTCTTCAACAAATGGTGTTGGGGAAATTGGACAGCCACATGCAGAAGAGTGAAACTGGACAATTTCATTACACCATACACGAAAATAGACTCTAAACGGATGAAAGACCTAAATATGAGACAGGAATCCATCAAAATCCTAGAGAAGAACATAGGCAGCAACCTCTGTGACCTCAGCTACAGAAACTTCTTGCTACACACATCTCCAAAGGCAAGAGAAACAAAGGCAAAAATGAACAATTAGGATTTCGTAAAAATAAAATGCTTTGGCACAGCAAAAGAAACAGTCAACAAAACCAAAATATAGTGAGCAGAATGGAAGAAATTTGCAAATGGCATATCAGATAAAGGGCTAGTATCCAAAATCTATAAAGGACTTATCAAACTCAGGGTTTCCTGGGTGGCTCAGTCATTAAGCACCTGCTTTTGGCTCAGGTAATGATCCCAGGGTTTTGGGATCAAGCCCCACATCAGGCTCCCTGCTCAGTGAGAAGCCTGCTTCTCCTTCTCCCACTCTCCCTGCTTGTGTTTCCTCTCTTGCTGTGTCTCTTTGTCAAATAAATAAATAAAATCCTTAAAAAAAAGAAAAACTTATCAAACTCAACACCCAAAGAATAAATAATCCAATCAAGAAGTGGTCAGAATACATGAACAGACATTTCTCCAAAGGAGACACACAGATGGTCAACAGACTCATGAAAAAATTACTCAACATCACTTGGCATCAGGGAATATAAATCAAAACCACAATGAAATACCACCTCTCACTAGTCAGAATGTCTAAAATTAACCATTCAGGAAATGACAGGTGTTGGCAAGGATGCAGAGAAAGGGGAACCCTCTTACACTATTGGTGAAAATGCAAGCTGATGCAGCCACTCTGGAAAACAGAATGAATGTTCCTCAGAGTGTTGAAAAAATAGCTAAACTATGACCGAGCAATTGCACTACTGGGTATTTACCCCAAAGATACAAATGTAGTGATCTGAAGGGGTACCTATACCCAAAGTTTAAGCAGCAACGTCCACAATATCCAAACTATGGAAAAAATCCAGATGTATATCAACAGATGAATGAATAAAGAAGATGTAGTATGGTGAGAGGAGAAGAAAAGATGGAAGAGGAGTAGGGGAACCTATTTCAACCAGTCACCTGAACTGAGCTGGATATCTCCCAGGCCATTCTGAACACCCAAGAAATCAGCCTGAGATGTAACAGATATATCTGGATCTCCACAAACAATATCTCCGGCAACTGGTCTCAAGGTATGAAGCAGGGAGCTGTGATTCTGCAGGCAGATATTGGAAGATAAATGAAAGGAGGCAGGAGTGGCCATAAATGCTGGAGCCAGGAAGGCGAAATAACACAGGATCACAAAAGCCTCCCATGCTGGGAACCAGGCACAGACTCACAGACTGGTAGTGGTGGAGAAAGGACTTTAGGGAAGCCCCCCAGACTGAAACCTGGAGCTTTGGGGGCATGCATGCCAACTGAGGGTGGCTTACAGTTTTAGAAGCACAAAGGGTAAAGACATGGCCAAACCTGGAAGTGAGGGCTGGGTGTGCTGCTGTGGGGACACATAACCCAGGACACTGCTGTTTTTTAGCAGCATAGACAGACACAGAGATAGTGTGGCCTGGAGAGCTCAGTGAAGATCAAACTGCGATGTCTCTGTTCTGAGACAGAAGTTTGGATAAGGTCACTTCTGCTCTCTCGAAAGAGACATGGAAAGCTGCCAGGGAAAGTCACAAGAGAACAAAAGCCCCCCAAACCTGTTTTTCACTGAGCCCACCCCCCACCAGGGGTAGGGCAACTCTGCCCAAACAGGGTTGCCTGAGTAACAGTGAGGCAGGCCCCTCCCTCAGAAGACAGTCTGGAAGAACAAGAGGTGGACAACCTTAAAGTCCCTGTAAAACAGGTACATCTTCCTTGGATTGTGGTAAAAAATGTGGACACTGTATATTCCCTCAAACACCCCTCAACAGAATGACTAAGAGGAGGCATCCCCAACAAAGGAAAGATTCAGAGACCATGGTCTCTGCCACAGAACTAATGGATATGGATATAACCCAGATGTCAGAAATTGACAGCAGAGTAATAATTATCAAGGTGAAATCTAGGCTTGAGAAAAATATTAACGACAATACAGAATCTCTAAGAGCAGAAATGAGATCTAATCAGGCCAAACTTAAAAATGCTATGAATGAAATGCAGTATAAACTGGATAATCTGACTGCCAGGGTAAACGAGGTAGAAGAATGAATTAGTGAGATAGAGGATAAGATGATAGAAAAGAAGGAAACTGAAGCTGCCTGGAAAAAAAACAGATGAAAGCCCAAGAGATCAGACTGAGAGAGATTAGTGACTCAATGAAACATTCCAGTATCAGAATTCTTGGGGGGTACCTCAGTGGCTCAGTCATTAAGCGTCTGCCTTCAGTTCAGGTCATGATCCCAGGATCCTGGGATGGAGCCCTCCATCAGGCTCCCTGCTCAGCAGCAAGCCTGCTTTCCCTCTCCCACTCCTCCTGCTTGTGTTCCCTCTCTTGCTGTGTTTCTTTCAGTCAAATGAATAAATAAAATCTTAAAATAAATAAGAATGATTGGGACCTCTGAGGGGGTGGAGAGAGATTTAGAGGATATATTTGAGGAAATCATAGCTGAGAACTTCCTTAATCTGGGACAGAAAACAAGCATTTGTGTCCAAGAGACAGAGAGGACCCTGCCCAAGATCAATGAAAACAGACCAATGCCACGACATATAACAGTACAATTTGCAAATCTTAGATCCAAGGAAACAATCTTGAAAGTGGTGAGAGGGAAGAGATTTCTTATGTACAGAGGGAGGAACATCAGAAAAATGTCAGACCTGTCCACAGAGACCTGGCAAGCCAGAAAGGGCTCGCAAGACATATTTAGGGTGCTAAATAAGAAGAACATGCAGCCAAGGATACTTTACCCAGCAAGCCTGTCATTCAGAATGAATGGAGAGACAAAGAGCTTCCAAGATCAGCAGAAATTGAAAGAATATGTGACCACCAAGCCAACCCTGCAAGAAATATTAAGGGGGTTCTGTAAAAGGAGAAAGACCCCAACTTGTGATATAGAACAGAAACTTACAGAGACTATCTATAGAACCAAGAACTCCACAGGCAATATGATGACAATAAAAGCATCCAATAATCAATAATCACTTCAATAATAACTCTTAATGTAAATGGCCTAAATGCTCCCATGAAACAGTACAGGGTTGCAGATTGGATAAAAAGACATGACCCATCCATATTCTGTCTATAAGAAACTCATTTTGAACCTAAAGATAAATAGATATTGAAAGTGAAGGGATGGAGAATCATTTTTTCATGCCAATGGACCTCAAAAGAAAGCTAGGGTAGCAATTCTCATATCAGACAAATTAGATTTTAAGCTAAAGATTGTAGTTAGAGATATAGAAGGACACTATTTCATGCTTAAAGGGTCTATCCAACAAGAGGATCTAACAATTGCAAATATCTATGCCCCCAACATAGGAACAAGCAACTACATAAGCCAACTATTGACCAAAATAAAGAGACACATTAATAATAATAACTTGCTAAGAGTAGGAGAGTTCAACACTCCATTCTCAGCAATAGATCATCTAAGCAGAAAATCAACAAATAAACAATAGCTTTGAATGACACACTGGACCAGATGGACCTCATAGATACATACATAACATTCCACCCTAAAACAACAGAATACTCGTTCTTCTCAAATGCACATGGAACCTTCTCAGAATAGACCACATACTGGGTCACAAATCAGGTCTCAACCAATACCAAAAGATTGAGATTATTCCCTGCATATTCTCAGACCATGATGTTTTGAAACTGGAACTCAATCACAAGAAAAAAAAATTAGAAGAAATTCAAACATTGGAAGCAAGACTAACCTGCTTAAGAATGCTTGGGTCAACCAGGAAATCAAAGAAGAACTTAAACAATTCATGGAAACCAAAGAGAATGAAAACACATCAGTCCAAAACCTATGGGATACTGCAAAGGTGATCCTAAGGGGGAAATATATAGTCATTCAAGACTCACTCAAAAAAAAAATAGAAAAATGCCAAATATACAAATTAACTTTATACCTTAAAAACTGGAGAAAGAACAATAAATAAAGCCTAAGAATACAGTAGAGCAAATCAGCAAAACTAGAAGCTAGTTCTTTGAAAGAATTGATAAGATAGATAAACCACTAGCCAGGCTTACCCAAAAGAAAAGAGAAAGGACCCATATTAATAAAATTATGAATGAAAGGGGAGAAATCATGACTAACACCAATAAAATAGAAACAACTCTTAGAAATTATTATCAACAACTATATGCCAATAAATTAATCAACCTGGAAGAAATGGATACATTCCTGGAAACCTATAAACTACCAAGACTGAAACAGGAAGAAATTGACAAAATGAATAGACCCATAACCAGTATTGAGATTGAAGCAGTGATCAAAGACTCCCCCCACAAAAAAAAAAAAAAAAAAAAAAAAAAAAAAAAAAAAAAACAGGAGGGCGCCTGGGTGGCTCAGTGGGTTAAGCCGCTGCCTTCGGCTCAGGTCATGATCTCAGGGTCCTGGGATCGAGTCCTGCATCGGGCTCTCTGCTCAGCAGGGAGCCTGCTTCCCTTCCTCTCTCTCTGCCTGCCTCTCTGACTACTTGTGATCTCTGTCTGTCAAATAAATAAATAAAATCTTTGGAAAAAAAAAAAAACAGGAGTCTAGGTCCTGGTGGAGTCCCTGGGGGAATTCTACCAAACATTCAATGAAATAATACCTATTATCCTGAAGCTGGTTCAAAAAATAGAAACAGAAGGAAAACTTCCAAACTCTTTATGAGGCCAGAATTACCTTGATCCCCAAACCAGGCAAAGACCCCATCAAAATGGAAAATTACAGACCAATATCCCTGATGAATACTGATGCCAAAATTCTCAACAAGGTCCTAGCTAATAGGATCCAACAGTACATTAACAGGATTATCCATCAGGACCAGATGGGATTTATCCCTGGGATGCAAGGGTCGTTCAATATTTGCAAGTCAATGTGATAGAACAAATCAATAAGAGACAAGAACCACATGGTCCTCTCAATTAATGCAGAAAAAGCATTTGACAAAATACAGCATTTTTCCTGATTAAGATTCTTCAGAGTGTAGGGATGAGGGAATATTCCTCAATTTCACAAAAACCATTTAAGAAAAGCCCAAGCAAATATCATTCTCAATGGGGAAAGCTGAGAGCCTTCCTCTTAAGATGAAGAACATGAGAGGGATGCTTGCTTTCACCACTATTGTTCAACATAGTACTAGAAGTCCTAGAAAAAGCAATCAGACAATAAAAAGAAATAAAAGGCATTCAAATTGACAAAGAAGAAGTCAAACTCTCTCTCTTCACAGATGACATGATACTTTATGTGGAAAACCAAAAAGATTCAACCCCCAAATTACTAAAACTCATATAGCCATTCAGTAGTGTTACAGGATACAAAATCAATCCACAGAAATCAGCTGCTTTCCTATACACTAACAATGTAACTGTAGAAAGAGAAATTAGGGAATTTATTCCATTTACAATAGCACCAAAAACCTTAAGATACTTGCAATAAACCTAACCAAAGAGGTAAAGGATCTATACTCTAAAAACTACGGACCACTTATGAAGGAAATTGAAGTCACAAAAAGATGGAAAAACATTGCATGCTCATGGATTGGAAGAATAAATATTGTTAAAATGTCTATGCTGCCCAGAGCAGTCTATACTTTCAACGCCATCCTGATAAAAATACCATCGGCATTTTTCAAAGTGCTGGAACAAACAATCCTAAAATTTGTATGGAACCAGAAAAGAATCCAAATCACCAAGGAAATGTTGAAAAAGAAAAACGAAGCTGGGAACATCAAGTTGCTTGATTTCAAGCTATATTACAAAGCTGTGATCACCAAGACAGCATGGTACTGGCACAAAAGCATACACATAAACCAATGGAATGGAATAGAGAGCCCAGATATGAACCCTCAACTCTATGGACAACTAATCTTTGACAAAGCAGGAAGAAATATCCAATGGAAGAAACACAATCTCTTCAATAAATGGCGCTAGGAAAATTGGACACCTATATACAGAAGAATGAAACTCAACCATTCTCTTACACCATATACAAAAATAAACACAAAATGAACAAAAGACCTCAAGTGAGATAGGAATACATCAAAATCCTAGAGGAGAACATAAGCAGTAGCCTCTTCGACATCGGCCACAGCAACTTCTTTCAAAAACACATCTCCACAGACAAGGGAAACAAAAGCAAAAAAGGAACTTTTGGGACTTCAAGATAAAAAGCTTCTGCACAGCAAAGGAAACCATCAACAAAATGAAGATACAACCCATGGAATGGGAGAAGATATTTGCAAATGACACTATAGATAAAGGGCTGGTATCTAAGATCTAGAAAGAACTTCTCAAACTCAACACCCAAAAAACAAATAATCAAGTCAAAAAATGGGCAGACACATGAATAGACAACTTCTCCAAAGAAGACATACAAATGAGTAACAGACACATGAAAAAGTGTTCAACATCATTGGCCATCAGGGAAATCCAAATAAAAACCACATTGAGATACCACCTTACACTGAGAATGGCAAAAATTGACAAGACAAGAAACTGCAAATCTTGGAGAGGTTGTGGAGAAAGGAGAACCTTCTTACACTGCTGGTGGGAATGTTGGTTGGTATAGCCACTTTGGAAAACTGTGTGGATGTTCCTCAAAACGTTAAAAATAGAGCTACCCTATGATCTGGGAATTGCACTACTGGGTATTTACCCAAAGATACAGATGTAGTGAAAGAAAGGGCCATACATATCCACAATGTTCATAGCAACAATGTCCACAATACCCAAACTGTGGAACAGGCTGAGATGCCCTTCAACAGACAAATAGATAAAAAAGATGTGGGCCATATACACAATGGAATATTACCCAGTCATCAGAAAGGATGAAAACCCAGCTTTTGCATCAACATGGATGGAACTAGAAGAGATTATGCTAAGTGAAATAAGTCAAACAGAGAAAGTCAATTATCATATGGTTTCACTTATTTGTGGAACATAAGGAATAGCACGGAGGACATTAAGGGAAGGAAGTGAAAAATGGAGAGGGAAATCAGAGGGGGAGGTGAACCATGAGAAACTATGGGCTCTGGGTATTAAACTGAGGGTTTTAGAGGGGAGGGGTGTAAGGGGATGGGTGAGCCCAGTGATGGGCATTAAGAAGGACATGTATTACATGGAGTACTGGGTGTTATATGCAAACAATGAATCATGGAACACTACCTCAAAAACTAATGATGTACTGTATGGTGACTAACATAATATAATAAAAACAATTACAAAAAAATAAAGCCATTGGGGACATCTCAAAAACAAAGATGTGGTATGTATATATATACATAAACATATTATATGTGTATATATGTGTGTGTGTGTGCATATATATATACACACATATACATATATGTGTGTATACATACACATATACATATATATGCATATACACACAGTGGAATAATACTCAGTCATCAAAAATGAAGTCTTTACATTTACAACAATGTGGATGGAACTAAAGGGTGTTATGCTAAGCGAAACAAGTAAGTCAGAGAAAGACAATTACCATATGATCTTATTGATATATGGAATTTAAGAAATGAAACAGAGGATCATAGGGCAAGAGAAGAAAAAAGACAAAATGCAATCAGAGAGAGAGACAACCATAAGAGACTCTTAAACATAGGAAACAAACTAAGGGTTGCTGGAGGGGAGGGAGAGGGACGTGGGGTACCTAGGTAGTAGATATTAAGAAGGGCGCATGATGTGATGAGTACTGGGTATTAATAAGACTGATGAATCAATGACCTCTACCTCTGAAACAAATAATACATTATATATTAATTGAATTTAAGTAAAATTAAAAAAAAATGTAACTTGATCATGGATCCAGCATCTGATGATAGAAGGAAACAGGTAATTGCTCTTCTTAAGAGTCAAAGAATAAGATGGAATAGGATTCATAAATTTCTTCATTAATGTCTCACAGGAGGAGATGCTCTTTATATTAGATAGCAAAAATAAGAGTATTATGCAACATAAGCAATCATGGGAATGAGAGGGACTAGCATTTGTTAATGCATAACATGTGACAAGTACTATACACACATTGTCTCATTTAATCCTCAGAGTGATCCTGTAGCATGGGAACAGTTACTCCCGTTTTACAGATATGGAAACTAAGGTGCATAGAAATTTGTTTGCTTCCCTGAGGTCATACACGTAGTAAATGGCAGGGGTAGAATTTGAAACTTGGTGTTTCTTGTTTCAGTGTCTCCACTCTAGCTGTGTTGCTTCCATAAGGAATTCACTGACATATCACTATGGGAGAGAGTTGTCAACTAAGTTTTGGACATCAAATAGCTACTAAGTGCCAAATAGAGCCCTGCCAAATCAAGTGGGCTCTCAAATTACACAGCCTGATAGAAAGTAACCAACTCTTCAATCACCTAAAAATTAGAAAATACCTCAATAAACCCCGGGTCATTAACTGGGGTACATTAACAAGTTGAGTGAACACAAAAATGAATAATAAAAGGCTCTAGAATAAGTGGTTCTTTAATGGAAATGAATGGAATTCCATTAAGGCCATGAGAATCTGATGAACAGTAGGAAATTGCTCCCTAGAAAAATAGCTCTGTATGAGACAACATTTTAGTAAAGAATTTCAGTGGCTTTTTGGTATCCCTGAAGCCTCTGGTGATAGACCACAGCATTGCTACTAATACTTCTCCTTTCCTTATATTCATGTCCTTCGCCATAGGACTTCATGGCTCTTCCCACTACAGGCAGAGAATATTCTTTGTCCCATTGATGTTGGCCTTAGCCAATAATTTGCTTTGGTCAATGTAAATGACATAATGCTGGTTTCAACCTTAGTCTTTAAGAGCCATTGCATATTTCTGTTCATCCCTCTTACATTTTTGCCATTACCAGGAGAATAAAATGCTCCAGGTAGCTTTTTGGTCCAAGAAAGATGAGAGACATAGAAAGTACAGGTGGACTCAACCTGAGACTTGAAGCACAACCTAGCTAAGCCCAGCCTAGATCACCCAACCACCAGCTAAGTTGCAAATGTATAAATGAGAATAAATGATTGTTGGTTTTGAGCCAGTGAGTTTTGGGACATTTTTTTAATGCAGCATTATTACAGCTGCATTATGGTTTATTGTTATGCCCATTCATAGAACTTCTCCCCCTCAAGAGTCTATATGCTAAGATCCTCTGCTCTAGAATATTTTATTATGTAAGTTCAGTGTGCTTCTTTATACTGTACACATATTTTTTAAATTAGTGTCTGAATTCAATTTTACATAAGTCAAATGCCATATTTTCCACCAAATTACATTATAATGTTTAAGGTGTTTAATCTTCATTTCAGTGATCATCACCTAGCAGCAATTTCTAACATGTTAGCTATTTGCCTCCCCCTCAGGTTTTTCTGATGAGTTTGTCAATTGATCAACAAATATATACTTAAAAGTACAAAGGAAGAACCTCTTCAAAGGAACCCTGCAGTGAATCCATTTGTAAGTTGAAGAATCCTTCCTTCTGTAATGGGAAGAAACTTTTCCTTATTCATCTCTTTGGTAAGCTTGATTTTTTGACACCTGGGTATCTGAAAGCAGGGTACCTAAATTACCAAGGCTGCCTCTAAGCAAAGTGAGGTATTTATCTTGATGCAAAATAAATAATACTATCCACTATGTTTTGGTTGCTGAAAATTTTGTGTGATACTTCAAATTCATTCCATGTGAACAGTGTTTATATGAACATTACTGCAACAGAATTCAAGGTATATGACTGAGAAATATCCATTTCTGGTTTACAGTTCTTTCTAGGAAGAAAGAAAACCAAATGGACAAGGTAGGGTTTGGCAGAGTCCATTGCATTTAGATGCCTGATTAATATTTATGGAATATAATTTGCAGAAAATGGAAATGGATTCTAATCATGGCTCTGTGACCTACCAATTTTGTGACTTTGGGCAAATCACTTAGCCTCTCTAGGCCTCTGGAAAGTAGGGGGATGGAGCTCCTCTAGGGTAAAAACATTTTATTTATTTTTATATTTCCAGTCACCCAATAAATACAGAAGAAAATTCAGGGTGAAGGAAGACAGAGAGATACGAAAGAAGAGAATTTTAAGCAGACACAGACACAAACTGGTCTGTTCTTATTTTTTCCAATTCTAGGCTGGCCTACGACTACTGTCAGGTAAGCAATCTAAAGAGAACGAACCAGTTCAACCATTACAACTACAGTTGAATCTAATGGTGGTAACTTTAAAAGGCTGTGCTATCTTAGAATAGTGTCTACCAATCGACTATTTTTTTTTTTTGCCATTCTTCATGATTTTTTTTTGAGTCTGGTTTTTAAAACAGCAGCATTTCAGTGCAATATACCCAGATTTCCTTATTTTCCACACAATAAAAATTTTTAAGTTTGCTTTGTTTTCAAGGAAAACAGCAATTTCCAGCATTTTACAGTAGTGGCAACAATTGAGGCAGTTTGGTGATTACCAGACAAGAGAAGGATCATCTGGGAATTCTGAGTAATATTCAGTATGGTAAATAGAAGACATAACAAGCACAAATTGTGCCCTATAGAGATGCTTATGATTTACTTGAGGCATTCCTGCCATGCTATTGAGTTCTCTAACTATAAATAAATGTACTAGATAGCCAATATTCCTTATTTAGAGTAAAGTTATAAAAATTTAAAACCATATAAAGTCATATAAAATAGGAGAATATTTAATTTCATAAAGCACAAAAACTGAGCCATAATGAATTTTCAGATTGCAAGCCATTATGTCTAAACATGCAATTACAACCAAGTGTATTATATATTTTAAAGAAAACTAAGTTTTTTTCTCTTTTTTTAAAGTGAGCTAAGTCCTAGGAGGCTAAATGTATAGAGTCAGGCAGGACAGAGAGTTAACACTTTCAGATAGCCTCTATTATCTCATTTGGTTTAATTAATGATGATAAATAGTAATTATTTCCCCCATTTTATAGGTAAAGAAAATTTTAAGTACTGTGCTCAAGATTATAAAGCCAGTGATTGGCAGAGAGAGGTCTGATACCAGATCTGACCAGTATTATCACACTGTCCTGAAGAAGCATGAGCATGAAGAAAAGCTTCCAGAGATTAAAGAACTATTGAATGTACAGAATAGTTGAATCAATATATTGTATACTTGAAACTAACATAACATCGTATGTCAATTATACTCCAATTAAAAAACTATTGAAAATGCATTACTTTATTTTATCCCATATGCCAAACATATATGTTGTTGATAACTAAAAATGATGTTTAAATAATGATTAAAAGGGTTCTTTCAATAAGTATAAAATACGAATTCTAGGTAATAACAAACCCTTGTGACATACTTTTATGGGCATCATCTTTTCTTTCCTAGTGACAGATTAAAATAGTCATGTGTCTTAAATCAATGGAATCTTAGATGTGATGAAATATAGCTTTAATTTCAATCTAACAGATAAGGAAAATGAGGTTTGCTTGATTGTGTCTTTTTTACTTGAGAACTTAGAAACTAGATAATCAAGTTCACTAAGAATTGGAATTAAATTATGTATTAAGCCTCTAACTAAAATGTTCACCTAAAATATAGTAGCTTTGACATCACTGCCGTAGGTGGGCTTTCCCATGTTTCTGATCTCTAGAGAAGCAAGGGGCCATTACATATGGTTAGACCAACACAGCAACCTGGAAAATAAGTGCTAGGGATGCCTGGGTGGCTCAGTGAGTTAAGCATCTACCTTGGCTCGGGTCATGATCCTGGAATCCCAGGATTGAGCCCTGTGCTGGATCAGGCTCACTGCTCAGCAGGGAATCTGCTTCTCTCTCTCCTTCTGTGCCTCCTCCTACTCATGTTCTCTCGCTCAAATAAATAAATAAATAAATAAAATCTTTTTTTTAAAGTAAAAGAAAAGAAGAGTTAAGAGGAGGCAGATGATAAGAGCTCAATTTCAGCTGGGGAGTAGTTATTTTAATATTCATAGATGCAGTATAACATAAGCTGAACCATCTTGTTGAGGGGAGATATTAGGGGATTCAGGTAAGTTTTGAGGAGAAAGGACATTCTAGGCAGAGAAATTGTCTACACAAGGAATGAACATTAGTTATCCAGTGAGCAGAGAGAATGCCAGTCAAACCGGAGAAAGATTGTAAAAGTAAGGAAGAAAACTACAAGAACATATAATTATATATGGCAGAAATTATTGGAAACATCACCTATAGATTCATTCAGTATCTGAATTGGCTCAGTTTTACTCAGAGCACAGAAATAACCAGGTGGAATCAGAGAGAGATTATCTTTTCTATTTCTAGTCACACACTTAATTTAAAATACAGAGGTTAGTTTTCATTTTTCTATGAATCATGCCCTAGGGGAAGATAACTCTTTGAAATTGAGAACAACAGGCAAAATAAAATTTGTAATTATATTCAAAATAAAAATGTTATTGAGACTCTAGCATATATGTCATTCAATCGAAAGACACAGGAAAATATATTCAGGAGCAATAAGCTTCAAGTTAAATAAATAGCATTAAAGCTTTAACAAAATTATGGACAAGTAATCCAAGTTCTCTCAAGGGCCTTACATACTTCAAGGAAAACGACTTCTAATTATCATAAAAAGCCCTCTCCAATTTTCACAGTCCATCTATAATAGGCTGATTGCAAATGTAAAATGTATGGCTCAGGTAGTGCCATATAGTCAGCCATATCTCCTGTGTAATGACAAGCAATTGGAATAGCATTACTACTGCTTAAGCTATTTAATTCAAATTGCTTGGCGTTTATGCTGATACTCTTGCTGGAGGGAAAAAACAAAAAATAAATTTGTAATAAACAAGTATTTTCTTACTATTAATCTTTCCTCACACAAAAACAATTGACCAAAAAAGAAATCAACAACAGAAAAAGAAACAAAAGGATTCTCTGACTACAGTGGTAATAGAAAAGTATCATTTTCCTAACTGTATTTCCGACAATTATCATCAATGGGGAGCCTGCAGGGAAAAATAAAAAGAATGAAAGAAAATGTTTGGCTCAGATATTAAAACAGAGAATCCAAGAAAAGGTTTGTAGATGTCTGACCATTAAGAACATTCATGGGGGGAAAATTCTATTTTAAAATTTCATTATATAGGGTCATTATGCAAAATTGGCAGAGAATTAGAGTCCTGACTACACAACAAGTTTGCTAAGAGTTAAAGTGACAACTGCCTAGACAAGGAGGTAACAATGCAGGCTGATGTTGGACAGGGCTGGCATTTTTTGGAGCAAATGAAATTTTACAGGGATGTCCATGTCTTCAAGGGGCCCAGTGGCCTCCTTACCAACATATGATTTTGTCTTTTGGGACCCTTCTTATTTGTTCTTTCATTCATTAACACACCTGCTTATTTATTGATTGTCTATTATATGCCAGCCTCTGCTAGATCTCTTCCTTCAAGAAGCTCACTTTCTAGTGGGGTAAACAGCAATACAAGTAAAGGAGAGATCACATCTACCTAGGAGATGGAGGTGAAGTGAACTAGAGGAAGTCAATATAGACTTCAAAGACAAAGTAACCCTGGAATTTAATCTTAAACGATGAGTAGGGGTTCACCAGACAGACAAGAAGAAATTTCAAGGAGAGGAAGTGACATAAATAAAATCCCAGAAAGATGGCCTGTCATGGTGTTTTGAGGGAAATGCAGTTACACCTAGTTAATAGGTCTTCAGTTTACCCCCAAACCTTCATTTACCTTGAAATATTCAGTATAACCCTAAGACCCTAATATCTAGCAGTTCTCAGTCAACAAAGTTTAACTATATCCAAGTCATATCTATGCAACATTGCATCACAGATAATTTGATTTACTAAAGAGAACAAGAAACAGGGTAAAATATCTTCAACTTCAAATACGTCCTGATCCTTTGAGTTGAAGATCAGTAGCCATTGATAACCTTTCAATTTAAGGTGAGGTTTTGAGTTTCTTCTCTATGAGTAGCATATCAGTGGTAAGGGTAGACAGCTTCCTTACAGGACTTCCACTGGTTTATTTTTTTAAATTATTTATTTATTTATTTGACAGAGATCACAAGTAGACAGAGAGGCAGGCAGAGAGAGAGACAGACAGAGGAGGAAGTAGGCTCCCCGCCGAGCAGAGAGCCCAATGCAGGGCCCAATCCCAGGACCCTGGGATCATGACCTGAGCTGAAGGCAGAGGCTTTAACCCACTGAGCCACCCAGGTGCCCCCTTCCACTGGTTTATAAGTAAGACCTTCCCATAGAGTTTGAGGAATGCCTCCAAAAATCCAATTTAAATTCCTATTTCTTGTGAGCATACATTCAAAACCTCATAAGCCACTGTACCCCAAAGTTCCCATTCCCTCTCTGGCTGGAGAAATGGAGCCACCATTTCCCCCTTCTCCTAATAGTTCTAGAGCCAGGAACAGGTAAATTGTGTATAGAACTTCAGAACAGTACCCTCTTAACCAATGCTGTTCTGCAAATCACTCTACAATTCACTGGTACTCTACAAGTTTTCTTGGCCTAAAGAATATATGATTCTCTCTTCAGTTAATATCAAAAGACATCAGGCTAGCTAAAGATATTTTTAAAAATGTGTTCAAAGCAATCTCATCTTGCTAATATAGTCTTTTGGAATAAAGTTTATCATTCCTGACTCTTAAGTCTTTTTGCCTCACACATTGACACACTTTGAGAAAGTGCTAAAAAGCAATTTGGAAAATGGTTGTTGATTATATCCATCACATAGCCAAGCTCAGTCCGTATTTGTAGATAGTTTCCAGTGGTACAGTGGGTGGACAGAGATAGTCCAGTGGAGATCAAACTAACTTACTCATGGGAGGAACCCATAGTATGATATAGCAAATAAAAAAAAAAGAGAGAGAGAGATTTTTTTTGGTGGTGACTTCCATGGCTCTGAAGCATTCCAAGGTGTACCTTGACTGGATTGTGGTTGATATATTCAGCTATACATCCCCTCAACCACCTCTCACCAAAATGACTAGGAAGAGGAATAACCAACAGAGGAAAAATTCAGAGACTATGCTCTCTCCATCAGAACTATAGGATATACGTTGAGAGCCATGAGGCCTGGTCGAGGGCATTGCCCCACTAGATTAAGGTTTGAACTGATGCAGGCCTAATCCTGCTGAGGGCTAGATCGCCCCACAGATAAGCATGGTCTGACAGTCTCTTGCCTTTTTCTCTGATCCCTGCATCTCTCTCAAATAAAGAGCCCCTTGCTAATCTGCTGCAAACATCTCTCAGGCTTGTGGGCCAGAGCAACCTCAAGGAGGTAAATTATTCTGTACCTAGCACACTGGAGAACTTTAGATGCGTACCACGATAGACGGATTCCTCCCTAGGTTGATGTTTTTCCAATGTTTTCACAAGCTGAGCCATTGAAATATACCCTGCCTCTTGCAAAGGTAACACCTTCTCATTCCTACTTCTCTCCTATATACATAGTTCCTCCATATAGCCTCTCATTTTCCATTAACCTATATCCTATTTCCTGCAACTCCTTACTACTTAGTTCATCCCTAAAGCTTTTCATTTTCTATTAACCTATATCCTGTTTTCCTGCAGTTCCTTATACATATGTTACATAGTACACATATTTTCACTACCTCCTAAAGGTTTTTATGACCCTTTCCCAGGGACATGATTACTCAAGAAGCAAGACCTTATCCCCCATCCCTGGCACCAGTCCGTACCCATTGTAACTTAAATAGGATAACATGTGCTGAACAAAGAGAAATTATCTGATGAGGGCTTGAGTCCTTTGATGCCCTTTGCATGAGTATAACCCCCTACCCCAAGTAAACTGCCTATATAAGAAGCCCTAAAATCAGAATAAAGTAGAGATGCCTGACTACTGACCAGAACTTGCTCTGTGGCTCTCTCATTCCTCTCGCTGACACCGTCCATCCTTCAGGGACACCTGGACCTGCCGAGGCTGGACCCCAGCAGAAATGGACATAAACAGTATGTCAGAAAGGGAATTCAGGGTAACAATTATCCAGGCAATGGCTAGGTTGGAGAAAACCATTAGTTACAACATAGAATTCCTAAGGGCAGAAGTGAAAGCCACCCGAAAGAAGTTAAAAAATGCTATCAAAGAGATCCAATCTAACCTAAATACTCTAAAAGCTAGGATAACTGAGGCAGAAGACAGAATAACTGATCTAGAGGACAAACTGATAGAGAAAAAGGATCAGGAGGAGGCATGGAAGAAACACTTAGAAGCCATGAACACAGAATTAGGAAAATAAATGACACCATGAAATGTTCCAATATCAGAATTATTGGGATCCCTGAGGGTGTGGAGAAATAGAGAAGACTAGGAGATGTAGTTAAATAAATTCTGGATGAAAATTTTCCCTATCTGGGGAATAGAACCAGCATTTGTGTCCTAGAGGTAGAAAGAATACCCCCCAAGATCAACAAATCTAGAAAGACCTAGAGGCACTTGATTGTGAGACTGAGAAATAATTTTAGACAAGAGCTTCAGAAGGCACCAGGGGGAAGAGATTCCTTACATAGAGAGGAAGGTCCATCAGAATAATATCAGACCTGTCCACAGAAACCTGGCAAGCCAGAAAGGGCTGGCAAGACATATCCAGGGAACTAAATGAGAAGAACATGCAGCCAAGAATACTTTATCCAGCAAGGCTCATTCAAAATGGATATAGAGATAAAGAGCTTCCAAGACTGGCAAGGTTTAAAAGAGTATGTGACCACCAAGCCAGCACTACAAGAAATATTAAGGGGGGGGGTCTATAAAAAAAGAAATAGCCCAAGAGTGACATATAACAGAAATTTACAGAGACAATCTATAGAAACAAGGACTTCACAGGCAACATGATATCAATAAAAACATATATTTCAATAATCACTCTCAATGTGAATGGCCTAAATGTTCCCATAAAATGCCACAGTGTTGCAGATTGGATAAAATGACAGGACCTGTCCATATGTTGTCTATAAGAGACCCATTTGGAACCTAAAGATATACATCCAGACTGAAAGTGAAGGGATGGAAAGGCATCTTTCATGCCAATGAGCCTCAAAAGAAAGCTGGGGTAGTGATTCTCATATCAGATAAATTAGATTTTAAACTAAAGGCTGTAGTCAGAGATAAAGAAGGACACTACATCATTCTTAAAGAATCTATTCACCAAGAATATCTAATAATTGTAAATATTTATGCCCCCAATACACAAGCAGCCAACTACATAAGACAATGGTTAATCAAGATAAAGAATCATATTGATATGAATACATTCATAGTAGGGGATCTTAACACACCACTCTCAATAATAGACAGATGATCCAAGCAGAAAATCAATAAGGAAATGAAAGCATTGAATGACATATTGGGCCAGATGGACCTTATAGATATATACAGAACATTCCACCCTAAAACAACAGAATACTCATTCTTCTTAAGTGCATATGGAACTTTCTCCAAAACAGACCACATACTGGGTCACAAATCAGGCCTCAACAAATACCAAAAGACTGAAATTATTCCCTGCCTATTCTCAGACCACAATGCTTTGAAACTGGAACTCAACCACAAGAAAATGTTTGGAAAGAATTCAAACACTTGGAAGCTAAAGACCACCCTGCTTAAGAATGTTTGGATCAACCAGTAAATCAAAGAAGAACTTAAACAATTCATGGATACCAATGAGAATGAAGACACATCGGTCCAAATCCTATGGGATATGACAAAGGCTGTCCTAAGGGGGTAACACATAGCCATTCAAACCTCACTCAAAGAAAGTGAAAAATCCAGAATACACCAGGTCTCTTTACACCTTAAAGAACTGGAAAATCAACAACAAATTAAGTCAACCCCATGAACAAGAAGCAAAATCATCAAGATTAGAGCAGAGATCAATGAGATAGAAACTAAAGATACAGTACAACACATCAATGAAACTAGAAGCTGGTTTCTTGAAAGAATCAATAAGATCAATAAACCATTGGCCAAACTATTCCAAAAGAAAAGACAGAGGACCCAAATTCATGAAATTATGAATGAAAAGGGAGAGATCACAACTAACACTAAGGAAATAGAAACAATCATCAGAAATTATTATCAACAGTTATATGCCAATAAGTTAAGCAACCTAGACGAGATGGATGAATTCCTAGAAACCTATAAACTTCCAAAACTGAATCAGGAAGAAATTGACAACCTGAATAGACCGATATCTAGTAACGAGATTGAAGCAGTGATCAAAAACCTCCCCCCAAACCAGAGCCCAGGACCTGATGGATACCCTGGAGAATTCTATCAAACATTCAAAGAAGAAAAAAATATGTATTCTTCTGAAGCTGGTTCAAGAAATGGAAACAGAAGGAAAACTTCCAGATTCTTTCTATGAAGCCAGCATTACCCTGATCCCCAAACCAGGCAAAGACCCCACCAAAAAGGAGAATTTCAGACCAATATCCCTGATGAATACGGATGCTGAGATCCTAGCTAACAAGATCCTAGCTAATAGGATCCAACAGTATATTAAAAAGATTATCCACCATGACCACGTGAGATTTATCCAGGGGACACTAGTGTGGTTCAACATTAGCAAATCAATCAATGTGATAGAACAAATCAATAAGAGAAGAGAGAAGAACCACATGGTCCTCTCAATTGACACAGAAAAAGCATTTGACAAAATACAGCATCCATTCCTGATTAAAACGCTTCAAAGTATAGGGATAGAGGGAACATTCCTCAACTACATAAAATCTATCTATGAAAAACCCACAGCAAATATCACCCGCAATGGGAAAAAGCTCACAGCCTTCCCTTTGCGATCAGGAACATGACAAGGATGTCCATTCTCACCACTCTTGTTCAACATAGTACTAGAAGTCCTAGCAACAGCAATCAGACAACAAAAAGAAAAGGCATTCAAATTGGCAAAGAAGAAGTCAAACTCTCTCTCTTTGCAGATGACATGATACTTTATATGGAAAACCCAAAAGACTCCACCCCCAATCTACTAGAACTCATATAGCAATTCAGTAATGTGGCAGGATACAAAATCAATGTACAGAAATCAGTTGCTTTCTTATACACTAACAATGAAAATATAGAAAGGGAAATTAGAGAATCGATTCCATTTACTATAGCACCAAGAATCACAAGACACCTGGGAATAAACCTAACCAAAGAGGTAAAGGATCTGTACTCAAAGAGCTACAGAACACTCATGAAAGAAATTGAAGAAGACACAAAAAAATGGAAGAGCATTCCATGCTCATCATGGATTGGAAGAATAAACATTGTTAAAATGTCTATGCTGCTTAGAGCAATCTATACTTTCAATGCCATCCCAATCAAAATTCCACTGGCATTTTTCAAAGTGCTAGAACAAAGAATCCTAAAATTTGTATGGAACCAGAAGAGACCCCGAATAGCTAAGGAAATGTTGAATAAGAAAAACAAAAGGGGGAGCATCACATTGCCTGATTTCAAACTTTACTACAAAGCTGTGATCAACAAGACAGCATGGTGCTGGCACAAAAACAGATACATAGACCGGAGGAACAGAGTAGAGAGCCCAGATATGGACGTTCAATGCTATGGTCAAACAATCTTCAACAAAACATGAAAAAATATACAGTGGTAAAAAGATAGTCTCTTCAATAAATGGTGCTGGGAAAATTGGACAGCTATGTATAAAAGAAAGAAACTCGACCATAGTCTTACACCATACACAAAGATAAACTCTAAATGGATAAGAAACCTCAATGTGAGGCAGGAATCTATCAAAATGACATATCAGATAAAGGGCTAGTGTCCAAAATCTATAAAGAACTTAGCAAACTCAACACCCAAAGAACAAATAATCCAATCAAGAAATGGGCAGAGGACATGAACAGACATTTCTGCAAAGAAGACATCCAGATGGCCAACAGACACATGAAAAAGTGCTCCATATCACTCGGCATCAGGGAAATACAAATCAAAACCACCATGAGATATCACCTCACACCAGTCAGAATGGCTAAAATGAACAAGTCAGGAAATGACAGATGCTGGCGAGGATGCAGAGAAAGGGGAACCCTCCTACACTGTTGGTGGGAATGCAAGCTGGTGCAACCACTCTGGAAAACAGCATGGAGGTTCCTCAAAATGTTGAAAATAGAACTACCCTATGACCCTGCAATTGCACTGCTGGGTATTTACCCTAAAGATACAAACGTAGTGATCCGAAGGGGCACGTGCACCTGAATGTTTGTAGCAGCAATGTCTACAATAGCCAAACTATGGAAAGAACCTAGATGTCCATCAACAGACGAATGGATAAAGAAGATGTGGTATATATACACAATGGAATACTATGCAGCCATCAAAAGAAATGAAATCTTGCCATTTGCGACGACGTGGATGGAACTAGAGGGTATCATGCTTAGCGAAATAAGTCAATCGGAGAAAGACAACTATCATATGATCTCCCTGATATGAGGGAGAGGAGATGCAACATGGGGGGTCGAGGGGGTAGGAGAAGAGTAAATGAAACAAGATGGGATTGGGAGGGAGACAAACCATAAGTGACTCTTAATCTCACAAAACAAACTGAGGGTTGATGGGGGGAGGGGGTTGGGAGAGGGGGTGGGGTTATGGATATCGGGGAGGGTATGTGCTATGGTGAGTGTTGTGAAGTGTGTAAACCTGGCGATTCGCAGACCTGTACCCCTGGGGATAAAAATATATGTTTATAAAGCTGTAAAAAAAAAAAAAAAAGAAATACTGATTATATAAAAAAAAAAAAATCCTAGAGGAGAACATAGGCAGTAACCTTTGCGACATCAGCCACAGCAATTTCTTTCATGACATGTCTCCAAAGGCAAAGGAAACAAAAGCAAGAATGAACTTTTGGAACTTTATCAAGTTCAAAAGTTTCTGCACAGCAAAGGAAACAGTCAACAAAACAAAGAGGCAACCCATGGAATGGGAGAAGATATTCGCAAATGATACTACAAAGGGCTGATATCCAAGATCTATAAAACTCCTCAAACTCAACACACACAAAATAGATAATCACATCAAAAAATGGCAGAAGACATGAACAGACACTTCTCCAAAGAAGACATACAAATAGCTAACAGACACATGAAAAAATGTTCATCATCATTAACCATCAGGGAGATTCAAATCAAAAACACATTGAGATACCACCTTATACCAGTCAGAATGGCCAAAATTAACAAGACAGCAAACAAGTGTTGGATAAGATGTTGGTGGGAATGTCAGTTGGTGCAGCCATTTTGTAAAACAGTGTGGAGATTCCTTAAGAAATTAAAAATAGAACTACCCTATGACCCTGCAATTGCACTACTGGGTATTTACCCCAAAGATACAAATGTAGTGAAAAGAAGGGCTATATGTACCCCAGTGTTCATAGCTGCAATGGCCACAATTGCAAACTGTGGAAAGAGCCAAGAGGCCCTTCAATAGACGAACGGATAAAGAAGATATGATCCATATATACAATAGCGTATTATGCCTCCATCAGAAAGGATGAATATCCAACACAGAGGACATTGGGAGATGGAGAAGAGAAATGAGTTGGGAGAAATCAGAGGGGGAGACAAACCATGAGAGACTGTGGACTCTGAATAACAAACTGAGGGTTTTGGAGAGGAAGGCAGTGGAGGGTTGGGTCAGTCTGGTGGTGGGTATTAAGGAGAGCACATATTGCAGGGAGCACTGGGTGTGGTGCGTAAACAATGAATTTGGAACGCTGAAAAAAATTAAATTAAATTAAAAGGAAAGAAAGAAAAAGAAAAGAGAAGGAAGGAAAGAAGAAAATAGCCCTTTTTAGATGGCCATTCCAGGTAAACTAGTAAAAGGTTTATCATTCCTTTATGGAACTTCTACATTCTTTCAACCAGAGCTCTTTTCCTCCCAGCCTGAAAATAAATGTTTCTGCTGAGTATGACATACACATTTTGGTCTCTGAGTTAGTGTTTTTATGTACTTGGTCTCTTACATGTGTGTTCACAGTGATACTGTGTCTCTTAGACATAAAGTTCCCAGAGGGCAGAGGTTCCTTCTCTGTTATTTCTCAATATAATTAATGCATCATGAAGCAACATGAACAGCTAGGTGCTTAATCAATGCCTCAATACTTTGGGATTAGTATATAAACAGGGTGACCATGTAACTGATCATTCATATTGGGACACTTGTGAGAATGATTGGGGACACTATTAATAATTATGCAGGGACAGGAGGCATAAACCAGGACTGAAAATCATGATGTTACTGTCGCCCTTTTCATCCAAAACAATTATTCCCCTTTGGAGAAAGCCAGATTGATTTCTTAAAATCATCAATAGGACAGCATTTAGAGTCAGACATTACTTTCAAGGGGAGAAAAAGTATAACCTTTCAAAATGACTCAAAAATAATAAAATATGATGTTTCTCTCATATACACAGAATTTTTTTTGTAGATATTGTAGGTTAGTAGGTCATCTCCCTTACACTCAATGTTTTCTTTAAAATCAGTTTAATTAGCATATAGTGTATTACTCATATCAGAGGTAATTTAGTGATTCATCAATTCTATATAACACCCAGTTCTGATTCCATCATGTGTCCTCCTTAATGCCTATCACCCAGTTATCATCTCCCCACACACCTTCCTCCCAATTTTTTTTAGTTTTTCCTTCCCTCCCCCTATGTTCATCTGTTTTGTTTCTTAAATTCCACATATGACCTTACACTTAATATTTGATTTGTTATCTGTTAGTATGACACTTCATTCCAGCTATGATGGAAATGGGTACATCTAGCAATGAGTAAATAGGAAAAAAACAGTGGAAAGATCTTGCAATGGGCATCTATTCAGTTCTTTTCTGAAAGGCTGCCATTTAGAGTCATTAGTTCATTAAGCATATTTGCATTTCCAAGAATGTAATTGTTTTTTCATAAATTAGCCATTGCAGGCCAAACAGCCAAACTTTCATTTGCATTGACCAAAAAAGAAGTCATGAATTAGCTTTTGCAAGAGAAGGTTAACTGCTTAAAAACAACAACACAGACTTGCTATCTATTCTTCTCTTTCTAATTTCTTGCCATATTTATTTTATCTAATTATCAAGTACCCTAGCAGTTATACACTTGAAGCTCTAGGAAAATAGCTCAAATAAAACCTTTTGCTACAAACCGAGTTATAAAAGATAGATTTATCTGACAGTAAGTTGAGAATGAACATTTGGCATAAAGATGTATCTCAGACTCTAAACCCCTTTGTTTATTTTCTGATTGTTCCCTTCCCTGCTGTTGTCATAGTACCAAGGCAACCACAGATCATAAGACTTTAACAAAAATAATGGAAAGAAAATCTAGATTGTGATTAAAATCATTTAGTTTTAGCACTGGCTCTATAGATAAGAGGTAATATCTGAGGTAATTCTTCTATTATATTAATGCTATTTTGTTAAGGTCATTTTAGTAACTGGATATAGATACATTAAACCCTCCCCTATTCATACCCCTTCCAATCATGCAAGCATGATCATTGGAATGATCCTTTTTTTCCCTTTTAAAAGTTTACAAAAGGGTGAGGGAGGGATGGGGAAGCACAATATTTTAAATCAAAATTTCAATTATTTTAGGACAAAAGCCCAAGCTTCTGCCAAAGTACACGAAAGGCAACACAGTAAAAGGACAACTCTAAATTTTGTTTTCCTGATTCTTACTTTAAATAAGGATTAGGCAGATTACACATTTTAAATATTTTAACTTGCAACTATGAATGCTAGCACACCTATACTTACTTGTCCCTCTTGGTCATGCCATATGAGGTGTATGTGGCTCACTGTAGCCCTTGTAGCATAAAATCAATACCAGCTATCTTAAGGAATCCCCTGTGTTCCATAAGACCTGTACTGATCTTTACCACTTCTATTAATCCATCCCATTATCATTTTATTATCCCCTAAGGATCAGTACATGAATGTACACGAACACACACCCATAAAATATACCATCCAAGCCAGTTTCCATGGAAATGAAGTAAAACACTTATTGAAAATTAGGGCCTCCTGTCTTCTATTGGATATTTTCTTCGCCAACCTCTCCCTGATCACTTTCAGATCCTGAGACCAAGAACTGGAACTTATATCCAATGCTTATGAATAGCCCAGTTAAGTCTTAAGAGGAACTCAGTATGCCTTTAAAAAACATTAATGGAACAAGAGAAGGTGAAAAAAGCAACATTCACCAATGTACCTTTTATGTGTTCAATGTCTTTAAATTTTTCTTTATTTTAATAAAAGTTTCTTCTTAAGTAGCCAGCAACCCCAGTACACACACATGGTATATAATTTATAAAGGTAATTTCTAGGTACTTTTCGTGGGCAACCTAATTGTAATGTCAAGGTCACAGGCACTATGATCTTTGGAGTTGCTTTTGAGGCACTTATAGTTCACTTTGCCTATGCAGAAGTAGATCTGCTGGCTTCTCTACAGGTTTTGATTTTTTTCTCTGTTATTTTAACAATGTAGATATAAGAAGCACCCTACTCACCCATCACATATAATATTAATGCAGATTAATGATGGCTACAAATTTTTTGACACTTCTCCCATTGAAAGGGTCTATGTCCTCTCTCTCTGAATTTTGGCAGATGAGTATTTTGACCAATAGAATATGAGATGACTGGGTCACATGCTGAGCCCAGGATTCAAAGAATGGCTGTTTTCATTTGCTATCTCTTGAAACACTTGCTGTGAAGGAAACAACTATCACATGAGAAGTCCAACTACCCTGGGACCACCACTATGCTGTGATGAAGCCCAAGCTACCATGTGAAGATGCCACAGAGAAAGAAATTCCCACCCTTCCTTCAGCTGTCCTGTTATTCCAACTTAAGCTCCAGAGACATGTGGGAATAATCCATCTTGACATCTAGTTTTCAGATGATTCCAGTCTCAGGCATCTGCTGATAACTGCATGAGATCTCAAGTAACAACTGATCAGCTGAGACTAGTCAATCTACAGAACCATAAAAGATAATAAATTGTTAAAGCCATGAATTTTGGGACAATTTGTTAATCAGCAATGAATAGCCAAACAGCTTCCAACAAAAGATGACTATTTTTCTTGATTGGTTATTAAAAATGGATACTTAATAGAATAAAAAAATCACCTCATGAATTTATTTTTTTCAAACTCCTCACACCAATTTATGACCCCTCCATTTTCCAAATTCTTTTAAAAATGCTTTAAAAATATATATCTGACACCAGGCCTCACCTTTTTATCATTCTTCTGCAATTGTATAGCATTTGTGTATCATATTTTCATATTTCTATAAGCATGTTTACATCTTTTAAATAGTAGTATCCTATCTATGATAAAATACGATGTTCATTTTTTTAGCAAAGCAAGTATTCCACAAAGAGAAACATATATGCCTGAATATAGAATAGGAGTTCACATGGTAGAATATTTTTCTATTAATATTAAGCTTAGATTTTTCATAAAACTGGCATTTTTTAAAAATTAAACTTTTATTGTATCCTCCCCCTTTGTTAAGGCCACTTATTTCTCAGTTTTTCTAAGCTTAGCAGGAGGCTTAGAGAAAATCCTCAAAAAAATTTTCACCTCCTTCCCTAGTTTATATTACAGGCCTTTCTGAGCAAATGTACACCTGCCATTTACCTCCTCCTTCCAATATGCTTGCATGGGAAAATGAAGAGCAACCGATACTCTTTGGGTTCTATTGTGTCTCCAGTTCTAAAACAAAATGGATACTTTAGCTACATTGGTTTAGCCTTAGAGTTTATATCCAGGAAAAGTCACTTTTCAGGAGATAAGCATTTTCTACACAGTCTTTCTAGAGTTTATTTAAATCTTATAATAAATTACCAGTTTTGTACCTCCATATACCTATATTATAGAGCAGAGCATGCAAAATAGGATCAGACTGCTAAAAGGCAGGGCTTAATCTATGGAAATTATTTCTCTTTGTTCCATGTATTACAGCATTAATTCAATGACATTTCTAAAATGGAACTATGCTGACATAAGCAGATAAATAATTAGAAGGCATATAAATCATTACTTCCTAATGTGACTACAACAAGATTCAAAGCAATTTACAGATAAATATGAGAAATGACTACTTCTTTTTACTGAATTAAATCTAGCAACATTTCTAAGAAGAGAAATGAAGATTCCCATATTCGTTGGCAAAGTACATAATCACAAAGGAAGATAAATCTCACTTTTCACCCATTTAAAATATTCTCTGAGGGGAAAATAGCTCAAAATTAACATTTTTCCTTTAATTAGTAAAATGTGATCTTAAAATGACAAGATCACCCTTTATTTCTACTACAATATGTAGTACTATTGTAGAATAAAGTTATATGTAGAATAAAGTTAAAAAAGACTAGAATGACTCTGTATAAACTCTGAGTCTCAAACCACTTTTAAAAAGATAAACTGCTGTTAAACTACACTACACATTAAGAACCATTAGGTAAAATGAGATCATTACTGAAACATTTTTAAGCCTCAGAATCAGTCTGTGTCACCGAATATTGTGAAATATAAATCATAACGTACAAAATCAATCACAGGTCCCAGAAGTCGAAGGCGCTTTGAAGGATTATTTATTTTATTGAGGCTTTGATTTGAGAAACAAAAAACTAAGTTTTGTGACATAATTTTTTTAATTGTTAGATAAAACACTTCTGTAGAAATGCATTATTCCTAATAGTTTACATAATAAGAATCACAGTAACCTATCAAAACTACAGCAAATTTTGATTTTTGTGATGTACTAATTAATTAGTTTCTTCATTGTAAAATGTGTCATGAAGTTCTCTCAGGAAAGTTCTCTTTCTTAGGAAAGGGCTCTAATAGTGAGACTGGATGATGGAAATGAACAAGTAAAAATCTGGAGGAAGGGCCATTCTCCTGGAAAATGACAGATGTAGGAAACAAACTTACTTGTTCAGGGCTTCTACCAGAAAATGAATTCTAAGTTGGTATAAAAAGTGAATAGAAAAATGAATGTTATCTGACTCCTGAAGGGTCTGTAGTATGGCACACCATTCCAGAAGCTGTATCTTCAGTGAGACTATGCTTTTTCTTTAAAAAAGCCCTAACCTCTATAACAATAACTTGGGGGATTAGGAAGGGAGCCAATCTCTGGCAGGGCTGTTCCACAGAAGCTTCTCTTGGTAGCTTGCCAAGAAAGAATTTCACTGCCCTACTGGGATAAGACCATATGTTCCCAATTTCAAGGTTTTCTTCCATAATTTGTTCTAGGCATTCTTTGAGACAAAACCCAATCCTAATAATCAGAGATGATAACTGGCACATTTGCTGCTTACCACAATTACTTAAAGGTGAAGTAAAGAATGGCAGAAAGGAAGAAAAGTATTGCAAGAGATTTTGTGGACACAGCAGGGAAAAATGAAAGGTACTATAGTTTGAACAATTAACTCATTCTATGCACTACTGTAGTTTTCACATTAACCTAACTGATTGTAAACATCACTGTCCTTTTCTGCTATCTGGAAATCATATCTTAGGTAATTAAATCCAGACTTAGTCTGTCTTGAATAAGCTCTTTTTTAATTTTAAGTATTTCTCACTGCCTCTACTCCCCTTCCACCTCACCAAAAGAGACCCACACAAATTATGGCTATGACACAAGAAATATAAGATGCTATAATAAAACAACTCATGATAGCTAAACTCGTATCTGCTTAGATAATGAAGTCAAATGACTACATTTACAAAATACAACATATCATGAGAACAAGAATTAGTGCCATAATTTACACCAGATTTGGGGAGGTTGGAGTATCTGGAAGAAATTGGCTTCAGGCAAGAATTTTATGTTGTATATCCCATTGCAAAGGAAATATAAAGTTCAATCAATAAAGGAAGCCCCAAATAATTCAATAAAGAACCAACATATAACACTTGAAATGGAAACTGTTATGTTTGATTCAACAAATTGCCAATTGACATAAATGTTATACTTGACTTTCGTGAATATTGGAAGAAATACACATGCAAAAGAACCATCAACTGCATGGAACAAGGCCGTATTTTGTTCATTCCTGTATTTTTCCCCCACTGGTTCTACTTCGTCTCTTTTAGTGAGACCAATTAGTGATTAATGTGTATGTTTGTTTTTTTTTTTTCAATTTTGCATTTAAAATAGGACTAAGAATATTCAATAGTTTGAAGATACATCCCCTTAGGACAATGACCCATTCTAAATTCCAACTAGCAATGGATTGCTACACAATTATTCACACTATCCACAACTTAATAAAAATAGGAAATCTAAAATTCAAACAGAAACATGAGTTACAGGGGGCCTGGGTGGCTCAGTGGGTTGGGCTGCTGCCCTTAGCTCGGGTCATGGTCTTAGGGTCCTGGGATCGGTTCCCGCATTGGGCTTTTGCTCAGCAGGGAGCCTACTTCCCTCTCTCTCTCTCTCTCTGCCTGCCTCTTTGCCTGCTTGTGATCTCTCTCTGTCAAATAAATAAATAAAATCTTTGAAGAAAAAAAAACATGAGTTACAAAGAACTCCATTTTTTTCTAGATGGTATAATGTTTTATATAGCTTTGTGACTAACTCAATATACACCACATCATTAAAAAGGATTTACTAACTATGGGGCTGGCTCAGTTGGAAATCAGGATGTAGTTGATCTTTTAGTGCCCTCAACACTTGTCATATATTCCTTGGTAATGTGTTTTTCTTATCAATTTCAGGTATGTAGACCCCTCACATTCTCTAAACTTATGTCCATCAAAATTTGTTCTTTTAAAAAGAGAGTTGATAAAATACACTCATTTTAATGCCCAGCAATATTTGTTATAATTAGATTTCCAGAAATATCTGCCCTTTAAATAGAGAACAAGAAACTTTAAGCTAATATAAAGTGTTTTTAAATTTTAAGATTTTAGCCATCAGTATTTCAGTAAGAAATATATTTGGGAGAGCAAAGAGACCTCCTAACATAGTCATGAGATTAAGTATGATTAGATAGATAGATAGATAGATAGATCTGAAAGTACAATGGACAAGAGCTTAAGTAAGCTTGAGTAAATGATTTACTTTCATTGTGCCTCAGTTTCTTTATCTTTGAAATATATGTAATACAAATACCTACAACAGGTTGTTGTGAAAATTAATACAGACATTAATATATAAAGCACAACACAGTGCCTGCAGAACACAAAGTGTTCAACAAATCATGGTTATTATTACAATTTTATCCACATATTAAAAAATCCAGAAAGCCATTGGATTGTCATATCAAGAGATAGTAAATTGTTAGTGGAAAGCCAGGTCAAAGGGAAGGTCATTGCAACATGACACAGAGTAGAGTGAAACTATACTTCTGACTGACCCAAAGTCCCAGGGCCTATTCTTAATGGTATCATGGTCCAGAGGTAAAGAACTACACTTCAGTGTATGTAGCCTTACCACTACACAAAGATGTGCTGAAAAACAGTAAAGGCAAGAAAAATCCACTTGGTAGAGAGACACACCTGTGGAATAAAAGCCAAAGGAGTCTTAGATCACAAAGTATCCTATAAGCCACCCAATATTATCTAATGATATGCTACAGTGTGGAGGTATGTAGAGGCATAGATTTTTACTAAATTTTCCCCAAATTTCTTTAAAGACTGACTTCATTTTTTCCATGTCTTGTACATGCCCATTACTTCTCTATGAATTTGTTTACCATCTCTTCCAGTGAACAATGTTGTTTGTCCACAGACTACTTACTTTATCTCCTTTGACCTTGGGTAAACCTAAGAAAAAATTCCCTGTATACATAGACAGTTCAATTGATTAAAATTGTTGATGGCTCTGTTGCACATGTTTGATGTTTGCATTGCAAATCTGACTCACACATTATTCCCAAGTTGATTCTGAGTTACTTGAACAGAACTTCTCTTCTCATGTGTAAATTCTTCAATAATGATGATTTTAAATCTTTCTAAAAAAGATACCCACATATCTTATTGAGAGACTTTACCTAAAGTTAGGTACTGGAAATGAAAAGAAAAAAAAAATATGTGACAGTGATGTGTGTTTGTGTGTGTGTAAACCATGTTTTCTTTTCACTTGGGAAAAATAATCAAGAACCTTCAAAAAGAAACTGCTGCCATTTCTTAAATTTTGCCCAACCTTTTCCTTAAAACTAGCCAAATATTTTTTCCAGCTTTACTGAAATATAATTGGCATATGACAATGTAGAATTTTAAGATGTACAGTGTGTTGATTTTATGTTTTTATGAATTGCAAAATGATTACCACCATGGTATTAGCTACCACCTCTATCCAGTTTTTATTTCTCTTTTGTGGTGAGAATGTTTAAAACCTACTCTCTTAGCAACATTCAACTATGTGATACAGTATTATTAGCTCTAACCATCATGATATACATTATAACACCGAATTTGTTAATTTTATAAGTGGAAGTTTGTACTCTGAGCAATATCTTCCCTAATAATTACCACTAAACTCTCTGTTTTTCTGTTTTTCCTATTTAGGGTTTACATATAAATGATATCATACAGTACTAAATATTTTTAAAATCAGTTTTAATAACAGAGATGAGGAATAAGAAACGTATTTTTTTAATCATTTTTTAAATTTATTTTCAGCATAACAGTATTCATTGTTTTTGCACCACACCCAGTGCTCCATGCAATCTGTGCCCTCTCTAATACCCACCACCTGGTTCCCCCAACCTCCCACCCCCCACCTCTTCAAACCCTTCAGATTGTTTTTCAGAGTCCATAGTCTCTTATTGTTCACCTCCCCTTCCAATTTCCCCCAACTCCCTTCTTCTCCTAACTCCCCATGTCCTCCATGCTATTTGTTATGCTCCACAAATAAGTGAAACCATTTGATAATTGACTCTCTCTGCTTGACTTATTTCACTCAGCATAATCTCTTCCAGTCCCATCCATGTTGCTACAAAAGTTGGGTATTCATCCTTTCTGATGGAGGCATAATACTCCATAGTGTATATGGACCACATCTTCCTTATCCATTCATCCGTTGAAGGGCATCTTGGTTCTTTCCACAGTTTGGCGACCGTGGCCATTGCTGCTATAAACATTGGGGTACAGATGGCCCTTCTTTTCACTACATCTGTATCTTTGGGGTAAATACCCAGTAGTGCAACTGCAGGGTCATAGGGAAGTTCTATTTTTAATTTCTTGAGGAATCTCCACACTGTTCTCCAAAGTGGCTTCACCAACTTGCATTCCCACCAAGAGTGTAAGAGGGTTCCCCTTTCTCCACATCCCCTCCAACACATGTTGTTTCCTGTCTTGCTAATTTTCGCCATTCTAACTGGTGTAAGGTGATATCTCAATGTGGTTTTAATTTGAATCTCCCTGATGGCTAGTGATGATGAACATTTTTTCATGTGTCTGATAGCCATTTGTATGTCTTCATTGGAGAAGTGTCTGTTCATATCTTCTGCCCATTTTTTGATATGATTATCTGTTTTGTGTGTGTTGAGTTTGAGGAGTTCTTTATGGATCCTGGATATCAACCTTTTGTCTGTACTGTCATTTGCAAATATCTTCTCCCATTCCTTTGGTTGCCTCTTTGTTTTGTTGACTGTTTCCTTTGCTGTGCAGAAGCTTTTGATTTTGATGAAGTCCCAAAAGTTTATTTTGGCTTTTGTTTCCTTTGCCTTTGGAGACATATCTTGAAAGAAGTTGCTGTGGCTGATATCGAAGAGGTTACTGCCTATGTTCTCCTCTAGGATTCTGATGGATTCCTGTCTCATGTTGAGGTCTTTTATCCATTTTGAGTTTATCTTTGTGTACGGTGTAAGAGAATGGTCGAGTTTCATTCTTCCATATAGCTCTCCAGTTTCCTCAGCACCATTTATTGAAGAGACTGTCTTTTTTCCACTGTATATTTTTTCCTGTTTTGTCGAAGATTAACTGACCATAGAGTTGAGGGTCCATATCTGGGCTTTCTACTCTGTTCCACTGGCCTATGTGTCTGTTTTTATGCCAGGACCATGCTGTCTTGGTGATCACAGCTTTGTAGTAAAGCTTAAAATCAGGTAACGTGATGCCCCCAGTTTTATTTTTGTTTTTTCAACATTTCCTTAGCGATTCGGGGTCTCTCCTGGTTCCATACAAATTTTTGGATTATTTGCTCCAGCTCTTTAGAGAATACAGGTGGAATTTTGATCGGAATGGCATTAAAAGTTTAGATTGCTCCAGGCAGTATAGACATTTTAACAATGTTTATTCTTCCAATCCAAGAGCATGGAATGGTCTTCCATCTTTTTGTGTCTTCTTCAATTTCTTTCATGAGTGTTCTGTAGTTCCTTGAGTACAGATCCTTTACCTCTTTGGTTAGGTTTATTCCCAGGTATCTTATGGTTCTTGGTGCTATAGTAAATGGAATCGATTCTCTAATTTCCCTTTCTGTATTTTCATTGTTAGTGTATAAGAAAGCCACTGATTTCTGTATTAAGTGGAGCACAAAGAAAGAAAAATCTCTGACTTCTTAAATATGAAATTTCCCTAGTTTGTGGAAGGTCCCAAATAAAAACAAATGTATAAGATGAAATTTTCATGGTAATGAACATATTATAGCTAATCAACACAATTTTAAAAAGTAAATTTTCATGAGTTATGTCAGTAATTTTCTGCCTTCAGCTCAGGTCATGACCCCAGGACCCTGGGGTTGAGCCCCATGTCAGGCTTCCTTCTCAGCTGGGAGTCTGTTCTCCCTCTCTGTTTGCCCCCCACCCCCTGCTCATGCACACATGCTCTCTTGCTCTCTCTCTCTCTCTCAAATAATAAATAAAATCTTTTTAAAAAGATAGCCAGTTATAACTTTGTTGCTGCAAAGTTATGAGGGCTCTGATGTGTGGCCCGAAGAGTACCAGCTCCTCAAAGTCAAAGAATGACAGAACAGGACCTTCCATATCAAGCCAAATCAAAAGTAGAGGTAGTAGTAGTCTAGTATGATTCAAAAGATAAATCATTCAGTTATTAAGTAGTTCTTAAGTACTGACTAGTGCTGCTACCATCTATCCATTAATTCAACAAATATCTTTTGAGTTACTACAATGTGCCTTGCACTGTTATAGGCCTCTTTAGAAATAAAACATTGGACAAAATGGATATAATCCCTGTCCTCATAGAGTTTACATTCTAGCAGTCAAGATAGATACACAAAATTAAATAAGTAAATGATGAAGCATATCAAATGTTGACATATACCAAGTAGAAAATAAAATAAGGAAATAAGATATGTACTTCTAGAATGGGACTATATGTGGGGGAGGAGGGGAGTGTGATGAAATTTTGAATAACATAATCAGCTCAAGTATCTCTGAAAACTTCATCTTTGAGCAAAGACTTGAAAGAATAGAGAGAACAAAGACTTTAGCTATTTGGAGGAAAAGATTCCAGACCAAGGGTATTATAGGCCAGGCACTATGGAGACTGGGAGAAAAGTAGAATATAAGGCTCTTCTTACTATCTAGTTAGGTAGAAGAAAATACATATAACTAAATGTTTTCACAATACCCTGTGCTTACCTCTTAGTGTTTTTCACATTATGTTTTAACTATACAGTTACTTTCCATCTTCCCACAGTAGACTGTAAGCATCTTGAGGCAGGAGTCTTGGTTTATCCCACCCCCCTTTTTTTTTGGTCCTCAATGTTAAATGCAGTATCTGACAGAGTAGGCACTTGATCAACTAAAGAGCATGAATCAATTTAAGAAATAGTACTGAGGAGTATAGGGCCAAAGTGTGTTTCTAGCTATAAAATTCCCTAGACGTCCAGAAAAAGAAAAATAATCAAAAGCTGGAATTGTCAGGGTAGGATTCATGGAGTAAAATACACTTCAGATTAGTGATGGGAATGGGTGTGGATTGAGATGAGAGAACTAATTCTCTCCTACAGCATCATAAATTTGGGAAACTTATTTTTTTAAGATTTATCTATTTATTTGAGAGACGAAGAGAGAGCACACAAGTGGGTCAAGGGACAGAGGGAGAGGGAAAGAGAGAATCCTTGAGTGGACTCCTTGCTGAGCATGAAGCCCAATACAAGGCTCAATCCCATGACCCTGAGATCACGACCTGAGCAGAAATCAAGTCTGACGCTTAACTGACTGAGCAACCCAGGTGACTCTGGAAAACCTCTTATTTTATAATAGGCTAGAGAGATCTCAGAACAGTATCCTATTTCTCAGATATAACACTGAAGAATTAGTAAGATTAAATTCATCATTGAAGATGAACTTCAAGCCTGAGGACGAGGCTTCCTACAAGTATACCCGACTAGAATCCAGACTTACTAATCCCTTTGACACTAAAGTTATTGGTTAATCACTCCTTCCAGGAGCCTGTATCTCCCTACATCAGGTCTATAAAATCAGTGAGGCTAAAGAAACCTAATGAGAAACTTTAATCAAAACTTTAATTCCAAAATTTAAACTGAAGAATCTTGATTCAGTGAATCTAAGAAGTAGACATTCCTCAGTGCACTAAAACATTAAGAAAGAGCTTTGTCAAGCACATTTCTAGTATTGTCATCATTTTATTTGGTTATTATCTGGTCAGGGTGCAGATTTATATCCTGGCCCCTTCTATGCCTGAATATAAAAATTCTTCCTGCCAATTTTGCCGATTTCTATTTACCAGCCATTGATTTTTCTAGTGTGTTTCTAAATGGAGCTTGAAATTAACATGGCTTTTCCTTTTATTCACTTTCCTCTATCTTTGGCAGCATCAATAACCAGTCCAAGAAGTGGACCTGATTTGTGGGTAGAGAATGAATGTTGCCATTAGAAATATCCTGTTCTGGCATTCATAATAGGGTAAATCAAAATCAGATTATCATATGGTTTCACTTATTTGTGGAGCATAACAAATAGCATGGAGGACAAGGGGAGATGGAAAGGAGAAGGGAGTTGAGGGAAATTGGAAGGGGAGGTGAACCATGAGAGACTATGGACTCTGAAAAACGATCTGAGAATTTTGAAGGGGTGGGGGGTGGGAGGTTGGGGGCACCAGGTGGTGGGTATTGTAGAGGGCACGGATTGCATGGAGCACTGGGTGTGGTGCAAAAATAATGAATACTGTTATGCTGAAAAAATAAAAAATTAAAATATGAAAAAAAAATCAGATTAGTCTGGTGAGGAAAGAAAAACATGTTTCACCCCATTTACCCTGCTCATAATCCTGTGCACATCCTAAATTTCAGAGAAGGAGTTAAAAATTTCAAAACATACTTCAGAGATTTGCCCATGGACATAATAAAGATTGGGAAAGAACTTTGAATTGGAAGTGGAATTGAGGGAATGATATTCATGTCTATATCTGGATCCAGCTAATTTAAGAGTAGTGATGATAATCTTATCATATCAATAAAGTTTTTAAGACTATCTAAAATTAGAGGGGGAATCTACATAAAATAATGATTTCCAAGCCTCATTACACACACCATGACTCAGTTGTTAATGCCAAAAGTTTCCTGTTTAGGGATGCCTGGGTGGTTCAGTGGGTTAAGCCTCTGCCTTCGGCTCAGGTCATGATCTCACGGTCCTGAGATCAAGCCCCACGTCGGGCTCTCTGCTCAGCAGGGATCCTGCTTTCCCCCCTTCTCTGCCTGCCTCTCTCCCTACTTGTGATCTCTCTCTCTGACAAATAAATAAATAGAATCTTTTAAAAATGGTTTCGGTTTGTGAAATTTTTTATCCTTTATTCAAAATATTCACTGTTTCTCCTTATAAGAATATTATGCACATTTACCCTATTATCTTCTGGCCTAGACATATGACTTGCTTCTACCAAGACAATGTGAGTGGAAGTAATGCACACTGTTTTTCAGGACTTTTAAGACAGTCAAGTAGTCTAACAACTTGCTTTTTACCCTCTGAAATGAAAATATCAATGTTCCAGATAGGGATTTTTCCTTTAGCCTAGGTCCTAGAGTAAAGAGAATATGGAGCAGAAAGTCCTAAGGGAGAAATAAATGTTTGTGTTTGTAAGCCACTGAGAACTTAGAGTTATATATTACTGTATCATAACTTAACTAAAAATGATTAATATAATTTCTATGAGGCAAAATATTATTTTTGTTTAAAGGTAATGAGACCTTATTAAAAGCCATATTATGTATATAAGTGTCTATACACACACATTTTAAAAATTCTTACTTTGAAGTCCCATTTATATCGCTTGACTATCTCTAGTTGCTTGAATGTGAATCCAGCTATTGGTTCTGTGGTATATCTTTCTTGATGTTGAAGTTTTTCTATGTCTTATAATTTTCTTTCAGATTTCTTAAGAAATAATTGATGTACATCATTGTATATGTTTAAGGTATAAAGCATGATGGTTTGATTTACATATATTATGAAATGATACCACAATAGGTTCAGCTAACATTTAGATACAATAAAAAACAAAGAAAGAAAGGAAACAATTTTTTTATTTTGATGAGAACTCCTAGGATTTACTCTCTAACCCTACATATCATACAGGAGTGTTAGCTATAGTCATCATACTGTACATTACACCCTAATATTTATTTTATAACTGGAAGCTTGTACCTTTTGACCACTTTCCCCCAGATTCTCTTTCTCTGGTTTTCTACCTCAAGTAACCACAGTCTGATCTCCTTTTTATGAGTTTTTTGTTTTATTTATTTATTATTTATTAATTATTTTCTACATAAGTGATTTCATACTGTTTGTCTTTCTCTTAGTTATTTCACTTAACATAATGCCTACAAGATTCATTCATATTGTCACAAATAGTAAAAATTTTCCCATTTTTATGGCTGAATAATATTCTACTGTGTATATTTACCACAAATTCTTTATCTATTCATCCATCAGTGAACACTGAGGTCGTTTCCATGTCTTGGTTATCGCAAATAATGCAATATATATATATTGCTATATATAGCCAGCATTTGCTATCTCTTTTCTTTTTGATGATGGCCATTCTAACTGGCATGAGATAATATCTCATTGTGAGTTTAAGTGGCATTTCCCTAATGACTGGTGTTATTGAACATCTTTTCATATATCTGTTGGTCTTTTGTGTATCTTCCTTGGAGAAATGTCTAGAAAGGTCCTTTGCCCTTTATTTAATTGGGTTATTTGTTTTTTTATTTTTTGCTATTGAGTTGCATGAGTCTTTTATGTATATTTTATATATTAACCCCCTATCAGATATATGGTTTGCAAATAATTTTTCTCATTCTATAGGTTTTCTTTTCACTTTGTCAGTGGTTTATTTTGCTGTGTAGAGGCTGTTAGGTTTGATGTAGTCTCATTTATTTTTTATTTTGTTGTTTGTGCTTTAGGTATGATAACCATAAACTCCTTACCAAGATTCATGTTAAGGATCTTAATTCGTAAGTTTTTTTTAAGGAGTTTCATGCATGCCTTCAACACTCACATCTAAGGCTTTAATCCAGTTTAAGTGAATGGTTATGAGTGGTGCATGATATGGATTCAGTTTTACTCTCCTACATGTGAATATTCACTTATCCCAGCCATTAATTGAAAAGACTGTCTTTTCTGCATTGAGCATTTTCACTCCCTTGCCAAATACTAATTAATTGTATGTTTATTTCTGGGTCTTGATTCTGTTCTATTTGTCTATTTCTCTGTTTTTATGCCAGCATCATACTGTTTTGAAATATATTTATAGTATAGGTTGAAATCAGGAAGTGTGATGTCTCCTGCTTTATTTTCCTTTCTCAGGATTTCTTTGGATATTTGGGGTCTTTTGTGGTTCCATGTAATTTTTAGGAATAAATTTTCTACCTCTGTAAAAAATGCTGTTGGAATCCCGATAGCAATTGCATTGAATCTATAGATGCCTTTTGGTAGTATTGCCATTTTAACAATATTAATTTTTTCTAATCCGTGAACACAGGATACCTCTCCATTTATTTGTATCTTCAATTTCTTTCACTAGTGTCTTGCAGGTTTCAGTGTAGAGATGTTTCACTTCTTTAGTCAATTTATTCATAAGCATTTTATTTTTTATGCTATTGGATAGATTTATTTCTTTTTCAGAAAATTCATTGTTACTGTATAGACATGGTACTGATTTTTATATGTTAGCTTTGCATCCTGAACATTTACTGTATTTATTGAGGAGATTTAACAATTTTTTTTTGGTTGCCATCTTTAGGATTTTTCTGTATATAATATCATGTTATCTACAAACAGAGACAATTTTATTTCTTCCCTTCCAATTCTATCACCTTTTCTTTCTTTTTCTTGTCTGATTGCTCTAGCTAGGACTTCTAGTATTATATTGAAAAGGAGTGGTAAGAGTGGGCACTCTTGCCTTATTCCTGATCTTAGAAGACAAACTTTCAATTTTTCATCATCAAATATGTTGTTAGCTGTGGGCTTATTATATATGTCCTTTATTATATTGAGATATGTTCCTTCTATACCTAATTTATTAAGAGTTTTCATGATGACTGGAAATTTGTCAATTTTTTCTGCATCTATTTGGATGCTTATATGATTCTTTTCTTTCATCGTATTAATGTGATGCATCACATTTATTGATTTGTGTATGCTGAACCATCCTTGCATTCTAGGAATAAATCTCACTTGATCATGGTGAATGATCCTTTTAACGTGCTGCTAAATTTGGTTTGCTAGTAATTACTGATAATTTTTGCATCTATATTCTTCAGGGATATTGGCCTGTAGTTTTGATTTCTAGTAGCATCTTATTGATGTTTTGGTATCAGGATAATGCTGGCCTTATAAAATGTGTATAGGAGTGTTCCCTCCTCTTCAATTTCTCAGAAGAGTTTGAGAAGAAGTAGTGTTAATTCTTTAAAAGTTTGATAAAATTCACCAGGGAGGGGCACCTGGGTGGCTCAGTGGGTTAAATCTTCTGCCTTCAGTTCAGGTCATGATCCTAGGGTCCTGGGATCAAGCCCCACATCAGGCTTTCTGCTCAGAGAGCCTGCTTCCTCTTCTCTCTATGCCTGCTTCTCTGCCTACTTGTGATATCTGCCTGTTAAATAAATAAATAAAATCTTTAAAAAATTTTTAAAAAAATTCACCAGGAAAGCTTATCTGGCCCTAAAGTTTTCTTTGTTGGGATATTTTTGATTGTTGAGTCAACTGCTTACTAGTAATTGGTTCCTTCAGGTTTTCTATTTCTTTCTTTTTTTTTTAAATCATTTTTTAAATTTATTTTCAGCATAACAGTATTCATTGTTTTTGTACCACACCCAGTGCTCCATGCAATCCGTGCCCTCTCTAATACCCACCACCTGGTTCCCCCAACCTCCCACCCCCCCACCTCTTCAAACCCTTCAGATTGTTTTTCAGAGTCCATAGTCTCTCATTGTTCACATCCCCTTCCAATTTCCCCCAACTCCCATTACTCAATCTGGGTAAATTCTATGTCTCTCTAAGAATTTTTCTATTTATTTTTGGTTGTCTATTTTGTTGGCATATTATAGTTTTTCATAGTAACCTCTTATTATTCTTTGAATTTCTGTGATATCAGTTGTAATGTCTCCTTTTCATTTATAATTTTGTTGATTTGGACCTTTTTTCTTTTTTCCTTGGTTAGTCTAGTTAAGGGTTTATCAATCCTATCTTTTCAAAGACTTTACTCTTAGTTTGGCTAATCTTTTCTATTGTTTTTTTGTTTTGTTTTGTTTTCTATTTTATTTATCTCTGCACTAATCTTTATTATTTCACTTGTGCTAACTTCAGGCTTCGTCCATTTTTCTTTTTCTAGTTTTTTAAGGCATAAAGTTAGGCTGTTTCTTGGGGATCTTTCTTGCTTCTAACTGTAGGTATTTATTGCTATGAAATTCCTTCTTCCCTGCTTTGCTCTATGCTAAAAGTTCTGGTATGTTGTGTTTTCCATTTTTCTTTGGCTCAAAAACTTTTATTTCCTTTTAGTTTTCTTTGATCCATTGGTTGTTCAAGGGAGTGTTGTTTAATTTCCATGGATTCATGAGTTTTATAGTTTTCCTGTTGCTGTTCTAATTTCATGCCATCATGGTCAGAGAAGATACCTGCTATGATTTCAAACTTCTTGAATTAGCTAAGGCTAGTTTTGTAGTTTAACATGTAGTCTATCCTAGATAATGTTCCATGTACGCTTGGAAGAACATGTACTCTGCTAATGTTGGAAGGACTGTTCTGTATATGTCAGGTTCATTTGGTCTACAGTGTTGTTCAAATCTACTGTTTCCTTATTGATTCTAGGTCTAGATGATCTATCCATTATTAAGGGTGGGGTATTAAAATCCCCAACCATTACTGTATTAATGTTTATTTCTCCTTTTAGTTCCATTAGTTTTTGCTTAAAATATGTATGTGCTCAATGTTAGACATATAAATATTTATAATTATCAACACATAAATATTTATAATTATTATATCTTCTTGATTTATTGACCCATTATAATTATATGACTTTTTTTTTTTACCATTTTTAGTTTAAAAGCTATTTTGTCTGATATAAGCATAGCTATCCCTAATAGCTTTCCTTTTTTTTTTTTTTTTTGGTTCTCATTTGCTTGAATGTCCTTTTCCATTCTTTCACTCTCAGTCCATGTGTCTTTAAAGCTAAAGTGAATATATTATAGGCAACATATTGTTGGAGCTTGTTTTCTTTAACCATTCAGCCATTTTATGTATTTTAATTGGAGAATTTAATTTGTTTACATTTAAAATAATTATTGGTAGGCAAGGACTTACTATTGCTATTTTGATACTAGTTTTCTGGTTGTTTTGTAGCTCCGTTGTTCCTTATTCCTTATCCTGCTGTCTTTTTTGTGTTTTGATGTCTTTTGGTATCAGTATGCTTTGATTTCTTTATCGTGTTCCTTTATATAATTACTACAGCATTTTCTCTTGTGGTTACCATGAGGCTTACATAAAATATGTTAAACTTATTAACACCCTACTATAAACTAATAACGACTTAACTTTAATAGAAGTTGTAAACTTTACACTTTGTCTTTTCCTCCCCCTCATGTTTTAGGTTATTTCAGTTACAAATTACATTTTAAAAAATATCATGTAACTAATAGCAGATTATTATAGTTATGGTTATTTTTACTTTTTCCATTTTTTAAACTTTAGTTTAAAAGTGAATTATTTACCACTATTACCACACAACAGAATCTAACTATGACTATATATTTACTACTACCAGTGAGATTTACATGATTTTTTTAATGTTTTAATGATGTTAATGAACATTCTTTTATTTCCATTCAAAGAGCTCCCTTTAACATTTCTTCTTGTAAGGCAGGTCTGGTGATTATGAACTCTTCCAGCTTTTGTTCGTTTGGGAAATTCTTTATTCCACCTTTATTTCTGAAGGACAGCTTTACTAGGTCCTGAATTCTTGGGTGACAGTTACTTTCTTTCAATATTTTGAATATGTCATCCCATTCTCTTCTGGCCTGAAAAGTTTCTCTTGAGGAATCCTTCAATAGTCTTCTGGGAGGTGGTTTGTACATAATTTCCCTCTTTTCTGGCTTTTCTTAAATTTCTTTTTTTTTCTTTTTTGTCCTTGACTTCTCATAATTTAATTATTATGTATCTTAGTGTAGTACCATTCAGGTTCAACCCATTTGGGGTTGTTTGGCCTCCTGGATCTGGGTGTCCATTTCATTCCCCAGGTTTGGGACATTTTAGCCATTATTGCTTTAAATATACTTTCTGTCCCCTTCTTTTTCTCTTCTCCTGGAATTTTCATAATGCAAATATTGTTTCCTTTCACTGTGTTACATAATTCCTATAGGCTTTCTTCACTCTTTTGTACTTTTTTTCTTTTCATTTCTCTGACTGGGAAATTTCCAATGATTACAATGATTGATGTGGAAATTTCCTCTCCAATTCTTTCTTTTGTCTAGTCAAGTCTACTTTTGAAACTCTATTGAATCCTTCAGCTCATTTATTGAATTTTTCAACTCTAGGATTTCTGTTTGGTGTTTCTTTCTTTAATTCATTTATTTTTTCTTTCTTTCTTTTTTCTTAGTTTATTTTGATGGTTGCTATTTTCCTGTTGAACTTCTCATGCATCTTTTTTTGTCTTTGACTTCTGACAATTTAATTTTTATACATATAATATGTACATGTTATATCATTTGTTCATGCATCATTTTCCTAATTTTGTTTAGTTGTCTAGGTTTTCTTGTCGTTCACTAAAGTTATTAACATGATTATTCTGAATTCCTTGTCTGGCAGTTCATAGACTTCTATTTCTTTAAGGTCAGTTATTGTAGTTTTATTAGTTTTGTTTGATAGTGTCATATTTACCTGTTGTGTGTGTGTGTGTGTGAGAGAGAGAGAGAGAGAGAGAGAGATCATTGATTCCTTACTCTGTGCATTTGAGCAATCAAATTCTTTCTTCATACTCAATAGGTTTGCTTTGTCAGAGACAGTTTTTTTTTTTTTTTCAAACCAGTCAGCTCAGTTTCGGTTTCTTGGTGTCTAGTGGTAATGTATTTGGGCATGTGGGGTCTGCTATTATGCTTTGTTTTTAGGTGAGACAACGGTTTAGTTTCTGAGGACAGAAATGGGGCATGTGCCCTTGGCTGGGAATAGTTGGATAGTGCTGATGGCTTAGTTTCCTACCTAAGTGAGGTGTAGGAAGGGCTCTGCATTTCCGTGTTTTCTTGTCAGGCTTACTAGATGGTAAGCATTGGGTACTATACTTAGTATTAAATGGAACTATGAAGTAGCTTCCATGTCCTGACACAGCAGCAGTAAGAGACCCAGGGCCTGTATAGTTCATTGTTTGGAGACCCAATTCAGGACAGAGTGTGCACTGACTTTCCTGGTCAGGTGAGGCCACCAAATTTGTTTTTCAGATGAGGGAATACACAAGCTATGCTCTCCATTCAAGTGCCACTGTATAGAAGGCTGTTGACTAGACTCTGCAGCTTGCAGCCTCCTATATGCTCTGGTTAGCTTCTCTGACTGGAGAAGTTAAAGGCTGTATTCAGCAATAAGTGGATGTACCAATTAGATTCCCTGCCCAGGCACAGCCCAGGCACAATGAGTAAAACTCTTTATTCATTGTTTTAACTCAAGCCAAACTGCACCTTAAGTTTCTTGACCAAATAGGGCCACTGACTTTGGTCTGCAAACTATCAGCTCTGTCTTCCCACCTCTTGGTTCAAATGTCACCAGGATGCACTGTTTCTAGGAGTTGTTTCCAACCCTTCTGGTCAGATGGGGTGGAAAAACAGTCTCCACAGAGTACGGGCCTATGTCTTTGTTCCCTTGCCTAGGCAGGAGGAGGAGAGGCCACTGCATATTTCTTTAAATTTCACAGACTCCTCAGCTGGGAGAGTCTATGAACTAACATCAGCCTTGGCTATTGATTAATACACCTGCCTGTGCATAGCACAAGAACGCTCTATGCCCAGCACTCACTTTTCTGTGGGGATGATCAGCTCTGCCTGCCTGCTTATTGGCTCAAGTTCCTCTCAGCCACGTTGCTTCTAGGAATTGTAACCAGCCCTTCTGGTCAGATGAAGCCAAAAGATACTCTTTACTGTGGGTGGGGCTGTGATTCAACTCCTTGCCTGGACATGGGCAAAACAAGATTTAGGGCTGGCAAAATTTGTGTAAGGATCCAAATAGGCAGATCTACACATCACTGAGCTTCCTAATCAGAGTGAGCCACTTACTTGGGTCTGCAGATGAGCAAAGGTGCAGGTTGTGATTACTACTGGGCACTGCATGTGTGAACTCAGTCTCTCAAGAGCTGTGCGCTGATTGTTGCAAGCCCCTCCCCCTTTTTCCATCACAGTCAGATTCACAGTGGTTGAATACCACATATGCTCCTGCAGTCCCCATGGTATGAGATCAGAGTAGGAACTCCTGCAATGTGACTCACAATGCTGGGGGAAGCTGGTTCTCCAGCCCTCCCCCCGCAGGTTGTCTTTTACCATTGGAGGAACTAAAGGCTCAGGAGAAGCCTGTCTATGTGGTTCCACGCTAGCCTGGGTGAGGGCCAATGTGATCAGTGCTACTTCTCACTCTTCTGTCTGGGCTTCTGTGGTGCATTCTCTCAGTGGTGTCTTGTTCTTGAAGAGTTGTTTGTTCTTCTTGTGAGGGGGAACAAAGTAAAAAACAACCTATATCACCGCTTTAGTGATGTCATTCCATAATTTTTATTTTTGAGTCCAACCTACAAGGAGATGTGAACCTTATTTCTGAAGAAGATACAACTAGACCATGAGTTGTGATGGCATCTTTTGTTATGGTTTCATAGATGTTTCTGTCTGAGTATGAAAAGATTCACCATTTCCAAATGAGTTTTTACATCCATTTAGGAGCTCTAGGTCTCTACAAGTAAAGGACAGGATTCTAGTCTCTCTCATGTTACCTAGAGCTTAGGGTATTTAGTGAATTAATTATCTGCAAGACCCTAGGCCAGCTAGCAGAGATTTTCCAGTAGCCATTCATAAATGACACATTGCTTTTCTGGCTCTGGGAAACATGTAGGAAACCTAATTCTCACTCCCTGCCCTTCAACGAACTTATCGTCTTGATAACAGGCCAGAGCAGATTTACCACGTAGCTAATGAATCTTAGTTTCTGGGCCTCACTAGCATTGGCTCCTTTCATGGTCCAAGGAATGACCTCAGAACTGTGCCCAGGTTCTCATGGATTTTGGCAAAATTGAAAAGTAAGATAATTTTTAAGGAGTGCTCTCTAAATTGTGTAGGTTTCAGGTCTCAGAAAAGTTGAAATTACTTGTGCTCTCAATTTATAAAACATTAGATTCCCAGCCCCTAAGGTAAAGTGTGGAATTCTGGCCTTTCATATTCTGTGCAGCTTCACTTATTGCTCACTACTTTAGTTGTGGTTTCCTCATTTGCAACACCTAGACATACCTTTTATATGTTTTCAGGTCTTTCTAAATGTTTAAAATATATATTTTATCCACTATTTTATTTGTTTGTGATAGAGTATTTCCTTTCTGTTCTGTTCTCTATTTTGGCCAGAATTCATACTCAACACCAAATTATGCAGGCTCTCTCAACAACAGATACAACTTAACAATGGTCTGAAAGCACTTTATGATGTTAGACAGTGTGGAAAATATGAAATGAGACAAAACCATTATGTTGGGTGCCTGGATAGCTCAGTGGATTATGCCTCTGCCTTTGGTTCAGGACATGGTCTCAGGGTCCTGGGATCTAGCCCTGTATAGGACTCACTGTTCAGCAGGGAGCCTGCTTTCCCCTCTCTCTCTGCCTACCTCTCTGCCTACTTGTGATCTCTGTCTGTCAAGTAAATAAATAAATAATAAATAAATAAATAAAATCTTTTTTAAAAATCATGATTGTTGCCCTTAAGAAACTTATAATTGAGAATATAAGTCTAATCTCTATAAAATAGTCAAAAATAATTTTATAATTTGATTAAAGTGTATTAAAGATCAAAGTCTTCTTTCAAGATGATAATTGTCATAAGAGTCAGAAAGTTCTGACATATAATGAGGACTTACTAAGCAAAGGAATTATCTACAGCAATATTGTGTTAACATCTAAGATATCTCAGTTTGCATTCTAATCACCTTTGTGTATCTTATTTGGAATTAGTTCAAGGCCTTCCTATCCCTTTTATACAGAGGAGTTTAGAATTAGGTACATCACACTAGTAAAAGGTATAAAATTTTTCAGAAAAAAAAAACAAGGACTATAATCATTTAGAGCTGTAAAATAGTAGAAAATATTAGAGCCAAATCACCCATGGTAAGGATAAAAAATGATGTCAGAGAGACTAAATGGCAGTATCTGGTTCTATATTTCTACCTTTGTTTCTCAGACTTGTATTATCGAGTGACAGTAGAAAAATATGCAATTTGGACAAAAGCAAAAGTCTATCCGCAGTTTTGTTTTGACATTTTAAAACAACTCTAAAGGCAACTTCTTATAAAAAAGTTTTTAATAGATATCTTGACTAAACAAACTCTTTGACTTATTAGCCTCATTGAGTGATTTATACGAAAAGGGACACACTTTTTCAGGGCTTTTTTATATACTCTGAATCTTTTTCAAGTCATATTTGTTTCCATTTTGAGCATTTAGAACTTATTCAAATATTTATTTAGTTTGTTTTTCCCCATGCATGTCTTTTTGGAGGAGCTGAAAATTCCCAAAGAATACAGGATCATGGTGGCATTCACAGAGAGAGACCAGAAGAGCTCCATAAGGCAACAGATGTCTCCCATACTCATACTGACAATTTAGAAATGACAAAAACCAAAATCCAAAAGACTTAAGTTATCCTGAAGACAATTTTCTCTCTCGGGAGAGAATAGAATAGTTCCAGTAGAGCCAATAAAATAAGGCAACCTGAGAAAAATCATAGAGAGAAAAAAAATAAATTCACCTTGATAATTTTCCTCAATAGTATAAGAGAAAGTTACAATGAATGCAGAATATGGTAGAGAGATGTATAGGATAGTAAGCAAAGGGAGGCAGGTATTAAGAGAGGACTTTAGAGCCAGCCAAAACAGGGATTGAATCCCTGTTGCCTGATTTATGACATGGCTTTGAGCCAGCTACTTAACTTCTCTGATTCTCAGTTCCCTGATCTCCAAATTTTCAATATCACCTTTGTAATAAACCAGTTAAGATGCTTAACATAGCACCTGGCACATACTAAGCATCTAACACATGCTGGTTATTATTGTTATTCATAGTTAAACATAAGAATGCATTCCAAAGTCATATAATGACCCTACACCATATCTCTTTACAATCATGAGTAATTAAAAGTTTATTATATTTTTAAATAACCTTTCTTAGTACTTCCTCATGAAGTTGTTGCGAAACAAAATGAGATCATGCAAAGTACTTAGAGTACTTTACTGTTACTTAGCATAGCACCTGGCACATTGTAGGTGCTCCATAAACAACAGTCACTCTTCTTATTCATAGAACTGACTGATAGCTCCATGTTCAATTGACCTATAGTCTTATTCAAGGAAGCAATTATAAAATGGCTACCAGGGCAATATCTTACTATATTGATAGTAGAAAAGATACAACATCCCAGGGGTATGAGTTACCATAAGGTCTCTAAGAAATACATATAAGAGATACTCTATTTAATAATCCCATCTAAACAGAGATAAATTTAAAAATAGTGGTCACACTACATTCAGTGAAATAAATGTTTCTTCCAACAATTACCAGAGATGTGCCACAGGGTTGTAGAAATGGAAAAAAAATCTTAAAGAAGAAATGATACTGGGAGAGTGGGAACTAAACCTCACAAATACAACCTACTTCTTCTTTGAATGTCTGTATTTGACAGACATGCCTATTCATTGATAAAGATTGGTTTTAACTCCCTCTGGGTGAAAGTGGTCACTAATTCAATAATAGATTTATAGTTTAGTTAGAACTGTCCCAAGAGTAGGAAAGTCCCCCTCCAAAAAGAAATTCTATAGGAAACCATGAAGTAGCATATAAATTTGGGGGGAAATTAAAAGGAAGTGGTTTTTACTAAAATGTATTTATAGTAGTTTCTCAGTCTTGGGTAAATGATACTAAATGTACACAAAATACTTCCTTCCCCCCAAAAAAAACAAATAAACAACTGGCATTAAAATAACATTAATAACTGGCCAGAAAATGATATTGGGGTTCAATAAAAACTGATATTTTTCTTGAGACCAACATTGTTACACAAGGTAGGATATTTGATATTAGAAGAAATAAATGAATATTTGATGTTAAGCATATATTCAAAATGACAAAAAAGATCATTTAAGGCACTTTCAGACATCACAGTTAATACAGAAGGGAAAAGAAGTAAGTCTGAACCCAGTGAGTTTGCTTTCCTACATGAGAAGGAATGAGATAATGATTTGATTGGAGACTTTTTAAGGCAATGAATATATGTAGTATTCAGATCTGTGCAAAGCTGACTTGTACATTTGGCCAAAAAATTGATTTGTGCAAAAATTAATTAGCAGTGTAATTTACAGATGACTATAATTCCTTCCCCTTGCAAAAATTAATTGGAAAGGTATAGCTTCACAGGAGATCTTGGGTTATGCAAATTTCTACTGCCACAGAAAACAGCACTTATGTTTCTTTAGGGATCAAATAAATAACAATTATATATGCAAGATGATGTCACAATGTCAGATGTCCTACTGGGGACAAATCATCAAGTTCTTTCCTGTCGTCAATTGCTGTTTTTGCAAATATTTCTGGTAGTTGATCTCAAACAAAATGAAAAGGAAGAAATTGTTTCATTGTTTTCTCCAGTTATCTTCAGAGCAAACACAAGTAATTTAGTATCTTAAAGGGGAAAGCTGTCCCTAAAGGGGACTCCAGCAGAAGAGTTAGGATCTCTCAAAATACATGTTCAAATATAGAACTGCAGAGCTTTGCATAACAAAGCTATCCAATACCCCACTACAGTATGTCTAAAATATCTTCTCCTCAATCTCACAATATAGCTAAGTTACCATACTCTTACAACTAGATTATTTCTCTCATGTTCAGCAGAAGATAGGAGGAAGTTAATGTAATAAATGTACTCATAGTCTCACTCAAAAGTATTTTCTAACTAGGTCTACTGGAAATAGCATCCTAATGGGTCTCCCCACCTCTAGGTTTATCTATTTTCAATCCATTTTTTACACTACAGCAGAGTACTTTTCCATCAGTGGCTCCCTAGCACCTTTAAGGATAAAGTCTGAATTTTTTAATGTGGCATAAACGGATCTCTATTAAAGGTCCCATGTTGATTTCTGATTAATCTCTTAACATTCCTCTTCACAAAGTTTGTGGTTGTGCCTCCTAAATATGTTTTAAATCTATACCCATGTCTTGGTGCTCAGGCTCACTGTACTCACTGTGGGCCTTTATTACTTCTCAACCAGATTGCTATAATAATCTCCTAACTGGTCTCCTCCCTTCCTTCTGTGTCTCCCACCTCCAATCCATGGGTCATACTGCAAAGGGTGCATCTAAATGCACTCTCATATGATTACTGCCTCCCCTGATTAAAAGCCTCCCATGGCTCTCCATTTCCTACAGAATGAAGGCCAAGTTCTCCTTAGCTTGATTCATAGGGTCCCTTCTCATGCAAGACATTGGCATTATCAACCTCTGCAGTGTCATCATCTTATCATCACATCCATGTACCTGATGTTCTGGCCGTGCTGATTATTACAGTTGCCAGCATCCACTGAGTTCTTGTATATATGACACAGTATTTACACAAATGCTCAGGAGTATAAGAATCAGTATTTCTTGCTGGTGAGTAACTTAAACAGCCAACATTTGGGGAGAAAGAAGAGGCAGTTAGATGCTACCTGCTGTGTTTTATTCCTAGCTTCATGTATACCTCGCTGTGCTATGGTTTTTAGTTTCCCAACTCTAATGGCACTTTATTTGGGTTTCTGGATGCATAACTCTACAGTTTTGAAAGCATATACAAAGGTTGTAAGTTGGTCATATCATTGGTTCTAGAATCTTCTTGAGTAGGGTTTGCAAAGTTTATACAGGATAAGAAAACTTCACTACCAGATAGCCTCAACCCACTATCCAAGGACGTGATCATGTTCAGTAAACACACACTCATTTTAGCCCAGACTTCAATATTATCTTCCATTAGCTCAATTTAAATATATTTACAGGTATTCAAACCCTTGTAACACTTGCTCTGAGTCCAAATCAAAAAATAAATAAAGGTATAGATTGATTATATTAGCATCAGTTTTTTTCTAAACCATAAAAAACCAGATTTTTTTTTTTTAAGACCTAAATATCTCTAGTTTCTTCAAATGCAGGGACTGGTAAACTTTTCTGTAAAAGGCCAAAGAATAAATATTTTATTTAGGTTTTGGGGGTCATAACTACCTAGCTCTGTCACTGTAGTGCAAAAGAAGCCTCAGGCAATATGTAAATGGATGAGTATAATTATGTTCCAATAAAACTTCATTTACAGAGAGGTTCCCTCAGACTGGATGTTGAAACTGATTCCCCCACTGTATTGGTATTTAGAGGGTGGACCTTTAGGTGATCAGGTAATGAGGGTGAAGTCTTCATGAATGGGATTAATACCCTTATAAAAGAGACCCCAGGGAGCAAATTTGCCCCTTCGACCATGTGAGGACAGTGAGAAGATAGCCATCTATGAACCAGGAAGTGGGTTCTCACCAGACACCAAATCTGCCAGCACTTTGATCTTGGACTTCCCAACTGTCAGAATTGTAAGAAATAAATTTCATACACTTATAACTAAAAAATTAAACAGAGAAAAAATTATCCTTATTGTCTAATATACTCTAACATTTTATATTTCCTTCCATTCTATTTCCTTCAAATGCTGATTGTAACTTAGTAAATTGAGTATATAACCCACTGATGAGTTGTGACCTGCAATTTGCAAAACACCACTCCTGTGTATTTCACGGTTTTATTCATTGTCCAAATTGCAGGTCAGAAGTAACATTACATCTGTGTAACTAGCATTCAAACACTCATCCCTTAATTAATTAATTAATTCAATGCATATTTATTAAGCAGCCACTATGAGTCACATGGAAAAACACCATTATAAACAAAGAGATTGGTTGTGTGGTCACTGTAGAAGGATTGTGTGGTGACCTGCCAGTAGAGGGTCTGAATCCAGAGGAGTGAACATTCCAGAGGTACTCCAAATAAGCCACTTTGCATGTTCTGGCTTTGCATTTTTTTCCCAACTTAAAGCAGCTTCTTTGCCACTTCCCTTCTGCATGGTTATCCTAGGATATATTCCAGAAACATGGTGAATCCCCTTGAAGTTTTCAGAGCTCAGGAGCAACGAATGTCAGATCTAATAATCATTTCTGAATAAGAACTATCTAGTGTGAGGGATTTTCTTTCTGTTTGGCCTCTGAAATTAACTGATCAATCTATAAAATTGAAAGGAAAAGAAAAAACCACAACGTGGGAATCTAAGTGTTCTTTTTAACACAGCCGAGAGGCTAGAGGCTAAGTGAATGCCAACTAGCCTAGCAACATCCAGAATTCAAGAAAGGTAATTGTTTGCTTGGTTTACATCCCCTCTGAATCATGACAAGAGTTCTCTTTTTCTTTCCTATGACAAGAGTTCTCAATGACAGCTCTACATCAAGCTTCTCCTAAGTGTGGGGGCCTTTGAGGGCCCGAAAGCCACTGAAAAACATATACTATCCAAGATAGATGGCTTCCATATTAAGACAAGTCTTGTCACCCAGGGTGAGAAAATGGCTAAAAAATAGCAATTTTTAGTTTCAGAGTTAGAATTGGTCAATGTTATTCAACTGGAAATATGAATTGTACTGTTTCTTGAATACAGAGTTAAACTACTGAAGGAACAAAGATGACCTTGAAACTATTTAAGCTTAAACGATTTTAATCTTAAATGTGGTGATAGAAGCTACATTTTAGTTCTGGAAATCAGTTACTGATTTTCTGGGTCAGGTAGCAAAGGGAAGCTATTCTTTATAGCTTAGACAGATACTATGGGAATAAACAACTATTCCTTGAGCTTTTGACTACAGCTGAGATGTCTGGGGCAGTGAAACAATTTTACAGAACACAGGGCCACCGTGGTCTGACATGTCACTGGCTTAACCCTGGTTCTTCATTTATTCCTAATATTTAGCTCTATAATTGGTCATTGGATGTACTTGAGGTGGGGAGAAATGGAAAGAACATTGGTCACTTTCTCTTTCCTTTCTACCTGGACAAATGGGTGGCAATGATGTGAGCAAGTGTACTATTTCACAGATTCAAAGTTCCCTTGACTGGGCTTCTCCAAGTTTCAACCTGGGGTGCAGAGAATGAATAAACCTATTTGGTTCTTATGATGAGCTACATCTTCCAGCCACACAGCTTTTATAGTATTTTAGGTTTTATTTCCATCTCCACCTCCCAACTTTTATTTCTCAGTTGGTTTAAAACTCAGACAGGGAAGTGGTGTGCTATAGGGTTTATTAGGCACCATAAACACCCCCAACACTTTCCCAACTCATTTCTCTGTTTCAAATCATAATGTCCTCCAATCCTCCCTCTGCACTGCTGCTGGAATAGTCTTCCGAACACATATCTGACCTTGTCACTACTTTGTTCAAAATATTAAGATGATTTATCTTACACTCAAGAAAACATATTATATAGTAAGTGAATGGGAATCATGTTATTATGGGAATAAAGTTGAATGAATTTTCTTTCTTTTTTAATGTATTTTCATTTTATTAAAAAAGTTAACTATTTATAAAATTTAGGACCTTATGAATAATTGTATTAGTTTTCTAGGACTGCCATAACAATGTCACATAGACTGTGTAGCTTGAACAACAGAAATTTATTTTCTCACAGTTTGGGAGGATAGAAGTGTGAGATCAAGATTTTGGCAAAACTAAATAAAAGTGAAGACACAGGAAGAACATCAGGTATGTGGATGTAAGTATGAGGATGAGGTAGTTCTCTTCCTGTATCTTCACATGATCTTTGCTCTGTATCTGTGTCTTTTTCTCTTCTTATAAGGACATTGCTCAGACTGGAATAGGGCCTCACCCTAATGGCCTCATTGTACCTTAATTATTTTAAAGGCCCTGACCCTGAGTACAGTCACAATCTGTGGTGTTGGGGGTTAGAACTTCAACATATGAATTTGGGGGAGGGGAATATGATTCAGCTCATAACAGTAACCAACAACTTAATGTAAGAAACTAACAAATTACAGTTCACCAATATGCCTTATGATAAAGCAAAGATCTTAAATATAATATGTAATGGTCTCCATGTTCAAATGTCAGCCATTCCAACAAAGTCTTTCACTTCTTATACTGTTTCAGACTCATCAAACTACTTGCAAATTGCACCTTGCTGTTTCATGCTGCATAGCATATGTGGGCTGTTGTATGCTAGAGTTGCCCTTTCTCTTTCTCTAACAAACTCCTACTTATCCTTTAGACCCAACTCAAACTTCATCTCTTCGCTGACCACCTTTTTCCTTATAAATATGTACATATGTTTGACAGAAACTACCACATTATATATATAATATAATTAGAATTGCAATTAATTAATTTATTAATATAATATAAATTAATAAATATATAATGTGGTAGTTCCTGTCACACACACACGTGTGTGTGTATATATTGTATGTGTGTGTGTGTGTGTGTGTGTGTGTGTGTGTGTGTATCTGTCTCTCCTACTGTACAGGGTATCTTTGAGGGCACTGACAGTATTTTATTTCTATTTTATGTCCCCAGTGCTCTCATATGCTTGGCACACAGTGGGTACTCAATAAACATTTGCTGATGAACACACAAATAATTGTGTTATTAAAGAAAAAATAGACTTGTTTAGTGTCACGCTTGCCTTATGAAACTGAGGGCTATAAAGGACAACTGAAATAATTTTCCGTAATACTTTTCTGGAACCTTTGTCAGAATGGCGAACCTTTGTCAGAATGGTGAACAAAACAAACCACTGATCTGACCTGCATTATCATTTTGTCAGAGGAGGGTATCTTGGCATTTCTTCCTAATCATTCTAGGTGTTTTATGAACCCAGGTAATACAGAATAAGGCCCTAGAATTAAAGGTAGAAAACAGTAGGCAGAAATCAAGGTCAGATTTTGCCAGTATGAGATTGCATGCACCAAAGCCAAAATCTGAGGAAGAAAGGAAAGGAGAATGAGACAGCTAGAGTCCAGGTAGCATGGCAGCTGTTAAGACCACCTAGGACTTAACTTGACTACAGTTGGCAGTAGTCTCATCTCATTCTGATCCTGGATTCCAACTTAACAAATTTCCTCCCATTTGTCCATTTCAGTCCCCCAGAGAGATTTTTTTTTAAGATTTCTAGTCATGTATCATTTTCCTAAATGTGCCAGAAAAGCAAGGATGATGTTTTATATATCTTTGGTATGTCATATGCCACGTAGAATTCCAATTCAGTTAAGCAAGGGAAATAGTTGTTGATTATATTAGAAATTTAAAAGGAACATCAGGGGCGCCTGGGTGGCTCAGTGGGTTAAAGCCTCTGCCTTCAGCTCAGGTCATGATCCCAGAGTAGTCCTGGGATGGAGCCCAGCATCGGGCTCTCTGCTCAAGCGGGGAGCCTGCTTCCTCCTCTCTCTCTGCCTGCCTCTCTACCTACTTGTGATCTCTCTCTGTCAAATAAATAAATAAAAATCTTAAAAAAATAAAAGGAACATCATTTGGCATGCCAAAAACATAGTTAGATGCAAAGAAATAGAGGGAAAACCGAAAAAAAAAAATCAAGGAGCAAGTGAAAATAACAATGGTGGGGTTTTTCTCACCATACCTACTTTACCTTGAGGTACAGCCAGTGGCTAGATGGTTTTCTTACCATGAACTATTTCTTTATATTCATTACAGAATTGCAAGACAAAAGACTGCCTTTCTCCAGACTCATCTTTGATAAATGGGTCAGTTCCACTGGCTATCAGTCCTTGGTCTTGACAGCCTGACTTAATTAATCTATTTAATTTATTGATCAAGTAGACAGAAAAAGAACATTCTCCATTAAATGGGGTTTTTATCATCCAGAGTTATAGAGCAAAATGTCTTCTTAAAATCTGAAATTTAGTTAGTACATGACATGCTGTCTGTCTTAGAAACTCTTGCAAAGAGGAAAATGCAAAGATTAAATATGGCTCTGTGGCTTTAAGTAATGACCAAGAGGTCAGACTGTAAAACTGAACTCTATTATGCCTGTCTACTTCACTGAAACTGCAATGCAAAGCAATATTACCTCCAAGTATTTTTAGGCTGATGCCTGAAGTTACAGTCATTAAACTATATTACATATGTTGTGCCAATCAGGCAGGTGATAAGGTATGATTTTCTGAGGTCCATTATGTTCATTAGAGAGAAGGTGGCTACTTTTATACCAATTAGAATAAATTCCCTTTCTGTCCAGATCCAATAACTTATTTTTCCCCAAATTATAGGCTGTAGCCAACTCCCTAATTTCAGTCCGTAATAATCACAGCATCTACCATTAATTGGGATCCAGGGACTACACCTGGCACTTTAACATGTTTCTTATTTGATCTATACACCAATCCTGTCAGAGAAGTCTCATTATATATGCACTTTTTGCAACTGAGGAGACTGAGGCTCCAAGACATTATATGGTAGGGCTGGAGTTTGAATCCAAGCCTGTGTGATTGCAAAGCCTATGCTCTTCCCACTATACCTTGCTGCCCCAGGCTTATCTTCCTTTAGCACATGATTTGATACTTGATTACAGCTGTCTTTGTGTCACTCTCAGGTTGTTTCATATCTCTTTCAGCAAACTAAAAGCCTTTACTTTATCCTCTCCCTTTACTCTTGGCCTTTGGGCACACAGAAGATTCATGGGTAAATAAATGTCCAAATAGAGACAACCATGGATATTTCAGAAAACAGTAGAAACAATGAACTCTTTAAGGTTGACACAGCATTCAAGGTGGAGGGAAAAACATATTAACTATATAGCATGACACCCTAGTAGCCTCATTAGAAATAAATTTAAAAGCCATTTGAACAAAACCTCAATGGGAGAAGAGCTGAATAAGGTAGGTCAATCAAGCCATTATCTATATAAATTTAGTACCATATTACAGTTTCAGAGTCTCAGCAATGTGAGAAAGAGATTAATCTCTGGTCTTCCTTGCAATCCCATTTTTATTTATTTCTAGCCAGCTGTCTAGCTAAAGAATGACTCTTCCTATTCAAAGGCTAAATGAAAGGTCATTGACTCTCAGAGATATTTTCAGATCCTTTGGGGGGAAAATTGGCTTTTGCTCTTGTCTCTATATGTAATACTACTTGATTCGTATTATTCTGATTTGAACATTTTCTTATAAATTGTTCTTTTTGAAATGCAAAATTCTTATTTCAGACCAGACACATGTCTTTATACTAAATCAAGAGCAGAAGAGTGAAGATGACATGGATGGTGGTTTAATTTTTGTTAAGCTTACATTTCTGTTTATGAATTCTTTGGAAGAGGTAAGGGCCTCTAAAAGCCTTACGTGAATGCATTTCAGTTTTATTCTCTTTTAATTATTGGCTATTATGAAATTCAGAAGTTGGGTTTTATTTTTTTGCAGTTGGATTTTATTTTGAAACAAATTTGTTTTCAAGTTTGTGTTTAACTTTGCCTTGGTTTATGGTTCACTAAGAAAATTAACAATTGGGTCTGATTTTAGACTTAATGAAGTTTATGCCAATAGGAGGACTACTGTTGAGGTCAAGTCCCACTCTGATTGCTGAAAATCCTGTGAAGTATGGGCTGTCAGTACCAAAAAAATTGTAATTAATGTAAGTTACAATCACTTAAAGATTTTCTCTGTGCATTTATCATGTTCAAAACTCTCTGTTAGGCTTAAGGATACCAAGCAAGTATAGTTTCTACTGTCAAGGAACAAAGGAATCCCAAACTGTGGACACCATAGTAGTTAGCAATTAAATCAAGGAGTATTTTTATTGAAATACAATTAATATACAATATCCTACTAATTTTAGGTATATATCTTAGTGATTCAATATATTTATACATTATGAAATTATTCCTGCATTAAGTCTGATTATCATCTGTCACCATACAAAGTCACTACAATATTATTGAATATACTTCCTATGGTGCACATTACATCTCCATTACTTATTTTACAGCTCAAAGTTTGTATCTTCTAATCTCTTTCACCTAATTTTGCCTGCTCCCCAACCGTTCTCCCGCTGGTAACCAACAGCACGTTTCCTATATTTATGCATCTGTTTCTGCTTTCTTGTTTGTTAGTTTTGTTTCTTATATTTCACATATAAGTAAAGTCTCAAGGTATTTTCCTTTCTCTGATTATTTCACTTAGCATAATACCCTCCAGGTCTACCCAGATTGTCACAAATGGCAAAATTCCATTCTTCCTTATGGCTAAATAATATTCCGCTCTGTGTGTATGTGTGTGTATGTTATACCACTTCTTGTTACCCATTCATCCATCAATAGACACTTGGATTGCTTCTATATCTTGGCTATTGTAAATAATGCTGCAATGAATATAGGGTGTCCTCTTAGAATTTTTTTTTAATAATTTTATTCAGATAAATACCCAGAAATGGAATTGTTGGATTGTAGAGTAGTTCTATTTTTAATTTTTTGAAGAACCTCCATACTGTTTTGCATAGTGGGGACATCAATTTATATTCCTACTAACAGTGCACAAGGGTTCTCTTTGCTCCACATTCTCACCAATATGTATTTTTATATTTTTGATAATCACCAATCTGACTGTGTGAGGTGATATCTCATTGTGGTTTTGATTTGCATCTCCTTGATAGTGATGCTGGGCATCTTTTTAAGTGTCCACTGGCAATCTGTATGCCTTTTTGAAAAATGTTTATTCAGGTCCTTCTCTACTTTGTAACCAGGTTGCTTTTGCTGTTGTTAAGTTGTTTACGTTCTGTATATGTTTGGGGTATTAACTCCTTATCAGGTGTATGATTTGCAAATATTTTTTCTTCATTATGTTGCCTTTTTGTTTTGTCGATGTTTTCCTTTGCTTTGCAGAAACTTTTTAGCTTGATATAATCCCATTTGTTTATTTTAGCTTTTGTCACCATTGCCAAGGAGGTTTTAAAAAAAAGATTTATTTAGTTCAGGGAGGGAGAGAGAGAGAGAATCAGAATCCCTGCCAAGCACGCATGGAGCCTGACACAGGGCTCTATCTCACAACCCAGAAATTATGACCTGAGCTGATATCAAGTGTTAGCAGCTCAACCAATTGAGGCCACCCAGGTGGCTCACCAATGAGCCTTTTGATTTATATTGTCATCATGGTACCAACACATACCTTATTTGTCATTATTCACAACTGTATTAAAGTTGAGATTCTTCCTTTAGCCTTAGGACCTGAATGAGGGAAGACTATGGGTACTGGCTGACTGAAAATCTGCAAGACTCTTGCCTACGGAATTATAAAGATGAGGGTATTCTAAATACAGTGACCCTAATATTCCCTTAATTTTCTAAAAATTGGTTTAAAACTGAAGATTTGTTGAGTATGTATGACTATACAATTGCTACTGGAAGCAGGTACTATAGGGACAAAAACATGGATGTAGAAGAAAGCAATGACATTCCATACAGTGATCCTGATTAATCTGAATCATAAGAGGGCTTAAAGCTACTACCCAGACATTAGTGTTCTATAAGTCATCACATTTTCATGTGTTCTCAGTTCTCAAATTGTAGCCTGAAGACTGTTGGTAGACTATGAGAGTCCTCCAAAGACAATCCACGCGGGCTCCTAATTTTAATTCTTAGGCCCACACAATACTAGTTTCTGGGAAGAAAATATGATAGCAACACTTAATAAAGAAACAGATCTTATAAGATTGGAATCTTATAAAAAGATCCATTAATTCTGGAGTGGGAATTTTCTTTGTGGAGAGCCAGATTTGGGGTAAGTATGATTTGCTATATCTGTGAACTAAAAAATGTTTGAAAATTACTAACTTGCTCTGATCTGGTATATTTTTATAATGCTTCACCTTCTAGCCCTTAGAGTATCAAGAACGGACAAAGAAATTTATACAGAGAATGGATAATGTCATTTCTCAACAACTTGCTATCTGCAAGTCTAATCTCTTAAATCCTAAACCTATATGCCCCAACCTGTTTGACTTTCTCTTACTGCTAGGGGGACCCATGACATTTTCAATCACTCCATAAAGAACTGACTTGTCAAATACTGAAGAGTCAGGATAGAGGTGGGAGTTCTCACCTCCAGAGGCCAAATACATGTTTTCTCAGTTGCATGTAAGATAACCAGTATATTTTTTAAGTTTTGAGAAATGCTGAAATGAATAGTGGCTTATCACACATTAAAAAAATAATATGGCATCATGGGAATTTTCTCACCCTATCTTATAAACAGTACAAGACAGCCAACTTCACTTACATAGAGAAAACAAAGTTTGAGAGCAAAGTTGAAAAACTGGCAGAATTGTTTTGAACCACTGGAATAGTTAAAAACAGATTTATACTGAAATCTCACATTCTGATTAGAATAAATTAAACCATAGACTATATAAATCTTTATAAAGTATTACAAAAATGATTTCCTCTATAAATTTTACCTATTTGTGAATCAAAGCTATTAAAATCTTTTTTTCCTGATAAACTAAAAAATTCATATATTAATTTAGCTTTTGAAGATAGTTTTACAAAGGCCAAAAAAAGCTACCAATTTCTAAGATCTGAATCGGTGTATGAGTGCCACTACCATTATGTATAAAACACTGGTAGTAAGCATGGCAGAAGTGGGGGTAGTTAAAGAAATATAAGAAATTATTCCAAGAGTATGTGCATATCCTCTAAACATGCAAGAATTCATAACAAAGAATGTAGACATTTAAAGGCATTTTAATCATTCATGACGTTTCAAGGTCATGTGGAAAATAATTTCTTATCAAGCCATTCCCTTTTGGTTAGAGACTAATTTCTGTCATCCATTTTTCATGTGATCTTCTGAGGAGTTTGTCTTGATTTAGTTCCCTGTTGTGAATGTGAATGTTGTCTTGTTGACTTTTCCAATACATAGCTGAGTTTTACCACTTAAGAGATTTTAGGCTTTGAGATAATAAATATTTGAATAGCAGGTAACTAAAATTTTCTATGTCTCATATATTTTATGATCTTTAGTCTAGAGAACATTCCCATAGGAAAAGATATCCCAAATCATTTGGTTCAATCTTCTTGGGACACCATATACAGTACTGTTGTTTTGTTTTTTCAAATTGTATTAATGACCCTCTGGTGGAAGAAGGAATGCAGCAGCAATGATAACAGTAATTCCAACTACCTTACATTGAGTGCTCACTCCATGCCAGGCACTGGGTCAGATATTTAACATATGTTAGCCCATTTAGTTGTCCTCATTTTCAACAACCAAGCCTTAACACAATTAAGAAAATACCCAGACTACCATAACTGGTAGTTCACAGTTTTCAGAACCCAGGTTATCTGATTCTAGAATGTGTGCTGTTAACCATGTACTCAAGGAGATCCTATAGACTCTTTAAATCTGTAAGATACTCTGATAATAGAAATCTGAGCTGTTGTCCATAGTTTTGGCTTAATCTACACTATACTGATTTCTTAGATTCCCTTATTTTGAATTACAGTTTTCTCACCTCATATCAGCCTTGTTTTCTAGCACACTCTGGTTTAGATTGCCATTCTCTTGCTTCATCCCTTTTGCTTGGATTCCATATTCCTGCTCCCTATCCATTTGAGGAAGTGGATGCCAAGTCCAGCTGGACCAACTTGGTCATACCAAGTTTGCTACCCCATCCATCATCCTGGAATTGGAATCCCAGCTCTTGTCTTGTTTTCTGGACCTTTGTCTGAACATCAATTTAAGAACCTTTATTTGTGAGTTAAGAAGATGGGGATCTGTGGGATGTCTGGTTGGCTCAGTCAGTTAAGCATCTGCCTTCAGCTCAGGTCACAATCCCAGGGTCCTGGGATGGAGTCCCACATTGGGCTCCTTGCTCAGTAGGGAGCCTAGTACTACTTCTGTCTGCTGCTCCCCCTACTTTTGCATTCTCTCTCTCTTCCTATGACAAAAAAATCAGTAAGATCTTAAAAAAAAAAAGAAAAGAAAAAGATGGGGATTTGTTTGCAGTCCAGGGCTGAGGTCAGTTCCTTAGTTAGTCCAAAACAAATAGACATGCTGAAATGAGGAACAGAAGCTCACATTGTGACTTTAGAATCATTTATAAAACTCTTCTGTATAACATACTTCATTCACAAAAGATTTTGGCTCTTCTAGAAAGATGTGACAACTTACCATTAAGGAACCACACTAATAGAATGGATACTTTCAAATTTGATATATATTCAGCAAATCAAAGTGCCAGCGAGGAAGGAAAACAGTGTCCCTTTCTCTTATTAATCCATACTGATATGAGAGAAAAATGGTCGGGGCCAGAAAAATTAGTCTTGTGACTCCCTCATGCCTCAGCCCTATTTTGTGACTTCTAGCTCTTTGGCACTGACTCTCAGTTTATATCTTATTTATCCCTTTTAGATATTGCTTTACAAATGTTCTCATACATTTTTCAAACATTCTATTGCCTGCTTTATGCCACAGCATCCCCAAAGGCAAAACATTTTCTTTCTTTTGTAACCAGCTCCCACTTCAGTTTTTCTGCATACAGTGGGTGTTCTACACATGCTGTTTACTGACTGTATTCCTACTGGAGAGTGTCTTTGGGCTGTTAGGATTCCATACTTATATACAGGAAGTCAACAGGAAAAGGCAATTTCTCTGAATGCTTTCCCAAATAGCCTGTGTGGAATTATGCCATGCTTTTTTATGCATATGTAGTTAAAACCTATATGGTGACTCATGAAACAATGTCACATTTCACCCTTAAGAGTGATTATGAATAATTATCCCCGGGTTTTGGTTTGAAAGGCAAAATGAAAGTTCTAAGTGAGTCTTTTTGTTTTTTTCTCATCACTTAATGATACCTTTTAAAAGAAAATCAGGGCTGCCCAATGACCTACACATCTGTTTCTGAAAACCTGAATGTAATCAAGCAGAAGATCTGAATTAGGTAACTACATTCCAAATACAAGTCACTAACATGAAAAATTTAAATAAACTGATCCCTGACATATCAAAGTCTATTTGTCCATTTAAGAAAATGTGCATAGACTAAATACAGCTCCAACAGCTTCTTTTTGTTGTGCAGATGACCTTTCTTAAAACACCACTTAATTAGATCACGCTCATGCTCAAGGACTTTCAGTAGCTCACCATTGCCTAAGAAATGAATTTAGATTCCTCTACTTGTTCTCTACTTCTTTCACAGTCCAGTGCCATCTACCTCACTATGCTCTTTCCACTACCTTGCAACTCAGTTCCTCTTGTCCTGTCAAGCTATGTTCTTCAATGCTCCCTTGCAACACATATAGTATGCTCCAGAGAGTTTACTCAGGTTTTTAAACCCCCTCTTCCACCATGACTGCCACATCCTTTTTCACCAGTCTTTGTGGAGTCAGCTCAAGTCCTATATTCCTCTATGATGCTTTTCCTTATATCTGCCCTCTATAATGATCCATTTTGACTACCAAATACTAAACAGTGCCCCAGTGCTTTGATCTTCAGTCAAAGTCACTCTATTCTGATTTCATAAGGATACTGCCTCTGATACCAGCTGGTACCATTCATGTAACACATGATCATAACTTATTTTTGATATTTTATAATGTTTTGTACATAGCATTCATCATGCTGACAAAACTGTAAGCTTTTCAAGGCCAAGAATAATGATCAATTCTTCTTAATATTCTCCACATTCCCTAGCTTGTACAGCTAGACTAATAGGAGGCACTCAATAAATACCTGACTTGAATTACATTTAAAGACTGTCTTTTCTTTGGAATGTATCTGTTAATTGCCTACATGTGGATGTGAAACCAAAGGGAATTTTAATTACCCACAAGTAAGCTGTAGCAGATGCTATTAGTGTAGTGGCCAGATCCATTTTATTAGGATGGTACACGTACCATCCAGTTTCTGTGAAGGTTGGCTGCTAATGCTTTACAGCTGCACCCTTCTCAGGAGCTGATAGAAGCCACTTCACCTGCATATGCTAAAGAGGTTATACTCTATCCCAGAAGCGATGTATAGCCAATGATATACTCAGGGTACAAAAGTCCATTCTCCTTGCCTCTGGGCAGGACAAGCTCTGTGATGTTTGTTCATGTTCCAAAAGCCCCAGTGGAGTCAACCTGTAGTTCTCCTGAAGCCATGGACTTACTTACTGCTTCTCCTGCCCTATTCTGTTCTCCTTACTCCCTTGCAAGTTTTTCTTGAGTTCACCCCTCAATAAACCATTTGCACAAGAATCCTAATCCTAGGGTTAGCTTGTAGGAAACACTACCCAAAACACAAGTATTTCCAAAATAAATCAAATGTAGATGTTTATAACTGCTATTAAGTAACAGTCTTAAATGACTGTCAAACAATCTTTGACAAACTCTGCTATCAGGGAATATGACATTACCAGAAAACATTACCATCCTTTCAGATAGCCATATAAAACTTTGGAGTGACTTGCTGTCAGTAATATACATGGTATGTGAGAAATGGAAGTGAGCACAAAAAGGATTCAGTCCTGTGGTTCTCAGCCTCAGCTCTCCATCTCATCACAGATAAGGAACACTCTGCTCCTAAGGTAATGGTAGTTTTCAACTTCAAAGAGGTCAGAGGAGTATGTTAAATCTTGGTTAGGAGATAGGGAAAGCTCTCAGTTGATTCTAATAAATTATACCCACCCCAGATCTAGTTCAACTTAATAACTTTTAAAAAATCAGGAAATGCAAAAGACATAAAAGCAACTTCCCCAAGGTTATAAAACAAATCTACAGCAAAGGAGGAATTGGAACTCATATCTCCACATATCTAGTACAGGATTTGATCTAATGTAGCATTTCCCAAAATGTGTTTTGTGGAACACTAGTCACTGTGGAACACTAGTCACTAATTCTATGAGCTGTTCCATATGAAAAAAGTTCCAAATACTGTTTAATATATATCTTTCTTGGAAATCACAAAGAATATTAACATATTAAAGGCTCTGAAAAATCATAAACTAAAATAGGAGTTTTTGCCAAACTTATTCAATCACAAGTAACTTCCTCATTTTTCATATAGCAGCTATTAACCAACATCCTTCAGAACCAGTGATCCATGGTACTCACTTTGGAACAAGCTGATGTGACTGATTATCCTAGGAAGTTGCTAAGTACTATGAATATTTACCTGGACCACTCAGTAAAGATTATTCCATTTTTAGTGTTTAAAGGAAGATCAAGAAAAAGTTAGCACCTTGATTTTATTTCCCAGAAAAGAAGGGAATGAAGAAGAAATTAGAAGGTTCATGAAAGGCTACAAATCACTTGATATTATCTTTATAAAACACATCAATACTTGAGTGCCTATAGAAATCTCCTAAATACCAGGTTATCACAAGTTATAAGTTTCAAGAACACTTATGGATGGAATAAAATGTATGTGGAAATGTTGCTTAAGCCTACATGGTCAATGCCAGATTAGAGTCTGAACAAACAAAGTGGAGAAAGTGGGCATATTAAATTTTACGTGGAATTATTATATCCCACACCTTCCTCAGAAAGACCAAAATTAGAAATGGCTACAACTCATGAGTTCTTTTTTTTTCACCTGCATATAAATAATAATGATAAATTACTAACTAGTACATAAGTAAGATGCATTATTCACATTTAAACATAGCCCACAGGCCATTGTGGTTATTTCTTGATGTGTACAATTAACACCAAACATCAAACAGAAAGGATCATCCCACTAGCTTCTTTCAGTTGACCCCTTAATGTCAATGCTTGAAAAATAGGAGCGAACATTTGATTTAGTCACTACCACAAGAAGGCCAGGCATGACTGCTGCTACAATGTTATGTCTGGCTGTGGGAAAGGAGACTGAAGTCAGTGGAACTTAAGGCAAGTTCTTTTGCTTTGAAACTGTGGCTAAGGGTTTCATCCATAGAAGTACTTTTTCTAATAAACTGTTAGCATATCAGGTAAGGCTTCAATTGGAACAGGTGAGGGAGAGAAGAAAAGCATCAGTAATGCTTTCAGTAAAGAGGCATCAATAATGCCTCTGTATCTGTAGTGCCAGTATTAGTGGTATAAATTTCTACAATACATAACCAGAAAATAATGGATTTTTAAAATTAATTATTTAGTATATAGCATGCCTAGCCCCATACAAAGTGTTGAGGAACTGGGGATACTTAAAAAGTAGAAGACATAATTTAAAAATCTAAAATCTAAATGAAATGACATTTCAAAACACGTCAAACAACTATAAAATAACTAATATGATTATATGGGACATATACTGAAGAGAAAAACTTGGTCGTATAGGGTGGAACCATGTTGTAAATACTTAAATACCAAGATTAAACTTCCTCTTTTCCCTATAAGATCAGGTTTTTTTTAAGATTTTATTTATTTACTTGATAGACAGAGATCACAAGTAGGCAGAGAGGCAGGCAGAGAGAGAGGGAGAAGCAGGCTCCCTGCCGAGCAGAGAGCCTGATGCGGGGCTCGATCCCAGGACACTGAGATCATGACCCGAGCCAGAAGCAGAGGTCTTAACCCACTGAGCCACCCAGGTGCCCCCCTATAAGATCAGTTTTCAGACCCTGTTGTCTAAGATGGAAATATTTTTATAGGGAGAATCATAATCCTCAAACATACCTGTTTCATTAAACACCTAATTTCATTAAACACCTAATTAAACATCACTTACTCTGAGTCTCAGATTTAGTGGTTATTAAACAGGTCAGTATTCACTCAAAACCCTAAGTCATACTATAACTTCATGCCTCAATAATGAAAACAAGAGCTTTATGAAATGGTGACTTTAAGGCTTTTAGAAAAGTACATATCCAGCATGATGGAGTTAGATTAGGCTAATATGATCTCTGATCAATCTAATGATTTTGTTTTAATTTTTAAAGAACTTATAAACACTGATAGGGATCAATTTTCTACCTAATTTCTCATTTTCAGGAACAAATACTAGGGCCCTATCAAAAGGAGACTGAAGACAGTCTCATCATTCATGTTATAAAAAGATAACAAAAGAACCAGAGGATAGGGACGCCTGGGTGGCTCAGTTGGTTGGACGACTGCCTTCGGCTCAGGTCATGATCCCGGAGTCCTGGGATCGAGTCCCGCATCGGGCTCCCAGCTCCATGGGGAGTCTGCTTCTACCTCTGACCTTCTCCTCGCTCATGCTCTCTCTCACTGTCTCTCTCTCAAATAAATAAATAAAATCTTTAAAAAAAAAAAAAAAAAAAAAAGAACCAGAGGATAGATGTTTCAAAAGGAGGGAAGGGTAAATACCAAAAGAAGAGGCTTGGTTGGGGAGATGGGAGATTGTTATAAAAACTACATTTAACCACTTCCAGCTTGATTTCAAGCCAGACTAAGTCTATGAATATCGTCATGATGAGCAAGAAGAATCTAGGTTGCATTACCTTGTATGTTGTAAATCCAAGAGCAAAACTGTTTCTAATCAATGTGAAATTCTTCCAAATCTTTGCATTCTTTATATTTCTATTAATCAACAAGGCTCTGTAAAGTGTTTTTTTTAATATCAGAGGCCATGAATGAGAGTAACAACTCTCAATGACTCCAAGTGAATCATTTGTGTGTAAAATATTTATACCTGATTTCCTCTTATCTCCCCCCCACAACTTTGGGGCCTTCTTTCTCTGATGTTCAGTGGTGGATGTTCAGGGAATGCAAATTGATTTTAATATTATTATGTATTATGATACATCCTCCAAAGCCAAACAGTAGCTGTTTTATCACTATAGTTAAGAGATAACCAAACACGATCACAGGCCCTACTAACATCTAAAAACTTTAGAAAGCCAGGAACAATGTAAACAAAAAGCCAGAGGACAAGCTAGATAATAAAATATTAAAACCATCCCAGAAATAAATGACCAGCAGAAGCAAGGATTCTGAATAGAATTGGGAAGGGACTGAGTGACCATGGGAATTCTATTATCTCTCATTCAGTCAAATCAGCAAGATTTTATAGAAGAGGTTTTCAGCAAACTATTAAATGACAAGGAAGGGCGATATGACAAATAAGCAGAAAAAAATAGATGAAAAAATTTTTGCACCAAGTTGATCAGAACACTTCTAAGCGACACATCTGTAATTACTTAAGAATTGGGCTTGACATTAGGGGACCTTTAGGATGCATCCTAAATGAACTATTTAATTCCAGAAATAATGTTTTTACTTTGGTGGTTGTTGCCAAAAGATTAGGGGCTCCTTTGTTTGGGGCAGCAAAACAGGCTCAAAAGTTCAAAAAAAACAAAAAACAAAAAACAAAAAACAAAACAACTGCACATTGTGAATGAAGAAAGACAAATACATCACTAAAACCAATGAAATAACCACCACCACCACCAACAAAACAATATACTTATGTAACATTAAAGAAAGCAAACAACAAAGGAAAAAACATTTTTAAAAGAAGCAGGAAGGGCGCCTGGGTGGCTCAGTGGGTTAAGCCACTGCCTTTGGCTCATGTCATGATCTCAGGGTCCTGGGATCGAGGCCCGCATCAGGCTCTCTGCTCAGCAGGGAGCCTGCTTCCCTCTCTCTCTCTCTCTCTGCCTGCCTCTCCGTCTACTTGTGATCTCTCTCTGTCGAATAAATAAAATCTTTAAAAAAAAAAAAAAAAGAAGCAGGAAGTGTTGATTATTAGCCTCAGAGATTTCTTCTCACTTTTACATTGATTTGACCCTCCCAATATTAGTGTATTTTAACTAGCTAAGCCAACCCCCAACTTAAAATCACTTTTACCAATAGAAGTTTCTATGTTCCAGCTAACTTTCCTGAATTGTCCTCAACTAATTCTTGTTATACTCTTGGCACAACTAGCTCTGCTCAAGTCTCTTCTAGGGCAAATCTCCTGTATGGGCCTCTTTCTTCTATAACAGAGGTTTCTGGTAGCACCATATGCATCCCAGCTGTTTCTAATTAACCCAGCCAGTCTGGGTCTGAGTGGATGACTCAGAAGGCTGATTTTTTTAAAGAACCAAATGATTTTACAACAGACAAATTCAGATTTAATAAACTTAAACAATTTATTAAAATGATTATAATTTGAACATGAGAAGATTTTTGTGGTTCCCCCAAAATTACTTTCATCATGAACAGCACTTACGTTGTATATTAAAATGCAAGCAAAAAATGCAAGTGGAGGAAGTTAGATGACAATAAACTATTGTTAATATGATAGAAAAGTATGCAAGAATAATTTTGTACTCATAAAAATATATATATTTCTATACAAATTACCTTTCTTATAAATCACATTTCATATATTTAAAGCCCCTAAATGTAAAATTCAGAAGAATATGTATATAGCAGGATGAAATTGCCTAGGGATCCAAAATCAACTTTTTCAAGTGATGTTGAGCTCAAGCATACAAAAAGTTGCACTTTTAAAGCAATGAAATCCAAAGCAAAACCAAATTAGCAAAACCAAAATCAGACTTCAGTGAAAATAAATTACTTCTATATGTTTAAATAAAAGGGGCAAACAGTACTTTAAGTGAACCTTAAGAAGAAAGTCTTCCATAAGAATTCATTTCAAATCCAAATGCTCCACTTTGAGGTTCCATTGTAGTCAGAACGCCCAAGGGAAAGGAGCTCTAAACTGATCTTTTTTTAAAATATTTTATTTATTTATTTGACAGAGAGAGAATGAGAGAGAGAGATCACAAGTAGGCAGAGAGGCAGGTGGAGAGAGGGGGAAAGCAGGCTCCCCGCTGAGCAGGGATCCTGATGCGGGGCTTGATTCCAGGACCCTGAGACCATGACCCAAGCTGAAGGCAGAGGCTTAACCCCCAGGACCTTGAGACCATGACCTGAGCTGAAGGCAGAGGCTTAACCCACTGAGACACCCAGATGCCTAAACTATTCTTATGATAGAAGCAATTTGCTTCATGAAAACCTCCAAACTGGAGAAAAGAAAATTGTCCATCCTATATATCAAATTCTCAAAAGAAGCTGTGTCATCTCCTTGGGAAATGCTTCCATTTCTTTTTTCAATCGTCCTGTTCAGAAAGACATATCAAGAAGAACAGAGACTCAATTTTAAGAGAGAAACAAATGTGAAAGTAGACAAAGTGAAATGTTCCACAATGTACAATTAGGGTTTGAAATATCAGATACTAGTTATTTTTAAATAATATTTTTTAAAATACCACAATCATTACTATGAGGCAAATGAAGTTGGATAGGCATGTTTAATGTTTTAGTTTCTACTAACCAAAGACTATGGCGAAAATACTTTTATCCTCAAAACCACTTTTATCTTAGAGGAATACATATATGTTGGTTTTTAAATTGGTATGACAACTGTATTTCTAAAGCAGTATATAGCCAAAGCTATAAAAGATGAGGTCCACCTGTTAATGCATTATGTAGAAATTTCGTATAATACTGAACACAGCAGACAGATTCCTACATAGAAAGGAGAAGAAAAATTCTCTTGAAAACAAAATGAAAATTGTATCTTCTGATTGCATATCTAACTGCATGGTAACATCATGCTTACATGAAACTAATAGACTTATGCGGGCTTCAATTACACATAGGCATTATAGTAAGAAGAGACCAGAAAATGTGGATAGAGGGGCACCTGGGTGGCTCAGTGTGTTAAAGCCTCTGCCTTTGGCTCAGGTCATGATCCCAGTGTCCTGGGATGAAGCCCCGCATGGGGCTCTCTGCTCAGTGGGGAGCCTGCTTCTTCCTCTCTCTCTCTGCCTCTCAGACAAGTAGGCCTCTCTGCCTACTTGTCTAATAAATAAATAAAATCTTAAAAAAATTTAAAAATAATAAATAAATAAATTTAAAAAAAGAAAATGTGGGTAGATAAAGTAAAGCCTTTTTTAAAAAATATGGAACAGAGGGGGATATTTTAATTAGATGGCACATGATGAAAGTTACTTGCAATGGATTTTGATGCAAAGTTGGTAAAAAAAAGTTGGATTCCCAGCTAAGCGAAACAGAGTGAACTACAAAGGCAAAATCCTAATCAAGGTCTGTGAATGAGATCAAGGACCAGAATAAATACATAATATTTAAGAATCAATGATAATGATATCTAGAATTCATTTCATTTAAAAACCTAGCACCAATATATAGTAAGCAGCAGTATAATTTTGAAACTAAGGGAAGGTTTTAGAATCAGATTACCCATGTGTGAATCCTTGCCTAACTACACGTTAGTTGTGTGACCTTGGGGAAGTTACCCTCTCTGTGCCTTAGTTTCTTAATCTATAAAATGGGGTTCATAATGATGTTCTACCTCATAGAGTACTGTGAGGATTAAATAATTGGATATGCACAAAAGACATAGAATAGAATCTGATGCATAGTTAGCATTCAATAATTGTTACCTAGTTTTGAAATAGTATTTATTAAGAATCTTTCAATTTAGCTATTTAAATAGAAATTTCCATCTTTGAAAAAAATGTTCAATAAACTACTCTTGCAGTAAAATGCTATTAGTCAAATCACATGGCATAATGAAAGAGACACTCCCACCTATAGCTTTCACTAATTGGAGACAGAATACCTAAGATACATACTTAAAAATTTTTCATGATTACCTTCAAAGTCAGTTCAAAGTACTATATAACTTTCCTAGGATAGTCATTGTGAATAACTGCAAGTAAATAAAAAATATGATAAGGCCAAAAGAAGTTAACTACTGCTCCCTCTCTGCATCAGCTTTGGTATTTATGGGAAATGTGGAACAAAGTTAAGATGATCTGAATATTGTAGGCAAAACTCATTATGAGAAAGCATCATGTATTAAAGACCTGTAAAACTCCCTAGAGATATAAAAAATTATTAGATGTTCTCCCTGTCCTCAAGAGAAAAGTAGTCTGTGGAGTCAAAATATATCCATACGCACACAATCATAGCCCCCATGAGCAGCGCAGAGCTAATGGAATTTAAATCACGACAAGAGTTGTCATTATCAGCAATGGAAATAGTTTCCATGCATTGCCACATGATGTTTTAATAGGATATAAGACAATGTGTACATATATTTTTCCATATTTCCTTTTTATTATACATTCTTAAGGTAGTCTTACACCTAGATGATAGGAGGGATTGAGATTCAGGGAGATTAAGTAAATTGACCATGGGCACCTAATAAATGGAAGAACTGAAGTATGAAATCTTTGGATCTATACTCTAGCCATATGGATGTTGCATATGTTAACAGGGATGAAACTGATGACTGAATTTTCCTCAGTGCAAACCATAACACACACATACACCTTGAGTAAAAACACTGCTATTGTTCCCTAATAAGATAATGACAAGGATAACATGACGTTAAAATGATTAACAGATACCATTCCACATAAAATAGTGATGTATTTCCTCAACAATGACCTTCCCCTTTCCTCTTTCCTTTCCTCTTTTTTGAAGATCGCGTGTGGTAATGGTTGAGTTCTTATCTGCAGGTCTAATGTGTGGTGTTCATAAATTAGCTGAAAACAATATACCTCTGAATATGATCTACTAGGCTTTTGGCCATTCTGTGTCCCCTCATTACCCTGTCCTTTCACACTTAGTAGTATCTGTTTACTGCCAGGAGTTACTGATGAACAGTTTCTAAATATAGAGTCTCCTCTATCATTCTCATATCAAGAGACAGGACTAGTTTACCACAGGTAGTGAAAAGAACGCAGGAAACTGTATTAGGAAGACCCAAGTTTGAATCCTAGCATCACTCTCAAAAAGCTGCACGACCACAGCTAGGTTATTTAACTTCTCTGACCTTCAAAGCTTCAGTTTCCACATCTATAAATCAGGAATAATGATATTTGCCTTACAGGGTTTTCCTGAGCATTTAACCAAATGCTGTATATAAAATATCTGGCCATGTACTAAGTACTCTAAAAGAGCTGATTCACTTTCTCATCTTCTTTATGGTTAAACCATGTGTTTGATGACAGGTCAGCTTAATTATATGGAGTTGTATTTTAAGAGTATGACTTCAACCACATTTTATACAAAAATCTGTACATTAAAATGTTATGTTATGATGCTGTTCTAATAAATGATACATTGAACAGAAGGAAATCACACCTTATAAATGGACAAAAGGTCAAATCAAATTATTTCCTATATAACAAAAGGCTTCACTACCAAACACACAACACATATTCATTCTTATAATCATTATCATATTTTTGCTCAGTTTTCGATATTCAGTTTCTCTGTAAGAAATTTACAAGTTGTCATATTGTTTTCAGAAGAGACATAATGCGATCGGTGATCAGAATACATAAAAATTGAAGACAAATTAATTGGGAAACTTGGGACCTTGTTAAAATGAGTTTCGTGGTAATTTCTTTCGGACTTTGATCAGGAAACTTTTGTCACTGATTCTTTTTACTTATGGGCCATTGTTTGCTCTGAAAATAAGTTAAATACTTGCCTGTAAAAAGAAACAAACTATTGAATGAAACAGAAATTTCTATGAGAATTTTCAGATTTAACAAACACATACCAGTTATCATGTTAGATGCTTTTACATATGATACCTTGTTTAATTTTCACAAAAATGAATGAGGCATAAGTTATTTCTATTTTATAAGGTAGGAAACTGAAATTCAGAGAAACTAACATATTTGCTCAGACATATTTAGTCAGTTTCTGGTAGTACCAGAATTTATGCCCAGAGATTTGAACATCAAGCATAATATCCTTCCTAGTCTACCACAACTGGTATGAAGATAAAAAATGTTGTCCTAGGTCAGACTTATGATTTATCCAGCTCTCAGTGCTGGTGCTGGGAGTCATAGTGTAATGTGGAGGCAAGAGTAAAAAGCCTATGACAAGCTCTATGACAAGGATCAGTCCAGTACTCTAGAATCAGAATGCATATCTGATTCAGCATTTGAAATAAGTTAGTGAAGTAAATCAGGCAAGCACACACAAGTTTGAAAACACATAAGACAAAGCATGAAAGGGCAGAACAAACAAAAATAGGTTAAATCCTAGAGACTACGGCAAATAGTCAGGAATCTGGAAATTCATGGAAACCAAAGGGCCAGCCTCGGTGGTCAGGAGAAAAGACATATGGTACCAATAACAAGGCATGTTCAAAACCAATTCAGCCCATTTCCTGGCCAGGTAGCCTCTCACAAACTTTAATCAGGACCAGTCACAGTTTTGGGAAAAGCCTATTAAGTATCCTGCTCTCTAATACTGATCTCAAATTGAAAGTTCAAAAGCACATTCTGTCTTTCATATCTAATACCAATTTAAGTCTTCTTTATCTAAAAAACACAGGGTGAAAAACTGATCATATATTCAGACTTCTATTGGTTACATAATGACTACTTGAGAGACAGAATTAAAAACACATGTCCATAGGAAGTTTTGAAGCATTTGTGAAAAATCACAAAGCTCTCATTTATAATCAGAGATGACTATGTGAACAGCAGATATGGGCTATAAGCATTTCAGGATACTGGGAAAAAAATCAGCCCTCAACAAAAGGACTTGCTTCTAAAGGAATAATAGCTAAAGGTCTTCAGCTCATTGTATTTAGAGCACAATGACATCATATGCACAGTGTAAATCACAAAGTGCTTCCTGCTTAATGTCATCATATGAAAGCACATTTTGCTGAGGTAAATATAATGAACAAGCACACTTCCTTCTCTCCTTAAGTACATATGTTAAAGGGACAACATGCACCAGGAGAATGTTGGCTGCCTGTCTCTGAATATGCTAGTCAATGAATCTTAAGGGTGCTAACTCTCCATTTCTCAGAACCACTTCATTGAAATATACTTGATAAGATAAGAGTACCTTATCTTTTTGTCTATGTCCTAATCAAAGATGCCGCCCACTGTCCCCTGAAATAAAAAATTTGTCTAGGTTAGATGGGCCAACCTAACCAAATAACTTTTATAGCTTGGAACCACATTATTTTGTCTTTGCTTAGCACCTTCTAAATGTCAATTCCTTGATGAAGGCTCTGAGCATCTTCAGACTGTCTTTTCCATGTGCAAGTCAGCATGGCTCTTAAGCTAATAACAACAACAACAACAATAACAACAATAATCATAACAGCTACTACTTATTGAGTACTTACTATATGTCAGCTATTGAGCTACACACTTTATCTCATAGAAAAAAAGGCAGTGTTCTTGCTCTTGTCAAGGGCCAACACTTCCATGTATAATCTGGATTCTATCCTCTCATTTTCTTTTCCCCAATTTCTCCTTTTCCAATGAATCATCTCTATTAGCATATAAACATACATGAGAGTTTTCATAGTTTTAAAAAAGAGATCCTTCCTTGATGACACATCCAGCTACCATCCCATTCATCTATGCTGCTTCATAACCAAACTCCTCAAAAGGGTCAAGCTCAATGGATATTTCTCATCTTCATTTTATGTAGTTAACCACTCCCTCTTTCTTGAAACACTCTTCTGTCTCAACTACCATGAAAGGTAGGTTTCCTTCTTTTCTTTTTGCCACACGTCTTAGTCTCCTTTGAAAGTTCCTTATCACCTATACCCTGGAGATTGATACAGAACCCTCTTTCCTTCTCTTTCTAAATTCTCTCTGTTGGTTTCCTCATCCAGCATCATAATCTTGAAAATCAGCATATTGACTACTCCCAAATGTATATCCCTGGTTTATAATTTTGTGAACCCCAGACCCATAGAAAAACTGCCAACTCAAAGCTTTTATATTGACATTCTACAAGCATCTCACACTTAACACATCAAAAATCAAACTTTTCCATTCCCTTGACTTATGCCCAAATGTATTCCTCCCCCAGTTTTCTGCATCCCAGTAAATGGTACCACCACAAAACCAGTTGCTTAAGCTAAAAACCCAGGAATCATCTTTGATCTCTTCCCTTATCTCAATCTTTACAACTATTTTGCTTATTTATTTATTATTAGTAGTATTAACAACATTTGTGTCAATAATAATAAGAGGACATAGCCCTTCCTGAACTCCAAGTATGTGCCAGGCACAGTGCTGAGTGTTTTAGCTATACTAATTCATTTAATGCTCATACCAAGCCTTTGCATGGTATTATTATTATTCCCATTTTATAAATGAGAAAAACTGAAGCAAGAAGGTAAAATAACTTGCTGGAAGCCACACATATGTTAAATGATAACACTTAGATATGAATCCAAGGCATCAGTCTCCAGAACCTATCCCCTTCAGCAACCATTTCCTTATTTTAGTTTGATTTATATTGTGTCTCTATATTTAGATTTTTTGGATGGGAACCTACCTGACTTCTTAGGGAAAATAGGAATCAATGAAAATTTCCCCATGATTCAGTGAATCCTCCAAGATATACAGAGCTAAATATGTTAAAAGTTAAGCTCAGAGAGATTAAGTAACTTGTCTAAGATTGTAAAGTAGGGAATGTTAGAGTTAGAACCCAACCCAACTCTTCATGATTCCAGAGATCACACATTTAGACACCATGTTATACTGCCACCTTGTTGAGTTTGCTACAATGACAGATTCAAACTGCCCATCAGATATTCCCCATCACCAGGCCATCAAACCACAACCAAGCTTTCATTGTGCAAAGATGATTTTGCCTTAAGATCATAAGGTCATTAGCAGTTACTCTCAGTTTTAAAGCCATGTTTCTTGGTAAGTCATTTAGGGAGAGATGAGACCAATCTGAGAAAGAAAGACTAATTGAGGACTAAGATGAATAATGAAAGCATTCTTTGTCTGCAAGTCTGGCTATGTGCCTTCCTTAATGTACAAAGAGTAAACTATTAACACACTATCAGTAGGGAAGAAACTCAGGAATTTTCTTCAATAACAGTAATGGAAATCTGGTATACATCTAGTCACATTTTCTTTGTTCATCTGAACTATCTCTGAAAAAACAAACAAACAAAAAAACTCCAGGACAAAGAACACAGACTGTAGTCATGAACTAGAATAACACTGTAGTCCACATGAAAATCAAATCCATGGCTCTGGTCAAAGTAAGTTAGAGAAAAGTCAGACAAGTTATATAGTATCCTCAAAAATGTCTATTTTTTTAAGGCAGGCACTGAGGGATTAAAAACATAGAAGGACTCTAGGGGACTGGCTACATGAAACCATTAAAATATTATCCTTAGGTGTGCCTGGGTGGCTCAGTGGGTTAAGCCTCTGCCTTCAGCTCAGGTTGTCGTGATCTCAGGGTCCTGGGATCAGGCTCTCTACTTGGCAAGGAGCCTACTTCCTCCCCTCTCTCTATGCCTGCCTCTCTGCCTACTTGTGATCTCTGTCTGTCAGATAAATAAAATCTTTGAAAAGAATAAAATAAAATATTATCCTTAAACGTGAGATCTAATTAGCATGGGACTAAATATTTAAAGAGCTTCCCAAAACAGAATTTCTGCCCCCAAAATGTATGTATGTTGGACTTGACTCTATTTTATTAATTGCTCTATCAAAAAACTACATAATGTCAGTAGGGGGACAAAGGGAAAATGCTAGGAACCAAAAACAATGGGGGAGAATGGTAAAAGGGAGAGGGAGGAAAGTGGTCCAGGACAAAGTAGAATATGAAGCATAGTGCGAAGGAAACAATTAACTGAACAGTTAACTTTGGGGTTAGAGGGCTAAAGGTAAGAACAGTCATGAAATTGCTTTCATGGACTTTATCTTACACTACACCGTAAGTCACAAACTCAGCACCACAAACTTTTATTTTAAAACAAACATATGTGCAAAACAAAATGTATTAATATACAATATACATTAGAAATCATAACAAAACTATTTTTAAATAGCATGACCAAGCTATTAAATTATCTGTCTCTGATAAAATTTACATAATATTTTATATCTTTAGAAAGGCATTGGCTCTCATTCAGTGTTTATTGGCCCATGTCCTCTATGTCATCTATATACTTTTCATCCAAGTTTGTCCATATATGGCTAGTTGGTTATTTGAAAATGATAAGGGCCCACAAGACAAGAAATGAAAAGAGCTTCTATAAGCTGTCAAAGGCAAAGACATGGATTCTTCTCTAATGTCTCCAGAAAATAACACAGCCCTGTCCACACCTTATTTCATTCCAGTAAGACTCATTCTGGCTTCCAGAACTATAAGATAGTAAAGTGTGCTGTTTTAAGCCACTGAGTTCGTTGCAATTTGTTACAACATCTAGAAAACTAAAACACCATCTTTCTCATTTCTTTGGTTTCTAAGCTATTTCTCCACTACTAAACTCAAGCAGTTTTTGACTAAGAACATCAGCAGCTTAATCTCTCATCTTAATTTCCCAAGCAAAGGCTGCCAAGACCAAGGGATGTCTTCATCTTCACATATCATTTCTCCCTCAGCTCTTGCCATTTATTCTCAACAATCCAAAGATCTGATGGAATTAATTTGAAACCTCAAGTGACATCTGTCCCCTTCATTTATACCATATTCCAAATATCTCATATTATTGTCCTCCCATATTACTGTCCTCCTTTCCTCCTGAGCTGCTTCAGGGGATATAAGAACAAAAAAGGGATACAGCCACTCATTAAGGACATTACTTGGCTCTCACTTTCCCTGACTTAGAGACAAGACAAAGGCATCCTTGGATAATGGAGATTACCACACAAAGGGGCAGGATTTGACATGAAGAATCAGATGCTTCATCTAAATCTTAGTCTCCATACCGGTTTACAAATAGAAAGACAGCTGAGGGAGGGTGATAATGGAAGAATTATTATAAAATTTTCTATTACCCTCTAATAATCAAAGAAAGGCATGTAGGAATCCAAAGGTTTTCCTTTATGTTAAGTCTCTCTGTATAACAAGGTGGCAGGTCTTGTTAATTCAATCAAATATCCACTGAATAAGTAAACCATATGCTTACCATTTTGCTCAACACTAGTATCACTGAAAATAAAGTAGGCTTATAGTCCCTTCTCTAAGGGAGTTGTAAATTCTGTTAGAAAAACAAAATCAATATGACAGAATTATAAGCCAACCCAATGCAATATATGATCAAAATCTAAATCCTGAGTTCTTATTCGATGTACTGTACAGTTCAGAGAAAGGTGAGATCAGTGAAGGCCAGAGTAGATAGAGAAAGCTTCTTAAATAAGTATCTAGATGAGAAAGCCACTTTTTCCCATTGACTTAATTCCTTCAACATATATACTATTTGTGAATGGGGATAAAGATGAAGATACCTACAAAGATTTATTTCTGGGTCAGAGCCTAGTGTTAGCTTTTCTCCCCTACTATTGAGAGCAGCATCCTTACCCCTGGTACCCCATACACAGAGAGACAACTAGAATAATTGGATAAAAGATATGGGGAAAAATGGAAAGAGGCAGTAGGGGTAAAAACAGAGTCTAAATAAAGCAAGGCTAGAGAAAAAAAGAGAAGGAAATGGCATCCACCAAGCCTCAAATTGACAATTACAGGCTCCTTGTCAAAGTCTATAGAGCTGAAAAGAAGACATCTGTAAGAACTACACCTAACATCCTCCCAAATATTGCTATATTGGCATGAAGACACAGATGTAGTTTCCTTTTCCTCTCTTGCTCTTGTCCACCAAGAACTCAAGGACAACCTTGGAAGATCTTTTCCAGATAGTTAGCAGCAGAAGTCACTGACACTGGGCCCTGTTCAACAAACCACTGATGTTATACTTAAAATAGTAATAATGAAGCACTAGGTGTGGTGCATAAACAATGAATCTTGGAACACTGAAAAAAACAAAATTAAATTTAAAAAATAAAGTTAATTAGATCAGCTCCTTTCCACACACACACACACAAAAGTAATAGCGAAAAAGATACTGAACCTGAGGCTATCACAGTGACAGAACTGATGAGGTGACCACATTATGGGGGCAGCCTGTAATTAACAGATATCTCAGAGGTATACAACTCAGGGGCCTACAGCACATAGCACATAGTAGATATTCAATAGATGCTTGTTGAATTGAATGCACAAATGAGTAACTCTGGAACACCATATAAGCCTGAGAATATGGAGAATTTCTAGTATAAGATACTCAACAATACCATAAATTCTTTTTCAGTGAACATTCAACAGGACACTGTGTCCCACAAAGGATAGTCTTCTGTTTCTTGTCCTTGCCTACCTCTTCATTCTCATCTGATACCAGTCTCCCACTTGCTTACCATGCTCCACTGAATCTTTTAACTCTTCAAACATTCCCTTCTTCTTCCCATCTTAGGGTAGTTGCATATGCTACCTCCTCTGTCTAGAATACAATTTCTTCTCCCTCCATTACCAATGCTTAGCCCTAGTTATTCTTAAGGCATTGTATAAGTATCACTTCCTCAGAAAGAGTTTTCCAATCTCTTATCTAAGGCCAGCTCTAAAAGTATGAAATTATGTGTGTTTAAAAGTATGTAATTAAGAGAACAGTTGATGTCAAGAGAGGTAACCTAGTACTATAGTTGCATGTCCTTCAGTGTCACTGTCATAGTTGCAAGAATAAGCTGAACAGATATAAGTCTTGCCCACTGCACTAATGCTTAACTTTTATGCCTAGTATATTCTAGTGACAAAAGAAGAATTCCAGTGACAAAAGAAGAAACAATAAAGGCATGTTAAATAAGAGTTGAGACTAGTAATTTTTTTCTTTGTTTTTTACTCTACAATCCAAGAATCAGTCCCTTCCCTCCCTGTACATTTTCTCCTGAGGCAGAATATTTCCCACTGCCCATCTCCCCGTCTATATCCTGACCCAACTCAACTCCCAGCAAAATAAGTGTGCTGAAGGAATGGAAAAATAACTAGGATCCTATAAGACTTGGGCAATGATTATAATTTTGTTTCTATATTCCTATCTCTCCCAAAGGCAAATGATTCTATGGGCCATCTACCAACCGATTCCATCCCAAGAACCCTCCCTACCTGAATGCCTTCACAAAACAGAGTTTACCAGATATAGTGGCATGAATTATGCTGCTTTTGTTAAGGCAGTTTAAAAGAAAAACAGTATCATCTTATTTGCTTCATTGACCACTAAAACCCTATTAGAGATTCCTTCACAATACTCTCATTGTGATCATAGTGGGAATGAGAGCATGGTCTCCATGAACATCATGATGCTCAGTGGTTCTCCCTTTTGCTGTGTGACAGGAAGTTCTATAGGTCAATTGCTATTTTTTGTCCAAACCAAAGCATGATAATAAGATACTAATATAGTATAAGTAAATCTCTATTTTATGTCATTGACAGAAATACAAATACTGTCATATTGTAAAGTCTAATAGTGTAAGGACCCAGTATGCAGAGCACTAACAGGGTCTTTAGGGGGTCTAGGATCAGAAGCTGAAAACTACTAAATTTAGCACATTTTGTCATTCTGGATTCCTTCTTCAGAAGGGGCTGTTTGATAGACAGTATATTTGCCCCTTAAAATGAAATGCAAAGCCCTTAGATGCATTGTCAGTGTCTTAGTGGCTATTTGCATTGCACTTTCTGCATCATAGTAAACTCTGCATTTTTCCTTCCTAAACTCATTAACCTATGTGAGATAAGAGACATTTCTTATTAGAACAATTGCAGAACAGACAGAAAAGGGGGGCCAGAAAGACACCAAGATTGTATCTGGGCACATGGCTCAGGTTCCTGCCACAAATGACATTCAGCCTCTTGGTAATTAGATTCTTCCCTGCCTACCTTCTTCTCATTCAAAACTATAACCAGAAATAGCAAACCTTCTATGAGCTACACAAGGTTATCATTCTTCTCTTACCCCAATTCCACTATGGGACTCAGGCACTGCTATCTTCTGAGTCACTACTGACAATTCATTTAGATCCCATATTCCATGTTAGTAGACTTAAAGTGTATTACCCCTTATTGCCAAAACTAACTACTATTGCAAACATGTGCTGTCCCTTGTCCCCCCAAAAAGAAGGAAAATAACTCTTTTGGCTTGATTCTGCTGCCATTTTAGAGACCAATTATTTTTCTTCTTCCATTCAATACCAAACCTGTGAAAAAGTTTATCTCAACACCTCCATTTTCTTAGGAGCCCTTTGCTCCTTAATCTCTTATTTTCTGGCTTCCATGATCACCAAAACACTATAATTATTTTCTTGCAGGTTACATATGACCTGCTTTTTTCACAGTCTTTATTCTTGAAATCTATAGTTTTTCCTGAAGTTGATTATCCCTCCTCCTTGACTCTTCCCATCCTTGTTTTTTCCTTTGTTTTGGTAACTATCCAATTCTGATTTTCTTCTTACTTTTCTAACTAGTTATTATCTACCCCCCACTCATTCTTTGTCTCATCCTTGCAGATGGGTTATCACCTAAAGTTCTGGCTTCAGTCCTCTGTTCTTCTTTGCCTCTAGCCTTTTTTCCCTGATGAGTGAGAAAATTTGTTTTACAGCCAAAGTGGAAAACATTTACAAGGGCCAGGTAGGTAATGTAAATAAGTGAAGAACAAGATGGGTGGGTGTAAGATATGATTATAGAGTATTGGATAGTGGGGGTAAACTATAGAGTCAGCTTATGTTTCTAAGGGGGTACTACTATTCAGCTCCAGCCAGTGGATGTTGTGTATATAAGTAGATCAAATTTACTAGCTGTATCAACTTTTCATCAGAAAACTAAAATTTGTATCTTTCTGTTAACTTTCCAAATTTTTAAATGTTAGCCAACAATTCAACTTTCTTAAATTATGTAGGTTGTATTGGTTAGGATACACCAGGTTATTCTGCATTTACATGTGACCCCAGAATCTTAGCATACAACAAAAGTTTGTTCCTTACCTACATTATAGTTGCATCATAGGTCAGCTGTGTCTCTGCTCCATGTCATGTTCAGTCTAGTACTCAGGCTGACAAAGCTACTTCTACCTAGAACATTGATGACTTCGTGTCAAAAGAAAAAGAAAAACTGGTGAATCATGCACTTAAACCACATCTTAAAGTTTCTCTCAGAAATTTTGTACATCACCTCTGCTCACATTTCATTAGTCAAAGCAAGTCAGGTAGCCCAGACTGACTTCAGTGGGAAGGGGATATATAATCCTCTCTTAGAGAGAGGCAACAAGTATTTGTGAACAATAGTACAATCTGCTATACTGATCAAACACAACTATCAGCAGTCCATTTCCAGCTAGTAACCTCTATTGTTTAAGAAATAGCAGTGATTTTGATGAAGTCCCAAAAGTTTATTTTGGCTTTTGTTTCCTTTGCCTTTGGAGACATATCTTGAAAGAAGTTGCTGTGGCTGATATCGAAGAGATTACTGCCTATGTTCTCCTCTAGGATTCTGATGGATTCCTGTCTCACGTTGAGATCTTTTATCCATTTTGAGTTTATCTTTGTGTACAGTGTAAGAGAATGGTCGAGTTTCATTCTTCTACATATAGCTGCCCAGTTCTCTCACCACCATTTATTGAAGAGACTGTCTTTTTTCCACTGTATATTGTTTCCTGTTTTGTCGAAGATTAACTGACCATAGAGTTGAAGGTCCATATCTGGGATCTCTACTCTGTTCCACTGGTCTATGTGTCTGTTTTTATGCCAGTACCACGCTGTCTTGGTGATCACAGCTTCATCAAAATCAAAAGCTTCTGCACAGCAAAGGAAACAGTCAACAAAATAAAGAGGCAACCAAAGGAATGGGAGGAGATATTTGCAAATGACAGTACAGACAAAAGGCTGATATCCAGGATCTATAAAGAACTCCTCAAACTGAACACACACAAAAGAGATAATCATATCAAAAAATGGGCATAAGATATGAACAGACACTTCTCCAATGAAGACATACAAATGGCTATCAGACACATGAAAAAATGTTCATCATCACTAGCCATCAGGGAGATTCAAATTAAAACCACATTGAGGGGCGCCTGGGTGGCTCAGTGGGTTAAGCCTCTGCCTTCGGCTCGGGTCATGATCTCAGGGTCCTGGGATCGAGCCCCACATCGGGCTTTCTGCTCAGCGGGGAGCCTGCTTCCTCCTCTCTCTCTCTGCTTGCCTCTCTGCCTACTTGTGATCTTTCTCTGTCAAATAAATTAAAAAAAAAAAACACATTGAGATATCACCTTACACCAGTTAGAATGGCCAAAATTAGCAAGACAGGAAACATGTGTTGGAGGGGATGCGGAGAAAGGGGAACTCTCTTACACTGTTGGTGGGTATGCAAGTTGGTGCAGCCACTTTGGAGAACAGTGTGGAGATTCCTCAAGAAATTAAAAATAGAACTTCCCTATGACCCTGCAATTGCACTACTGGGTATTTACCCCAAAGATACAGATGTAGTGAAAAGAAGACCATCTGTACCCAGTGTTCATAGAAGCAATGGCCACAATCACCAAACTGTGGAAAGAGCCAAGATGTCCTTTGACAGACAAATGGATAAAGAAGTTAAGGTCCATAAATACAATGGAGTATTATGCCTCCATCAGAAAGGATGAATACCCAACTTTTGTAGCAACATGGACGGGACTGGAAGAGATTATGCTGAGTGAAATAAGTCAAGCAGAGAGAGTCAATTATCATATGGTTTCACTTATTTGTGGAGCATAACAAATAGCATGGAGGACATGGGGAGTTAGGAGAAGGGAGTTGGGGGAAATTGGAAGGAGAGGTGAACAATGAGAGACTATTGACTCTGAAAAACAATCTGAAGGGTTTGAAGAGGTGGGGGTTTGGGAGGTTGGGGGAACCAGGTGGTGGGTATTAGAGAGGGCACAGATTTGCATGGAGCACTGGGTGTGGTACAAAAACAATGAATACTATTATGCTGAAAATAAATTAAAAAAAGAAAGAAAGAAAAAAGAAATAGCAGTGAACTGAGACTTGGGAAATCTGATCTGTTATCACCACTCAGGAACTCTGGGGTCCTGGGCAAGTTACTTCACCAAATGGACTCTTTTGTAAAATGAGGGACTTGGAGTGATTCTTTTATTTTAAATTGTTTATTTAAACCCCATTTAATTAACATATACTGTATTATTAGTTTCAGAGGTAGAATTCAGTAATTTATCAGTTGCATACAATACCCAGTGCTCATTCCTTCAAGTCCCCTCCTCAATGTCCTTCACCCAGTTACCCCACCCCTCCAACCCACCTTCCCTCCAGCAACCCTCAGTTTTTCCCTATAGTTAAGATTCTCTTATGGTATGCCTCCCTCTATTTTCCCCTTATTTTATTTTTCCTTCCCTTCCCCCATGTTCATCTGTTTTATTTCTTAAATTCCACATATGAGTGAAATCATATGGTATTTGTCTTTTTCTGATTTACTTCACTTAGCATAACACCCTCTAGTTCCACTGGAGTGGACAATTCTTAAGGTCTCTTTACAGAACTACTATACTTACAACTCTAATTTTATATTGAGTATGTGAACAGCTCTGTGAAGATAGAAGACTATTAAGACTGCACCTCCAGAACTGCTCTCAACCAAGTCCCAGTCCTACATTTTCCAAAATTTGCTGCACATTTCTAGACACCTAACCATTAGCACTCAACAAGTCCTAATCCAAACTCTTCTTCACTCACTCCAACATTAATTTTCTTTTTTTTTTTTAAGTAGGTTCCACATCCCACACAGGGCTTGAACTCATGACCCTGAGATCAAGACCTGAGCTGAAATCAAGTGTTGGATGCTTAAGGGACCAAGCCACACAGGTGCCCCATTGATTTTCTTATTTGTAAACTACAAAACAATCTGGCCAATATGTTTGGAATCATACTTAATTCTTTTCTTTCTCTAGTCCTCTGTCTCCAGCCAGTACTAATCCCCAGCAATATTATCCTCCTGATTTTTTTTTTCATTTATCTCCTTCTTTCGAGTCTGATGGCTATCAAGATTATTCATGCTCTTTTTTTTTTAAAGATTTTATTTATTTATTTGACAGAGAGAAATCACAAGTAAGCAGAGAGGCAGGCAGAGAGAGAGGAGGAAGCAGGCTCCCCGCTGAGCAGAAAGCCCGATGCGGGGCTCGAACCCAGGACCTGGGATCATGACCTGAGCCGAAGGCAGCGGCCTAACCCACTGAGCCACTCAGGCGCCCCATTCATGCTCTTTATCTATTCATACATGAATGGCTGACCTGGCTTACTATCTTGGCTCTTGCCACTCCTGTTCTTGAAGCTTTACAGTTAATTGTGTCACCATCTACTTATTCCTATTCATTTAACTCCCACAATCTCTCACCTACTCAAAGACTTTAATACCCCACTGCCTGTAAAGGAAAGTTGAAACTCCTTTACCTGCCATTCAGGTTGCCTTTGGTGACTGACTGTATAAATCTAAGCTTTTTAATTTCCCTGGGACTAAGAGTCTCCATTTATGAAATAGGAATAATTATAGCTTACCTTACCTACTTCAGAGGGTTGTGAGCATCATATGAAAAAAATGGTGATATAAAATATAAAGGATGCAAGACAAACTATTGTTTAAGCAACCCAGAGCTTCTACCACTGCATATGCAAACAAATTAATGGAGTTTTATATCATCAAAATTAAGTTTCAGGAGTGATTTTTCCTGAAGAGGAATCATCTAATGGTTTATTTATAAAGGGGTTGGAATAAATAACCTATCTCAAAGGTCCCTTTCAACTTTGAGATTTTATTGGTAACCCATAACTACTGCCTACATTAGAAGCCTAGAGTAAAAGTAATTAGGTTAGAGAAATAAAAGCAATGCCCAGTAGTTAACCATGGATTCTGGAGTCAGCCAACATAGGTCCAAATCTTTACTCCCCCACTTAATAACTCTGTGAACCTAGAGAAGTTAACTGCCATTTTCATCTAAAATTTTTTTTTCATAAGAAGAAAAAGATGGAAGAAACCCAAAAGTCTATATTATGCAGTTGTTTAAAAAGGATAAGAAGTTAAATATATTTACAAAGAAAGAACTCTAAGATATGCTGTTATATGAGAAGGGAAGCTGATCAATACTTACAGTAGGACCCTATTTTTGGACATACATGTTTATTTATATATATGATGGGGGAAATTTAGAAGGGTACATGTACAACAAAGAGCTTACAGTGGTTATCTATGGGGTTGGGGTTGGCAAAGTAGACATGTGGATGAAGAAACATGTATTTTTCACTTTTCTACTTTGACATTGCCATACTCATTGAATTTTTTATAGGTTTGCATTATTTTGTACTGAGCATTGTATAAGGAAAAAACTGTCCCATTTAGAGATCCTTTGTTCTAATTTAAAACCAAGGTCGGTATGCCTGGATGGTTCAGTCAGTTAAGTGTCTGCCTTTGGCTCAGGTCATGATCCCAGGGCCCTGAGACTGAGTCTCATTGGGCTCCTTAATAGGTGGAAGCCTGCTTCTTCCTCTGCCTTCCATTCCTCCTGCTAGTGCTCTCTCTTGCTCTCTGTAACAAAATAAATGAATAAAATCTTAAAACAAAAAAAGCAAGGTCTCAATACTTCAGAATAAAGATGAACTCTTCCAAAGCATCACCATAGCCCTGAAGGACTAAATCGCAAATAGGCCTTAACCCCGTCCTGTTTGCTGATGTCTCCAGGAAAGTGGCCTTCTCAGTTTTTAGAGCACAGTATAACCCTTACTTTATGCACGTGGTGCTGCTCACAGCTGCTCTTGCTCAGGGAGAACTGTGGGAACTTAAGAACTATGCTTTCATATGAGAACATGATACCCCATTTACTGCTATATGTAAACATCCCTCTACATTTCTGGATCCTTTTCCATGAGAGAAATATCTCAACTTGTGTTTGTTAGCATCTTTCTGCCAATCTCATCACTATCCCGTTCTGACAAATACACAGAAATAAGAGCAGCCAACATTTACAGAGTACTGCCACAGACCAAGGCACTGTGCTAAGCTTTTTATGTGGATTATCTCAGTTAATCCTCTTGACAACCATATGAAGGAGGTAATATTTTTATTTTATAGTTGAAGAAATAAGCCTCACAGAGGTTACTTCATTGGTAAATAATGGAGTAAATAGACATGTAATGGGGAACATCATCCAAAAGCACTGAATCAAAAATAGGTAAGGTATTAGGGTAGAAAGAAGGCCTGCATCGTGTTACTCATTCTCCAGGAGAGTATGCTGGGGAGAGGATGCACAGCCATGGAATCTGAAGTAACACTGAGTATCTGGGATGAAGGTAGCAAAAATATGGTAGTGATTGAACTGATAAGAAATCATAGTCTAATAATAGCAGCCAATATTTATTGTTTGCTGCCTACTAAACACATCATATGCATTATCTTATTAAATTCTCTGTGTATAGTCAGGTAAAGAAATAGCTCAGAAAGTTAATGTGAATCATCCAAGTTAACAAGTGGTAGAGATAGGATTCAAACTCTTAAATATATTTGATTCCAGAAACCCTAATCTCTGTGGATATTTTGTCTTTCAATATTACCATGACCCCCTAATATCTAGTATCATTGCACCGTTCAGAGTGTCTCATCTTTCAATGCACAGGAAATGTCTTATAATAAGAGTATAAATGATCTGCTTCTTAGAATTATACCATTTTCTCAAAACCTGCCCTCTTTCCTAGCCATGTACCTAGTTGTTAACGCTATGGGTACAGAGAAACCAGGGGAAACTTTTTCTGAGTAGATTGTAGCAAGATGCAAAAAGTTGCCAAAACCAAACTTCATTGGCCATAGTCTATTTTGATGAGAATGAGCATTCAAAACTGAAATGGAGTTAAGTTGGGTTCTATGAGTTTGGGTTTGACCTGAAGTGGTTTTCTTCCATTTTTAGCTTTTTAACACCATAAACCTCTGCAACTAAGACAATTAGAGGCAATCTCACTAAGATGCTGCTCACCAACCTACTGCAACCCATAGTCTTCCTCTGGAGCCCATTTTCAGAAAGTACCTAAATCACCCTTCCCAGCTGAATAATTGTATTTTTAAGTAGTAGTTAATCTAGCCAAAAGATTAAAGTCATCTGCAGGAGGTGTATTGACAGCAGAGTCTAAATGGTTTGCTTATAAAAAGCAAACAATTTGAACACTCTGAAATATTCCTAATCAAGGTGCCCCTTTCCTGACAATCTTTCTGCAATGAGTCTTTCAGAACACTCAGGAGTTATTCAGCAGCTGGTTTACTACCAATTTCTTTCCAGTTCTCTATCCTCTCAGGGATCCTGTCCTTAGGAGGCCACCCCCATCAACAACAGCAGCTGCCAAAACCCCAAATAAGTTGCTTGTTTTAGTGCATTGGCCAGAGAGGAATGTTTCAAGAGTGCTGTGCAGCCAACCCCATGACAAGTGTTGTACACAAAGTAAGTGAAGGCCATTCTATGTCTTTTTTCAAAATTCTTTCATTCTATCTTTCTCAACCAGATAATCTGATACACAAATTCCAAATTAAAACTGTCACTTAGAAATTGACAGGTTTGTTTGTAGTCCTATGGATCAAAGAGAACCTACAGCCTCTATACAAAGAAATAGTTTGTCCCATTGACCTTTGGCAGAAGTGTGATGGCAAGAGACTGAGTACAAGCCAGTGCAGATGCCATCTCTTCCTGAAACTAGGAAATGTGTTGAAACTGTTTGCAAATGCACTTACAGCAGGGATATAGTCTCATCCATGTACCCAGATCTAAGTAGCTGTGATATAACAAAGGACTCTTGCTTCAGAGAAATAAGACATACTCAGATATTGGGTATCACATTAATCCTTGCAAAAGTTCTCATCCAGGACACCTCCTTTCTTTTCCCACATAAACCCTACCATTTCACAAGAGCCAGCTGCCTTCTCAAAGGCTGAATAATAGAACAATAAATGCAGTGGTTCTCAAACCTTTTGGCACAATAAAGTCACATGGGGGAGCTTTATAAAAACTCTCAATATTCAGTTCCCTCCCCAGACCAATTGAACCAGAATCCCAGAACAGTTGGGCCTGGCTATTACACACACAAAAACAAAAAACCCCCAAAACCCTTAGTGATTCTAATGTGTACTCAGGATTGAGAATAACTAACATGGCTATTAAGAGATTTGAGCTAGAGTCCTCATTTCAGCATTTTCTAGCTGTATGACTTTGAGCAAATTAGCCAGCCTCTTGAATTCATAGTTTCTTCATCTGGAAAATGAATGTAATACTAGTGTTTACCACATAAATTTGTTTAAAAGGTTGAAGAAGATAATTTATGTTCTATGCTTAGCACATACCAGGTTTACAGTAAACATCAGCTACTATCATCATCACCATCATCATCATCATTAGCAGCAGTTTTGGGAAACTTTTAAGAACCACTCCCAGTCCACCCTTGTTCATATGGTGGGAATGCAAACTGGTGTAACCTCTCTGGAAAACAGTATGGAGTTTCCTCAAAAAGTTAAAAATACAACTACACTATAACCCAGTAATTGCACTACGAGGTATTTATCCAAAGATTCAAACATAGTGATTTAAAGGGGCTCATGGACCCCAATGTTTAGAGCATTATCAACAATAGCCAAATTATGGAAAAAACCAAATGTCCATCAACAGATGAATGGATAAAGAAGATGTGGTATATGTAACACAATGGAATTTTACTTCATGATCAAAAAGAATGAAATCTTGCAATTTGCAACAATGTGAATAGAACTAGAGTGTATTATGGTGAGCAAAATAAGTCAGTCAGAGAAAGACAAATAGCATATGATTTAACTCATATGTGGAATTTAAGAAACAAAACAGATGAACATATGGGAAGGGATGGAAAAGTAAATAAGATAAAAATGGAAAGGGAGGCAAACCATAAGAGACTCTTAATTATAAAGAACAAACTAAGGGTTGGTGGAGAGGGTATGGTTGGGGGCATGAGCTAAATGGGTGATGGGCATTAAGGAGGGCACTTCTTGGGATGAGTACTGGGTGTTGTATGTATGTGATGAATCAATAAATTCTACTCCTAAAACAGTATAGGTTAACTAACTTGAACTTAAATTTTAAAAAAAGAACCACTCCCAATCTAAGACTGCACAACTTTCAGTGTTACAAAGAATTTTAGAGATCATTCTACTTAGTCCATAGGGATGAAAAGACACATATTTCAGAAAAACAAATATTTACTAAGCCAGATCTTATTTTAACTCAGACTGCAAATCCAGTGCTCTTTCTACTACATTCATTTTATTTCATTTCTACAAATGAATTGAACACTATGTATCCAATTCTAAGGTAGGTTCCTGGGACAGAAAGATAAATTCATATCAAATTTCCCCTACCCTTGAAAGTTTCTGCCCAGTGAAGTCCAATGCATAAACAAATAATTAAGCAATATAATATGTTTTATTATTTTATATAATAAATATATTTATATAATAATATTATAATATAATAATAAATGTATTTATTATATATTGTATTTTATTATAGTCTTTAACCCTCATATGTGTCCCCACAAATGAATTATTGTGGTAAACTAAGGTTATCAGATGCCCATACAATAGCAGCTCTTTATATAATCTTCAGTAAGTTTAAGTTTCTATTAAGTTACAGAAAAAACTTAACTCTGTTTGGGTAGGTTGATGAAGATTGTACTGAGAAGGCTATGACTGAGTGGTATCTCAAAAGAGAAACGGGAATTTTACAGATAGGGAGGTATGTATAGAGTGGACATTTCAGGCAGAGAACAGCAAAAGAGGTACTATATCAGCATGCCTCTAAGCTCTATCTTCTGGCAGCTCCTAGAACACTGTCTATAGCATTCATTTGTCAAATAATAATGTTTTGTATCATGTATCTTTTGTATTATTATCTTTTGTATCATGTATACATGTATCATGTATCTTTTGTATTATTGTCTTGAAATATTTATCTCCTATGTTACCTAATTTTTCATGTCTTGCCACCCCAACTAGAATTTAAACTTGAAGGAAGAAGAACCTGTTTTATAGATCACCATATCTCCCACAGTATTTTGCACATGTCTTATAGAGAGGTTGTTTAATGAATGCTTTTGGCTTGACATAAAGAGAGGAAAGCAGAATAATATTCAGCATATCGTAAATTCACTACTCATCACCAGAACCTCCTATGAAGGGAAGTTTATTCACTCTCTCCTCCTGACTGTTCATGTCATAACCATCAAAGATTCTTTAAACCTCATCTGTGTGCCCACAAATGATGAATTATCATGGTATACTTAGGTTATCAGATGCCTATGCAATAACAACTCTTTACATAGTTCAATACTATTTTAATGACTAAATTCATAAGGACCTCAAAGTTAGGCTTAGGTAGTCATTTCACAACAAGCCTAGATCAGTCAGTCTGGGTCTCCCCACTTTTCAAAAAAATATCAGTAATTCTGACATCATTGCAAAGCGTGGATAAAGTATGATACCATTCTTTAGCAGCATCCTAAAGAAGTTTTCAGGCTGGTTGGCCTGGGAAAACAGAGTAACCTAATGCTCAAACAGGATGGAAAATGACATTTCTTACAAACTGGGGGGCAAGAAAAGGATGAGGATGAGCAGAGAGAGTTTCTCCAACTTAGAAATATTTCTGTGTTGACTTTAAGAGTGGGAAAAATATATTTTTACCCGGACAAATTATAGCCACCATTGTATACAATTGAGAGCCCCAAGTAATGAGATGCTGGCACTGATTCAAATAGGGCCTGGTAGAGATCTTAATCAAGTGTCCCTCATCTCAGTGATTTTTTTTTTGCATTTTTACAAGATAACTTATAACTGACGCACAAATAAGTATAAAACCAGTTTTATCCACTTATACAGGAAATATTTGTAAATTAACATGTTATGCCCAGATGGAGGTTTATAGTTCAGACAGAGAGGTTGGTGCAGACCAAATGTCAAACCTGGGATGGGAGAAGAGAAGGAAGATAGGAAAACACTCTTACCATCCTGTGTGTACAGCTTGCTATATGTTTAATAAATGCATCATCCCCATTATTCTCTCCTTTCTTCCTCCCCACCAATAGGCAACTCTCCTTACCCATTCATTATTCTCATTCATCCCAAGTATAAATAATCTGACACCTTCTTATAAACATACTGAGAAGACTAAATGAGACAATGTGAAACATCAAACAAGGAGCTTGCCGCACTGTAGGTGTCCCCTTGCAACGTTATACAGATGTAAAGATTTTTCACTGGGTGACCAGTCATTACCTGGCAGAGTTCAGGCCAACCCCGGAAGCAATAGAAGAGGTGGGGCAGTCAAGCAGACCCATCTAGGGATTGATATCCTAGAAGACATCATTTGTAAAGTCAAACTTCTGCTTAGCCACTCTAATGGAAGATGGATAAGTAATACAAGAGATAAAACACAACAGGTAAGGGGAATGGTTATAAGTTATGCTCTACCAACAATATGGAATATCAAGCTACCATTAGTAATAAGAATCATGAGTACTATGGACAAATATGAAAAAATATTTATGTATTAATTGAAAAACCAAAACATTAAACTGTATATATGCAATGGCTGAAGGATTTATAAATTCTTTTTTTTTTTTAAGATTTTATTTATTTATTTGACAGAGAGAGATCACAAGTAGACAGAGAGGCAGGCAGAGAGAGAGAGAGAGAGGGAAGCAGGCTCCCTGCTGAGCAGAGAGCCCGATGCGGGACTCGATCCCAGGACCCTGAGATCATGACCTGAGCCGAAGGCAGCGGCTTAACCCACTGAGCCACCCAGGCGCCCCTGGCTGAAGGATTTAAAATAGTGTAGGCCTGCACAAAAATGAAAATAATTAGGTTAGGTGGGTAGATTATAGTCATTTAAATTTTATGAGTTGTATTAAATTATGAGTAGAAATATTAACTACAAATTAACAAGTAAAGTACAAATAAGCTTAATCCAGTTTTATAATACATAACATGATAACTTTTTTAGAAGTCAATTTATTTTTCTGATGCTGTTTCCTTAGGTTTATGTTAATATGAGTTTCCATTCTCTGAGCCCTCATTAAAGGGTGGTAAGAGGGGTAGGTAGGAGTGGAAAGTAATCAGGAGTGTTCTAGGTTGTAAGGGAAATTTACTTGAGAGCAAATATTTGTTATAAAATCTATTGGGAGGAAAATTTGAAGACATCATTTTTTATTTTTTAAGTTTTTTAAGTTTTTTTATTGTTTTAAGTTTTTTTAGTTTTTATTTAAATTCCAGTTAATACAGTGTAATATTACTTTCAGGGGCAGAATTTTGTATGGAATACAACACCTGGTGTTCATCACAACACGTGCCCTCCTTAATCTCTATCACATATTCAACCCATCCCCCCTGCCACCTCCCTCTGGTAACCATCAGTGTGTTCTCTATAGTTAAGAATCTGTTCCTTGGCTTGCTTCTCCCTCTCTCTTTTTTTTTTCTCTTTTTGCTCATTTGTTTTGTTTCTTAAATGTCATATACAAATTACATCATATAGCATTTGTCTTTCTCTGACTGGCTTACAAAGACATATTGTTTAAAATGGCTGTAGAGACACAATTTTAAATGGCCTGTAGGGATGCCTGGGTGTTCAGTCAGTTAAGCCACTGCCTTCAGCTCAGGTCATGATCGCAGGGTCCTGGGATCAAGTCCTGCATCGGGATCCTTGCTCAGCTGGGAGCCTGCTTCTCTCTGCCTCTGCCTGACACTTTGCCTGCTTGTGTTTGCACTCTCTCTCTCTGTTTGACTAAATAAATAAATAAAATATTTTAAAAAATCTCTTTAAATGGCCTGTATATGAGTGGGTGGAAATGAAAATGAAAATGTGGAAGAGAAAGCTATAAAGAAAGGGTTGAATAGCTGTGTTTTGAGTACCAATTACATGAAACTGAATTCAGCTATACCTAGAAATAGAAACATAAAACAGAATTGTTCCTTTTCCCTCTGAATCAACCTAAACTGCTGCCAAATCACAACTACTCCATGATCAAACCATGTCAAAGAATGAATGCAAACTCAATCTTACATTTTTAGATTAGGAAAATACATACAATTATATTCTGATTTTCAAATATTTATGACACCTATGAAGTTCCAGCAAGATGTTATGAGCATTACCTGTCCCCTTCATCTTACCTAAAAACAGAAAACAAAACAAAAATGCAACTGAATGCTCAAGTTAATGAGAAAGCAGACTATTAAAAGGGCATGGAACATTTATCTGAATAATGAAAATAATTTGATGATACCAAACACAGTCCTCTTAATGACAACTTGTTCAACACCTTATTCAGCAATAATTTCACACAGTCTAAGTAGTGATAAGAGTTCAAATCCCTGAAGATAATTATTTTATCAAAGAAACTATACATTTCACCCCTGCCACCAATTCTTTCCTATTTCAGGGGGTGTTCGCTGATCATTCCAGAGGCATTTGACTGGATAATGTAATTAGAATAAAGCAACAATACATTTTCCTGCACTAGGCATATAAATCCCACAGGCAGATGCTGTTATCCTAATGAATTTCCGTAGTCCTGAAAAGCTAGATATTCCATTGGTGTGGATGATTGTTCAGTTGAGATGCATAGTTATCTAAAAACACAATATCTGGTCAAGGGATTCTCTGGGTATTTTGGCAAAAGCTATTGCTACTCCCCTTCCTTCCAGACTGATATCCTAACATTAACCCTTAATTTCTCAGATTGCCCTACTATAGCAACCATCAAGATCATGCCTTTCTAAAGCAATACCCCATGCCCTGTAACTTCCTCTGTCTCTTGTGCTTCTCTAAACTGACCTGGGCTCCGCTCTTTCAGAGGCCTGCTCTTTTGTTAGGGAATAGTAGACCAATAGATTACTCAGATAAACCACTGCTCTACAATCTTTTAAACTATAAGGATTTTTTATGTTATTATTTTTAAATTTGTAAACAAACTACTTTCACTGTGGTTATCTCTTTTTATTTCCAATTAGTTAACATATAGTATAATATCAGTTTTAGGTGTACAATATAGTGCTCCAACACTTCCGTACATCACCCTGTGCTCATCAGGACAAGTGCACTCCTTAATCCCCATCACTTAGTTCCCTCATTCCCCCCACCTCCTCTCTGGTAACCATCTGGTTTGTTCTCTATGGTTAAGAGTCTGTTGTTTGGTTTTTCTCTTTTTAATGAGGTTGCTTTTTAAACGTTAAAAAGTTGATCTTTTAATATCTGCTGATGAAAACATAATTACGTAATGACAAAACGTTTTTAAAAATTCAGTAGTATCTATAAGTGCATTTGTATTTTACTAATTAAATCAGTATCTACATAGTTTGGAAAGTAATTGTACATGTATGTGCTATTTCTTACTGATTTCATCTACAGACATTTGGAGCAACTTTTTGGTACACCACACATCTGAAAATTAGAGGTTGGTAACCACTAATATAAACTAGGCACTGTTTATTGATTTTTTTTAATGCCTGGAATGGTAGGATATACTATCATTACATAATCTTATTTATAGCATCATGAAGTAAATTCTATAATCATTTCCCATTATACAGGTAAGAAACAGAGTTCAGATAAGTTGCATCACTTGAACACAGCTACACAACTAGTTAAGTGGCAAGCTTGAGATTCAAACCCAGTTCTGTCTAATTACAAAGTCCATTCATGCACTTATCCCCAAGCCCCATTGCCTCTCATTAAGTATTCATGTAGTGAGTATGCTTCCACTTATCATTTCTTTAACCAAGTTAAATGTCACATAAAGTATGTAAGGTATGATGCTACTGGTGGGCTGCAAGCCTATGGAAATTACTTGGAGATAAATTCTTAAAATCACACCTGTGTGCCAAACTACCTCTGCTCAAGAATGTGATCAGCACATAGTATGGTGAAACTACTTAAAAAATAACTTGGAGGCATAATACTCCATAGTGTATATGGACCACATCTTCCTTATCCATTCGTCCTTTGAAGGGCATCTTGGTTCTTTCCACAGTTTGGTGACCGTGGCCATTGCTGCTATAAACATTGGGGTACAGATGGCCCTTCTTTCCACTACATCTGTATCTTTGGGGTAAATACCCAGTAGTGCAATTGCAGGGTCATAGGGAAGTTCTATTTTTAATTTCTCGAGGAATCTCCACACTGTTCTCCAAAGAGGCTGCACCAACTTGCATTCCCACCAACAGTGTAAGAGGGTTCCCCTTTCTCCACATCCCCTCCAACACATGTTGTTTCCTGTCTTGCTAATTTTGGCCATTCTAACTGGTGTAAGGTGATATCTCAATGTGGCTTTAATTTGAATCTCCATCAGAAAGGATGAATCCCCAACTTTTGTAGCAACATGGACGGGACTGGGAGAGATTATGCTGAGTGAAATAAGTCAAGCAGAGAGAGTCAATTATCATATGGTTTCACTTATTTGTGGAGCATAAAAAATAGCATGGAGGACAAGGGGAGTTAGAGAGGAGAAGGGAGTAGGGGGAAATTGGAAGGGGAGGTGAACCATGAGAGACTATGGACTCTGAAGAACAATCTGAGGGGTTTGAAGTGGCGAGGAGTGGGAGGTTGGGGGAACCAGGTGGTGGTTATTAGAGAGGGCACGATTGCATGGAGCACTGGGTGTGGTGCAAAAACAAGGAATACTGTTATGCTGAAAATTGAAAAAAATAAATAAATTTAAAAAAATAACTTGGAGATGTGCTTGTGTAGATGATGTTTCAAAGGGGTCAGAGTAGAAATATTTGGTCCTGTTTTAATAAACATTGAAAAGCAATCTTGCTCAAGGGAAAACCAGTTTATAAAAAGAAGAGTTGGGGATGGGGGGAGGGGACACCTGGGTAGCTCTGTTGGTTAAGTGTCTGACTCTTCATTTCCACTCTGGTCATGATCACAGGGTCAGGCTCTGTGTGGAGCCTGCTTAAGATTCTCTTTCCCTCTGCCCCTCTCTTGCTCCCTCTCCAAAAGAAGAAGAAAGAAGAAAGGAGAAAACAGAAAGAAGGGAGAAGGAGGAGGAGGTGAAGGAGTAGGAAGAAGAAGAAGAAAAGAGGAAGAAGAGGAGGAGAGGAAGAAGGAAAAAGAGGAGGGGGAGGAGGAAGAAGAAGAGTTGGTCAAAGTAGTGATTACAGTACATGGTTCTCAGTGTGCTCTTTGGACCAGGACCTGGAAGTATGTCAGGAGTACAGATTCGCAGCTTCCCACCCCAACCCGCTACCCTGCTTCTTAAATCAGAAGCTCTGGTGATGTGGCCTAGAAATTGATGCTTTAATAAGACTTCTAGGTGATTCTGATGCACACTGAAGCAAGGTGGAGAATGAAGTAGACCAGAAGGACTGTAAGTATATACTCACAACAACAGCAAAATTCAGTTTGGGGAAAGACTAATCCAGGTATAGCAAGACTAGTACAATACAGTGATTTATAGTACATCCTCTGGAGTCATACAGACCTGGGTTTGAGACCCAAGTTACTAACTGTGTAATATTGAGCAAGTAACTTAACCTCTGTGAATCTCCATTCTCTCGTCTGTAAAATGAGGATAACTATAATACTTTCTTGATAGGGTTGTTGTGAAGATTAAATGAATTGATCCCTGTAAAACACTTAGAACATGTCTGAATTACCACACACATATAATAAAGGTAAACTATAATTAAGTGGATGTCATCTTTCTTGAGTTAGAGCCAGCTTTATCCAGAGGCATGGAGGTGTTACCATTTTGTCCATGAAAGGAGGCTTTAAACTACCTCTCTAGAGCAATGACAAAGGAATGGATAGGGCTCTAATGAGATTGAGGACAGTTTAAACAATTGAAGGCACTCATTTAAGGGACATTATATTTAAAGCTCCCAAACAAGTGGCTTAAAGAGATGACTTCCAATAAGAGCAGTGAAAAAACTAGAAATGGGCCTAAAAATAAGTGGACAAAAGAAGTTTGCCAATGCTTGTGATCTTCAGAGTACTTTACACTGACCAGTTGTTCTCTAAGTTAGTTATACCTATAATTATACTCACACTGACTCTGATGATACAAGTGGAGGTCCTCTTAACCAAAAGACAAACTCCTGAATGCTGTAGAGTCTTGGCTGATACAGTATTCAGTTATAGAATTTTGAAATTTTTGAAAGACTATCTGCTTAGAAGTCAGGGTCTGACTTTAAATATTTTAGGTTCAAATCATGAACTCTGGCGTTAAACAGACCTGAATTCTTATCCCACATCTGCCTCTTACTAGGTCTGTGGCCTTGGGTGATTTACTTAACTTCTATCCCTCAATTCCCTGGGCTCTAAAATGGGGAATCACGCAACCTGTCTAGAACACTGCCTGGGTTATAGTAAGCATGCAATAAGTATTGACTATTTTCAATGTCTGGCTATCACAGAACTAAGAGGTTGTCAAATTACCCTAGTATTTTAATAGTTTATTTAGACAGAGAACATCACCGGCCTGATTGTATCTTTGTCTTACTGCAATGATTTTAATTTTGGAGAAGGCTGACCAGCAATACTGAATTCTATAAACTGAGGATTTGCTACCCAGCATAGCAACATAAATTATGGTTATATTAAAGAGTGAATCTGCCTCTTAGAAGTCTTCTATTGAACAAGAGAAATACTGATTGATATTATATGAAATGGGGGCTTCAGAAAGGAACTGAAGTTATGAAATGCTGGGTTAAACAAATTTAAACGTTCTTTTACCGTTAGATTTCTCAAAGCTTTTACTATCCTAACATGCATGACAAATTTCCTAGAGGAAACCACATTATGAAGCATTTCCCAATGTATCTGACCATGTAACCCCTTTTCTGAAAAACAAACAAACAAAATAAAAACACCAAAAAACACCTACAGAGATCAGTATGGCATAGAACACACTTTGGGAAATACTGCCCTCATCATTCTAATCATTCTTTCAGTGGCACAGGGGGAAATTAAAAAAGGCGGAGCTCTCACAAGTCAGCTATCTCCCTTTATCACATAGGTTAAATTGCTTTGTACCAAATCACAGAGAAGTACAAACTCCTCTGGACATACTGTAATTTTGTTATAACAAATAATACTTTGGGGGTTGAAGAGATAATTGCAGCTTAGATAGCAGGATTTTTTTTATGAAGAAATAAGAGATTTAAAATATCTGTAGGAGAGAGAAGAAATGGGAAAAACTGCCTTTTCCCCTCAAGCTTTTATATTCCTGGCTTTACCTAAAACACTGGCCACCTCCATGAGGATTTCTTCTCCCTCCCACCTTTTTCTGCCTAAGATACATAAGAAGTCACTATTACTGAGTTCTGATAGAAATCTTTTTCACTAGAAGCACAGGAGCACTTTTTTCCCCCCTCAATGCACAATGTGTAGATCAGGGCCTCAGTAGCTTTCTTTTTCTTTGGGCCACCCCCTGAATATCTCTGTTTCCTTCAGCAGTTCAGGCTTTCCAGAAAGATCTTGTGTCTCTTGGCCCTCTGATTTCTATTATTATTATTCTCCATAACATCTACAGCAGGACCTCACATCAATTGTCTCTTTTCTCAAAGCAAAAGCCAAAGAGCTTGTTCCTAAAAAATGATAAAAATATTAAACAATAATAATTTCCCCACAATAACTTTAGCTTAGATATCACATTTGTTTACATCTTTCAAAGGGTTCAAGGACACCCATTTTGCCTTGTTGCACTCTTACAACATCCCTGTAAAATAGTTAGAGCAGGTATTATTACCCTCATTCCATAGACAGGGAAAATAAAACACAAAAACGTGAAATAAGTTTCTCAATGTTATTCAACCATTAATGTCAAAGATGGAATTAGAAACTAGGTCTCCTGATTACCAGCCTAGTGTCTGCCATACAAATGCCACAAGACTTATTCTAGTGGAAGTAAGATTCCATACCTTTACAGAGAGAGTAAAGTAAGAATTCAGTCAAATGCCCTCCCTAGCATGGTTTTCATACAGGGTATACTTCATTAGTCTTTTTGTTGGAAATATCTGCCTGGATTTTGAAACCACCATAGGAACATCAGATTGTCATCTATTTCAATACCACTTGCCCATTTAAGTCAGCAAGGACCCTGAAGATGACATCCTCTTTTTGTTAGAAAGAAAACGCTCTAGCAGTTTCTGTAAAGACAGGAGCAATTTGTTCACACAAATTATTCATACAGACTGCTAGGTCCCAACAACAAGAGCAAAAGTATGTCTGAGTCCCCAATGTAACCAGAGTAATTTTATAGGAGACAAACTTATATATAACCCATTACCTAATGGTTCACAAAGAGAATTTGCACTTCTGGAGAGATCCCAATGACAGAACAGGTCCTCAATGTGGGTCCCTAAAAAGCCACAGTTGTTTCCTTTTCTAATAGTCCAATCTATCACTTTTTATTGCTAAGATTTGTACTTTGTGGAAGAAAAAACACACACAATAATGGCTTCAGATTTTGAGAAATTAAGGTTTACTAGAGAGGAAAATGCAGTTGTGGAATAAAAAAGTGGGAGAAAGAGGTCCTGCTTTGAAGATTTTTTTTTTCCTCTGTGGAAACAAAATTTCTTCTCAGTTCTGTCCAGTAATGAAGTGGCTGAAACACTCTTTCCTCAGAGTTGACTTGCTCTGAAGTCAGCTATCTAGTTCTGGGTAAAAAAACAAAAACCAAAAAACAACAACCTATTTTTACCCAATTACATCAGCTCAGAATATGTGCTGTGCAGTTCTGATGTAAGTCTGTGGAAGGCACAAAAGAGCATATTTTCTCCTCTATTCACTGTACTGCCGGTTTCAAATGCTAAAACATTTGACTCCAAAGAAGGAAATCTCATTCCCAAATCCCCTCCCACAAACCACTTTACACTTCTTTAAGATATAGGTTCAGTTGGAAGGAAGGGCTAGTGGGAAAACAAAGGCTGTGTTTCCATCAAGGTTTAAGCTATTCCACATCCTACAACATCTGGAGGTCCATAAAGAAATGGCCCTATGAAGATGTGGAGAAAAGAACATTCATGCATTGTTGGTGGGAATGCAAACTGGCACAGCCACTGTGGGAAACAGTATGGAACTTCCTCAAAGTTAAAAATAGAACTACCTTAGGAGAGTGTATATATATATGTGTGTGTGTGTGTGTGTGTGTGTATATCGATATGTATATTGAGATATATATATATGTATATCTTCATGGATTTATGGAATATTATTTAGTCCTAAAAAGAATGAAATCTTGCCATTTGCAATGCCAAGGATAGAACTAGAGAATATGATGTAAGCGAAATAAGTCAGTCAGAGAAAGAAATATGATTTCTCTCATATGATGAACTTAAGAAACCAAACAAGCTAAGGGAAGAGAGAGGGAGAGAGAGAGAGAGAGAGAGAGAGAGCAAGAAACAAACTCTTAATTATAGAGAACAAACTGATGGTTTCTAAAGGGGAGATAGTGGGGGGATGGGTGAAATATGTGATGGGGATTAAAGAGTGCACTTGTTGTGATGAGCCCTGGGTGACATACAGAAGTGTTTAATCACTCTACTATGTACCAGAAACTAATAAGTCACTGTATGTTTGAAAAAAAAAAAAAAGAAAAGAAATGGCCCTATAGTAGAGCCAGAAAATCTTCATATAGGAGATGCTAAATAAAGAAAGAAAAGAGGAAAGGGAATGCAATTACAGAGAAACTACTCTTTAACTCAAGTAAAAGCATCTTACTTCAACTATCCTTTGCCTGTTTTGAACTATAAGGGAAAATATGCATTAATTCTTACCACTGGGGAAATCTTTAGTACTATTCAACACTTCCGCCCACATATTCCCTTATGGAAATACTACTTGCAAATTGACACATATTTATGAAAATATAAATTTTTTATATCAAGGGCAGCATAAATCCCTTCACACACATCAAAACATAGCTCACTCTTTTTTTAAACTGTTCTCAAGGTAAGCTTGCCTATTTCCATAATATCATACAAAAATCTCTATCCCCAAGACATAGGCATCCAAATATTTATCACATTATGAGCCCCATCACCTGTCTTCTCCCCTGAGGAATAACTGGGTAAGAAGTCAACAAAATGAGTTAGTGTTTGAGATAGGAGCCCTGCTTATCTAATTAGCCACCACTTGTTGAAAGGGGGTGTGAACGGAAAAGGAGGGAGGTTGAAGGCAAAAAGAGAATGCTGAAGTTTGCTCTCAAAAGCCACTATCTTGTCATCAGAAGTTTACTTAATGATCCCTCCCTCCTCTGAACTCCAGTACTACTTAAACACTGCACTAAACTTAATGTTTCTGTATTAAAGTGTGTTGTTCTCTGAAGGTGTCAGGCATTTTCATGTTATTTCCAGTACAAAATTACAAACTGCTGAAAAACATGGAGTGTTTCTCTACGTTCTCCAAAATCCTCTATACCACCTATTACATGAGAAGTGGGAAATAAACACTTAGTGATGTCATATTCCTCTTCTAATCTTTTTTAGATTAGAAACAAAGTTAATGCATTCATACTTGGTAAGGACTTTCTCAAATGCAGGTGACCCTGGCATGCATGTAAGTTAGTGAATGGTTAACAAATTTTACAGAGTCCCTGATATATTTTCCAGCACTAAAATCGAGTTGTAGCTCCAAGCAAATCTTCCCATTGTTGACTAGTGGTAACAGTGAGGGTTGGTGACAAGAACACTGAACTGGGAAACAGCAGATTTACCTTAGAGTTGAAGCTATATCATTAACCAGCCGGGTGCTTGTGGTAAGTCACTGTCCCTGGGTTTCCTCATCTATATAATGGTGGTAGCAGAGGAGGGTGATTAATACCTGTTGTTCTGAAAATTCAAATGCAGGATATCATTTTCCCTCTGCTTCAACATTCACAAATCTAATATGTGTTGTCACTAGGAGATTCTGGTTAGGAAAACTATCATTTCTACCATCCAACTATGCCTCCTACCCAAACAGCAGTCATAAAACCTAAACTGCAGCTAATTAGCTTCTAAAGGTTAGGTTTTGCAAATTAGACCCAATTATCATGACAAACATCAACAAACACTGACTATTTATTTTGAGTAGACTACAAAGAGATACACACTTTCTGTCTATATTTCACATACCTTTCACTAAAACATTTACTTATTCAACAATTATTTACTGAGCACATACTATATTCCAGACCCTGTGCTATATAATGGTGATATGATGGTAAAGAGGACTGACATAGACCTTGCCTCATGTCCTCCTGAAGTTAGAGTCTAGAGGCAGAAAAATAGATTTTCAGTCTCTCAATGGGCCTTACAGAGGGAACATACCATTTACTTCTCTTCCAACCTGAACTGTGAACTATCAAAAGCAAATCTATGTATGAAAATGATGGCAGTCCACAGCTTGAACCATTCAATGAAGCTACATGTGGCCTTAATAGCTGGAACAACAGAATTCCTCAGTGACCAATCACATCATGTTAGATGGAAAATGTTAGATGTAAAATATGACTTCCAATCACACCGAATAAAGGATTGAGGTTTTTAATTCCCCAACATTCAATGGGGTAATAAGCTTTCAAATTTTTTTTGTAAAGATTTTATTTATTTGTTTGAAAAAGAGACAGTGAGAGACAGCATGAGCAAGGAGAAGGTCAGAGGGAGACGCAGACTCCCCATGGAGCTGGGAGCCTGATGTGGGACTTGATCCTGGGACTCCAGGATTATGACCTGAGCTGAAGGCAGTCGCTTAACCAACTGAGCCACCCAGGTGCCCAAGCTTTCAAATTTTAATGAATTTGAGCAGAAGAAATATGAAACTGGTTTAGTGACAAGTTACTTTACAGTCTTGCTTCTCTTGGATACTTATTGAAGCAAATTATCTTCATTGATGGATGGAAACCAATTTAAAAGGTCCATGATACTTAAAGTTCCTTAAGAATTTTCTTTTCTCTTTTCAAGAGTTTGGAGGTATCCTTTCAATAAATTAAAATAAAATGAAGATTAAGCAAACTGATTACTATGGCTAGGGCCCAAACCACCAATTTTATTCTAACTTTAATTCTAAATTTTATTCTAACTCCAGGACTCTTCTTTTAACCTCTACAGCTATCAGCCACTGCTACACTTCCCCTCTCCAGCCCCACGATCTACTATCTGTAACTTTTTGATATGTCTCTCCTATCACACCACTAAAAATGGCTATGAAAGTACTCTGAAAGCCATAAAATACTATAACAATGCTTGTAGTATTTATTTATTCAACAAAAATATGCTTAGTGCCTACTCTAAGCCAGAGAATCTAGGAATCAGGTGCTCACATCACCTTGTACAAATGGCTGCCTTTTCTTCCAGGTACTGCTTCTCCATACCCCTTGTGTCTTGTCACCTTCTATAAGCTCAGGAAGGAGCAGAAATAACATATGTGGCCCTCAAATTCCTCACTGAAGAAGTATAAAAAATCTTTTATTTCATTGTCCAAAGATTTCTAGTAAATAAATACCATTAAATTAGGAATGAGAAGCCCTAGTTCCTAGTTCCAGCTGTCATGTACCTGGAGCCAGAGACTCTCCCTTCTGGCCCCAGATTCCTCTTCTACCATGTGAGCTGATCTCTAAAGTCCATTCCAGCTCTGCTATTCAGAAACTCTATGATATTTATGTAATCCTGTTTCACAATGAATACTGGAAACAATTTATCAAGCAATATTTGCTAACATAAGTTGTTATTGTACAGATGTTTCTGTCCCTCAAAAATTTATATATTGCAATTCTAATGCCCAATGTGATGGTATTAGAAAGTAGAGCCATTGGGAGGTGATCAGGTGGTGAGGCTAAAGTCCTCATGAATGGGATTGGTGTCTTTATAAAAGAGCCTTCAGAGAGATATCTTGCCCTTTCTACCATGAGAGGGCACAGCAAGAAGGTGCCAGCTACAAACCACGAAGAGGGCTCAAAATGCTATTATTGGCAATTGATTGTGGACTTTTCAACCTCCAGAAGAGTAATAAATTTCTGTTGTTTATAAGCTATCCAGTCTGTAGTATTTTGTTATAACAAATGGACCTCTTCTTCAACAGTCTAAGACATATGCTCTTAAAGAAGTTTGGTTCTGGGGCGCCTGGGTGGCTCAGTGGGTTAAGGCCTCTGCCTTCCGCTCAGGTCATGATCCCAGGGTCCTGGGATCGAGCCCCACATCGGGCTCTCTGCTCCGTGGGGAGCCTGCTTCCTCCCCTCTCTCTGCCTGCCTCTCTGCCTACTTGTGATCTCTGTCTGTCAAATAAATAAATAAAATCTTAAAAAAAAAGAAGTTTGTTTCTATAGAATTTTAAGAGACATTGTATGTAAAAAAGCTTTGTGATAAGTTGAGCATATTTATTTAGGAGCCCAGGCTTGGAACTAAACTGCTTCAGTTGAAATCCCAGCTCTGTTCCACACTAGTTGTATAACTTTGAGCAAATTACTTTATTCTTTAGGGCCTTGATTTTCCCCTCCCCTTTAAAAAATGGGGGTGAGGACAGGCCCCTGGGTAGCTCAGTAGGTTAAGTGTCTGTCTTTGGCTCAGTTCATGATCCTGGGTCCTGGGACCGAGCCCTGCATTGGGCTCCCTGCTCAGCATGGAGTCTGCTTTTCCCTTTCACTCTGCCTCTCTCCCAGTTGGTGGTCCCCTCCCTTCTCTCAGATAAATAAATAAATAAAATATTTTTGAAATGGGGTTGATAAAAACTTATATAGTGTTTTCATGCAGATTAAGCATGTCAGTATATATGAAGACTTACAATATTTCTTGTCATTCATGGAAAGGGTTCAATAAATGGAAACTACTATTACTGATATCATCTCATCATCATTACTTAATGGATTTGAGAAACTTAAAAAAAACTGATAAGAATTCTATACTGCAGGACTTTTCACAGACTTCAATGTCCTTATAACTTCCCTAGACAGGGCTGCATTTCCCAAACTTATTTATTCTTTTAAAGATTTATGTATTTATTTTAGAAAGAGAGAGCATGAGCAGGAGGAGGGGCAGAGGCTGAAAGAGAGAAAGAATCCTCAAGCAGAATCCCCACTGCATGTGCAGCCCAATGTGGGGCTCTCTCCCATGACTCTGAGATCAAGACCTGAGCCAAAATCAAGAGCTGGCAGTTTAACCAACTAAGCCACCCAGGTACCCCTGTCCAAATTACTTGAACTCAAGATCCTCCTTCCCATGGTCCCACATCCACCCAGAATATATTGAAGGACTTGTGCCAAATGGAATAGACTTTGGGAAACTCTACTCTAGACAAAGTGTTAAGAAATCTTGGTTCTATTTATGTCTGTTATTAATTGTATGTGTAACTGGGAAAAATCACTTAATATTTCTGTGTCCCAATTACTCTTGTAAAAGTGAAAGACTTAAATAATCTTACTGAAGGTCCTTTGTGATGTTGAAAATTAAAAAATACTATGATAAGGGGCGCCTAGGTGGCTCAGTGGGTTAAGCCTCTGCCTCCAGCTCGGGTCGTGATCTCAGGGTCCTGGGATCGAGCCCCACATCGGGCTCCTGCTCAGCGGGGAGCCTGCTTCCCCCTCTCTCTCTGCCTGCCTCTCTGCCTACTTGTGATCTCTGTCTGTCAAATAAATTTAAAAAAAAAATACTATGATAAGCCCTCTTGTAGGACCCTAATTGTCCCCATTTGAGAGACTATGAAGTGATTCACTTTTTATCATCCAATATTTTTCACAAAATATTTTCTAGCAACACTAGACAAGGTATAGCTTAAACAGCCCTGAGAGGTTATAAAAAATTAAAAATAGGAGACATTCAGGAGAAAATCCCAAAGTTAGAGCAGTTAGTAACTACTTAAAAGTAAAAATATAAGCTCTTAGAGCTCAAAAGGCCCTCAAATTTAATTTAGACTTTTAGAGAGGAAGAAACTAATACCCAGAAAGGGGAATTGACTAGCCTAAGATCATACAGAAAGTTATTCACATGTTCTGCTATTTCATAAAAACTGCTGACAGAATAATGAGAGATTCAGTTCTCTATCCAGCACTGCATTTATGAGCATTTATATACCCACTCCAGTTTAATGCTGGATAAGTGAGAGTGCCTCATGTGATGAAGACCATATTTCTCTTATTATTCTAGACTGAAGAGCAAAAAGAGAAAGTGAGATTCACAGCCAAAAAGGGGTTACTCTTTTCCAGGTGTGTGTGTGTGTGTGTGTGTGTGTGTGTGTGTGTGTGTGTGTTTGCACACATGCAGAAGTGTGTCTGTATTTGTCTTTTTTTCCCCCTCATGGTTCAATTTCAGCTTATGAAGGACAGCATTGGAGAGGATGTTCTCTTTATTTAGTAACAAAATGCTAGAACATCTTTTTCTAGAACTCCTGATTTTGAAGATTCACAGCTGTATGGGACTCCCCTGGCTCTTTGCTTACTCATTAGCACCTTACTTCTCCCTTCACTGGTGTTTCTCTCTGGACCCCACTGTGTGAGAGAGAGACAGAGAAAGAAAGTGAGAGAGAGAAGCTATTCTTTTCTCCTATACTAAGGCCTGATTCAACATTCTGATTCAATTTCATAACTAGCCTTGTAACCTTCCTAAATCTCAGTTTCCCCAACTGTAAAACAGAGATGCTAGTAATACCCATTGGATATGGTTATTATGGGGATTAGATGAGTGCATGCATATAAAATGCTTAGAGCAATGGCTGGCACATGTTCATTATTCAATCACTGGTGACCACTGACTGACTTCTGCACATTTACACACTGGTACTGCAATATAAGTTAGCCCTCTCTTCTGAAGGGCCATTTTTATATAAGAATCACAAATTCCTAAACTGTGGATTAAATTTTTAGAAATTTATTGCAATGAAAATAAATAAACCACTGCTTAAAGATTATAGTCAGAGACAGAAAGAGATATATCAAAATGTTAACAGATATTATCTCTGATGTGTGGAGGGAGAGATTGTAATAGGTAATTTTTACAGTTTTAGTCTTCTTTATACCTTTCTGTACTGCTTAAAGTTTCTAGAATTAGTATGTTACTTTTATTTTTTATTTAAATTGAATTTATAGTATAAGTTGGCTATTTATTACTTTTATAATAGAAAACAATAAAACAGTTTTCTTTGTGAAAAAAAATTCAAAGAATTTTTCCATTCCCCAACTGATCCCTGTCCTAGTGATTTCTTTTTAACCATTGATGATTCTGGGGGCAAATGGCAGAATCCCTTCCATAAGGCTGGCTCTTGTTTATTACAACAAAGTTCATGTAATGATTCTGGTTACCCTTTACACATTTTGGTCTCTCCCTTAGAAGGAGGGTGAAGGCATAAGGAAACACCATATTGAAAAATTACCACATTAAGCCACATGGCCAAATGACCAAAAGCATTGCAAACAAATAGTCATGCATATAAACATTCCATCATGAATAGAGACTGTCTCCTAGCATCCATCCTTTTTTCCCCCTCACTCAAACTTCTCCATGGGTATCTTAATATCCCAGTGTCAGTAGTAACTCTCTAAGCTTTGGTCAGCTTATGTCACAACCCTAGAATTACATAAACATGGGATCTTGTATTTATTATTGAATTACAGTCTGATGAGAGAGACTACCACAAGCATGCAGCACCATAAAAATTCTGCAGTGCTAGTTCCCCAGGCTGTGTGTCCTTCAGACAGCAGTGACAAATGGAGCAGTCTGTAGTGAGCTCCTCCTGATGACAGGAGTTAACTTGCCAACTAGGGCTTATTACAAAACACGGACCATTGCATTGGGCTCAAACAGAAGGCAATTTTCAATTCATTTATAACACATGCCACTCACTTGTTTAACCTCGGCTCTTTAGTGGATGGCTTTGCAAACAGAAGCCCCTTTGGCCATATAAATTAGTGACTGTTAAACTTACAGCCAAAACATTTTAGAAATTTTAACTATGTTTACTTGTTTGTTTTTCACTGCACTTAAAAAAGGTATCTTTCTGACTTGAAATTTACATGCAGGTCCTGAAAATTATATTACCAGGGTAATATGCAAAAATCACATTGCAAATCACAAGCATATTTCTCCTTTATATTCCCATTTAGGTATTTAGCACACAAAAGAAAAATGCAACTTGAATTTTTTTTCTCATGTTTTATTCCAGAAATCAATAGTCTAGCTATCAACTGGTATTCCCCTTTGAAATTCTTTCTACTGCCTATATAATCTGAAGACTAAAATTGGGGCATGTGGGTGGCTCAGAGGATTAAGCCTCTGTCTTCAGCTCAGGTCATGGTCTCAGCATCCTGGGATCGACCCCTGCATGGGGCTCTCTCCTCAGTGGGATGCCTGCTTCCCCCTATCTCTGCCTGCCTCTCTACCAACTTCAGATCTCTCTCTCTGTATCAAATAAATAAATAAAATCTTTAAAAGAAATAAAGACTAAAATTGTCCCATTGACAGAGAATAGAAATTAATAAACACATTAATTAAAGTCATACTCAATAAAAAATGAATTTTCTCTGATTACAACAAAATTAAGAAGGCATCTAAGAAGAGCTGGGTAGGGAATCAACCTCTATTGATCCACTTACTATGTGCCACATGCATTTGCATACATTGTCTCATTTAACCCCCATAAGTGGTGTAAAGAAACTAGTATTATCCTTCTTTTACAGAGGAGGGGACTGGAATCCAAATGAGTAAACTACCTTGGCCACAACAATAATTATCAAAGGCCAGAAATCAAATGCAGGCCTGTCTAACATTAAAACCCCATGGCCTTTCTAAGCCTGTAAATAATGACAATGATGAAAATGATAGTGATGATGATGATATTAATAAAAATAACTGACCCACATACATGTCTCTTCCATTATTGAAGTAGAACCTATAAGGGTTTTTGTTGTTGTTATTGTTGTTTGTTTTTGTTTTTGTTTTGTTTTTAGAGGGGATCTCACCTGTCTAGGGAAAAATCTCAAACTTTGTGAAAGTTCTTGGTAATTTTTACCTCAAAGCCATAATGAGTATATTGATACCACAAAACCTCAAATATTCAGAAAGCATATATAACTGCTATTCTTCCCCACTATGTGCTTTTAGGAAAAAGTAACTTTTCTTTCTTAGCAGGTAGGACAGAAACACTTTGCATATAACTGTGCCTAATAAATTGCTCTTACTTGTAGCTATGTATACTATTAGGTCTAAAAACTCTCAAAAATGCTTTAGGCTTTATCCACTTTTTCCTCAAAGGCAGGCCTATATTACAGAGGTTTGTCCAAGCAACTGGAAAAGTTCTCTCTGAAATGCAGAAATGGAGCTAGGGTCTTTGTCTTCTAAACACAACACTGTTTGTAAATCTAAGTGAAACAGACTATTTCTAACTTCAATGATTTCAAATATATCAAGCAAGCTATGATACCCAGGCTTTCCTTTCATGCAGGAGCACACCCAACTGCACACTGATGTTTAAAATTCTACATAGACACGAATTGGTAGAAGACTCTGATACATCTCTCATCCCTGTGTAAAACCCCTTCTTTTCTAAGCTCATTCAATCTAATTTCACCACACTCATCCCCTTCTTGTCACAACCATTTATTGATTTCTGATCACTTTTAAGATTTATTAAAAACCGGAGGCTCTCACTGCTAGGATAAATGAGGCAGAAGAAAGAATTAGCGATATAGAAGACCAAATGAGAGAGAATAAAGAAGCTGAGCAAAAGAGGGACAAACAGCTACTGGACCATGAGGGGAGAATTCGAGAGATAAGTGACACCATAAGACGAAACAACATTAGAATAATTGCGATTCCAGAAGAAGAGGAAACAGAGAGGGGAGCAGAAGGTATATTGGAGAGAATTATTGGAGAGAATTTCCCCAATATGGCAAAGGGAACAAGCATCAAAATCCAGGAGGTTCAGAGAACCCCCCTCAAAATCAATAAGAATAGGTCCACACCTCATCACCTAATAGTAAAATTTACAAGTCTTAGTGACAAAGAGAAGATCCTGAAAGCAGCCCGGGAAAAGAAGTCTGTAACATACAATGGTAAAAATATTAGATTGGCAGCAGACTTATCCACAGAGACCTGGCAGGCCAGAAAGAGCTGGCATGATATATTCAGAGTACTAAACGAGAAAAACATGCAGCCAAGAATACTATATCCAGCTAGGCTATCATTGAAAATAGAAGGAGAGATTAAAAGCTTCCAGGACAAGCAAAAACTGAAAGAATTTGCAAATACCAAACCAGCTCTACAGGAAATATTGAAAGGGGTCCTCTAAGCAAAGAGAGACCCTAAAAGTAGTAGATCAGAAAGAAACAGAGACAATATACAATAACAGTCACCTTACAGGCAATACAATGGCACTAAATTCATATCTCTCAATACTTACCCTGAATGTTAATGGGCTAAATGCCCCAATCAAAAGACACAGGGTATCAGAATGGATAAAAAAACAAAACCCATCTATATGTTGCCTACAAGAAACTCATCTTAAACCCGAAGACACCTCCAGATTTAAAGTGAGGGGGTGGAAAAGAATTTACCATGCTAATGGACATCAGAAGAAAGCAGGAGTGGCAATCCTTATATCAGATCAATTAGATTTTAAGCCAAAGACTATAATAAGAGATGAGGAAGGACACTGTACCATACTCAAAGGAACTGTCCAACAAGAAGATCTAACAATTTTAAATATCTATGCCCCTAACGTGGGAGCAGCTAACTGTATAAACCAGTTAATAACAAAATCAAAGAAACACATCGACAATAATGCAATAATAGTAGGGGACTTTAACACTCCCCTCACTGAAATGGACAGATCATGCAAGCAAAAGATCAACAAGGAAATAAAGGCCTTAAATGACACACTGGACCAGATGGACATCACAGATATATTCAGAACATTTCATCCCAAAGCAACAGAATACACATTCTTCTCTAGTGCACATGGAACATTCTCCAGAATAGATCACATTCTTGGTCCTAAATCAGGTCTCAACCAGTATCAAAAGATTGGAATCATTCCCTGCAAATTTTCAGACCACAATGCTCTGAAGCTAGAACTCAATCACAAGAGGAAATTTGGAAAGAACCCAAATACATGGAGACTAAACAGCATCCTTCTAAAGAATGAATGGGTCAACCAGGAAATTAAAGAAGAATTGAAAAAATTCATGGAAACAAATGATAATGAAAACACAACGGTTCAAAACCTGTGGGACACAACAAAGGCAGTCCTGAAAGGAAAATATATAGCGGTACAAGCCTTTCTCAAGAAATAAGAAAGGTCTCAGGTACACAACCTAATCCTACACCTAAACGAGCTGGAGAAAGAACAAGAAAGAAAGCCTAAACCCAGCAGGAGAAGAGAAATCATAAAGAGCAGAGCAGAAATCAATGAAATAGAAACCCAAAAAACAATAAAACAAATCAATGAAACTAGGAGCTGGTTCTTTGAAAGAATTAATAAGATCGATAATCCCCTGGCCAGACTTATCAAAAAGAAAAGAGAAAGGACCCAAATCAATAAAATCATGAATGAAAGAGGAGAGATCACAACGAACACCAAAGAAATACAGACAATTATAAGAACATACTATGAGCAACTCTACGCCAACAAATTTGACAATCTGGAAGAAATGGATGCATTCCTAGAGACATATAAACTACCACAACTGAACCAGGAAGAAATAGAAAGCCTGAACAGACCCATAACCAGTAAGGAGATTGAAACGGTCATCAAAAATCTCCAAACAAACAAAAGCCCAGGGCTAGATGGCTTCCCGGGGGAATTCTACCAAACATTTAAAGAAGAACTAATTCCTATTCTCCTGAAACTGTTCCAAAAAATAGAAATGGAAGGAAAACTTCCAAACTCATTTTATGAGGCCAGCATCACCTTGATCCCAAAACCAGACAAAGATCCCACCAAAAAAGAGAACTACAGACCAATATCCTTGATGAACACAGATGCAAAAATTCTCGCCAAAGTACTAGCCAATAGGATTCAACAGTACATTAAAAGGATTATTCACCACGACCAAGTGGGATTTATTCCAGGGCTGCAAGGTTGGTTCAACATCCGCAAATCAATCAATGTGATACAACACATTAATAAAAGAAAGAACAAGAACCATATGATACTCTCCATAGATGCTGAAAAAGCATTTGACAAAGTACAGCATCCCTTCCTGATCAAAACTCTTCAAAGTGTAGGAATAGAGGGCACATACCTCAATATTATCAAAGCCATCTATGAAAAACCCACCACAAATATCATTCTCAATGGAGAAAAACTGAAAGCTTTTCCGCTAAGGTCAGGAACATGGTAGGGATGTCCGTTATCACCACTGCTATTCAACATAGTACTAGAAGTCCTAGCCTCAGCAATCAGACAACAAAAGGAAATTAAAGGCATCCAAATTGGCAAAGAAGAAGTCAAACTATCACTTTTCGCAGATGATATGATACTATATGTGGAAAACCCAAAAGACTCCACTCCAAAACTGCTAGAACTTGTACAGGAATTCAGTAAAGTGTCAGGATATAAAATCAATGCACAGAAATCAGTTGCATTTCTCTACACCAACAACAAGACAGAAGAAAGAGAAATTAAGGAGTCCATCCCATTTAAAATTGCACCCAAATCTATAAGATACCTAGGAATAAACCTAACCAAAGAGACTAAGAATCTATACTCAGAAAACTATAAAGTACTCATGAAAGAAATTGAGGAAGACACAAAGAAATGGAAAAATGTTCCATGCTCCTGGATTGGAAGAATAAATATTGTGAAAATGTCTATGCTACCTAAAGCAATCTACACATTTCATGCAATTCCTATCAAAGTACCATCCATTTTTTTTCAAAGAAATGGAACAAATAATCCTAAAATTTATATGGAACCAGAAAAGACCTCGAATAGCCAAAGGAATATTGAAAAAGAAAGCCAAAGTTGGTGGCATCACAATTCCGGACTTCAAGCTGTATTACAAAGCTGTCATCATCAAGACAGCATGGTTCTGGCACAAAAACAGACACATAGATCAATGGAACAGAATAGAGAGCCCAGAAATAGACCCTCAACTCTATGGTCAACTCATCTTCGACAAAGCAGGAAAGAATGTCCAATGGAAAAAAGACAGCCTCTTCAATAAATGGTGTTGGGAAAATTGGACAGCCACATGCAGAAAAATGAAATTGGATCATTTCCTTACACCACACACGAAAATAGACTCAAAATGGATGAAGGATCTCAATGTGAGAAAGGAATCCATCCAAATCCTTGAGGAGAACACAGGCAGCAACCTCTTCGACCTCAGCCACAGCAACATCTTCCTAGGAACATCGCCAAAGGCAAGGGAAGCAAGGGCAAAAATGAACTATTGGGATTTTATCAAGATCAAAAGCTTTTGCACAGCAAAGGAAACAGTGAACAAAACCAAAAGACAACTGACAGAATGGGAGAAGATATTTGCAAATGACATATCACATAAAGGGCTAGTGTCCAAAATCCATAAAGAAGTTAGCAAACTCAACACCCAAAGAACAAATAATCCAATCAAGAAATGGGCAGAGGACATGAACAGACATTTCTGCAAAGAAGACATCCACATGGCCAACAGACACATGAAAAAGTGCTCCACATCACTCGGCATCAGGGAAATACAAATCAAAACCACAATGAGATATCACCTCACACCAGTTAGAATGCCTAAAATTAACAAGTCAGGAAATGACAGATGCTGGCGAGGATGCAGAGAAAGGGGAACCCTCCTACACTGTTGGTGGGAATGCAAGCTGGTGCAACCACTCTGGAAAACAGCATGGAGGTTCCTCAAAATGTTGAAAATAGAACTACCCTATGACCCAGCAATTGCACTGCTGGGTATTTACCCTAAAGATACAAACGTAGTGATCCGAAGGGGAACGTGCACCTGAATGTTTGTAGCAGCAATGTCTACAATAGCCAAACTATGGAAAGAACCTAGATGTCCATCAACAGACGAATGGATAAAGAAGATGTGGTATATATACACAATGGAATACTATGCAGCCATCAAAAGAAATGAAATCTTGCCATTTGCGATGATGTGGATGGAACTAGAGGGTATCATGCTTAGCGAAATAAGTCAATCGGAGAAAGACAACTATCACATGATCTCCCTGATATGAGGGAGAGGAGATGCAACATGGGGGGTTAAGGGGGTAGGAGAAGAGTAAAGGAAACAAGATGGGATTGAGAGGGAGACAAACCGTAAGTGGCTCTTAATCTCACAAACTGAGGGTTGATGGGGGGAGGGGGATTGGGAGAGGGGGGGTGGGATTATGGACATTGGGGAGGGTATGTGCTATGGTGAGTGCTGTGAAGTGTGTAAACCTGGCGATTCACAGACCTGTATCCCTCTGGATAAAAATATATTATATGTTTATAAAAAGTAAAATTTAATAGAAAAAAGATTTATTAAAAACCAAAGAAATACAAAAAATTATAAGAACATATTATGAGCAACTATATGCCAGCAAATTAGACAATCTAAAAGAAATGGGTACATTCCTAGAGACATATATACTACCAAAAATGAACTAGGAAGAAATAGAAAACATGAACAGACAATAACCAGTGATGAAGTTGAAGCAGTAATCAAAAAAAACAAGAGCCCAGGGCCTGATGGCTTCCCAGGGGAATTCTACCAAATATTTATAGACGAATTAATACCTATTCTTCTGAAAGTGTTCCAAAAAATAGAAATGGAAGGAAAACTTCCAAACTCATTTTATGAGGCCGACATTACCTTGATCCCAAAACCAAAGACCCCATCAAAAAGGAGAATTACAGACAAATATCCTTGATGAACATGGATGAAAAATTCTCACAACATACTAGGCTGTAGGATCCAAAAGTACATTAAAAGGTTTATTCACCATGATCAAGTGGGATTTACTCCTGAACTGCAAGTTTGGTTCAGTATCTATAAATCATTCAATGTGATATATTAATAAAAGAAAGAACAGGAACCATATGATACTCTCAATAGATGCAGAAAAAGCATTTGAAAAAACACAGCATCCTTTCTTGATCAAAACTCTTCACAGTGTAGGGATAGAGGGTACATACCTCAATATCATCAAAGCCATCTATGAAAAACCCACAATGAACATCATTCTCAATAGGGAAAAACTAAGAGTTTTCCCCCTAAGGTCAGGAGCACAGCAGGGCTGTCCATGATCATCACTGCTATTTAACATAGTACTAGTAATCCTAGCCTCAGCAATCAGACAACAAAAAGAAATAAAAGGCATCTGAATCGACAAAGAAGTCAAACTCTCACTCTTTGCAGATGATATGTTACTTCATGTGGAAAACCCAAAAGACTCCACTCCAAAACTGCTACAACTCATATAGGAATTTGGTAAAGTGTCAGGATATAAAATCAGTGCACAGAAATCAGTTGCATTACTATACATCAATAACAAGACAGAAGAGGGAGAAATTAAGGAGTTGATCCCATTTACAATTGCACCCAAAACCATAAGATATCTAGGAATAAACCTAACCAAAGAGGCAGAGCACCTGCACTCAGAAAACTGTGGAATACTCATGAAAGAAATTGAGGAAGACACAAAGAAATGGAAAAGCATTCCATGGTCATGGATTGGAAGAACAAATATTGTGAAAATGTCTATGTTACCTATTTAGCAATCTACATATTTAATGCAATCCCTATCAAAATACCATCAATTTTTTTCAAAGAGAGAAACAAATAATCCTAAAATTTATATGGAACCAGAAAAAAACCCGAATAGCCAGAGGTGTGTTGAAAAAGAAAGCCAAAGCTGGTAGCATCATATTTCCGGACTTCAAACTCTATTACAAAGCTGTAATCCTCAAGATGGTATGGTGCTGGCACAAAAACAGACACATTGATCAATGGAACAGAATAGAGAGCCCAGAAATGGACCCTTAACTCTATGGTCAACTAATCCTTGACAAAACAGGAAAGAATGTCCAATAGAAAAACAAAAGTCTTTTCAACAAACAGTGTTGGGAAAATTGGACAGACACACGCAGAAGAATGAAACTGGACCACTTCCTTATACCACAAACAAAAATACACTCAAAACAAATGAAAGACCTAAATATGAAAGAAGAATCCATCAAAATCCTTGAGGAGAACACAGGCAGCAAGCTCTTTGACCTCAGCCACAGCAACTTCTTCCTAGAAACATCGCCAAAGACAGGGAAGCAAGAGCAAAATGAACTATTGGGACTTCATCAAGATAAAAAGTGTTTGTACAACAAAGGAAACAGTTAACAAAATCAAAAGACGACCTACAAAATGGGAGAAGATATTCACAAATGACGTATCAGATAAAGGACTAGTGTCCAAAATCTATAAAGAACTTATCAACACCTAAAGAACAAATAACCCAATCAAGAAATGGGCAAAAGACATGAATAGACATTTCTGCAAAGGAAATATCCAAATGGCCAAAAGACACATGAAAAAGTGCTCAATATCACTCAGCACTAGGGAAATACAAATCAAAACCACAGTGAGATAGCACCTCACACTAGTCAGGATAGCTAAAATTAACCAGTCAGGAAACCACAGGTGTGGGAGAGGATGCAGAGAAAGGGGAACCCTCCTACACTGTTGGTGGGAATGCAAGCTGGTGCAGCCACTCTGGAAAACAGTATGGAGGTTACTCAGAAAGTTGAAAATAGAGCTACTCTATGACCTAGCAATTACACTACTGGGTATCTGCCCTAAAGATACAACTGTAGTGATCCGAAGGAGCACATGCATCCCAATGTTTATAGCAGCAATGTCCACAAGAGCCAAACTATAGGAACTAGAAGCGAGAAAGAGCCTAGATGTCCATCAACAGATGAATAGATAAAGAAGTGGTGTGTATACACACACACACACACACACACACACACACACACACACACACAGGAATATTATGCAGCCATCAAAAATGTGAAAACTTGCTATTTGCAACAACGTGGATGGAACTAGAGGGTATTTGGCCAAGAAAAATAAGTTAATCAGAAAAGGACAATTATCATATGATCTCACAGATATGAGGAATTTTGAGAAACACAACAGAGGATCATAAGGGAAGGGAGGGAAAAATGAAACAAGATGAAACCAGAGAAGGAGACAAACCATAAGAGACTCTTAATCTCAGGAAACAAAAGGAGGGTTGCTGGAGGGGGGGGGGTTGGGAGGGATGGGGATGGATATGGGCATTGGGGAGGATATGTGCTATTGTGAGTGCTATGAATTGTGTAAGACTGATGAATCACAGACCTGTACCCCTGAAACAAATAATACATTATATGTTAATTTTTAATTTTTAAAAGATTAAAAACTATTATTTCTGGTTCATGGGCCTCCTCTCAACTCAATCCTAGCATAAACTTGTATGACTTCAAAACCCACATGAATCAAATTCTTACTTTCTAGTCTAGCAGCTTTTTGCATCTGAATCTCCTGTGGAGCTTAAAAAATACAACTTTTCTGAAGCCTACTCAGAACTTCTGCATCAAAATTTTCCACAGTAAGTCCCCATGACTCATTTTTAAGTGCTCTCTAAGTGATTAGAATATGTAACCAAGTTTGAGAACTGCCTAGCCTCACAGTATGAGCTATTCAACTCAGTGGCCTTCACCTCAACTCCACTACTAGCCAAAAAGCCTCCATGAAATCATTTGAAATTATCCAAGCTCTTAAATCTTAAATGAAAGTCTCCTATTCTCAGACCAGAATCTCCTAGCACTCAGGCTCTCTCACTCCTTTAACCTACCCATCACCTGACCTTCAATTCTTGATATTTCCTGATTCACTGATTCATTACTTCAACCATGCTTTAGCCAATACCTCCCAACTTTCTGGGTTTCCTTGTCTGGGAATACAAAGAAAACTAAGACATGGCCCATTACCTCCAGAAGTACAGAATATCCAGGAGGAGCCAGAATTATAAACAAGTAATTGCAGTACTGCATAAGTGTCATACTCCCACAGAAGTCTTCCCTATAAAATAATATTATCTATCATTCTCTACCTCCTCATTCTGTTTTATTTTCCTTTATATCACTTTCACCACCTTCCATTTTATTCTGTATCCATTTATATATTGGTTTCTTTTTTGTCTACACACTATAAAGTAAAATCCAAGCAGGCAAGACTTTGTTTTGTTAATTGCTTTGTTCCCAGTGCCTAAAATAGTGCCTGGCACACAGAGAGGTTGTTAAGTGTTGTTGTTAAATAAACTGTTGTTAAAGTGAATGGATAAAATGAATGAGTGCTATGACAGAGATATCCAGAGGAAATGCAAAGGTGAAAAGAAGACCTATCTAATCTAGGGATTCAGGGTGTGTGTGTGTGTGTGTGTGTGTGTGTGTGTGAGAGAGAGAGAGAGAGAGAGAGAGAGAATATTCTTACTCTGTGAGACAACAGGTTAAATAACATACCCTACACTGGGTTAGGTACCCCATCTCCGGGTTTCCATTGTACCATCTGTATGCCTCTAACACTTATTTTTATGACATTTATCTGTTTGTCTCTCTCCCCTAGCATATTTGATATGTACAAAGTAGGCACTATGTTTTGAGCTATATCCCAAGTCCTTAGCATAGTGGCAGTTTCGAAATAATGTTCAATAAATGTCATTTGTCTGAAAATAATGAACAAATAATTGAATATTTTAAAAACAGTGGTAGTTCAGGAAGGGTTAAAACTTTAAGCTGTTATTAGCCCTAGATTCCACATTGCCTACCCATGTGACCCTGGGCAAGCTGCTTAATTTCTCAGAACCTAAGTTTGCACCTTCCCTAAAGTGGTTCCATAGGGATTAGGTGAGATAATATAATGTATGCACAATATCTAGTTTAGCGTCTGGCATATGATAGGTTTTAACTACACAACAGTATCTATATTAGGAGGCATTTTCATTAATATGTTTTGGAAAACATATTGATAAAAGAATTAGCAAAGTACAGGAGATCAGTGGGGAGTTTAGTGAGGCACCTCTGTGAGTGGACAAAGTCCTCAGAGACCAGTAGGTTTGGCCACACCCCACACTTTGCACCACAGTTACTGGTACTTGAGCAGAGAGGCTCTGTGGATTATAAATAGACAAGGACATATAGTGACTATCAAAAGGGAAAAGAAAAAAAGAAAAACAGCTTAGAGTTGGCACTGACCTTGAACCAGGCCATCTTATTGTGGATAAAATAACTAAAAGAAAAGTATTTCATTGAGACCCTGACACATGAAGTGCAGTATTAATGGGCTGCTTCCAAAGAGCAGATGTCAAAGTAAATGCCCTCTGCTCCTGGTGGATTTGAAGTGGACAAATTGTAGTGCATTCTGATGAGGAGCTGAGCCAGTCAGGGCCTCATATAAAATGCTTGAGCATCCCAAGTGACAAATCATACTAAGCAACATGGAGGCATACATGACATTTGCTTCTGCAAACTAAGCAAATATCTCAGAGATAACATCAAGCCAGTTTCTGAGTAGTTTGCTTTGCCAGGGCTGCTGCTTAGGTTCATCTTTCTTTTTTGAAAGAGATAAGAGGTTAAGTGCTACAGTAGCTGCAACAAGGTAGAACTGCTGAGCTATAGGAATGAGTATCTTATAAAGTCAATGGCATTCAAAATGCTAAGAGTGGGGGTTGGCTCCAGGAAGAAAAAGGAGTAAGGACTATGAAACTAAAGGCAGATGCAAGGTCAGACCTTGAGGGGAGAAGGAAGAAGAATCTGAATAAGAAGGGAGAAAGATGGCTCTCACATTCAAAGCCAACTATTTTACAGTAATTGAAATAACACAGCCAACTTTCCACCCCAGGGAAAATACCAAATGGGTAAATTAGTGCAGGGATATCATACCTGGCAGTTATAGTTATAATGTAACTAGTCTGTCTTGAGATTTGTTTTTATATTACCCAGTAGCTATTATCTAATGTTTTCAAGTCTAAGATATTTACCACGTCAGGAAAATGAGACAATCATTGAAGTTCCCAGTACCTCTCTACTTATGGTGCTAGACAATAAAAGAGATGCTCAAGAAACAGGTCATGTTGTCAACATTAATGTTGATTTTTTACTTTTGATCCTTTTCCTCTTTCTCACACATTTTTCTTCTGCCTCTGCTCTAAGTACTGCTTAGCCCTTCTGGGGTCTTCAGGGATAAGAGATTTCTGAGTACAATTCTAATTTATTAGAAATGTCCACCATATAAAGATGTCAAAGAAGACATAAAAAGAAATACTAGATAACTCCAGAATCAATATGAGAAAACTTAATGCCCTAAAAGGGAAAGGACAGTATTCAGAGGACAGGGGAGAGAGACAAAGAAAGAGAGAGAGAAGGAGATCAAGAACATGAACAAGAGAGAGGAGAGGACAAAAAAATCAAAAAATAGATGTATGGATAATCCAAAGCTAGCTAGAGTCTACTTTCTCTTCAGAGGCTTTTGCTATTGTTGTCCATATATTTAAAATGTTTAACAATATTTATATTCACTTTGATGAAGTTCTAGAATATAGGTGAGGTTTGGTGGGGTGAGGTCCAGAGCCGATGACCAAGAAAGAATTCTTGAGACATCTTTGGTGCAAAACGGTGGTTTATTAAGGCACAGGGACAGGACCTGTGGGCAGGAAAATCTGCTGCCCCGGGGTTGTGAGGGGTGGCCGGTTATGTACTATGGAGTTGGGGGAAGGTAAGGAAAAGGGAGGTTTCAATGCCAAAGAGGACCTACAAGATACCGGATACCAGAGGCTTTGCCACTGCCAAGGCCCTTTTGCCCTAAGATGGGTGGGAGATTCCTAAAGAATGTCACATATATCCCACTCAGGAGTGGGGGTGGGGGGGAGGTTGCAAGGTGTCAGCCTTTTGCTTTGTCCTCAGCCAGCCTTCTGTTCCTTCATCAACTTCATCATTACCACAACTTTGCAAGTCAAGCATTATTATTAGCCCCTTTGTAAAATGAGGAGAGTAGCAATAGTCTCTGTCCCCAAATCTTGTTATTTTACATTAACAGTGCCTTAGGAGAAAAAAAAGCAATGAGAACCATGAACTGGCTTTAATATCAGACATTACATAACTCAAAATGCAAGCTATAGAAGAAAACACTGCCCTCTTTCCTCTTGATTTCAAATATGTCTCCTTCAGATAAAAACATTCAATAAATTCTGAAAACAACCCCATCATAACACAGTCCACTGCTGTATGAATCCTCAAGTACCACAACTGAAAACTCACTCTTTGAAATATAACCAATATAAGATTTTGCAGTAAAGTTATCCCAAGAAGTGCATTTGTATCTCTTTCAGCATGGAATTCTATTGTAGACAAAATTCACCTTCTACTAACTAAAATGGAGATTACATTAGGCAAGATTCCTAGGAATTATTGGCATTTGGGGGAGGCGACAAATCAGTAAATAGAATAAGGTTAGAATTTGGATATTATGGTAATATTAAAGTATCAACCAACGTTTGGTTTTTATAGGGTTAACCTTTCAAAATCTTTTCAAAACTGGCCAGATCTAGTTGGAATGTTTCTCAATGCAATTGTCCACTCCTGCCAAGAAATGTTCTTATTAAATGAAAGGGGATAAAATTTGCTGGTTGTAGCATGCTTTCTTCTGAGCAGATTAAGAGCTGTTCAATAGAAGTATAATAGAATGTGTAAATCTAGTATGACTTGGGAGCAGTGTATCTGACATTGAAGTTACAGAGCTGTCATAGTGGAGATAACCTATACATTGAACAGTAGAAATTCCAGTAGATATAATGCATCTTCTGACAATAAAAACAGATTTAAACCAAAATAAAACACCAAACACCTCATGAAAACAGCCACCAGCACCCACCTTTTCAGCATAAGTTAAAAATTCAATAGGGATCATTGCCAATTAAGCAGGCAGCCTGAACATTTAAGCTGTATTGTGATAAATAATAATGAATCTTGATATTGGTCTTGTGATAGGGAAGTATGTAAGCAGAATGCCTTCTGGTCTGATTGGTCTTAGAAAAGAATCAGCCAACTTTGGTTTATACAGATAAACTGGATCAGCTTTTCCATATAATGACAATCATTTTCAGCAGTCTGTTTCCAGAGAAACAGATTTCAGTAATCTGTTTTCAAAAAAAAACATTTCTCATGGACTTTGAATAAGGTATAGAAAGTTCTGGAAAGTTCTGGAAAATGAGAGGGTTACCCATCAAGCCTGTCAACTCCACATTTCTCCTCATATTAGATTATAACATTCATTTACCTGCCCACCACTCACATTAACATTCAAATGAGAACTCCCACAAAGAAACATTTTCTACTATTTCAGTGCTAATTTTGTCAGTTTTCTTACACAATCCAGTTTCTTGGATGGCTTTACAAAATTCTCTTGAAGAAGTATTTGCATGTGTACCAAGTAATTCCTTCCCAAATTTTAGAATGAAATTTTCCTGAAGGAAGCCCAGAAGAGCTACTACTACTCCAAGAAACCTCATTATCACATCCTCTTCTGTGAGGTGAAGAACTGTCATCTGTGAAACCACAGCCTCAGTGGCTGCTATGAAAGAACATCTTTCCATGGCAGTCATACTTACTGATGAGGGAACAGAAGGCTGGCTGAGGACAAAGCAAAAGCTGACACCCTATAACCTTCCCCCACCCCACTCCTAGGTGGGACATATGTGACATTCTTTAGGAATCTCCCAGCTATCTTTTTTTTTTAATTTTTAAATTTTTTAAATAAACATATAATGTATGATTAGCCCCAGGGGTACAGGTCTGTGAATCGCCAGGTTTACACACTTCACAGCACTCACCATATCACATACCCTCCCCAATGTCCATAACCCTACCACCCTCTCCCTATATCCCTCTGCCCAGCAACCCTTAGTTTGTTTTGTGAGATTAAGAGTCTCTTATGGTTTGTCTCCCTCCTGATCCCATCTTGTTTCATTTATTCCTTTCCAACCCCCCAGACCCCCCACATTGCATCTCCACTTCCTCATATCAGGGAGATCATATGATAGTTGTCTTTCTCTGATGGACTTATTTCGCTAAGCATAATACCTTCTAGTTCCATCCACATCGTCACAAATGGCAAGATTTCATTTCTTTTGATGGCTGCATAATATTCCATTGTATATATATACCACATCTTCTTTATCCATTCATCTGTTGATTCTCCCAGCTATCTTAATGTTAATACCTTGCCAGAGGGAAAAACAACCTTGACAATGGCAAGACCTCTGGTATCCGGTGTCTTGTAGGTCCTCTTTAGCATAGGAATGTTCTATTGAAACCTCCCTTTTCCTTACTTCCCCCACCCCCATGGTACATAAACTGCCATTGCTCACAACCCTGGAGCAGCAGCTCTTCCTGCCCAGGGGTCCTGTCCCCGTGCTTTAATAAACCACCATTTTGCACCAAAGATGTCTCAAGAATTCTTTCTTGGTCATGGGCTCTAGACTTCACCCCACTGAACCTCACCTATATTCTAAAACTTCATTAAGACTCAAATAGGTCTGCTATAAACCATGGAACCTATTCCTGAACCTTTACCTTAGCAACTGTCAGTCTGTACACTTGTGTACACTGAGACATAGAAATGAATAAATCCAAGAATGATCATATCAAAAGCATTATCAATATTCTAGGGGCTATGTTCTTTCAAATTGAGTAAAATGCTCAGAAAAAATGAAGCTAATGCATATTAAAAAAATAAAGTCTAAAGAAAGAGATTAACTTGATGGTTCAGGTTGTCAATAGTTACAATAGAGAAAACAACTGAAAAAATGACTAAAGACAGCAAAAGTTTGACTACTACATAAATGCTAAAACAATCAATGTCTCCTAAACCAAACTTTTCAAGAAGGGCTATAAAAAGCAGTTAATATTAGCATGAATATGTAAGTCAGTTTAAGTTGCTATATAAAACTCCCCATCTCTGAATCTATATACCTACTATATCAAGGGTGTCTAACTTCACTCTGGTCTACCCTACAGAAGATAATCTATTGATGCTGTCTTGGTTTATACTAGAAGGGGGTGATGATGAATAGTATCAGGTATTATAGGGGTATGGCAGACTGCTGGTCACCCCTTGAAATTTTTTCTTTCCTTACTCATTTTAGTAATAAAACCCCTCCCCAGTTTCTAGCAAGACACACGTCTGAGCAATTATAGACTACATTGCACAGCTCCCTTACAACAAAATGTGGCTATATGAGTAGCCAAAAGATATAAACAAAGTGATATGTGCATCTTCTGTTTCACATTCTTAGAAATGAAAATACTTGACCTATACATCCTCCTTTTCCTCCTTTCTATGGGTTGGAATGCAGATGTCTTTGACTATGCAGATAAGGGGCATTCCTATATCGCTAAGGAGTCATAAGATGAAAGGAACATGTGTCCCTAAGGCATCCCACAGAGCAGAACAGCCCCATCCAGAGAGAACTGAATGAGAAAGAAACTTCTACATTTTTTAAACACCGTATTTTAGGGTCTTTTAGCGTATATCCTAAGTATTATCAGTGAATTGTTTAAAAATACCTGCCCTAAAGTCAAACAGACTGATTTTGAATCTTAGTTTTAATATCAGTAGGTGCCAGCCTTTGGGAATCTCAAACACTCTGAGCCTCAATCCTCTCATCTGTAAAATGGAACTAATAATGTACTGGGGTTTTGTAAAGATAATGTATGCAAAGCATGTAACACTATACCTATCACGTGATAATTTCTTAATAAATTTCACTTATGGCTGTATAAAGAGTGGCTCAATGAGACGGAAAAATGAAAAAATTCTGTCAATTTAACAAATGAGTGTCTATGGTAATGTAGAGGACATTTGGAGATGGAGAGAAGTGAGTTGGGGGAAATTGGAAGGAGAGACAAACCATGAGAGACTGTGGACTCTGAGAAACAAACTGAGGGTTTCGGAGGGGAGGGGGAGAGGGGTTGGGTGAACCTGGTGGTAGGTGTTATGGAAGGTATGTATTGCATGGAGCACTGGGTGTGGTGCATAAAAAAGTGAATGCTGGAACACTGAAAATAAATAAAATAAAATGGAAAAAAAAGAAAAATCTTTGTGTAGAGAAAAATGGAGGAAGCTTTGCTTTAAGATTTACCATTTTTTATACTGTAATTGGGTAATCTTAAGGGATTACATTTCATTGTGGCACATTGCAAATTACTTGGAAGTCCTGGTCTATAGAAGTCTGCTAGGAAAAGTATCTCCAAATGCACGGGTAATTCTGTTCCTATCAAAGAGGATTCCATAGCATATGCAGATGAGAATAAATCAGTGGAGAACTGACCTGTTTAGATAGCACATCATTAACACAGATAAATAGTTTCTAAAACACCTAGGACATTAAAAAAAATGTATCACAGGAGCGACCCAAGAGAAGTCTGTTTCTCCAAAGGTCAAACCCCTGTCAGAATGCAAAATTCATGGCACATAGGAAAAATTAGGAACACTTTTTTCAGCTAGAACTGGAATGGTTGCATTATTTTTTTTTTCCTTTTTGCCACTTTCCAGTCCTTGAGGGTACTCTGGAGGAAAAGAATGGGGGGGGGGAGACTATCAAGATCAAGTCTTAGAAATTAAATGGTTTTAAGAGAAATACTGTAACCAAGATATAAAACCACTGCCCTGGGAGACTTGTTGAAACATAGCATCCCACAAAACCTAAATGTATTACACCAACAGCATACCTAAAAAAGGCATCCTCCCCCACAGTTATTCTAGCAAGTGTTTTACTCAGTTTCTGCAATTGGAACCTTGTTTTTGCCACAGAGCAATATTAATGACAAACTCTAACTTGATCTATCCCCTGTGATTACATAGGCACCAGCATTATCCCTGGATTTATCAATGTGGCAGTGACTTGTCAGAATTATAGAGGTTATCACTGGCAATTGCCCAAACAGCAGGATAAACAGAATAAACAGGATAAATAGAAAATGGTTTAGGTATCTAAGGTAAGCAATCTTAAAATGCTCTAGAAAAGCAGGAGCATATATTGTTTTCCTTGAGATTTCTTTTAAGTTTGTATTTTTTTTGGTATCCATCTATAAGATCCTACTTGACCTTGTTTCCTGACCTATGGACTACTCTTTACATCTATTTAACCTATACTCATTAAAGAGAGAACATGTTTACTACTATTCTGAAATTAAAAATCATATTTTATATTTTCATTTAGTCTTTGTTGATATATAAGAAGACACTGGAGTCACTAAGACATCAGGTACCAAATATTTTCTTTTATATGTGCCTTTAACTGTCATCTAACTCTTCTCCCTCTTTACCAACTCTAGTTTTCTTTCTGGTACCATACTCCTGCCAACACCTTTTCTCTCCCATGTTGGAAAATACATTTTTTTTTTGCCTTCACATTATGACCTTTATTTTTTTTTAACCCTCCACCAACTAATAAGCAAAAAAAAGAAAGAAAAACACCAAAGTTGGGTTAGCAATAAGAGTTATGGAGTCAGAAAAACCTGGTCTGATCCTTAAGTTTTCCTTTATAATCCTGCACAATTCACTTAACCTCCCTAGGCCTCATCTCTTCCTTTGTAAAATGAGGGAGATAATAATAGTACCTATGTTATTGGGTTGTTGAGAGAATTAAATGAGATATTACATGTGCACTACCAAGTACTGTGTTTGGTTTCATTATTATAGACATTCTGCTCTTCCTAACCATTCTGAGCAAGCAGGGTGCTCTGGACACTATGCAAATCACCAATTTCACCACCAGTGTAACTCTACCACTTTCCATCTTACATACTTCTGTTTTAACCATTTCCTCCTTTTCTTCTTGTATCTTAGCCCTGCCAGTCACAATTATATCTGATAGTGCCCTGAATATGATGTAAACATCAGCCTGCTCAATGTGGACATATTTCTCTCAGTATACCTAAACACATGTGCTCAGACCAACAAATGGTTCCTAGGAGAAAAGCTGAAAACTCTTCAATAATTCTCTTCCTGATCTTCAAATCCTGCCTAAAACACATTTCTATCTACTACTTTGGAAGGAAGCCTAATAACAAGTTGAAATTATAAGCTATAGGTCCAAGACCAGTTCTGCCAGCTAATACTTTAGGTAGGTCAGTTGGGTGGCTTTATTCTTTAAAAAGGGAGGATAATGATCAATGGAAACTAGAAGAGTAAGTGATTTGAGAAAAGGTATAGAATAAAAATGGAGGTAGGGTGGGATAGAATGGTGAAACGTTATAATGATCATCTCTAGAAATGGTCAGTGACATCCATCTGTTCCCTGGGCTACCTGTCCCTGCTTCACAGGGACAAATTCCTCTTTCCTAAGAAGAAATTCCAGCAATTCGAAACTTGGTCTGCAGGGATCTGGTCCATCCTGTTTATGGAGAGGGGAAACATTTTAGGAAAGTAGCAACAGGCTACCTGTTCAGGAAACAAAATTAATTTTAATTTGCTAGTATAAGCATAACTTTTTACAAAGGACAAATTAAAAATCCAAGAAATATCTTAGAGATACTTTTTATGACTACATTGATTCACTTATTCTTTATTTTCTTTCTTTCTTTCCATTGCATAGCAATTCTTTTCTGAATCACACATCTCTGAGTCATCTTAAATTAAGTATGAGGTAGGCAGTATTAAGAATAAGGTGATAATATGGTTTCACTTATTTGTGGAGCATAACAAATAGCATGGAGGACAAGGGGAGATGGAGAGAAGGGAGTTGAGGGAAATTGGAAGGGGAGGTGAACCATGAGAGACTATGGACTCTGAAAAATGATCTGAGAATTTTGAAGGGGTGGGGGGGTGGGAGGTTGGGGGCACCAGGTGGTGGGTATTGTAGAGGGCATGGATTGCATGGAGCACTGGGTGTGGTGCAAAAATAATGAATACTGTTATGCTGAAAAAATTTAAAAAAAAATTAAAAAAAAAAAAGAAGGGAATTTCATGCCTTATAATACCTGCCTTCCTTCTGAACTGATGATACGGAAAACATCTCATATACATTGATTAAAATCTTAGATACTGTTAAAAAAAAAAAGAATAAGGTGATAAGCTTAAAAATCTATTTAAAAAACTAAAATGTCAGGGGCGCCTGGGTGGCTCAGTGGGTTAAGCCGCTGCCTTCGGCTCAGGTCATGATCTCAGGGTCCTGGGATCGAGTCCCGCATCAGGCTCTCTGCTCAGCAGGGAGCCTGCTTCCCTCTCTCTCTCTCTCTGCCTGCCTCTCCGTCTACTTGTGATCTCTCTCTGTCAAATAAATAAATAAAATCTTTAAAAAAAACAAAAACAAAAAAACTAAAATGTCAGATTAGTTGAGCACTTACATCAAAACAGTTTGTAAATCTCTTTAAAATTTGCATTCTCAACACCCCATGGAATGGGAGAAAATATTTATAAATAATATTGTTAATAAGAGGTTAGTTTCAGATTAAATAAAGAACTCCTACAAGTCAACAATAACAACAAATAAGCAACCTGATTATAAAATGGCAAAGGATTTGAATAGACATTTCTCTAAAGAAGATGTACAAATGGCCAACAAGCATATGAAAATATACTTAACATCACTAATAATTAGAAAAATACAAATCAAATATTACCTCACACCCATTAGGAAGGCTACTATAGATATATAACCTAGGAAATAATAATTGTTGCCAAGGATGTGGAGAAAAGGGAACCCTTGTGCCAGGTATACAAAATAATGCAGCCACTATGGTATTTTTAAATAAGAATGAAAATAGAATTATCATATGACCCAACAATTCCACTTCTTGGTATATACCCAAAAGAATTCAAAGCAGGGGTCAAAGAGATATTTGTAAACTTATGTGCACACAAGCATTATTTACAACAGCTAAAGGTAAAACCAACTCAAATGTCCATTGACATACGAATGAACAAGCAATATATGTATATATTGCTTGTTCATGTGACCTCTCTATATTATCTTAATTGTTCTGAAAATCTAAAATTGTTGTAAAATACACAATTTATTGTTTTAAAAAATTCCATTTGCCTTGGTTTTCACAAAGTTACCCATTTAAAATGAACCCCAATTACAGCTCTATAGTTGAAATCTGAAATGTTATTCATCCTGCTCACTTAGTACCCATCTCTGAGGAACATTAATGTGCTTCACTGATCACTTCTTTAATCTAATTAATCCCAAATTCATCCATGTGAGGCCAGGGAAAACAGCATTACAGGATTATCTTCTTTTTTAGACAAGGCACTGAGGTACAGAAAGCTTAAGGGTTGGACCAAGGTCATTCAACTAACTTGATGTCAAAGCCAAAGGAATAACCTTATTGTCCCCATTTTCCAGTTTAGCATTCAGAGGCATTGTTCTTTAATGAGACTTTTAGGATGCACAAGTACAACTGGAAGACTTCAAGACTATGGCCAAAGCTTAGGTCTCTCTCTCTCTACACAACCCAGATTTACTCATTCCTGATTCACAAATGCAAGTATTTCTCCAATTTTGCAATCTGATGTTTCATTTATCTTCAATATTTTCCTTTCTTTTACCAATTATTATATGCCTCTACATCATAATTGTCCAGCAAAGAGATGTCCACTGAATGAATAAAGGAATACATGTAAGAATTAATAAATGAGTTGCCAAGGGCAAGAAACTTCCCTGGACTTCAGTGAGAATAATTCCTTTCCCAAGTCTGCATGGTAGTGAAATAGTGCCACATCTTCTCTACCAACATCTCAACCTTCACCACATACTCTTTAATTTAATAAACCAAATTATTTTTTAAGATGTATCTCTCTTTCTCCTTTCCTTCCATCTTCCTTCCTTCCTTCTGTCTCCCTCTTTCCCCCTGCCAACCTTTCCTTCCTTATTTCCTCCCCTCTATTCATAAATTTTACTTATGCCATGTTTTTGAACGAATTGTGTAGGATGATTATGCTAGCACAATTATGTCTTTTTGCTATTACAACAGGATCCTTTTGAATGGCCATCAAAATACTAGTGCTCCCTCATATGCAGATACTTTTCTAATTGTAATTTGAATATTTTCCCCCATTTATACATTATAACTGTAAGGGTGACCCATCTTCATTTCTCAATTGACATTAGCTTTAAATACGGGATCTTTGTTTCCGTGCTATCCATCTCACCAGAGTTCATAATCTATTAAAACCAACAGATGCATTTACATATTTTAATAAATATTCCTTAAATAAACCCTCCTGTAATGTATCTAATAATCCTAGTAAAATTAGTAAATTTGTATTTTTATATGGAATATTTAGTTTCTAAAACATAGGCACCTATAGTCTGTGAGCTATATAACAAGCTATATTTCCCTAATACTATTTTTATGTTCCCTTTGATTTAAACATTTTTAAATTCCAAATCACAGCTCCCCTGTGTATGGTTTTTTTTTTAGAATTTATTTATTTATTTGACAGAGAGATAGATATCACAAGTAGGCAGAAAGGTAGGCAGAGAGAGAGGGGGAAGCAGGCTCCCCGCTGAGCAGGGAGCCCAATGATGCTGAGCTCAATCCCAGGACCCTGAGATCATGACCTGAGCTGAAGGCAGAGGCTTAACCTACTGAGCCATTCAGGTACCCCTCCCCTGTGTGTTTTAACTGCCACATATTTGATCATCTACAGCTATAAGCTGTTTTTCTATTCTAAAGCACAATCAACCCTGATTGTAGGCAGTTTGTACCAAAGTAAATGATAATCTGAGTGGTATTAATATTCAGCTCTTGGAAAGTAGATTTAAGATGATATCTTGAAAATATGATTTGGAAATCTTCACAACTGAGCACTAACCTTTATTCTTAATTTAGAATGATTGCTCAGGCAGAGCTCTTTTTCCTCCAGGGCACCTAGAAGACTGCTGACACTGAGTGCATATTAAAAGCCATCTAACTAGCAGTACAGTGACAGAATAGGAAGACTGGCAGTTAAGGGTAGGAAGTGTGTGAGATTTACAGCACAGCTGATAAAAAAACAAAAACAAAAATCTGATATTCTTCTATGAGGTGGAAACATGGCATTCTTTAGTTTCTTAAGAATATATAGATCATGATAAGGGAGAGATTTGAGCCATTAACTTATATCAGAAGAGAAAGATGACTACTATATCACACACTCAAAAATTTACAAATACTTTCCCATTCACTGTTCAAATTATATCTTTTATGTGGTTTCCATTCTTTACAATGTACTTACCTGTGACTTGCAAATGAGGTAAATATCCAGAGACATCAATGAAATAAGTAAAATTTGCTCAGTGAAATTTGCAAATTTTGCTGCCTCAGTTCCATTCTTCCACCTCCTACCTAAGTGGCTATTTCAAATTTCACCCTCCTTTGGGACAGAGATCACATCTATGGCATTTTCTTTGTGCTGCACTGGCACCCTGCTGGAGGCATGCATACACATTCAGATAATGTGGCTTGGATTCTAGGAGGTAGCTAAATTCCTCTTCTATCATTCTGACCCAGATCTGTGCACTGGCATCATTTCTAAATAGGAAGATCAGCCCTTTAATTACTGTCTCAGGGACCCAAGAACCCCTAGTTAATCATGCACAAAACTTTCTTACAATATAAATCTGTATCACCATTGCTAGCAGCTACATAAGGCATTCAAAACTCGAGGATTTCTAAAGAATATGTCTCATGTTACTTCCTTTATCTGCAGTGGCCTTCTCCACTTGGCTGCCTAATATTCACACTACAGAGCAGAGTTCAAGTTTCTTATTTTAGTTACAGGTACTTTGAACATCCTTCTATTACCGTGGCAAGTATTCCTTGTGTTGGAATCATCATTGGCTGACTGTGTTGTGAACTCGAATTACCTTTCAACTCCGAATGTCCAGTTCCTAGCACAGTGCTTTGCATTGTGCATCACCATGTAAAGAGAAAAAAAAACATGCCTCAGTTTAACCTATTCTGCTAATCCAGGGCAGAGTGCTTCAATATATTCATTTTCATGTTCCCTCCCCCACCCCATCTCACTCTCTTTCTTTCTATTCATGTTGAAAGATATGGAACTGTGGGTGGCTATATAAAGCCTAGGTCTTGCCCTGGGATTGAGCAGGGATGGTCAACTAGATTCTTTTAGTCTTGAGTGACAGAAAGTACAACTCTTGAGTGACTTAAATAAAAAGGGAATTTACTAAATTATATAATGGAAAGTTCCAGATAAACAGGTCTGTACTAATGGGTCAAGCAAGTATCCAAGATCCCATGCCTCATTCCTTAATTTTCACCTCTACTTCTGATTCATTTCAGATTTGCTTGGCACAGTCATAATATTGCTGTAGCAACTCCAAAACTTAATTCACACAACTCTAAGTCCATAAAAAAGAGCATGAACCTCTTTCCCAGAAGTTTTTGCGAAATTGTCACTGCATCTTCTTTGTTCTTAGGTGGCTCATATGCCCATTGTTGATTTAACAATTAATGTTTAGGGGAACCTAAGGCTCTAATTAACTCAGTCCTAAATCACATGCCTACCATAAGCACATGGGCAGAAAATAGGAAGAGGTGATCTACAAAGAATAAAAAGCTATGGTCTACAAAGGTATGGTTTCAAAAAGAAAGGTGAATGAATTCTGGGTGACAAAATAATCAGTGCCCAATTAATACACTCAAGTGAAAATTACCTAAGAATTCAATCAAGAAAAAATGCAATTGCAAATTAACATAGCTGAATGGAAATATACTATAACCACATTATTATATGAATATTGTTTGATAGAGAGAATGCAAATGAGGAGGGAGAGGTAGAAGTAGACTCCACACTGAGTGCAGAACCAGACAGATACATGGCTCAATCTCACGACCTTGAGATCATGACCTGAACCTAAATCAAGAGTCAGATGCTCAAGTGACTGAGCCATCAAGGTGTGCCACATTAAGTAATTTTCTTGATCCTATAAATCCATATATCTTTCATTCTTCAAAGACTAGAAAGTTGTACCTCTTATGAACACTGTTTTTCGAATACCTTCATAATAGACATGGGAAAGGCAGAGATTGAGCTCACCAACTCAAAAAGATTAGTAAAAAAATAACTTATTAATTTACTCAATAACATAAATGGAATACACTTGGTTCAAATATGAAACACATACAAGATTATCCATTTCTCTATAGTCAAGAGGGTTTGGTTTTCATTAAGTCTTTAGAAAAAAAATTTAATGTATACGTAAGATTTTATATTTCATAGGTAAAATAAAACATATTTCTCTGTACTTTAAACATGTGGAAATTACAGCAAATATGTGTCTTCAAACAGGTCTAGAAAAGCCCAGATTAGTTTTAACAAGGCAGTATTCTTTTTTTATCCAATAACCAATTAACCAAATAGTTAATAGATTTTTTTTTTTTAAATTTTGGTACTGCCTTTCATATAAGGGCTGAAATAAATAAATAATAAATAAGTAAATAAATAAATAAATTCCCATTGTGACTATCTCTAAGTGACTTAACAAAGAACAGAGGGAAGAGATTGAGTGAAAATAAAGAAAACTTTGGAAGGGGGGAAACTGTGATACTACCTTGACTTAGTAATTGTATTTTGGTCATATTAAAATACTCAGGTAAATAAACATGAATGTGCAAATGTTATTGGAGGACTTCTAGTTGGAATAAAAAATGTGGTTCTCCTTCTTCAGTAATAATTTGACTGAAAATGTCACCAAAGCAACAACTTAAACCGCATCCTGAAAGAAAGACTAAAGCCTATGAGAACACTTTAGGAAAAAAAAATTCAAATAAGCATAAAATTAAACTTGAAACCGTACTTTAGTTAGTACAGCTCTCATAATACATATGGAATACTGAGGTCCAGAACATCTAAGAGACTTGCCTAGGTCACATACAGTATAACTCCTAAATCAGTGGTTTTCAACATAGGGTGTATGAACTTTGCTATTATAGAGATCCACAGGGTAAAGGAAGAAAATATTAAATGTCTCTAATATTTTGTTTTATCATGTATATATATTTGCAGAGGCATGTACACTCAAAAAGTTTTTTTCTGACTATTATGTTCAGTCAAAATCTTTTGTATACCACTGCCTTAAAACTGTAACCCAGTCCTGGACCAGACTTTCCCTTATCACCCCTCTGACTGCTCTTCCAATCCAGCCATATGTGCTACTGCACAAGGCTGCTCTGCCAACAAGCTGAACACACATTCTCTCAGCTGGAGACTGAAAATCAAAATTATTTCAGCCAGAATTTTAAAATTCTTATTTCCTTATCTGCCTACTTCAAAATATCATCATTCTTGCTTGAAACATGCAGATTAAAAAGAAGAAAGAAACCCAACTATCAAGGCAACACTGCTTCTTCTGCTGAGAATAGTCAAAGGAAATAAGAGCTTTTAATAATATATAAACAACAATAAAAAACACCTCTCACACCTCATCTAATACTAAATACAAAATCAGCTTTGAGGATTTTTTGAAGGAGACATATAGTCAGTATCTGACATACTAATTGAGCTACCAGTCCTCAAAGGCTGGTGAAGAATGAATCAATTATCACATATACTTTATTCTGCAGCCTATACACTGATAAATAACATAGGGGCTAACCCCTACTGGGCTTCTGCCCAACATCCTTGGCACTGACATTCTGCTGGAGGGCAGATATGGTTAGTAAAATTAAAGATATGTGGAAATAAAGATTCCACAAGACAGAGTTCCTTAAAAATGTGGCATTTTTCAATTTTAAAAAACCCCTCAAGATCATGGTAGAAAGAAGGAATCATGGGGGATATTATATTTTCTCCCTAGGTTTTAAAAGAAACTCAAAAATACATGAGCCTCTATAGAACACTTTCCTTGGAATTTACAGTTCAGAACAATCTTTGAATGTGTTATTTGGGCATTTCAGAAGTCTACATTCCTTTATATGGTGGTCAGAATAGGTGAGTCTCTTCAATTCACTCCACTCTATAAAAATGCAGCATAGAGTAATACATAGGGGGCACCTGGGTGGCTCAGTGGGTTAAGCCTCTGCCTTCAGCTCAGGTCATGATCCCAGAGTCCTGGGATCAAGCCCCGCATCAGGCTCTCTGCTCAGTGGGGAGCCTGCTTCCCCCCTCTCTCTGCCTGCCTCTCTGCCTACTTGTAATCTCTGTCAAATAAATAAAATCTTAAAAAAAAAATAAGAATAATACATAGGTTCTGGACTCAGACTTTTTGGCTATGAATCATGGTTCTGACACTTAATAGTTGTATGACCATAGGCAAGTTACTTAAATTTTCTGAATCTCAGTTTAAACCTCCACAAAATGGAGATCATAACAGAACCTAACTGTAGGGTTGCTGTAATAACTGATGTTATAAATGGGACCTGATAAAGAGTTAGTGTTTAATAAATATTAGTTGCTATGGTGATGGTGATGGTGATGGTGGTTGTGGTGGTGGTTGGAGATGATGAGTCTTACATCATCAAGTTTCCTAAAGATTTAAGTTGCTATCTAAACTATAGGATGAACAAGGTCTACCACTTGGATTATTTTCATTTATCATTTCCTTATTACTCACTGAGTATAACAGGTAGGGACCTGTTAACATGCAGGAATCATGTTAAACTAGATTCCTGCCTTCAAAGAAATGACTGTCTTTAGGCTTCTTATTGGACGCCATGATTGTGAAATGCAGTACTCTCACTTCATATCTTCCATAGTACTGACTAAACTTGAAATAGTTGATGATATGTGGCATAACTTATCATCCAAAACGAGTAAGACAATCTTTTCTAATTCCCAATTTACCACTGATGTGCACAGAATTGGTGAGGATTGTGTTCTATGGGGTAATATATGGTTACTTTGTTGAGTCCAAGCACCAGGAATATCATGAAAATTTCTCTAGTTAAAACAGAGTTCCAGATGCAATGGGGCCTCCTAAAACATTTCACTTAGGGGACCTGGGTGGCTCGCTTGGTTAAGTGTCTGCCTTTGGGTCAGGTCATGATCCCAGGATCCTGGGATCAAGTCCCACATTGGGCTCCATGCACAGTGGGGAGCCTGCTTCTCCCTTTGCCTGCTATTCTCTCTCTCTGACAAATAAACAAACACGACCTTTGAAAAAATAAAATAAAATAAATAAAACATGTGGCTTTATCAAAAACCTTTGCTTCTTGACCTTGACATTGGAGACAACATTTTGAATTTCAGGTATTTTCTCATCATATGGATTCTCAAATTTGCCCCTCTTATCTTGAAATGGGATGGTAAAAGGGTTAGCAGAAAGATTCCCAAAACGAATAGAGAAAGGATATGAGTTCCCATAATGTAGGTAACAAACACAATTTACTACACACAGATGGCAGTTACATAGAGCAAGATTCAGCACTATTCCCAGTAGGCAGGGTCTTCAAGTTCCCTGAAACTTTCCTACTGTCAATAATACCAACTGATCAAAATGAAGAATTCATTTAGTCCTTTATGCAAGGTATCCTTTGCCATTTTTAATACTATATTGGCCCTCCCTAACCATTCCACAGACTCGAGCTACTTATCTGCTTTCACTCTATAAGGGTGCAAATAACTGAAAGCAATTCAGTGCATACCTGCATGTTTCTCACAAAGATGAATAAATAAAAGACCTATTTCCAAGAATCAGATTTCCACAAACATTCCCATCTCAGCAGGCCTAGGTTTAAGGCCTCATTAAAGTCTGTATACCTGTTAATAGTTTTCCACACTTTTAGCAAAGGAATTTTTTCCTCAACCAACAACTCAAACTATAATCCAACATATAAAAGAGACAGAAATAGACAGAGAGGGCCAGAGTGTTGTCTTCTCGGACAACTGTTTTATAACTCCTACCTCCTAATCTCAGTTACTCCAGTGTAGGCTGATAGTCAGGAGCACAGACTCTGAAGACAGACTGCCTAGATTTGAATCCTGACTTAGTATTTCATTTCTTTTTTTTAAATTTAAATTCAATTAATCAACTTATAGTACTATATTATCTCTTTTTTTTTTAAAGATTTTATTTATTTATTTGACAGAGAGATCATAAGCAGGCAGAGAGGCAGGCAGAGAGAGGAGGAAGCAGGCTCCCTGCTGAGCAGAGAGCCCGATGCGGGGCTCGATCCCAGGACTCTGAGATCATGACCTGAGCCGAAGGCAGTGGCTTAACCCACTGAGCCACCCAGGCGCCCCTATTATTTCATTTCTAAAACATGGGCCAAAGTGCAAAGAAAGTGTTGAGTGTTCTGGGAGCAGATAGACATGGAGAAAACAGGAGCCCCGGAAATTCAAAAGGTCACAATTAAACCTGGGATAAAAGAAGGGGTACTCAAAGCCTAAGTAATCCTTTAGCCTCAAGGTAGATTGGCCTTGAGCAAAAAATATTCCTGGATGTCATGACAATTAGGTAATATATTTATATGACTTACTAAAAGAAAAATAAAAGAAAAATGTTTGGCAGCAGTGAATCAGTACATGTCCATAATCTTTTAGTGAAAGTGGCAACACTAGAGAACTGCCATGATTGGCTTATCAAGTTAACAGTTGAGACTGTTCTGAGATTCAAACAGAAGCCAAGCCATGATGCTCAGGTTTAGTGACATCCTTTAGAAAGGCTTAAGAAAAACCCTGTTTGTAGCAACATGGACGGGACTGGAAGAGATTATGCTGAGTGAAATAAGTCAAGCAGAGAGAGTCAATTATCATATGGTTTCACTTATTTGTGGACCATAACAAATAGCATGGAGGACAAGGGGAGATGGAGAGGAGAAGGGAGTTGAGGGAAATTGGAAGGGGAGGTGAACCATGAGAGACTATGGACTCTGAAAAACGATCTGAGAATTTTGAAGGGGTGGGGGGTGGGAGGTTGGGGGCACCAGGTGGTGGGTATTGTAGAGGGCACGGATTGCATGGAGCACTGGGTGTGGTGCAAAAATAATGAATACTGTTATGCTGAAAAAAATAAAAAATTAAAAAAAAAAAAAAAAAAAAAAACCCTGCATCTGGGAAAGATAATGCAAACTAGGTACTTTGCATTATGTCTATATATCAAAATGCAGACTCACAGCTGTGGAAGTACATCTAGATAGCATGGGTGTGATTCTAGCCTATCTCTAAGGGAACTTTTATATCAAGGCAAGTGCCAATTGAACACGTTTGAAACCTATAAAACTTCTAATTTTAAGACAAACAGCCTGTTTCAGACTACAGGATTATAAACCTATGTGATATATCTTTTATAATTATTGCTACTTTGTCAGAGAAGACTTTTCCACATATTGCAAGAAAACAAAATCTACCACATTCTCTTGCATTCACTAAATGTGTGTGATCTTTTATATATAGGCTTAACAATGGTAATAATTACCTAACAAAATGATTACTGGTCGTGGTTCTTCCCTCTTAAGTGACTTCAGAAAATTGGTCCTTGCTCTTAGTCCACACATACATATTTCCTGGATTAAGTACAACATAGTTACACAGCCAATGGCCAGTGCCATCTTCAGCAAAACGTGAGGAAAGTATGGTCCTCTGGAATGATCAGGTCAAGAGCTATTTGAGGCACGTGATATGCGGGTACTATGTTGAGGGATCTAAAGATGTCACAGACTGTCATTAAAATGAGATATGTGATAAGGCGCCCATAGAAAGTTAGCAGTGGAAGGAAACTTGGGTAATGTCTAATTCAATCCCCTCATCTTTTTCACCTTCTTAATTTTATGGATGAATGAACTATAGTCCAGATAATCATTTCCTTATGTCATACACTTGGTTAATGGCAGTACCAGGACAAAAATTGGGGTCTCTGGACTCTCATATTAATATTTTTCTACTACATCACAATATGCTCAGCAACTCTAGAAGGAAGGAAGTAGCGCTTACTTCTCAGTGGAGATCTGGAAAGACTGCAGTGGAAAAGTTATTCTATGAAGATTATTCAGAATATGACAGGCAAAACAAAGTAAAGAGGCAAACACAGAAAGGAGAAGGAAGAACGGGAGCAAGGGTACATTACTAGTAAATCATGAGTCATTTCTAGAGACCTGAAAATAGTCTATTTAGCTAGAAACTTTCAGCTTCTTGCTAAGGGTGCTATTGGCATTTTTGGTGGCACAATTCTGAAATGGTGAGGGTCTATTTCACTCCATACAACATACTTGGTATCTCTTCCTTCAGATCACTAAATACCCATATCATCCTCACTCATTGTGACAATCCAAAACACCCCAACAGATTTCCAAATGCCACCAGTCCCAGTTTGGAGCCACTGAGCATAGATATGAGGTGTCTAAGGATAGAAATAGTATTTGAGAAGGCTGAAAATAAGTTGACTGCAGAAAGTGAAAAAATTTAAGGAAGTCCAAACTTTTTTCAAAAGACTATGGGGAAACAATGAATGTAGTCAGGGAGAGATATCACTTGATATGTTCTTTAGGAAAAATTCTGAAGGCAATGTAGAAAATAATTAAGCTGGGTAAAAAATGAAGGCAGGGAGACAATTTAGATGGTTCTAATGATAATACATGCTTTGCCTTTTTCTTTTTGCCACTCTTAACCACTGTGTCTACCTGGGCTTTGATAATCTACTTCAGATTCTGACTCCTGGCCTCTCTTTGAACCTTGGAATTTGGCCTCTTTGGATTTAATCATAGTATAGTTTTTTGCCACTTACTTTCTTCTTATTAGCCATCCTTAGTTCAAAGCCTCATTGCTGGTTCTTAAAACAGAAGGCAGTTTCTGTACCATTTAAAGGTATCTTACCACGATGTTGTTCTGAATGGTGTTTGAAATTTGAGCTCTGGTTTCAATATGCTTACAAAATCGTTTTCAAAAACAAATGCAGACTACAGGATTATAAATTGTTTCAAACTTTTTGCCTGTATTAAGTTTCACTTGTTCTAAGGTATATTAAGCTGAACTGAAAAGAAAACCCCAAAGGTGTTAAATAGACTCATTGCAAGCAGATGTTTGGTATTTTGCAAGATACAAAAATATTACTACACTGGATGGCAGGCTGTTCAAAACCCTAGAGTTAATGAAATTGTGTTAGCCTTTTCATTAGAAACACCTATTTTCCTAGGCACATGTATTTTCATATTTGGAGATAAGTTGGAAAACATCAGATCAGTTGTTTCTAAATTAAAGCAGAGACATTAGAAAAACACCCCTTTTAGTCAAAGGTATTATACCAAGATGCCATGTAAAGAAATCACAATGAGAATATAATGAATTTTCAGGGACACTCCAACCACAAAGAAGGTTTGGAGTCCTCTCATGCTTTGAAATGGCAAAGCAAAGAGCCTGCCAGTTAGTGACAAATCAGCATTTGATGTTACACCTGGTGAATGGTTCCAAGAAATTCACTGGTTCTAATTTTCTAAAATGTACTAGTTTTCAGAACAAATGGAAAATGTATCTCACATTACAGAAACTTCTAGATGAAGGAAAAAAAAAAACAGGGTACATCTAGCAAGCAAATATTCTCCATCCAACAATCACCTGCCAAGGTCACTGACTTCATATCCAGCCACATCAGTTCTAGGCAGCAGGCCACACTGCAAGCACTGGTTAGTTGTTTTACAAACATGTAAACTGGGTCAACAAAATGCCATCTGAGAGACTGTTGATTGTTTAGTGCAAAATCAACCCTACTACTAAAAAAACAAAAACAAAAGTGGATATTGACCTGACAGGAATGGTTAATTTGTGTCATCTTTCCATATGTATCTCTTGAGGTTGATATTATAGTGGTTAACATGATGGACTCTGGAGAAAGAGTTCCTAGATTTGAATCTCAGCTACATCATTTACTAGCTGGGATGCCTTGGGCATGTTGTATCTCTGTTTCTCAATGAGAAAAATAATAATACCTACCTCATAGTGTTGTAAGAATTAGCCAGTACATGCAAAGCACTTAGAACAGTACCTCATACATAATGAGTATCCAATAATGCTTCTCATGAAGATGATGATGATGTCATACTATGGGAAAGGTATCTAAAAATCAATGAGAATCTGGAAGGTTAAGTTTTGTGAATTAGCAGGGAAGGGAAAAGGAAGGGGGAATATGAATTATTCCAAGGGAACATCATAGGACTTCTACCCTTTACCTTAAATTCTTTAAACTTTTAAATGAGGGCTTAGAATCCTTGATATCTAGGAAGAGGTCCTCTGTGACAGGCTTACCCCATCTCCGTAGACAATTGCTTTTCCTTAACCCCTTCCTTCTTAATGAAATGTTGACTTACTCGCAGGGCCTGGTACATGTACTTCATAAAGTGCTATATTGTTTTGATTTTCAGTTTACTGACTAATAAGTGCTGAACTAAGATCCCTCTGACCATACCAATGCATAGTGTCAGTTCTCACTGTATACCTTCCCCAACTAATATCAAGAAAATAAGGCCAAGCTGAAAATATCAGGACTTGAATGACCCCAGGAGGTCACTACATACTTGAAAAAGAGTTTGATAGACCTTTGAAGTAATTTATCAAAATGATATCCCATGAGTGAGCAGCACTCTTCAGGGTATAACCCTGCCTACCATTCAGAAACAGAGGATACATATTTTCAGGGAGGGGTAATAGCAGTTTCTAGGATCAATAACAATGATGCAAGTACTTTCCATTTTCAGTTCTACCCAAGACTTGGCAGATACTTTACTTTGACTGCAACTGCAACAATCCACAAAACAAAGTACAGTGTCTTGTTCTCATTATTGCAAATAAGTGGTAATTCTCCAAATATTTTTCATGGGAGAATCATGTGGTTATCCCACATAGACCAGAGAAAATCTGAAATACAAGTCATAAAAATATATGCAGGGTCAATGTACATGTTTCTTACATGTTCACAGTTCCCCTATCAGGAGAAGTAGGAGGTCTTTATTTACATGTATCTGTCACTAAATGTGAATCTTCACTGAGAAAAGAACAAAGTAGAACATTTTAGAAATATTACTGTATTAATTGTTATTCAAGCAAAAGCTCAACATGATTTTTCTTTCAAAATTCAGACAAATTCAGAAGACTCAAAGGTCTTTCAATGATGTTTTTTTTTCCCAGTGTGCCCAATGACCTTATCTATTCTTCTATGAATATTTATAAGAAAAGAGAAGGGGAATCTAGTTTCACTCATGTACACACACACACACACACACACACACACACACATGCACACATACACACAAACACACATACCCAAATGGCTACCCACTAAATATATAAGCTTTCTACAAACTTATAGTTGGCTTTAAAGGTGAGATATTTGCAAAGCTAGTTGGGGGGGGCATGAGGAATAGAATCCTATATCCTTTGAAATTACGTAGAACCTACAAATCAACTCTTTTAAAAATACCTTCCACTAATTCTATTTAAGCAATGTTGACATAGGACTTAAACTGTGTGATAGAAACTGTTCAAAGCGCTTTACCATAGTTAACTCACATAATCATCTCAACTCTATGTAGCAGGCAGTATTATCATCATCCTCACTTTACAAATGAGAAGAAATTAAGTGGCTTTCTTAAGGTCAGGTAGCTAGTAGGTAGCAAAGTTAGACTGAAGCCAGGCAATGTGGATCCAAAGTCTAGGCTATTAATCACTATGCTATCCATCCTGGTCATAATACATAAAATGAAGACAAAATTAGTAAATGAGTGTGCAATATTCAGGCCCTTTGTAGAAACAGAACCAATTTACTATTATTTTTGTGATGAGCAATGTCTTACCTTTTGCCCCAAGACAAATTTTAGCTGTGGTTTCACTCCCATTCTCTCAGTGGCAAAAGATAATCTTTTGTCCCTTACTTCTGACACAAGTTTCCAAAGAATTTTTTAATTGCTCTACATATGATAGGAATTCTAGCTCCCTCTCTCCCAGTTTATGGCAATTTAAGTAACAACTGTCATTTAACTTGTGGCTTGACTTATAAATCCAATCTTTTTCCCCCTGATATAGGCTTGGCTTGATATAACGCAAGCCTTCTGATTGTCACAGGAAAGAGAATACTTTTAATGCAAAGAAATAGGTCAACAGCAACAATAATAGATAAAAATGTTAAATATATTATATATCCCAAACACTGTTCTAGACACATTATAAATATTTTCTTATTTAATCTTCACAAAACCCCTGAAAAAGCAGATATTATTCTAACACCATAAGCACAGAACAGAAGTGTAAAACAGTAAGTGACTTAAGTTGTCCAAGTGGTAGATTTGAATCCAGGTCTATCAGACTTCTGTGCTCATCACACTGGTTACTAGCAAAACAAGTATTATACTGCTTTAGAGTTAAATAAATGTTTAAGTGGTTTGCCAATGGTTGCTCAGCTAGTATGTGGCAGATGTAGGATTTACACAAAGGTCTTAAAACCTCAAGACCTGTATTCATTCTATAAGATCCCAAGTCTGCTATTAGGCAAAAAGTTTATAAACTGATGCCTTTGATTACACTGTTGATCTAAATTCAGTAATGTGTGGGTCCTCCAGAGACTCAATCTCTATAATTAATAACAGAAAGTAAAGATAGAAATATGTGTGTGTGGGAGATATATATGTCAGGGAAGAAGACTGGGGAATGAATATAAATACATTCTCTGTTATTCTAAGTTTGATGAAAATTGCCAAAATTAATTGAATATTGGAGTGAACCTATTTGATTTTTGGAATCTAGGAAACAGAGTAACATGTCTCATTTATTTAATGAAACTTTGAGGGTTGGTCACAGCACTTTTAGGAGGAGGAAGAACTAAAGTAGATCACCAGATCATCAGGGAAAAGATTAGACTTAATACTTAATGAAAAGTCAGGCATATGAAAAAATAAATTTCTGCACTAATTTTCCAACTTTCTACTTAAAAAAATCTTACCATGCATGTACATAGTTTTAATAAAGAGCTACCACTCACAGTAACAAAAGCTACAGTTCAAAATGCAAATGTATTTTCCATTACAATTCCTTTTTTAGTCACTCATAGCTGCATCAACCATCCTGTATTTTAGCTAAAATATTCTGTTTGACCTTAGGCCAAACACAGACTTTTTTTTTCCATTTCCAAAAGAAGTGTGAGAAAAGTCCCTTTCAGCTGTCTGAGTCACTACCAGGAAAGGTAGGGAGAAGAATTCTTATCATAATCAAATGGGGAGAGGAAGAGAATGAGAGAGAATTGTTAAGAATGTCTGTGCCCAAAAGAAAAAAAAGATAGCATCTGATCTTTAAAACTCAAGATGATAAGATGATATACTTTCGTATGTGTGAAAAATTGGCCATGAATAAGTTATTACCATTTAAGAGTAGCTTGCTGAACTAGTAGATACCCTGTTCCCTGGATGGGAACTGCTAGAGGAGGAAGGCAAAAGGCCTTCAGGGAAAAGAATGTCACAAGAGAGTGGAACAAGGGTCCAATTAATTCTCTTTTCCCAACGGATGTGATTTTGACTCAGCCCCAAGGGTCCCAATCTATTCTGGTTGGATGTAGTCTTTTTGGGTTTAGCTATCCTTAGGTCTTCATATTCTCTAATGTCCAGGAAAATTTTTATCAGTTGTATTAATTGGACTCTGACTAAGGACAAGAGCATTTGATGGCAAGCCCCAATCATGTCATATATATTTTGATTCAAATAAACTTTTTTTTTCCAGCATGTTTTCTCTGTGGGTATACGTATATGTGAGTATGTGAGGGCACTTATAATAAGGGAAATATTTTATTTTAGGCATTGGAGAACAACTCTCAATAAAAGTCTTAATAATATATATTTTTCTATTCTGCTTTCTAGTTATAAAAGTCATCCTTTTTCATTAAAAATATGGGAAATATAGGGGTGCCTGGGTGGCTCAGTGGGTTAAAGCCTCTGCCTTCGGCTCAGGTCATGGTCCTGGGGTCCTGGGATCGAGCCCCGCATTGGGCTGTCTGCTCAGCGGGGAGCCTGTTTCCTCTCTCTGCCTGCCTCTCTGCCTACTTGTGATCTCTGTCTGTCAAATAAATAAATAAATAATTTTAAAAAATATATAGGAAATATAGAAAAACATAAAAGAATAAAATGAGAATCACCAATATCCCTAGTACCCAAAGATGACTTTGGTAAATACCTTTCCATTCTTCTTTCTATAAACATTACTTTCCCAAGAAAAGAGAATATTTTATGCATAATATTTTGTAACCTGTTTTCTCATGTCACCAGACTCATTCTTTTTTCCTTTGTATAAGAATTCCTTATGTAAACTCATTCAATCACATAGCTTTAAGTATAATCTATTAGCTGATGACTTCCAAATTTATATATCCAGACATAATGTCTCTCTCAAATCCAGAGTCATACATTCACAACCCATACAGCATTTCCCTTAGCTGTTTAATAGACAACTCAAGTCACACATGATCAAAAATGAGATCTAATAATACATAAATGTCGTTTTTCCTGTTTTTCTGCCCCCAAATCTTTGATTCCTTTCATTCTCTCATATCCCATATTTGATCTGTCAGAAAATCTTGAGAACTCTATCCTATCACCACTGGAAACTACCATCATCTCACACCGGAATTATTGCAATAGCCTCTTAACTGCCCTGTCTCTGTCCTTACCCTCTTTAGTCTGTTGCAATTATTGTAATCAGAATATTCTTGTTAAAACACGAGTTAGACCTACATATTTTTTCTTCTGTTCTCTCTCTTGGAAGGAAATCTTTACTAGGACCTGCAGGCCCCTATCTAATCTGGACCTCTGTGAAGTCTCTGACCTGTTCTGTTCCACTTGTCTATATACATTCCCCTCTGAACACATGGATCTCATAACTATTCCTCAAATACCTCCAGGCATGCTAATACCTCAGAGCTGTTCCATCTGCTTGGAATATGTATCTTCATGGCTTACTACCCCACTACCTCACTTCCTTTAGGTGATATTTCCCTGGATTCTTTATCCAAAATTTCACCCATACTCTTCATATTCTGCTTCCTTGAATATTTTTCTTTAGTTTAAATGTTTTGTATTACATATTTTATTCATTTATCTTGATAATGGTCTGCCCTTGCCCTCACTGAAATGTAAGCTCTGTGAGGGCAGGGGTGTTTTTTTTCTTCCATTTTTAAAAACTGTTTTATGTCAAGCATCTACAACAGTACCTGGCATTTAATGGGTGCTCAGTAAATATCCGTAGAGTAAATAAAAGCTTAGTCTACTTTCCAAAAAAAAAATGTTAACTAGGCATTTTCTGGACTAGGCCCAACTTCCTATGGCTATTAAAGTGACTCCATATCCTTCAAGATCAGTGTAAAAGCCAACTGTTTCAAGAAAGGGTCTTTCTATTGTGTTTGATATTTATGGCTTTTTTTGGACAAGATTTGAATAAAAGTTACCCTGAACTAGGAATAAGTTGGGTGAAAAGCACTAGAGAGTTTCTCTTTTTGTTACCTGGCACCTCACATCACATTCCTTTTAAGCAATACATTTTCTTGTACACTGCAATACAAATATAACATGAGTAAATCTATTTGATGATGTTTTGATATAAATATCCACAATCATTTGTCATCATGTAGATGCTAAATGTATCAATGGGTGAATATTAGGGAAGAGTGCAAAATCATTAAAATATGCAAAAATCACACAAGAAGGACTTAAGTTTTAGTTTGAACAACAATCTCATGTGCTACTTTTGCCCTATTAGGTAGTGTAGGCATTTCCTTTAAATAACAGATGTGTTTCATTCAAAGCCTCTAGAAATAAATAATCTGCTTTTGTAATTTGCTCTAAAATACATGAGCGAAATTCCCTATTTAAAGCAACTCTTTGGCATATTATTTAGGTTGAAAATTTGGGCTTCCTTAACTTTCATTTACTTAAATCAAGGCCAACCTGCTCTGGTTTTAATACAAAGTAATTCCAGTAAAATCTACTCTCATAGTTTCTCTCCATAATATTCTTACTGGCTTGGGACATGAAGGGTGACAGACATCATTTTCCAAACTATGCATTTTTCATACATTTGAAAGAAGAAATCTAAAAAGACTCTAAATCAAGGTAGTAACATAACTTTGACTTGAGAATCTTAACTACAATTCTGTAATCCATGCTAATTCATGTGTCATAGGAAAAAAAACTGAATTTGGGGGCAGAATATTCAGGTTCACATTTTTACTTTGTTATTTACTTACAATCTCTTGGTGCCTCAGTATCCTAACCTATGAAATGGAGATAATAGACCTTGCCTTCATCCCAGAGATGCCATCAAGATCAATAAGCAACCTCTGGGAAAGTTGTCTATGACATTCCCTTGCTATTCTACACAGAAGAAATTGCTGTAATACTCCCTTCTCAAACTGTGGTGTCTGTTACATAATACCCTGAGTGTGATGCTGTTGATCATTTCAGAAATTTGGTTAAGTTTGTAATAAACACATACATTGTGAGGAGGAAAAAATCAAATATTAGGGGAGCTTTTAAAATTTTTATTTATTTTTAAAATTTATTTTCAGTGTTCCAGAATTCATTGTGTATGCACCACACCTAGGTGAGCTTTTAGCAATGCTGCTTTAGACAATTTGTTGCAGGCTCTAGATTATGTCCTAGTTTTCTAACCCTTGTGATCACTCAGGTTCTACAATGGAGTATGCTCAGTACTGGTTTAACCCAGTCATTTCTATATCACAGTCTGGCTCTCACATGCTCAGAGAAACAAGCGTGTTATAGTACCAATTAAGTAATGGAACTCATGTTTGACACCCTACAGTTTTTTTTATTTGAAAGTAATCCTTTTTACATTACTTATCCAACTTGGTTTACTGGTTAACATTTACAATTCATCAATTCATATAATATGCCATTGCATATGGGGATCTTATTAAAATAACACATTATAAGTGCTAAACTATGTCCATAGCAAAACGATATAACTTCCATAATTAATAATATAACCAGATACAATCATAAATACCATACTATAATATCTATTGACCTACCAATTTCACTGTAATGGGAACAATCATTTGTGATATTGCCCTTCATGAATTCTCCAGCCCTCTGGTTTTATTAATGAGCTTTCCTCAGCTGGCTCAGAAATTGCTGCAACTGCCCCCATTCTCTATCCCCAATTTTGTAAGTGACTTCTCTCCAATCAGTTCATCATTTAATCATCATTAATTTTTAAGCACTATGAACTTTTCAGAAAATAGGCACAAATGCTAACAAGCTTTTGATTACCAATTTTTAAAAATTATATTTCAATACCCAGTAGCCACATTTTCATTTAACAGCAGTGGTGCCAATCATATTTAAATTATAAAAACCATCTCTTTGATCTATATATTCAAAATACATTTTGGGAGAAAATGTAAAAGTGATGGACTTTTTTTAAATTGCTGTGACCATATCCTTTATTTGATTAATTACCTGCTATTTCCAAACATTGGGAGGCTGCTCTATTGCAGATTCATTAGTGGAGTGAATCTGAGAAACAACTGGCAAAAAGGAAAGAAGTCTTGTCTCAATCTCACTGCTGACTTTCTTCTGGACCCTACACGAGTTATTTAACTTTCCATTTATCTACTGCTACAAAAAGCAACTACAAAAACTTTGAAATTACTCATTGTTTTTATTCCTTAACCAAAAATAAAATACAAGTTGGGGAAATAAAAATCTTAAAACTCTAACAAAACAGTAGCAAGAAGAAAAGATAATGTTAAATCTTAGAAATTGAAAAGAATTGGATATATTTGCTAAGAGGTAAAATTCTCTAGAAAATATGTTGCAGATACATGCCTATGAAACATTTCAATATCCCACAGCTGTATGTGTTTTGTTTTCAAGTGCCTCTAATCTAACAAAAGGAAATTAAACTATATACTATATTGACACATTAGAGCCATTTCTAGTAGTTTCAAAACAAACACAATTTATACAATTATGTTGTTTATGCCCCTAGACAAGACGTTAGGTCAAGAAACACAAAATCTGTAGGAAACTTACCCTCCAAACTGCTGTCCTTTAAAAAAAAAGTTCACTGAACAACAAAATTAATCCTATTTTTCTGGCTTTCTGATTCATCAGTGTATAAGCTATCCCCAAATCATGAGGTATGATAACCAAAGAAAAAGACTCAGATGCTCTAAATACTGTTTGCCCTAAACCCATAACCTTAGAGTATTTGAATCCAGATGTTTCAGGGCCCACACTTGCCTTAGACTGGAAGAAAGTGATAGCTCTCTCTTTATGTGGCTAGTAAAGATTTGAAATGTGTTCCTCTTCCTCTCTCCAAATGTACATAATTGTGAAGATTATGATATATTGTTCTGTGAATTTTGTTTCTTCTCTTCCACTGAATCTTCTCATCTTTCACTTTTTCAAGGATAGGATTCAAGTCATTATGTATTTATCAGGTCACAAATTCATTATTATCTCCCTAGAGAATATTTATGTGCTAAGTCTGGAGGCTGAGGGGTTCTTCAAAAAAGTTAGATGTTATGGGCCTTAATTCTTATAATTCTATTAGGAACTTATAAATAAGAAAGTTCAGCATAGCCTAGGTATAGTTGATAAGAACTTTGAGCAAGAGAGCAACTTGATTGATGGGATACAATTATCTAGGCTAGAAGGGTTTGGGAAATCATTGAATGCATGTAGGGCACAAGAGCAAATGTATGGATGACAAGCAAGAATGATCAAGACCCATGTGGAAAGGCCATGACTTTAGTAAAGGGTATGTGTTGGCAAAAGAGAGGCATAAATCTGAAAGACTAAGACTCTAGTACCAAAAGAAAGATCTCTCTGAATTTCAGAGTAGAACACAAAGCACGTTCAATCAGTATTGAAGAGAAGCATTTTGGTAGCAAAGCTGAAGATACAAAGATTATTGTTTGCCTACAAATTACAAGGAAATGCATCCACACCTGCTTTGACTGAGAAAACGCAATTAAGTTCTGCCTATTTACTTCATAGCATGCCTAACAGAGATCCAGAGTCCCATAACATATCTAGCAAGAACCACACTGAGACAAATGCTAAGTATTTTCTTGGATAGTAATAATCATCAATAAGCCATATAATGTGATTCAAATAGATCATCATTCTCATTGTAAGAGGTTATATAGTAAGGATGTGATATGTGCAAAGTTTATACTAGGACAGTTAAATTATAACCATGATTTCAAGGAAAGCTATCAGGGCCCTGTCATAATAAGTGAACCTTATTTTAAGTAACTCCAATATAGGAAATTAAAAAATTTTTAGAAAGATCAAATAGAGCCTGTCCCTTCCATGACATCACTCTAAACCCCATTCCTCAATAGGCTAGGTTCACCCATCTTAATTCTCCTTTTTAGCAGTTAAACTGAGTTATAATTATATAACTATAGTATTTAATATTTGTGATTTTTCAACTAGTCTTTAAACTTCCTGAGCAAGGACCACCTATGTTTTTCTTACTGTGGTATTTCTAGTACCTTGCATAGTGCCTGGTATGTAGTTTGTTATTAATGAATATTTATTGAGAGAATATGTCTCCAAGCAGTGATATACATGCAAATTATTCCCTCTGGCTTACTGTTAAAGTGATCATTCTGCTAGTTATTGAGGAGCTCTACATTCTTTCCATTTTCATTAGTGGTCAGAGATGGAGAGAGAATTCATAAATATTGGTCTCTGGGGCTCACGAATTCATAGTTTGATCTAAATGAATCATTGACTCTAGTGTTGAAATTGACCAACATACCATATAGTTTGCTTTCTTTCTCTTATATATGAGGAAGGTGAGCCTACAGTGATGAAGGACTTAAAGGTCATGCAACTGCACAATGATTAATAATGCTACAAATTCCAACTATTTCAGATTTTAAAAACATGTGGTAAGTACAGAAAGAAGCATGTTAAAAAAAATAGGAGAAAGCCAAACCAAACCAAACCATTACCATAATAATAGCAAGTCGTCACAAGATTACAGTGCCAGACAGTTTTCATGCAATGTTCAAGAGATTAATTAGTGACTATATCTGTCTGAAGTTACTTTAGGAACTTGGGACTCTGAAATTTGTAGGTCTATTTTTAGGCAGGTACATGCCCAAGTCAGGCTCTCTCATCTTTGGTCTTAACTAGCTTCCTTCCCAGTCTCTCTCATTGAATGCCCAGGAATAGTTTCCCAAAATGGGCTCCTCTCTGCTCAAACATCTGCTTGTTGTTTCTCCTCCTGCCAGCAACACTGCACAATCTTTGGCAATCTTCTGAAAACTCCTCTGATTCTGACTTGTGGCAGTTTTCTGGAGCTCCTCAATTGGAAACTCATCCAAAATGCAGTAGTGTTCAAATTAGCTTCTGCTTTTTCCCGCAAGATCCCGAAGTGGGAACACATAAATGACTTCAAGGAATCTGTTATTTAAGCTGATCTCCTGCCCCTCCAATTGCCCTTTGGCTTTACTGCAAATGAAAGGCTGAATAGTGACCATTAATCACATCTATCTCAGTAAGTATCATGTCCATGACATCATAGATATTAAAAGAACTAGAATCACGAATAGTACAAAGCTTGGACTATCAATAAATCATTAATCAGGGGCGCCTGGGTGGCTCAGTGGGTTAAGCCGCTGCCTTCGGCTCAGGACATGATCTCAGAGTCCTGGGATCGAGTCCCGCATCGGGCTCTCTGCTCAGCAGGGAGCCTGCTTCCTCCTGTCTCTCTGCCTGTTTGTGATCTCTCTCTGTCAAATAAATAAATAAAATCTTTAAAAAAAATAAATAAATCATTAATCATCTGGATAAAATGTATGTGGCATGTGTCTGGAATCTGTAAAGCACTCTATTTAGAATATCACCCGCACTGGTAAGAGAGCCTCAGGAAAGCATAAATTCATTCACTCTTCAGGAGTATCAATTGTTCCAAATATTCTCAAAAATCATACCTTTTGGGGGTACCTGGGTGTCTCAGTCAGTTAAGTGCCAACCTTTGGCTTGGGTCATGTTCCTGGGGTCCTAGGATAGAATCCCACATCAGGCTTCCTGCTCAGTGGGGATTCTGCATTTCCCTCTGCTTGCCTGTCTCTCTCTTTCATACACACACGTATACACACATAAGTAAATAAATAAATAAATAAATAAATAAATAAATAAATAAATAAAAATCTTAAAAAAAAAATCATACCTTCTATTGCCTTTTCCCAGCCAGGCAGCTATTTTACCTATTAGGCTAATACTAAACTTTCCTGAACTAATGACAAATAAAGTGATTGCACTCCCCAAGGCCTAACTTAATTAAACATGAAACTTCAGCCATCAAACATGAAACCATTTTTGTTCATAGTCATGCATTTATGTACTGTCCTTTTATTAACTGTCTTAATGTATTTTATATAGTCACCTGCTAAAATGAATAGGTTCACTCTCAGGCAGGAATTACTTGGTACTGAACATGGTATACATGATCATTTAATCCATGCTTTTAAAAGCCATGACAATTTGACCCCAAAACTCCTAAAGGGACATAAACCTCAACTTTATTGCATATAAATGAAAGAGAATTATATGCATGTATAAATAAACCTCACTTTCAAACTCTAGTTCCATTTTTGACATGAAATTTTGAAATATATCAATTCTATTATCTATCTTTCTTGTTACTTTTTGAGCTCAGATACATAGACTAAAAGGGATATCAATCAGTTTGTGCAAACTGAAACCCTGAGTGCCCCCAGGGTGCTTGGAATAGCATGTGTCAAGACCCTGTAGGGAAGCAGATGGGCTAGGCATGCAGGGGCTAAACTGTGAGCCAGAGTCAGTTTGAGGAAGAGATACTATCAATGTGTGGCCAGATATTCAAGGACCTCAGACACATCTCTGCAGGTGATCTGGTCTTTGGCCCTATTTATCCTATTTTAACCTGTGTTCATGAATGGATCATTTGCCATCTCACACAGTTCAAACTTTATTCTCTTAGAATCCAAACATTGCTCTCTAGTTCTTCTGAATCTTCTATCCACTCACCCTAAATCAAATTTTTACTGCTACATTTCCCTGGGACTCCATAATTGCTCCCTCTGATTGATGGATTTGTTTTGGTAGTCTTTCAATTTAGCAGGTTGTTCTTGGCTTCCTCATTTTGCCTCCAGCTTCTAAATTTGAAAGACCTTTCATGAAAACTGAGATCTTTCTAACTTGTCCAATGTTCAGCAAGTCTAAAAGATCTCCCCAAATGTATTGATTATTAATTACTAAAAAAACAATCCACAACTTAGTTGCTTCAAACAATAATCATTTACTTGGCTCATATATTTGCAATTTTTGGCAGACCTTAGAAGGAACAGCTTGTTTCTGATCTATGAAGAATCAGCTAGGGTGGCTTAACTGGGACTGTAGGATCTACATTGAAGATGGTTCATTCACATTGCTGGTAGGTAGGAGCTGGAAGTTTACCTAGGCTGTGAGCCAGAGGCCTTGGTTCTTATCCATGTGGTTTTTCCATGAGCTGCTTGGCTTCCTCACAGCATGATGGCTAGGTTATAAAAGTAAGCTTCCTAAGAGAGAGGAAGTGGAAGATGCCAGTTTCTTAAGGCCTAGACCCAGAAAGTGGCATAGTGTCACCTTCACTGTATTCTGTTGGTCAAACCATCACAGAGCCCACATTCAAGGAGAAGGATCATAAGTCCACACCTGTCTATGGTTAGAATGTCAAAGAATTTTAGGACCATGGTTTAAAACTGTCACACCAATGAAGCCCCAACCAAATTATTGCTTACCTTTTTATCTTTAAATATCAAGATACTTATTTAGAACAGGATTAAATCTAAGATTTTCTGAACCTTCATCATTACAACGTCCTTCATCTCTTTTTACACAAATTTTCTTCAAAGACTGAGTTTTTATCCTATGTATTCCAAAGCACAGTTACCATGGTTTTTATAAGCATAAATATCCTCCCTAACATGTGCTTCCTTGTGTTGAACATGGATTATACTTTTCTCTATAAAATTCTTCCATGTAATGAAACACCTTTTGTTTCTACACCTTCCTGCTCTCCCCTGTTCTACAGATGATTACACAGTCACCAACTGTAAATTAAAGCATTTCTCAACTATCTCCCACATGCAGAGTCTTATTCCAGAGATGCACTATTTACAAAATTACAAAGAATAATTTCAATGAAAGAACATTGGACATAGGGAGCAGATATACAAGAAACCTATGTCTCTATATGTATGAGTTTCATCAAACCATTGAACATTTCAGGACTTGTTGGGGTTTGGACTCAGATCATTAAGGTCCTTTCAAAAGAATTGTGTAAATATCATCCTTGTCCAAAATTATCATTTGAGGAGGGAGCATGAGAAAGAAAAAAAAATATATAAGTGCCTTCCAACCACAGTGGCCTTCTTTTATTACCTTGAACTTGCCCCACTCCTCCTTTTATGGCAGTACTGTCCATATGCAATTTTCATGCCAGCAATGCTCTTCCCAGGCTTTACCCCTCAGCCTGATTAATGACTACTCAGAGTAATGATTAATGATTGATTAATGACTAACTTTAGACTTCAGCTTGTAATCACTTCTTCAGGAGGCATTCCTTGTACCCTTCTCTGGTCAGTTCTCTTACTCTGTGTCATCCTTTTGTCATCTACCTTTCAGAGGCCATGTTCTTTTACTTGAGAGCAGCCATACATTATTTCTTTGATCAGTAGCTGTCTGCTCTCTTTAAGTGTGACCTCCATAAAGGTAAGGCCTGTGTCTGTTTGAGACAATTATTGTATTCCCAGAAACAATTATGTACTGGTTTGTAGTACTCAGCAAATAAATGATGGAGGAAGGAAGGAAACAAGCGAAGAAGGTTGGGAGAAGGAGAAAATGAGGGATAGAGAAAGAGAAAGAGGAAGGGAATGAGGGAGAGGCAAGGAGGAGAAGGAGAGAGTGGGGAGGGAGGAAGAGAAAGAAGGGCGAGAAAGGGATAGAGGGAGAAGGCATAGGTAATTAAACAGACAATATTATAGGAATACAAAGAAAGGAAGATTTTTTTTTTTGAAGCAGAGCTTCTCTTTTTTTTTTTTTTAAGATTTATTTATTTATTTATTTGACAGACAGAGACCACAAGTAGGCAGAGGAGATAGGCAGAGAGAGAGGAGGAAGCAGGCTCCCCATCAAGCAGAGAGCCTGATGTGGGGCTCGATCCCAGGACCCTGGGACCATGACCTGAGCCGAAGGCAGAGGCCTTAATCCACTGAGCCACCCAGGTGCCCCCAGGAAGATTGTTTTGAGCTGAAGTTTCAAACAAGTCTTTGGGGAGATGAGATATTATTTAGATCTTAAAAGAAAAGATTTATATCTGCTTAGAATGAAGAATGGGAAAAAAAAAAGACTAGGGGGACATTCCAGAAAAGGGCAAAAAAGGCATGAGCAGAGAGGGAAAGTTTCAGGACAAGGTAAGTACACCAGTCAGTTGAGAGAGAGTTACTTTGTGAGGAAGACTAACCAAAACTTGAATTAACCGTGAAGGAGCATATTGAAGCCAGATCACTTGAGCTTTGCATGCCTGGATAAGGAGCTAGGCCTAAGTACTAGAAACCTGTATTTTTGCGATAAAGAATGACATAGGTGTGGAAGAGGAAAATCTTTGTCATCCAAATTGCCTGAATCACAATGGTTTACAGAATAACTTAATTTTGGCTCCCTCACTTCTTTTCCACTTCGGTGGACTGCTCCTATCAATGCATGAAAGCCACATCAGACCTAAACCCAGAAATTGTCTCCTTTGCCACTCTTTTCTTCCCCTGAAAACAGACAGGGATAAGGTGGGAGTACTTGCTCTCTATCTTTCATCAACATAGAAAACTTAAACATTAAGTGTATACCTTTAGCTTTCAGGCCTGCCATGAATGAAGATGTTATCATGTTCTATTTTAAAGAACAAGATTCAGAAACAAGGTTCTGACTCATTCCACACAACCACAAACAGTGAGAGACATAGATTTATAAAAACACTTTTTCTTAACATCTCTCTTACCCAGTGGTACTCAGATCACTATACTAAAGACCAGACAAAGTAAGTAAAAGTATATTAAGAGAAACACAGTCACAGAAGTCAACCCTCCATAACAGTATCTTCTCTACATTTGGAAGCTCATACTCTAGTGCATATTTTAGTGCCAGAGATTTGTGGGGTTCTGATTTAGAACCTTAGGTTCTCAGATAAATCTGGCACTGGTTGCCAAAAGTAACACAACTGGCCTCTTGAAAGGACCAGCATATTCTTTGAGGTACTGAATGGAATAATATGAATACTGTGATACAGAGGAAAGACCGGGACCTTGGAGACAAAATAGCCATATGAATTGTGATAATGTATTCAATTTAGTTTCAGTTGAAACTTAGGCTCAGTTTCTTTGTTTCTAAAAGTAGATTATTACTTCATGAGTTGTTAGAATAATTAATAAAGGAAAGTATTTAAAGTGTCCAGCACAGATACTAGCATTTAACAAATATTATTGTTTTCTTCCTTACTTTACCAAAATATAAAGCACAGTCTTTCATTTACTTGGAAGTTGATGTACTATTCCTTTTATAATGATTAAAATTATTTATGCAATTAATCAACTTTAATTAAGGAATAATTTTAACAAACATTTGTTGAGCATCTATTTTTTAAAATATTTTATTTATTTATTTCACAGAGAGAATGACAATGAGAGAAGGAACACAAGCAGGAGGGGTGGGAGAGGGAGAAGCAGGCTTCCCATGGAGCAGGAAGCCTGATGTGGGGCTGGATCCCAGGACCCTGAGATCATGACCTGAGCCAAAGGCAGATGCTTAATGACTGAGCCACCCAGGTGCCCCTGTTGAGCATCTGTTATGTGCTAGGCATCATTCTAGGTGTTAGCTGAATATCCACTTCATGCTTAAAGCTATTGTCCTTGAGAATGCAATAAAATTCTCAATAAACACCTCCTCCCTAGTTTATGGATTTCAAATAATTCAGTCACACCTTGATTATCAAATCAACCAAGTCATTTAGCCCAATCTTTGTTTGTCTGTATTTCCCTAATGCCAGTAACTAAAGAACTGTCTTGTTTGGGATTTCCCTTAAAAATTTTTTTTTTGTTTAGTAAGAAAACACCAGAATTATTAATACATGAAAGCTCTCTTTGCAATATTTTACAAACCTCAAACAGCTGTGACTTTTGTTAAAAAGCTTTATTCTTTTCATTAATATTTGTACCTGATTAAACTTCAGTACAGGTGCACATGACTGGGAATCACACTTTTATATTTTGCATGCAAATTAGTGGCATGGGAATTTACATAAATTTGTAATGCACCACAGCAAAAATGAATGTTCGAGCAACTTTTATTTTTATCTAATCAAATCACCACTTAATGAAAAGCAACTGACTGTTTTCAGAAGTGCACTGAGCTATACTCTGGAGATGAGAGCATTTACAATTCAGTGGGGACTCCCTGCAAGCATCGGACTCCAGTACTGCAAAAGTACTGGTGAAAATTGAGCTCTGCAAAACTAATCTGTTCTACCCTATTCATGGGGAGAGAGTTAGAGATGGATTTTTAAAAATCCCTTTACAGAATGCATCATTTAAAAGAAAGTCAGAGGGGGGTCTGTAGCAACAGCATCAATAGTCACAGTTAAAAGCATACTTGTAACCCACAGGGAGGCTTAACAATCATACTCTGTCCCAAAGCAGATCAACTTTTGTAAAAACAGAATGAGACTAGAGGGAAGAGAAAGCCAGCTGTTGCTATGCCACTTTCTGGGGGAGAGAGGGAATACAGTCACTATATGCTTCTATATGAACTATTCATCTTTGTCCCATCATGGGTGATAAGTAACCACAAATAATAGCAATACCACCCTGCATACATCCATGGCTTTATACTTTTAAAAGTTATTCCAGGGGAGCCTGGATGGCTCAATCAGGTATGCATCCCACTCTTCATTTCAGCTCAGGTCATGATCTCAGTGTTATGAGATCCTGTTCCTAGTAGGGTTCCACACTCAGTGGGGGATTCTGCTTGAAATGTTTCCCTCCCAAGTTGTGCTTCTTCTTTCTCTTTCTAAAAAAAGATGATTTCATATATATTGTCTCATTTATTTACATATAATTGACAACTTCCCTACATCCAAGGAAGTTTTGAAATTAATTATAATGGCTAAATCTAGATAAAGAAGTACAAAGTAAGGTTCTGGAAGGCAGAGAAAAATAGATTTGAAAAGGAGAGCTTTTCATTTATTTACTGGTTTTAACAGTAGAGAATAATGTTCAATAAACATTGTACATGAATAAATTGTACTGTGAAGTCCCTGGCATACATATTAGGCTCTCAGTAAATATTTGTTGAGTGAATAAGTAACTAAACAAATGGATAAACATACAGCTTATGCTGTTTAGTCTCATAACTAGTCTGAGAAAAGTAGATCTGCAGTTGAAAACATGCAAAAAGATAAGTTGTTTGATGATGGTCACACAGGAGAATTAACCTACTATGCCTTGAAAAGCCTGTCAGTGCTGTTTGTATGGCTAAATTCTTCCAAGAGAAATTTGTATAAATAAATAGACACATAGATTTATACATAAAGTTTGATTCCATTCCTTTAATTTCCTGAATGATATTGAAAAAATAATAAAATATTTTTATAAATATGTAAATGCAGTTAAAACCATCAGTGGTTCATAACATTCTTCCTTCCCAAAGTGAGAATCATTCTTAGTATTTTCTCCCCAAAATGATCAACACTGCTTAAAAAGAATTAAGCCCATATTTCCCCTATCCACATTTACCAATGTCTCACCCTCTCCTTTCTCTTGACTCCATCTCTACCTCAGCCGCTGATCCCTTTGTGAGGAGAAAACACATTCATTTAGTATTACACATTCTGGTTCTCAGCATAGAGCATTATCCATCCCAAGAACATGCACTTGACCTATGGTTAGGTTAGTTTATCTTCCTGCAAGTAGGCATTAATGAGGCCAAAGCTGTTCACTTGCTTCTTGCAAAGGGTTGGATTCCTTCTTTCAGCTCTCCAATTTGGATCTATTATCTCTGAACCTCTGTCATCAACCATTTTAAAAATTTGTGCTCTGGGCCAAAGAGCAGATTAGAGGCTGCTACTGGTTCAGCACAATATATCTGACTACTGGGAAGAAAAAACACACTTTCTACCAAAAGGAAGACTATAAAGTTATATGTATATTAAAGAGTTTGCTCTGTGTGTTTGCACAGTGCTTTCTTTTGCCCACTATTTTCAAGCCCAATGAAGTAAGCAGCAGGATCCTTTTGCACCTCAGGCTAAAGGAAACCTCAGAGGCTATTAGGTTTCCAGAATGCACAGGGAAGTAGCAGATGACCATAGGAACTCTCTTGCAATCCTAGAATTTTATGCTGTGTAACCAGAGAGCATTTGAACTTTCTTTGAATTAATGGTAATTTTTAAATACTTAAAATGATAATTATTACTATATAAGCCTTTCCCGCCATTGCTCTACTATGGTTTTCAATCAGAAAGAGGTTAACTATGAACTTGAAAAGTGTTCCTTAAAAGGTTCTCTAGACTACTTTCAATTACTTTTGTATGAGAATAGTAAAAATTAAAAAAAAAAAGATTTTGAAACCAAAATCAAGAGAGGCAAAAAAAAAAAAAAAATTCTGAAGTAAGCAAGTAGCCTCAAAGAGGGAACAAAAGAGCAATGATAACTTTGAAGAATGTATTATTGTATATTTAAAAACACTGAAAAAAAAGACACCTAAAGAAAACATAACCCCTCAAACTGAGAGTAAATACACATATACAACTCATCACCTTTCAAGGTCAATTAAATCCTCTAATGAACCATGCCAACTACTGCTCAACATTTTAAGCTGGTCTAAAGTAGAATTCTAAGCAGAAAGTAGTTTGTCTATATTTCTATGAAACCTATAAGGAGAAAAACAGACCTCATTTAAACTGGTATATTCCAAGCAGGTCAACTGGATTCAGAATAGACACTTAGAATTGGCACTGAAATTTGTTAAACTGAAGCCACATTTTTTTTTTTTTTTGGAAATTCAGCTGTGATTTCCACATTCCTTACTTGCCTTTAAAATCTAAAAGTGATTCCTCCTGCTAGATTCTGCAGTCAAATCAGAAGGAGTTTTTCCCTTCCTTCCAGGATGCTCCATTGTCATAGGTCAAAGGTCTCTCTTGGGGATTAGAAACAGTTAAGCATCATTAATTTGGGGTAAAAATATCAGCTGCACCTTCTGAAGTGGTGAGCAGTTAACCTGAATACATGCCATTGGAATGTTTATAGTCAACCAAAATCTCAAAGAACTGAATGATTTGGTTTACAGAATGAGTGCTTTCTGACTGTAGACTTGGAACTGTCTAGACACTATGTGGCTCATTTTCTTGGGTGTTTTTAGGCACTAAATGCTTACTATGAGCTAGCTTAGCATTACTGTGAAATTCCAAATAAATAAAAAACCAAGATCCTCACCCTTGAGGCATTTACAATTGGCCAGGGAAAAAGAATCAAGTTGCTTGTGTACCAACACGCTCAACGTTTAGTGAAGACTGTCTAAGAGGCCTCACACTTTCTTTCCTTTAAGCCACCAAAACCTTCTGCAGTTATTTACTTCCAAATATATCCCAAATGTAAGTTCAGTGACAGCCCTGAGGAAATAGCAGCAAGTATTACCAGATGCTTATAAAGCAAGAAAAACTTTTTTTAAAGTAGTTGACCCTTCCTTTGTCTCATCGAATAAAATGAACATAAGTCATCACTGTCAAGACTATGCTGGCAATAACCAGATTTTGCGGTTATCAGACTCAGGAGTGTTGCTTCAGTTTTTAATCATACAAAATTGTCATTAAATTGCTTGTCCTCTTCATCCACCTGGAATATTACCCATGCCTATAATACAGTTCAGAGATCTGTATTCAGTGATAGAGAGAATGGAAAACCTCTGGATATAATGAGAAAATTACCTCTTACTGTGTCTTACCAATCGACTCAGTAGATCAAAATAGCTGTGCAGGGAATTACAGGTTTACAGGAATCTTACTATTTATCTACCATAATATTTCATTATATAAAAGCAGTCTTTCCTGCACTGAATTTCAAAATTGATCATCCTAACTGTGGTACTTGAAGGTTACTCTCACAGTTGAATTATTCAGTCATCAGTTCATGGATGTTAAGTCATTTTGCTGATCCTCACTGCTGAAACAAACAAACAAACAAAAAGAAATTCCCCTCAATTTTGTTTCTTTGCCCCCTAGTTAACATCTCATTTAAGTCAATTGCCATCAAAATGTGAAACATTTGTAAATATTACAAATAAAAATGTACAGATATTATTGCAACTGAAGGTAGAAGCTAGAGATAGGTCCACTTCATATCCTGCTACCACATTTCTAAAAAATAAAATGGTTAAAGTTATTGAGATAGCTAAAGAAGGTAGTCTTTAATTTAAAAATGAAGAGATCATTAATCCAAGTATAAATATTTATCGCCTTATGCAATAAATGTGTTCCAGAAAATTTCAGTCTAAACTGAATTTTTGTAAACTGAATCATTTCCACATTGGCTTATATTACAGTATGAGAGATTATTTGATTCCATTTCTGGACTTCAGCAGTGATTTATAGCACTTTAGCCTATTTTTCTCATTCCCTCCATTTTCTGTCAATTACAGATTTATAAACAGATGTTTAAATGCACCAGGGGAATTTCCAATTTAAAGAAATCCCATGGAAAATTATTTCTAACAAAGTGAAGAAGACTTTTGTAATGTGATCACTAGTACCACAGATAATTTGTTTGGTAAATTTGGGAATTATTACAATGACATTCTTAAAGGAAGCTACCCCACATGAAGGAAACATGTGATATATGCATGAACACCATTCCCATGCAGTGAAATCTACCTTGAGGCACATTAGTATCAAAGCAGGAGATGAGATCTTTTCATGCAGTCCTATTTTCTGAAGAGTTATGCACAAGGGCATTCAAGTGGACACTGCAGTTTAATAACCCTAGAGTCACCACTGCAGATGTCTACATTAACTCAAGGTTTGAAAGAAAAGCAGATGGCTAGAAAACCCTTACTGAGATTCTCTAACAATATCGAAAGGTAGAACAGCAAGTACCTTTTATGTATAAATGATGTTCACCATATGGTAAAGTATGATTGAATATTTTATAAAAAATCAAATTGTTATTGGTTTGAATAAAGCTAAGGCCAATTAAAAGTAGAGTTGGGATTCTCTGATAAATAATTGACGAGATTTGGAGCAGTAATTCTAACCTAAGCTGTAAAACGAAAAAAAGGAGGATAGGGGAAGGAGGAAAAGAACATAGAATAAATGTGTTTTTGTAATATCAAAGCCCTTAATTTCTCAAATATGAATCCCAATTCCATTAAAGCTCAGGTTATTGCCTTGAAAATATACTTAGAGGAAATAAATCTGATACCTCTCTAGGCAGAGTAAAGATAATGTAACATAGACACTAATATAACAGTATTTTTCTGGTCTAATGTTTGAGATCCAATAAAAGTTGAAAAATCATAATACAACTCCAGTGTGTATTTTACATGAAGTAAGTAATAATTTTTGAAACCAGAATCCCCAGATCCTGGCCGGCAAATCAAATACATTGTCTGCCAGATGACATCTCTTCCTGACAAGTGACCAAAACACTTAAATCACAGGTTGCTGATAACATGCAGTCATACACAAGGACCCTGAAAAAAAGATGCTTATGTCACTGTTGCATGCAATAATAAATAAGCAATAGATGACATAAGTAGTGACTGGTCTGGTCTTACTGATCAAAAGAAGAGAAAAATAGGTGTCCAGAACAGATTGTTTACAATCTGCTTCCTCCTGTTAGTTTCTAGTAAAATAACACTTTCACCCACTTCCTAAGACTCTTCCATCAAATAGGTGAAACAGGAATGTACAATGTTCACCACCTCATCTAGCCATGCTTCACTATTAGCCATGACAGTATATAATGTGTATTGCATTACTTGACCTAAGTAGATATATAATGCTCTAAAACAACAGGTAGGCTTTGACCTGAGAAAACCCCCAAATCTCCACATTTACAAGATTAAAACAATTAGAAGTGTATTATCATGAAAAATAATTATTATTCAATTTTTGATTATTTATGGATCACAGGGAATAGAACAACAGACACATAAGTTATTAAAAGCAGTGCTGTATTTTAAATTCTGGTCCACAGAACAAAATCTCACAGTACTCTCTTTCTCCCTAGCCTTTCTCTCAAAGAAACAGGAATACCCTCTCTATGCATCCAACTCTGTTCTCCACATAGAAGTTCATTTATAATGTCATTGGGAGCTATCCTTATGGTCAAGAGCTCCTTTAAATTGAAGATCTAACAACATCTTTAAGAGTGAGATCAGTGGTTCTTAAATTTTAGAATCACATGGGGAGGTTTTTAAAATATGACACCCAGGCCATATCCCATACCCAATTAAATCAGAATATCAGAATCTCTGGAAGAGGGCCCCAGGCACAATTATTTTTTAAAGCTACCCAGATGATTACAATGTGAAGCCAAGTTTGAGAACCATTGGGTTAAATAGGAAAAGAGAGCCTACTCTAAAAAAATAATTAAAATCCATATTTTCTATTTAGAAACACTCTCCATGTAAAGCAAAGGAACAATGAGAGCCAGGATTTCCTGAGGGATTTTCAATGAGATGGTTTTTACCTTTACCACCTGTTATGCCAACAGCTTCTACTGAAGTCAACAAAACAAAAGGTCTGCTTCCTGAGGATACATGCTTCACAGAGTCCTGGCTTCTATGTAGCCTGGCTTTGTGCTACATAAATAGTGCTACAGTGGAAGCTCATATAACATCTTCTTTCTAGTCCTCCTCCCTAAAAATATCATTGCTCCTTCCTATGAATCATTCTAAGGCATTATAGCCAAAAGCCTCTACATAACTGTCAGTTTCAGAAAAATGGTGTACTACTTTTCATGTTAAACCCAGATTCCTAATCCTAGATCTTAAAATAATCTATTAGTTTATACCATGCTCATCCACCTAGCTGCATTTCTTCCTATTCCCTCCTTTTCATCCCTTCACCTATTCATGCTTTTCTTTTTGAGATCAATTCTTTAACAACTCTGAACTAGAATGACCAAACATCTTGGCTTATGCATTTTGTCCCAGCATGCTCATATTTTTCCAATATTTTCTTATGAAATCTTTTAAAGATACAGAAAAGTTGACGTGATTTTAAAATGATCACTACCTAAAATCTTCCATTAACATTTGACTTTATTACATGTTTATTTATCTACTCTCCTCCTTCTACCCATCTAACAGACCACCCTATTTGGGGGAACATTTCAAAGGAAGCCCAGCATAATTATTAATGGTACTCTTTTTTACTCTCAAAAGTTCCTGCTTTGAACAATATTTATAAAGTGACCCCATTCAGAAGCAAATGTTGTGTGTGTATATGATATAGCTATGTATCCAAGAGTGGTGCTAGGCACTTCGGAAACATCAAGACAAACATATAAGTTTTGATAGTCAGTTTAAAGTTTATTTGAATGAAATAAGTTAAGAAACAGAAATACAATAAATATTGCTGGATATTTTACTGTTAAAAAAAAAAACGGAGAATCAGAGCAAGTAGAACTCAGTGTGTACAGGAATAATGAAATGGTACTTTCTTGGTAGGTCAGGCTTTGCCGAGCCTTGAAGGATGGATAGAACTTGTAATGTTAGACAGGAAGGGAGAGAGCATTTGGAGTGGGATGAGAGAACAACATGAACAATGATAGTGGTAGAAGATCAAGAAGAAGACCAGCAAGACCAAGACAAAAGATTCATGAAATCACAAACTTTGCCTGATACTCAGGAGTAAGAAACTTCTCATCCCTACCTAAGTGTCAATAGTCATCTCACAACTAAAAGGCCAAGTGAATGACAAGTCTTAAGAGTCTACCCTACTAGGCACTACAAGTATGACATCATGTACAATAACTATCTTCTGTTCACTCCTTTTTTTTTTAAAGATTTTTATTTATTTATTTATTTGACAGAGAGAAATCACAAGCAAGCAGAGAGGCAGGCAGAGAGAGAGGAGGAAGCAGGCTCCCTGCTGAGCAGAAAGCCCGATGCGGGGCTCGAACCCAGGACCCGGGATCATGACCTGAGCCGAAGGCAGCGGCCCAACCCACTGAGCCACCCAGGCGCCCCTGTTCACTCCTTCTAACATGACTTTAGCCCTCAGATGTCCCACTTTTTTATGCTGGAAGAAGTGCTAAGACAGAATCAGTTCTCATGCCAAAACGGTATCTTTATAAGCTATAATGATTCTTGGTTATTTAAAGCAGAGTTTGCCTTCCTCCTTTTTTTCTGATTTATTGGAAGCTAATCAATTAGGATGTGAATTGTACCAGACAGAACCTACATGCATGAATAACTTCTTATTTCAGCAGTATCAAAATCAATAGTCATCGGATTTGCTACAAAGCAGAACCTCTGCATTCCAATTTACAATATATTTTGCTGCATCTCAGATAAATCCTGTATATATATACATATTGCTTGCTTCAGTCTCTTCTTATTCCATTATTAAAATTCTCTTTTGCTAGAAATGTAAGGACCATCTTTTTTCTGTGGCTCAACACCTTTTGCTCAAAGCAGATGTAGACACTTACCCTGGCTTTACATGGCCTTCAGCTAGTGTGAAATGTGATTGGGTCTTGCCCAAATGAAAAGTAAGTGATATAGTTCTAAATGAAGTAAACATTAACTTAAAGCTCTCCTTGTTGCTCTTTTGAGTACTTCTACGATTTCTTCTATGCCTGAGCCACCAGATCTTGTGCATTGCCTGAATCTTGAATATCTAGATATATTAACTAAAAACTTCGCATGGACCTCTGGGTTCAGCCAAACTCTTAATTCTTTCAATTCTAACCTCTTGTCCAGCTTCAATTACCGATCACCATCCACTGCTTTTGCATGCCACAAAGTTCATATTCTATGTCTATAGCAACATATTATTCAGACTCAGATTGCTAACATCACAATCACCAGCAGTAGCGGCATAATTGTTAGGCTACTCTCTAAGAAGCTTTAGGTTCTCAGCAAAAATTTGGTCAGATCATGAACATACTTGCTTGTTTTTGAGTACAGGTTGAACTATCTTAGAAAGGAAAAGACTTTTTTATCGCCTTAGGACAATACCTTTACTTTGGGTATTGTAGCATTCTTACAAGATACAGGGCAGCACTGGAATACTCATAGGCCTGGAATTGTATAATAGCTTCATGGTAGATATACTGCTTCAGTATTATATTGTTAAAATATACTATTTTGGTATTATATTGTTAAAATATACTTGATGGTTGACTGAAGACTGAAAGTCACAGAAGAGAAAAGAAGTTCTGGAAATAACTGATGATAAGAGTGATCAACTTCTGGTTATTTAAAACAGTGAAGTAAAATTTGAAATGGGTATTCCAGTCAATCAGAAAGTTTTAATGAGCACGTATCCTGTTCCACAAGTAGAATAGAGGTATGAGATATGAGCAAATGTCTGCCAAAAGCCTACATAGTCTATTAAGACAATACTAGCTCATGTGAAACAATAGCTAACAATAGAACATGTCATTACTATAAATCAATAATGACAATTATAAGTGCTATATTTCAGCAGAGATTATCAAGGGTTGATCTAGTCAAGGATTACTTCATGGGTCATTGAGGCTTGGATTGGGCCTTACAGAATTTCTGTTAGTGTAGAAGAGAGAATAGGCATTCCATCTAAAGAGAATGAGGCAAGAAAAATTCAGTATGCATCTAAGACAATGAGGAAGATAACCTAACTACAGCAAATGGTGCACAATACAAAACAATGGCAACTGAGCTTGCATAGATAGGGTGGGCAACAATATGGAGGGTCTTGGATAACAAGCTAAGGAAGTTTGACTTATTACAGGAGGAACAAGTCACTGAAGATGTTGAGGGTGGGACCTAGACACAATGAATGCACTATTTGAGAAAGATGTCATAGTTACCAATTATGCAAAGCCCCACCTTGAACAAGATACACCCACTGACTCCAATCATGTTTAAGATCACAGACATATAAAAGTGGCAGTCCTTGCATGTTTGGCAAAATTGTCACTTCAGGCATGAGAGGTCAGTAATGTAAAAAGTGACATAAACCATCCTAGCTACAAGAATATGTGTACTCCATATTTATGCAGAAGACAGAGAAAAAGGAATGAATCACTTAAGGGTAATGAAGCACAGCATGCTTGCCATTAAAGGGAAAAAAGGAATAGTGTTAAGGGGTGAGGAGTAAATTATTTAAATCTGATTGGGCAGATGGAGGAAGTAGGTTATATACTTCGGTTTTCACCTTAATTCCTTTTAATTGAACCCAGTGTCATTTTACTGTAATTGTTACTAAATAATTCAGTTTCAGCCACAAAGGATAAATTATCTAGTTCATTAATTAAAGATAAAAAATAATAAAAGTTAATTTGTGGGAAAATAAGCAATAGCAGGAATTCAACTAACAGAATAAACTTTGGAGAAAAATTAAGTTTTAAATTTTGTTTAAAAAAACGTACATATAGATACAGAGAACAAATTGGTGGTTGCCAGAGGTGAGGAGTGGGGCATGGGCAAAATAGATGAAGGTGGTTACAAAGTACAAATTTCCAATTATAAAATAAGTCCTAGGGATGTAATAATGTACAACATGGTGACTATGGTTAATAATACTGTATTATATATTTGAAAGTTGCTAAGAGAGTAGATCTTGAAAATTAACATCACAAGAAAACATTGTAACTGTGTGGTAATGGATATTAACTAGACTTATTGTGGTGGTCATTTTGCAATACATACAAATATTGAATCATGTTGTACACCTGAAACAAACATAATGTTATATGTTAATTATATCTCAATAAAAATAAGTATAAAACAGATTTTGTTTCATAAATGGAATATAACACTGAAATGAGGTTATTAGCATGAATCGTTTTATTTATCTAGCTTGTTCAGAATTGAACATTTCATCCCATTAGGCCAACATTATAAGGAGAGAAAGAAATGCTATACTATAGTAACAATGTTTCCTAATGTACAAAGAAGTAGAATTGATATAGGAAGTATCAAATAACTTCAATAAAATACTAGCCAACTGAATCTATCAACATTTAAAAAGAATATATCATGACCCCATGGGATTCATTCCACAGATGCAAGGTTGGTTTAACATCTGAAAATCAATTATTTTAGTATATTATATCAACAGAATAAAAACAAAAATCACATGATCATCTCAATATACTTAGAAAAAGTATCTGACAAAATCTAACATCCTCTAATGATTAAAAAACTCAAATAAAAAAAATAGAATTAAATTCCTTTAATCTAATAAAGAGTATTTATGAAAAACCCACAGTTAACATCAAACTTGATGGTAAAATACTTTCGGATGATAACACAAGGGAAAATCTTCATGATGTAAAAAGTATGGGCAACAAAAGAAAAAAGGAGATAACTTGGACTTCATCAAAATGTAAAACTTTTGTAATTCAAGGGCCACCACCAATAAAATAAAGACTTTCTATAGAATGATAAAACATTTTTGTAAATCACATATCTGATAAGTGACTGACATAGAGAACATGCATGTAACTCTTACAAGTTAAAAATTTAAAAAAATAATCAAATTTAAAGATGTACAGAGGATTTGAATGGATATTTCTCCAAAGATTATATAGAAATTATCAATTAAGTACATGCAAAGATGCTCAATGTCATTAGTCATCAGGTAAATGCAAATCAAAACACAGTAAGATGCCACTTCAAATCCATCAGGATGACTAGAATCAAAAAGATAATAACAAATGTTGGTGAGGATGTGGAGAAATTGAAAACCTCTCACTGCTGATGGGAATGTAAAATGGTACAGCTGCTTTGGAAAATAGCTTGTATAAGGAAATTATACAAGGAAAATTCCTTGTATAATTAAACATAGAGTTACTATAGCCAACTATTTCTATTCCTAGGCATATACACAAGTAAATTGAAAACATGTGTACACTGAAACTTGAACACAAATTTTTATAGTAGGATTATTCACAATTGCCAAAAGATAAAAACAACCCAAATGTTCATCAAAATACAAATGGGTAAACTAAGTGTGGTATATCCACATAATGGAATATTATTCAGTCAAAGAAAAGAATGAAATACTGATACATGCTACAATATAAATGAACATTTAAAACATTATGATAAGTATAAGAAGCCATTCACAAAACTCCATGTTATAGGATTTCACTCATATTAAAGTACAGAACAGGGAAATCTATACAGACAGAAAGCAAATGCTTGCTTAGGGTTGGGGTGGGGGATGAGGAGATAGAAGTGATAGCTAAAGAGTACAAGGTTCCTTTTGTAAGGTGATGGAACTATTCTAAATTCAACTGAGTGACAGTTGCACATACACTCAAATATACTAAAAACCCACTGAATTGTAGACCTTAAGTGGGTGAATTGTATGGTATATAAAGTCATCTTTCAATAAAGGAATTTTTAGCAAAAGGGGACCAAATGAAAAAAGAAACAGTGAGTACCCAAATGAGAATTATGTCTATTTTTTCAGGGGAAGTGGGGTTGAGGGAAAGGATGCTGATGGTCTCTGACAGTAATTTTATGTAAGGGGAAAATTGGCTTGCATTGCCCGACTAATGTGGAGATTTCAAAATAAATCTTAGTTCTATAAAAAATTAATATTTAAAGAAGTTATACAAATGGACTGTAGAACAAATTGTGTACTTTAAATTATCATATAAGAATTGCATTTAATTAAACCTTGTGTGTCTTCTTCCAAAGGCAAACAGCAAATCACATTATCACACTGAATCACTCTTATTTTTTTTAATTTAATTTTTTTTTTCAGTGTTCCAAAATTCTACTCTAGGATGCCCTTGATGCTAATGACGTGCTCTTTTCCTTCCCATTAAAAGCAGTGGGTGACAATAGCATATTCTAGTCTTTGGATAACTACTGTGTCTGTAATTTTTCTCTCTGCATATATATAAGTATATATATATAAATATAAAATATAAAAATATAAATATAAAATATATAAAAAATATATTATATAAAATATAAATATAAAATATATAAATATAAAAAATATAAAAATAAAATATATAAATATAAAAATATAAAATATATAAAAAATATATATATAATTATTCTCTCTGCATATATATGAGTGGTTCCCTTACTCAGAATAGCTATTGTCCATGTAATTGCCATTCAGCGTCCTTCTTTAACAAATGCCATCCATGGGTATCAGAAAATGGGGTAGTTTCAGTCAGAAAAGTCAGATGATAGGTGACATCAGCTCCTACCATTTCACTTTTCAGCAATCTGAGAGGACCACCAACATTTCCAATCATTCACTTGCTTTAAGAATTGGTCAAACTATATATTTTTTAAGTTTTTTACTTAAATTTCAGTTAGTTAATGTACAGTGTAATATAAGTTTCAGGTGTACAATATAGTCATTTAACAATTCCATACATTACCCTGAGCTCATCATGACACAAGCACTCTTTAAATCCCATCACCTATTTAACCCACCCTCTCCAATCTCCTCCCCTTTGGTAACCATCAGTTTGCTGTTAATAGTTGGGAATCTGTTTCTTGGTTAAAAAAAATAGAATTGATCAAGTTCTGACACAGACATGATCTGTTAATTAAATATTACTTTTTTCTCTTTTTCTATTGAGAGCCACCTTGTATTTAATTTTTAATGTTGTCATATCTTATTTGGCTAAAGCCCCCATTCCTTACTCTCTCTGTCCCTAGATGAAAATGTGTATTCTATGCAAGTTCTGTGTTTCTATAATTTAATGATAAACAAAACCAATATATTTTTCTTATTGCCTTGCAAGCTTTAAAATGAAAACAAATGCTGTCCTATTTAGGGTAACGGTATAATGCACAATTCAAGCCAGACATTTTGAGAGTGACACTATTAATAATTATACCCAGGCAAAGGCATGAATTGGAGCTGTTTCAGGCCAACTGGGATGTATGGTCACCCTTCTGACACTGTAGATGTACTTTTTTTATAAAGTAATTTTTAAATTTCTAAATTTACAGTAAAATTGACCTTTATGCTATGTAGTTATATAAATTTTAATACATTACATGTATCAACCAACACCACAATCAGAATACAGAGCACTTCCATCATACCAAAACACTACTTCATGTTATCCCTTTGTAGTCACACTCTCCCTCCACTTCCAAACCCTGGTTAACAACACTGTTACTATAGTTTTCTCTTCCTGAGAATGTCATATAAATGAAATCATAAAGTATGCAACCTTTTCAGACTAGCTTCTTTCATTCAGCATGCTGCCTTTGTGATTTATCCAAGTTGAGGCATGTATCAAAAGTTAGTGTTCTAGGGCGCCTGGGTGGCTCAGTGGGTTAAGCCGCTGCCTTCGGCTCAGGTCATGATCTCAGGGTCCTGGGATCGAGTCCCGCATCGGGCTCTCTGCTCAGCAAGAAGCCTGCTTCCCTCTCTCTCTCTCTCTGCCTGCCTCTCCATCTACTTGTGATCTCTCTCTGTTAAATAAATAAATAAAATCTTTTAAAAAAAAATTTAAAAAAAATTAAAAAAAAAAAGTTAGTATTCTATTATGTGAATATACCACGATATGTTTTATCCATTCATATGTTGTCAGACGTTTGGGTTGTTTCCAATTTGGGTTTATTAGAAATAAAGCTCTCTACACATTCATGTAAAGGTTTGTTGGTAAACATGACTTCTCATTTCTCTGGGATAAATGCCCAAAAGTGCAATTGTAGGTCTGTATGGGAATTACATGTTTAGTTTTATTTTAAAAAGTGCCAAATTCTTTTCCATAATAGCTTACATTCTCATTGGCAATGTATGCAAGTTTTATTTACTCTGTGTTCTGTCACTGATATTGTATTTTTAAAAAATTATTATTCTAGCCATCCTGATAGGTCTGTAATGACATCTCATCCTGGCTTTAATTGGCATACCTAGAAGTTTTATGGTAATATATTTTATGTTTTATAGCCAGAAACATTGCTGGGTTATTTTTAGTTCTAAGAGTTTACCTAAAGAATATTTTAAATTTCTATGAAGATATTTTGATATCAAAGTATTAAAAATAATTATAAAGATAATCTTTTTTTAATCATTTTTTAAATTTATTTTCAGCATAACAGTATTCATTGTTTTTTGTACCACACCCAGTGCTCCATGCAATCCGTGCCCTCTCTAATACCCACCACCTGGTTCCCCCAACCTCCCACCCCCCCACCTCTTTAAACCCTTCAGATTGTTTTTCAGAGTCCATAGTCTCTCATTGTTCACCTCCCCTTCCAATTTCCCCCAACTCCCTTCTCCTAACTCCCCATGTCCTCCATGCTATTTGTTATGCTCCACAAATAAGTGAAACCATACGATAATGACTCTCTCTGCATAATCATTTTTTTAACAGTCTTGGTTTATTTTCTTTTCCAACCCTTATAACTTTTATTTACTTTTCTTTTCTTACTGCATTTTGCATAGACATAATGATAGTGGGCAACATTATTTTGTTCCAAATATTCCTTGGTCAATAACATTTATCCAACTTTTAAAAAAGATTTTATTTATTTATTTGAGAGAGAGAGAGAGAGATCACAATCAGACAGAGAGGCAGGCAGAGAAAGAGAGAGGAGGGGAAGCAGGCTCCCCACCAAGCAGAGAGCCCAATGTGGGGCTCCATCCCAGGACCTTGAGATCACAACCCAGGCTGTAAGGCAGAGGCTTAACCCACTGAGCCACCCAGATGCCCCAACATTTATCCAATTTTAAAAGTCCTATTGTATTCCTAGTTTGCTAAGAGTTTTTGAATCACAAAATGATATTGAATTATAATAAATGCCTTTTGGAGTCTGTTGAAATGGTTATATGAATTTTCTTCTTTAAGGTGATGAAAGACATTAACAAATTTTTAAAAGTTAAACTATTCTTTAATATTTCTGGTATAAATCCAAATTGACATGAGGTGGTATGGTAGCTCACAAATCAAACCCATTAATGGATTTAATTTGCTGATATTATATTTATGTTTTTTTTCCTTCCATGTATATAAGTGAGGTAATCTTGTAATTTATCTTTATCAAAGTATATCTATCTATTTGGGTGACAAGATTATGCTAAACTACAAAAATTAGTTGAAGGAAGACTTCCTTTTCTTTTGAAAGAGTTTATATATAATAGAGATTATCAATTCCTTGAAAATTTGGTAAACTGACAAAAAGGCCTCTTGACCTGATAAACTTTTGTACTAGATTTTTTACTATCAGTAGAATTTCTTTAATGGTCATAGGTTTATACAGGTCATTTATTCCTCCTTGAGACAGTTTTAGTAAGTTTTATTTTTTCATGGTGTCCATTTATGTAATCCTCAGATTTATTCACAAAGTTATTCAAGGTATTATTAGTGTGCTTTTAAATTCAACCTGTATCCATGATAGTGTCTCCTTTTTCATTCCTAATATTTTTTTAAAGATTTTATTTATTTGACAAACAGAGATCACAAGTAGGCAGAGAGGCAGGTAGAGAGAGGGGGGAAGAAGCAGACTTCCTGCTGAGCAGAGAGCCCAATGCGGGTCTTGATCCCAGGACTCTGGGATCATAACCGAAGCCGAAGGCAGAGGCTTTAACCCACTGAGCTACCCAGGCACCCCTTTCATTCCTAATATTGATTATTTGTAAATTCTCGTTGTAAAATCAATAGTACAATGTGTTTATCTATCTTGTTAGTTTTGTCAAATAATTTTTTCAAGAACCAGATTTGGGTTTTGTTGATCTTCTTTTTTTTGTTGTCTTTGTTTTCTAATTTCTTAAACTGAACACAGTTCATTCATGTCAGCTTTCTTTCCTTTCTTATACATTCATCTGGAGCTCAAATTTTCTCTCTAAATGTTGTTTTAGGAGCATCCCACAAGTTTTGGTATCTGGTGTCATCATTGTTGTTCAATTCTCAGTATTTTTTAATTTTCCATATAACATTTTTCTTAACTAATAAATTATATTAAGGAGTTTTTTTATTTAAAAATGCAGAAGGGGGGGCGCCTGGGTGGCTCAGTGGGTTAAGCTGCTGCCTTCGGCTCAGGGCATGATCTCAGGGTCCTGGGATCGAGTCCCACATCGGGCTCTCTGCTCAGCAAGAAGCCTGCTTCCCTCTCTCTCTCTCTCTCTCTCTGCCTTCCTCTCCGTCTACTTGTGATCTCTCTCTGTCAAATAAATAAATAAAATCTTAAAAAAAAAATGCAGAAGGGTTTTTTTGGTTGTTATTTTAAATCGATTTATATCTTTATTGCAATGTAGTCAGAGAAAGTGATTTTTATATAAACTTTTGGAATTTTTTTGAGATTTTCCTTATAATCTAGTACACAGTCAATTTTTAAAAATCTTTCATGATTAATTGAAAAGAAAAAGAATTGTATCTAATTATTGGGCCCAGATATCTATTTATGTCCATTAGAATGAATTTGTTCTATAATTGCACTTAGTTTTTTTTCCTGCTTGTCCTATCAATTACTGAGAGTGGTGTGTTGAAATCTTCAAATATGAATGTAAATACCTCAGTCTTTCCCTGTATGTCTGTCAAATCTTGCTTTATATATTTGAGGCTAGGTTATTTTGAAATATATTATCATAGTGAGTTTTGCTCTGTATCATTGAAAGGTGACCCTTCTTATCAGTAAAATTGTTTTTTGTCTTAGTTTTTCTTTTCTATTATTTTTTTGAAATATAATTAACATACAATGCTATAGTAGTTTCAGGTATACAACATATTGATTCAACAATTCTATACATTACTCAGTGCTCACAATGAAAAGTATAACAGAGAATAATTTTTCTTATATGACCTTTGCACTGCCAGTTTTCATTTAGTTACTATTTTTGCCACTTTTTTTTAACTTATTTTCAATTCTTATGTTTTACATTTATTCCTTCTTTTTAGCATATAGATAATTTTTTTCAATATGACCTTATATCCTTAATAGATGAGCTCAGTTCTTTTACATTTATTGTACTTAATTATATACTTGAATTTATTTATATGCCATTTTATTTTTTTTCTATTTACCATGCTCTTTCTTTCTTTTCTCCCCCTTCCCCCTTTATATTGAGTTTTAAGGATTTTACAATTTCCCTTTATCCTACTCTACTGGTTTGGCTATAAATATTCGATTTAAATTATTTTGTTGGGGTGCCTGGGTGGCTCAGTCATTAAGTGTCTGCCTTCAGCTCAGGTCATTATCCCAGGGTCCTGGGATTGAGCCCCACATTAGGTTCCCTGCTCAGCGGGAAGCCTGCTTCTCCCTCTCCTACCCCCCTGCTTGTGTTTCCTTCTCTTACTCTCTCTCGTTGTCAAATAAATAAATAAAATTTTCTAAAAAAATAAATTATTTTGTTGATTATCCTTAAAATTTTAACATGCATATTTGACTTAAATTATAAAATTTATCAATATTTCTACCCTTCCTCTCAGGCTATAATGAAAAACTTATAAAAATGCAGTTCTGATTACACTTACCTATCATTATTATTATTATGGTTATATACTTATATCTACTATTATTGTTTTTAAGAGTTTTAATCTATTTTATAATTTCTATCAGTGTCCTAGGATTGCCATAACAAAGACCACATACTGAATGGTTTAAACAACAGGAATTTGTGTCACAGTTCTGAGGCTAAAAGTCTAAGATCAAGGTATTGGTAGACTATGACCCTTCTGAAGGCACCAGGGGAAGATCTGTGTCCAGACCTTGCTCCTAAATTCCAGTATTTCCTTGGCTATGGCAGCATAGTTCCATTCTTCCATAATAAAGTGCTCAAGTATGTCCAAATTTCTCCTTTTTATGAAGACATCACTTATATTATGTTAGGGGCCCACTTTATTCCAGTATGACTTCATCTTAACAAGTTACATCTACAACAACCCTATTTCCAATGAGGCTACATTCTGAGGTATAGAGAGTTAGGACATAAACACATGTATTTCATGGAGGGGGACACACAACTAAACCCATAATATATAACCTTATAATTTATAACTTAATCATGTTATTGTTTCATTTAATCAGCATTTGTTTATACTTTCCTATATTTACCAATTCATTGATCACACTTACTTCATTCATCTTACTTCTTTCTGGATTCAATTTTCTTTCTTCTGGTATATATTTTTTGAGTTCTTTCACTAAGTATCTAGTAAATGCACTCAGTCTTAAGCTAAATTTGCATTTCTTTTATCTGCACTATTTTATGATATTTACTAGGCACAGAAGTTCTAAACAGTTATTTTTCTTAGCACCTTGAAGATACTATTCCTTTCTCTTTTGGCCTCAGTTATATTTGTTCTGAAGTTTGTAGTGGGTCTGTTTGCTGCTCCTTTATAGGTAATCTGTCTTTCCTTTTTGGTAGATTTTAACATTTCTTTTTTCTTTTTGGTGGATTTTAACATTTCTTATTTTCCTCTGGGGTTCTCCATTTCATTATGAGATAACTACCTGTAGAGTCCTTTTTTACTTATCCTGCTTGATGCTTGCTGAGTTTCTTAAATCTGCATCATACCTTTCTTCAGTTTTGAAAAATGATCAGCCATTATCTCTTTGAATACTGCTTTTCCTCTATGTTTTCTAATTATACTTTCTTTAGACTCTCTTTTAGATATATGTTGAATCTTCTCATTCTCATATCTCTTATCTTCTCATATTTTGTAATCCCTTTATTCCTCTCTGTTGCATTATGAGTGATTGCCTTCGCCCATTTAACAGTTTGCTGAAAGTCCCTCTAGGTTTATACTGATGATTAGTCCATCTGATGATTAGTCCACAAGTGATAATTTTTATTTCTAAAAGTTTATTTTCTTGCTTTGAAAATCTACAGGCCATGTTTTCATAGTCTCTTATTCAATTTTTAGGGTTTGGGTTTTTAATTCTTCCCTATATCTCTATTCTACTACCTTTGTTTCTTGGGGGTATAATCCTGTTGTTTGTTATGTCTACTGACTTTCATTATGATGGACCAATTCCTCACGTGTTTGGTAATATTTTATTAAAAATTCATGTTTTTAAAGGACTATTATTTTTCTGTAAGACTATCTTAGAGCCTGTATTTCATGTTCCTTAAGAGGTGTTTTTATCCTGCTTCTGCCTAGAGTCTCAGGGGAACTACCAGCTCAGGATCAATTTTTATGCTACCTTCTAGGTTTGGGGTGAATTTTAAGTGATCAGATACAAATGTTTGTGTGAGATTATTTTTCCATCTATATTTCAGGCAAAGAGTAAGTTTCTTCTCTGTGGGCAGGATTTTTTTTCTTTGTTCATTTTTTTTTACTAAGGGTCATGAATTCAAGGGTACCAGTTCTCCTCAGGGGTCTATAATACTAAAACCTCACTTTGCAAGGACTCAAGGCCTCATCTTCTTTGTGATATCGCCAATAAATCCACATTTCTAGTTTACATGGTCTGACCATACTGCACCTATCCCGATAGTTATAGTTGTTTTTTTTTTTTCTGGAAAGTTGGAATTTCCTGCTTGATTATAAGATGTTATATTTTATCAGGATTTCTAGGGGTTAATAATAGGATGTTTATCTTCAACATTTCTGAAAATTCAACATAATTATAATTTATCTTCCATGCTATTAGAAATTAATCATATTGATTTTTTATTTCTTCTGTAACTGGTTGATGATAATACACACTTTAGCTTTGTTTTTATGCTCCTTCCCAAGATTCATTCTAATAGTTCTAATTAACACACATTTAAGTCCAAGGGTAGATCATAGGCACTGACCAATAAGAATGGGCACTGGCCCAATCAAAATGGATGCCAGCTGTGAATAACTGGTATGCTTGTACCTGTTCAAACTGTCTGGCTACCAAACTGAAGAGAAAGGAATGACCATTCTACTATAGCATGGTAAGGAAAGAATCTACATTCTCAGAGGTTTTCCTGTTACTTAACTTCTCCTTAATTATTATTAACACTAACATTAAATTTAACAACTGTATTTTTATAATCAATAGTAATAAGCCTTTTGGCAAAAAAAAATGTCATTAGAATACATCCTGTGCATTACATTATTATATACACCTTTTCTTGTAATACAACCCACTCATTTGTCAGATTCTGCTGTTCTCTTTACATGTCCTGTGCATATACACTTAGGATTTACTGTTTGCTGATACTCATATACCATGTGATACTGCCTGTAGGCTTTTACCATAAAACAATGCATGGATAAAATATTTGATCTGCTTTATTACATGGTTTCCAAATATACACTGTGTAAAAGTAATATAATTAGAGACAAATCAGGAACTTTCTCCTCTGGGTCTTTTAAGTTGAAACTCCTTCACTGAAGAAACATACTAGCACAAAATAAGGCTACTACTTAACAACAAATAGCTACAAATAAAGAAAGTTGAGCAAAGTCGAAACATCAGTCCTTCCTCCCTCTTAATACTCACATCATAAACTAGGTGTCAGCAAACGATGCCTATAGACCAAACCCAGGCCACTCCATGTTTTTGTATAACCCATGAGCTAAGAACGTTTTTCATATTTTAAATAACCTAGAAAAAATTAAAAGAATATTTCATGACACATGAAAATGACACGAAATTCAAATTTTGTGTTCATAAACAAAGTTTTCTTGGAACATAGTTAAGCTCATTTGTTTATATACTGTCCATGGCCACGTTTTTATTAAATTTATTTTTTATAAACATATATTTTTATCCCCAGGGGTACAGGTCTGTGAATCACCAGGTTTACACACTTCACAGCACTCACCATAGCACATACCCTTCCCAATGTCCATAACCCCACCCCCCTCTCCCAACCTTCCTCCCCCCAGCAACCCTCAGTTTGTTTTGTGAGATTAAGAGTCACTTATGGTTTGTCTCCCTCCCAATCCCATCTTGTTTCATTTACTCTTCTCCTACCCCCTTAACCCCCCATGTTGCATCTCCTCTCCCTCATATCAGGGAGATCATATGATAGTTGTCTTTCTCTGATTGACTTATTTTGCTAAGCATGATACCCTCTAGTTCCATCCACGTCGTCGCAAATGGTAAGATTTCATTTCTTTTGATGGCTGCATAGTATTCCATTGTGTATATATACCACATCTTCTTTATCCATTCATCTGTTGATGGACATCTAGGTTCTTTCCATAGTTTGGCTATTGTGGACATTGCTGCTATAAACATTCGGGTGCACGTGCCCCTTCGGATCACTATGTTTCTATCTTTAGGGTAAATACCCAGCAGTGCAATTGCTGGGTCATAGGGTAGTTCTATTTTCAACATTTTGAGGAACCTCCATGCTGTTTTCCAGAGTGGTTGTACCAGCTTGCATTCCCACCAACAGTGTAGGAGGGTTTCCCTTTTGTACTATAATGGCAGCGGTGAATAATTATAGTAGAGACTGTATGGCCTACAAGTCTAAAGTATTTACTATTTGGCCCTTTATAGAAAATGTTTTCTGAACTCTGCTATGAATAATCATCTCCTTTTCCCAGGATCAGAAGGAAGTAAACAGATGCTGACAAGACACTGGACAAGGCATTATGACAAAAGCAAGGAAATGCCATTACCAGAACTCAGTTAAGACTGGCTCTTAGAGCAAGATATTGTGCTTTGTATATTATCTAGAGAGAACAGGAGAATAACCAGGAATGAAAAGACACCCCAACTCCTACATAATCATGTTTATCAAAATATGTAGCTGAATTTCAGATCTATCTATATGAAAATCCTGATTTTAATAACTGCAGTATTCTGGTCAATAAATTTTACTGGGAATGAGTTTCCAACTTTTAAAGAAGCATATTTGTAAAATTATACAGTTTTTTTCTTTTTTTTTAGAGAGAGAGAGAGAAAAAACAGCAGAGGGAACAGCTGGCAGAGGGAGAATCAGGCTTCCCTGCTGAGCAAGGAGCCCAATGTGGGACTTGATCCCAGTACCCTGTGATTATGACTTGAGCCAAAGGCAGAGGCTTAACTGACTGAGCCACCCAGGTGTCCATTTTTTTATTTAAGATTTTACAAGTTTTTCTGTCATGTCCTTGCATAGCTATTCCACTTTGTTATATTTCTGTGAAATCTTTTAAGCTCTCCCCTGTTCATCAGGCAGCCAGGGTAAGAGTGCTCTAAAACTGGCCTTCTTAGAAGCTATGCACAAGCAGTACAGTAGGCAGAAAAAGATTAAAAAAAAAAAAAAACACAAACCTTGGCACATGAGTTATAGAGGGGCATGGGTATAAGGTATTAAAAAAACTGTTCTCCTGATGGAGAGGAGAAGGGAGTTGAGGGAAATTGGAAGGGGAGGTGAACCATGAGAGACTATGGACTCTGAAAAACTATCTGAGAATTTTGAAGGGGTGGGGGGTGGGAGGTTGGGGGCACCAGGTGGTGGGTATTGTAGAGGGCACGGATTGCATGGAGCACTGGGTGTGGTGCAAAAATAATGAATACTGTTATGCAGAAAAAAATAAAAAAATTAAAATAAAAAAAAAAAACTGTTCTCCTGATACTAACCTCAAAGTTTAAGGATGACTAGAAAACAACTTCATTTTCCTTCACTATTCATACAGACCAGTTTTAAACTAATATAAACTTGTTTTTTGAGGGTATGTTCTCAGAGAATAGCTGAGGAAACTTATGACTTCTAGGAATTGATTTTTCATTTTATGAAGGAATATGTCTTCTCATTTGCCTTAAAGTTGTTGTGATAAAAGATGTGTCTTTCAATACCTTTTTTCACATTTTTATTTAATCCTAATTAGTTAGTATATAGTGTAATATTGGCTTCAGGAATAGAATTTACTGATTCATCACTTACAACACTCAGTACTCATCATAACAAGTGCCCTCTTTTTTTTTTCAAAGATTTTATTTATTTATTTGACAGACAGAGATCACAAGTAGGCAGAGAGGCAGACAGATAGAGAGAGAGGTGGAAGCAGGCTCCCTGCAGAGCACAGAGCCCGTTGTGGGGCTTGATCCCAGGACACCGGGACCATGACCTGAGCCGAAGGCAGAGGCTTTAATCCACTGAGCCACCCAGGTGCCCCACAAGTGCCCCCTTTAATAGCCATCACCCATTTAGTCATCCCCCACATTCTATCATTAAGAGTCACCTATGGTTTGTTTCCCTCTCTCTCTTTCCCCCTTTCCAATACATTCATCTGTTTTGTTTCTTAAATTCCACATATGGTGTTTTTCTTTCTCTGACTAACTTATTTCACTTAGCATTATACTCTCTAGCTCCATCCACATCGTTGCAAATGACAAGATTCCATTATTTTTGATGGCTGAGTAATATGCCATTGTATGTATATACCACTTCTTCTTTATCCATTAATCAGTCGATGGACATTTGGGTTCTCTCCATAGTTTGGCTTTTGTTTATAATGCTGCTATAAACATCAGGGTGCATGTACCCCTTCAAATCAGTATTTTTGTATCTTTTGGGAAAATACCTAGTAGTGCAATTGCTGGATCTTAGAGTAGTTCTATTTTTACAGTTCTGAGGAAACTCCACACTGTTTCTCAGAGTGCTTGCCAGTTTGCATTCCCACCAACAATGCAAAAAGTTTCCCCTTTCTCTGCAACTGGCCAACATCAGTTGTTTCCTGTGTTGCTAATTTTAGCCATTCTGACATGTGATATGGTGTCTCATCATGGTTTTGATTTGTATTTGCCTGATGATGAGTGCTGAGAATCTTTTCATGTGCATTAGTCATCTGAATGTCTTCTTTGGAAAAATGTCTATTCATGTCTTCTGCCCATTTCTTAACTAGATTGTTTTTTGGGTGTTGAGTTTGATAAGTTCTTTATAGATCTTCAATACTAACCCCTTATCAGATATGCCACTTGCAAATATCTTCTCCCATTTCATAGGCTGCCTTTTAGTTTTGCTAATCATTTCCTTCATTGTGCAGAAGTTTTGATCTTGATGAAAACCAAATAGTTCAATTTTTGCTTTTGTTTCCCTTGCCTCTGATAATGTGTCTAGTAAGAAGTTCCTACAGCCAAGGTCAAAGAAGTTGCTGCTTGTGTTCTTCTCTAGGATTTTGATAGTTTCCTGTCTCACATTTAGGTCTTTCATTTATTTTGAATTCATTTTTGTGTGTAATGTAGGAAAGTGGTCCAATTTCATTCTTCTGCATGTTGCTGTCTAGTTTTCTCGACACCATTTGTTGAGGAGACTGTCTTTTTCCCATTGGATATTCTTCCCTCCTTTGTTGAAGATTAGTTGACCATATAGTTGTGTTGTTTCATTCCTGGGTTTTCTATCTGTTGCATTGATCTATATGTGTCTGTTTTTGTGCCAGTACCAAACTTCTTGATGATTACAGCTTTGTAATACAGCTTGAAGTCTAGAATCATAATGCCTCCAGCTTTGGTTTCCTTTTTGAACATTTACTTTGGCTATATAGTGTCTTTTGCTGTTCCATACAAATTTTAGGAATGTTTATTCTAGTTCTGTGAAAAATGCTGGTGGTATTTTGATAGGCATTGTATTAAATGTATAGATTGCTTTGGGTAGGTAGTATAGACATTTTAGTAATGTTTGTTCTTCTGATCCATGAGCATGGAATGTTTTTCCATTTCTTTGTGTTGTCTCGAATTTCTTTCATTAATGTTCTATAGTTTTCAGAGCATAGATCTTTTACCATTTAGATTAGGTTTATTTCTAGCTATCTTATGCTTTTGGTGCAACTGTAAATGGGATTGATTCCTTGATTTCTTTTTCTGATGCTTCATTATTGGTGTATAGAAATGCAACAGATTTTTGTACATTGGTTTTATATCCTGTAACTTTGCTGAATTCATGTATTACTTCTAGCAATTTTTTTGGTGGAGTCTTTCAAATTTTCTACATAGAGTATCATGTCATCTGCAATTAGTGAAAGTTAGATTCCTTCCTTGAGGATTTGGATGCATTTTATGTATTTTTTTGTTTTCTAATTGCGGAGGCTAAAACTTTTAGTACTATGTTAGGTAGTATGGTGAGAATGGACATTCCTGTCTGGTTCCTGAACATAGAGGAAAAGATTTCCATTTTCCCCCTTTGAGGATGATATTAGCTATGGGTCTTTAGTATATGGCCTTTATGATGTTGAGGTATGTTCTATCTATCCCTACTTTGTCAAGGGTTTCTATCAAGAATGGATGCTGTATTTTGTGAAATGCATTTTCTGCATCTATTGACAGGATCATATAGTTCTTATTCTTTTATTAAGGTGGTGTATCACGTTTATTGTTTTGTGAATATTAAACCAGCCTTGCAGCCCAGGAAAAACTCCCATCAATCATGGTGAATCATTATTTTAATATACTGTTGGATTCAATTAGCTAGTATCCTGTTGAGAATTTTTGCATTCATGTTCATCAGGGATATTGGCTTGTAACTCTCCTTTTTAGTGGGTTTTGTCTGGTTTTGGAATTAGGTAATGCTGGCCTCATAGAATGAATGAATTTGGAAGTTTTCCTTCCATTTTATTTTTTGGGAACAGCTTCAGAAGAATAGGTATTAACTCTTTTTCCAATGACTGGTAGAATTACCCTGGGCGCCATTTGGTCCTGGACTTTTGTTTGTTGGGAGATTTTTGACTGCCGATTCAATTTCTTTGCTGGTTATGAGTCTGTTCAAATTTTCTATTTCTTCCTGTTTCAGTTTTGGTAGTTTGTATGTTTCTAGGAATTTGTCCATTTCTTCCAGGCTGCCCAGTTTGTTGGCATATAATTTTTCATAGTCGTCTCTTAAAATTGGATTTCTGTGGTGTTGGTTGTGATCTCTCCACTTTCATTCATGATTTTATTTATTTGGGTCCTCTCTCTTTTCCTTTTGATAACTCTGGTGAGGGGCTTATTAATTTTATTAATTCTTTCAAAGAACCATGTCCTAGTTTTGTTGATCTGTTCTTCTGGGTTTTTTTGTTTGTTTGTTTGTTTGTTGCTATATCATTTAATTCTGCTCTAATCTTTATTATTTCCCCGTCTTCTGCTGCCTTTCCTAGCTCCTTTAGGTATAAGGTTAGGTTGTATATTTGAGACTTTTCTTGCTTCTTGAGTTAGGCCTCTATTGCAATATCTTCCTTTTTAGGACCGCCTCTGCTGCATACCAAAGGTTTTGGACTGTTGTGTTTTCATTTTCATTTGCTGCCATGTATTTTTTAATTTCTCCTTTAATTTCCTGGTTGACTCATTCATTCTTTAGTAGGATGTTCTTTAATCTCTATTTATTTGTTATCTTTCCAATTTTTTTTTTTTGTGGTTGAATTCAAGATTCATAGCATTGTGGTCTGAATATATGCATGGTATGATCTCAATATTTTTGTACTGGTTGAGGCCCGGTTTGTAACCTAGTATGTGATCCAGTCTGGAGAATGTCCCATGTGCATTCAATATGTATTGGGGTGCCTCGGTGGTTCAGTGGTTTGAGCCTCTGCCTTCAGCCCAGGTCATGATCTCAGGGTCCTGGGATCAAGCCCCACATCAGGCTCTCTGCTCAGCAGGGAACATGCTTCCCCCTCTCTCTCTCCCTGCCTCTCTGCCTACTTGTGATCTCTCTCTCTGTCAAATAAATAAATAAAATTTTTAAAAAAAGAATATATATTTTGTGGCTTCAGGATCAAATGTTCTGAATATATCTGTTAAGATCATGTGGTACAGTGTGTCATTCAAATAGTAGTGTCATCCCCTACTACTACTGTATTATTATCAGTGAGTTTATGTTTGTTATTAATCAATTTATATATTTGGGTGCTCCAAAGTTGGTAGCATAAATATTTACAATTAGATCCTCTTGGTGGATAGACCCCTTAATAATGATATAATGAACTTCATCAACTTTTGTTACAGTCTTTGGTTTAAAATCTAGTTTGTCTTATATAAGTATGGCTACTCTGGCTTTCTTTTGATGACTATTTGCATGATAAATATTTCTCCACCCCTTGCTGTCAATCTGCATTGTCTTTATGTTAAAATGAGTTTCCTATAGGCAGCATACAGATGGGTATTTTTTTTTTCTATTCTGACACACTATGTCTTTTGTTTGGGTTGTTTAGTCCATTTATATCCATAGTAATTAGTGATAGAAATGTATTTAGTACCACTTTATTATTTGTTTTGTTACTGTTTCTGGAGATTTTCTCTGTTCCTTTTTAGTCTTTGTCATTTTTGGTCTTTTTTTCCCCCATTTAACATGTCCACTTTAATATTTCTTGCAGGGCTGGCTTAGTGGTCATGAACTCCTTTAGTTTTTGTTTGGGAAACTCTTTTTTAAAATTAATTAATTAATTTTAAAAAATAAACATATAATGTATTTTTATCCCCAATGGAAACTCTCTTTTTTTTTTTAAAGATTTTATTTATTTATTTGACAGAGAGAGATCACAAGCAGACAGAGAGGCAGGCAGAGAGAGAGAGAGAGAGAGGGAAGCAGGCTCCCTGCTGAGCAGAGAGCCCGATGCGGGACTCGATCCCAGGACCCTGAGATCATGACCTGAGCCGAAGGCAGCGGCTTAACCCACTGAGCCACCCAGGCGCCCCGTCAATGGAAACTCTTTATCTCTCCTTCTATTCTGAATGATATCCTGGCTGGATAGAGTATTCTTGGCTGCAGACTTTTCCCATTCAGCACTTTGAATATATCATACCACTGTCTTCTGGCTTGCCAAGTTCCTGTGGACAGATCTGCTACTAACCTTATTGTTCTTCTCTTGTAAGTTAGGAACTTCTTTTGTCTTGCTGCATTTGGGATCTTTTTTCTTTCTATTTGGCAAATTTAACTACAATATGGCTTGGTATTGGCTTGCTTTTGTTTATTTTGATGGGAGTTCTCTGTGCCTCCTTGATTTTGATGTCTGCTTCCTTCCCCAGATTATGCCCCCTTTTCTCTCTCTTCTTCTGGGACTCCTATCATATGGATGTTAGTATGTTTGATGGAGTCGCTGAGTTCCCTAAATCTGTTTCTGCGATCCAAGTATTTACTTTCCCTCTTTTGTTCAGCGTCATTACTTTCCATAATTCCATTCCTTTTTTTTTCAACTTCATCATTTTCCATAATTCTATGTTCTATATCTCTTATTAATTCCTCTGCTTCTTCTATCCTTATGGTCATTACATCCAGTTGGTTTTGCATCTTGGTTTTTACATTTTTCATTTTGGCCTGCTTGGTTTTTACCTCTTATATCTCTGCAGTGAGGGTCTCATAGATGTCTTCTATGGTTTTCTCAAACACAGCTAGTATCTTTATGATTGTTGCTTTAAATTTGGAATCAGGCATATTACTTACATTCTTTTTTATTAGATCCCTGGCTGTGAACCTTTCCTGTTCTTTCTTTCAGGATGATTTCCTCCATCTTGGCATTTTTTTCGTTCTTTCTTTATTTTTTTAATCATTTTTTTAATTTATTTTCAGCATAACGGTATTCATTGTTTTTGTACCACACCCAGTGCTCCATGCAATCCATACCCTCTCTAATACCCACCACCTGGTTCCCCCAACCTCCCACCCCCACCTCTTCAAACCCTTCATATTGTTTTTCAGAGTCCATAGTCTCTCATTGTTCACCTCCCCTTCCAATTTCCCCCAACTCCCTTCTCTTAACTCCCCATGTCCTCCATGCTATTTGTTATGCTCCACAAATAAGTGAAACCATATGATAATTGACTCTCTCTGCTTGACTTATTTCACTCAGCATAATCTCTTCCAGTCACATCCATGTTGCTACAAAAGTTGGGTATTCATCCTTTCTGATGGAGGCATAATACTCCATAGTGTATATGGACCACATCTTCCTTATCCATTCGTCCGTTGAAGGGCATCTTGGTTCTTTCCACAGTTTGGCAACCGTGGCCATTGCTGCTATAAACATTGGGGTACAGATGGCCCTTCTTTTCACTACATCTGTATCTTTGGGGTAAATACCCCGTAGTGCTTGGCATTTTGTCTAGGTCTCTATCTTCTGTGTGAGGGAAAGCCGGTTATGTTTCCTGGTCTTGAGAGTAGTGGCTTTATGAAAAAAAGGTCATACAATGTTCAGGGCCTGGTGCTTCAGGAAGTGTCTTTGGTGTGTGTTGCATGCATTCTGCTGCTATGTTTGGCTGCTTTATCCCTCAGGTCAGTCCTCTGCAGCTTTTCTCCTTGCCTGTGGTGGGAATTGTTTGGACCTTGGCCAGAGTGATTTAATTAGGTGTGTTCTGGCCTGTCTGCTAAAAGAGACCTGATCCTGTTTCCTCTAGAACTAAAGCTTTGTAAAACTCCATGGTCAGTATGTGCAGGGGTTTGTGCTGGTCATCTGGGGGAAGAGCCCACTGCTCTAGTCCTAATGTATACTTGCCCCAGAAAAAGCAATACCAATGGAGCACAGGTGGGTAGGACTTTAGGCAGTAAGTGCTCACACAATGCTGTTTACTGAAGTTGGTTTTTGCTGGTGGTTGGGGGCAGAGTGGAAGCTGTGTCAACCCACTCCTTTGTCCATGGAGAGGGGAGTCTGTGTTTGCTGCTCTCATGGAAGCATTTTCAGAGTGAATAATTTCCTTTCATGCATCACAGGCATTTATCAGATTGTTGATTTCGCATTGTCTTTGGGTCACTTGCCTCCCTTGAGCAATGCAGCACACCTTGGACTCTACCCTAGCCAGGCCTGCTGACTTTTAGAATTCCAAACTTCAAGGACTTGGTGTGGTGAGGGCCTGCACTAATCTTCTGGGAAAGGGTCTCGCCACACTGAGACTGATGCAGGTTTGACTCAGAAGGGCAGTCATACCAGAGTGCAGGGCCATGGGATTTGGAGCAAAGCAGGCTAAATAGCCAGTGTAGTGTCTGGGTTAGCCAACCTCAGTGGGTGTCTCTGTGCCTTTGCTGAGGGACAGGGAGATAAATGGTACCTGTCAGCTCTTTGGTTCCAGGAAAGGCAATTCCACCTTTCACAAATATACTCCAAGAAGAGAAACCAGTCTCTTCCTGTGTGTCCTAGGCAATCCTCAGAGGGCACCATCTGCCCCTGGGTTACCTGCCTGCCTTCTCTGCAAGAGTAGGGCAGTCCCCTCAGGGCTCTACTCTAGCCATGTTGTGGACAACTATAAAAGTCTGAGCCCCACTGGTTTTAAAAACTCATGAAAATCAGCCCCTCTCATTTCCCCAGCCAATGGCTTTGAAGAAGTGTTTTCCTCATGCAATCACCTGTGTGCTCCTCTCTCTCTCTCATTTTTCTGCATGACCAGGGCTCCTTCAGTAGATCCATTTCTCTCCCAAATCATACCTCCACACTTCCTATTTTCCTCAAAGTTGCCTCTTCTCTCCCTCTGGTTGTGCAGTTTGTTCTATCAGTTCTCAGGTTAATTTCTTGAGTATTCAGAATGATTTGATAGTTATCTATGTTTGAGGGACAAGGCAAGCCTAGAATCCTCCTACTATGGTGGCATCTTGGATTTTTCTAACCTAAAAATTTGGGGATACTCTTATATCACTGACAATAATAAACATCCCATGATGTGGTTTTGTCTCTAACTCTGGATTTTGTGACAGATGTGCTTATTCTAATTCTTCCTGGACATTGTTTGACGTATTTTTTTGAGATATGACAACCAAAAATGAACATTGCATTTTGGGATGTAAAAATAAAATACTGTAAGAATGGGCTCAGATTGAGATCTTTTGACGTAGCCCTAGATATCAGCTTACACTTCTCTGTTTAGTTCCCTGACAACAGATTTACTTCTTTGTAGTTCTTATATCCATTAATTATGCCCAGTTTGCCTGTTTCTGCAGGAATCACACAGAAATAAGCAATGACCTTTGTGACCCCCATCCGTACCAGCAAGAAATTTGATCTTCCCTAAGGCAACTGAAGGACATCTAAATGGCTTTCAACAAAATTGCAACATGGTACCCACATTTAAGGATCTCTAGGTTGAGGGGCACCTGGGTGGCTCAGCGGTTTGAGCCTCTGCCTTTGGTTCAGGTCATGATCTCAGGGTCCTGGGATCGAGCCCTGCAATGGGCTCTCTGCTCAGCGGGGAGCCTACTTCCCCCGATCTCTCTGCCTGCTTGTGATCTCTCTCTCTCTGTGTGTCAAATAAATAAATAGAATCTTTTTTTTAAAAGGATCTCTAGGTTGAGGTTCTTGCTAATAATAAAAATTCTTCTATATTCCCTTACCTCTTTCTACACATGGGCTACAATAGTTTGCAACAGGTTGAAGATGTGAATAAAAATGATTTGGTGTGAAAGGTAATGGGGTTGCTTCTTCAACATTCATTCAGGCTTCCCATTGGGCGGGCTTAATCCTATCCTTAGTTTCAACAATGCAGCATTACTGGTCTGAGTCTGAGTAATTCTATTCACTTGCCATATTAATTGGTTTAAGTATAGAAAAAAATAAAGGAAGTTTAGTGTTTGGGTCCAATGGCTAAATGAAATATAACCATTCTCTCTCTAAAATGTGAGTATGAGAGCAAGTAGCCCCAATTAATGCTGGAAGCCACTATGTGATCATGATAGTGCCCAGCCAGGGGACAAAGATAATAGTAACAAAAAGGCAGAATCAAAAGACCAAAAAAGAAAGAGGATGAGGGCTAGGATGAAACTATACATGGAGACTATTCTGAATTTTTTAGTCACATGGGCCAATAAATTTATAACTATACATAGGCCAGTTTGAGTTTTTTCTAATCTTTCTGACCAAAAGCATCCTAACTGATAGGTACAGGTATAACTTGATAGAAAATATCAATCATTTGTGAAAAATGATGAATTAATCAAACTCTATTTCCTTTGGACTTAATTTTACTATTTCAGAACAGTTCCGTCTTTATTTCTAATGGACAATCACTTGTTTTCAAATTTCTTTGCCCTTGCTAATAATAAAAAATAAATATAATTAAAAAAGTGTCTTTGAACTTTTTTTTTAATTTTATTTTTTATAAACATATAATATATTTTTATCCCCAGGGGTACAGGTCTGTGAATCACCAGGTTTACACGCTTCACAGCACTCACCATAGCACATACCCTCCCCAGTGTCCATAATCCCACCCCCCTCCCAACCACCCTCCCCCCATCAACCCTCAGTTTGTTTTGTGAGATTAAGAATCACTTATGGTTTGTCTCCCTCCCAATTCCATCTTGTTTCATTTACTCTTCTCCTACCCCCTTAACCCCCCATGTTGCATCTCCTCTCCCTCATATCAGGGAGATCATATGATAGTTGTCTTTCTCCGATTGACTTATTTCGCTAAGCATGATACCCTCTAGTTCCATCCACGTTGTCGCAAATGGCAAGATTTCATTTCTTTTGATGGCTGCATAGTATTCCATTGTGTATGTATACCACATCTTCTTTATCCATTCGTCTGTAGATGGACATCTAGGTTCTTTCCATAGTTTGGCTATTGTAGACATTGCTGCTATAAACATTCGGGTGCACGTGCCCCTTTGGATCACTACATTTGTATCTTTAGGGTAAATACCCAGCAGTGCAATTGCTGGGTCATAGGGTAGTTCTATTTTCAACATTTTGAGGAACCTCCATGCTGTTTTCCAGAGTGGTTGCACCAGCTTGCATTCCCACCAACAGTGTAGGAGGGTTCCCCTTTCTCCACATCCTCGCCAGCATCTGTCATTTCCCGACTTGTTAATTTTAGGCATTCTGACTGGTGTGAGGTGATATCTCATTGTGGTTTTGATTTGTATTTCCCTGATGCCGAGTGATGTGGAGCACTTTTTTTTATATGGAACCAGAAAAGACCTCAAATAGCCAGAGGAATGTTGAAAAAGAAAGCCAAAGTTGGTGGCATCACAATTCCGGACTTCAAGATCTATTACAAAGCTGTCATCATCAAGACAGCATGGTACTGGCACAAAAACAGACACATAGATCAATGGAACAGAAGAGAGAGCCCAGAAATAGACCCTCAACTCTATGGTCAACTCATCTTCAACAAAGCAGGAAAGAATGTCCAATGGAAAAAAGACAGCCTCTTCAATAAATGGTGTTGGGAAAATTGGACAGCCACATGCAGAAAAATGAAATTGGATCAATTCCTTACACCACACATGAAAATAGACTCAAAATGGATGAAGGATCTCAATGTGAGAAAGGAATCCATCAAAATCCTTGAGGAGAACACAGGCAGCACCTCTTCGACCCCAGCCGCAGCAACATCTTCCTAGGAACATCGCCAAAGGCAAGGGAAGCAAGGGCAAAAATGAACTATTGGGATTTTATCAAGATCAAAAGCTTTTGCACAGCAAAGGAAACAGTTAACAAAACCAAAAGACAACTGACAGAATGGGAGAAGATATTTGCAAATGACATATCAGATAAAGGGCTAGTGTCCAAAATCTATAAAGAACTTAGCAAAGTCAACACCCAAAGAACAAATAATCCAATCAAGAAATGGGCAGAGGACATGAACAGACATTTCTGCAAAGACATCCAGATGGCCAACAGACACATGAAAAAGTGCTCCACATCACTCGGCATCAGGGAAATACAAATCAAAACCACAATGAGATATCACCTCACACCAGTCAGAATGTCTTTGAACTTTCTTATTCACTGAGAGTATAACTATTTAAAGTAGAAGTCAGAATCTACAGCTCACTATTTTAAATACAATTTTATTGGAACATAGTCATGCTTATTCATTATTTACTGTCAGTGGCTTCTTTTATACTACAATGAAACAGTTAGGGAGTTTTGATAGAGACCATATTGCCTACAAAGCTAGAATATGCACTAGCTGGCCCTTTACAGGAAAAGTTTGCTTCCCCATGAATTAAAAGTACCCTGTGGTAAATCATTTTTCAAAAATTGGACTGCATATACCATGGACATGCCATATATACTTGTTGATTGAGTGTTTAATCAAAATACTGCACATTCTTTATTTATTTTGTAAGTTTGGATTTTGTGTATCGATTTTGCTTAAAGTATACTTTATAGACGGTAGATCTGAGCTCCTTTTACTAAGTTGAGCACACTTCTCAGCTACTTCTCTCTAGAACTCTCAGGTAGCTTGACTCAACTCATTTTAAAAACTCAAATAAATAGGCCTGCCTTTTCCTTTTGTTCAAATCCTTTGATCAATTTCATGAAGGAAGAAGTCAACACTTCATGAGGCAGATCCACTTAATATAAATTTTTATATACACTTTTAATATTTTCCTATATCCAGTTTTCCTCCCCTTCTGGAAACATGAAAGAATGTATTTCTCAGGTTTTCTCTGATCCCCTAAAATTAGGCAGAGCCAGGTAATTACTTTTGGCCAATGGCCTGTGAGAGGAAGTGAATGTATGTCACCTTGGGGATGAGGCTGAAACTACCAGAACAAAGGAATCCAAAGTCACAGTACGAAGTCAGATATGCTGATAAGTCACTTGCACTCATAGAAAAACTTTGCAAGAATGAAAATGAGCTTCTATTGGATTAAAACACTGAAATTTGAGGGCTGTTTGTTACTGCAGCTTAACCCGGGCTAGCTTGACTAACACACCATTCAACTGAAATAACTCATTATACATCTACTTCTGCATATCTCTATATATTAAGACCATGCAATGGTATACCCAAGAAACAGATGACTTAAATGTGAAATAAACCAAACCCCACTTTGCCTCTGAGTATAGAAATAAAAGAATTCCTGAATTTCAGAAACAAATGATCTATTCCCATTATTGAGGGTTAAGTGACAACAAAGAGTAAGGTGGGAGGAATTATACTTTAAATCTTTTCCAGTGATGTACTTTGAGCTCATTCTTGGTATGTGTAGGTGGCTTGTTAGGGAAGCTAATCACAAATTGCTTGAATTTGTCTATATTTTTCTCATTTTGGGGGGTGGGCTGGTAGAGAGGATGTAGAGAAGTAGCAAGAGAGCTAGGTGATGGAGTCACTAAAATGGAAGTGACTGTGGAAACACATTCAGTTCATTCTTCTTTACCCAGGTCAAGTGAGAGGCGTCTTAAACAAAAGAGTAAAAGAACATTGTTGAAAGATCCCTCAGCTTTCTTCCGTGACTAATTAGGATATTAAAAATATCCCAGAGCACATCTAATCCATAATTTGCTCTCTAATAATGACAACAGAAGCAATTCTGTATTAAAAAAAGACATGTGTGCTCTATAACACCAGCACTGAAGGCTTAGAGTACTGGCCCTAATATACCTAATTTGTATTAATGAACTGTTGTGAAGCTTTTGCCTATGAATCTGTTTTTATCATTGATCTGGAAAAATAAAAATTTCCTTCCAATAAAATTACTTTTTTTAATAATTATTATCTTACCAAAATGCCTCCTGCTTAGCCGTTGTTCACCTTTCCTTGTCTATTCTCAGTAGAAAATGATAATAACTGTTGAAGGAAGGGGACTTACAGTGTTGTCCATGGATGACGTGCTGCTACAAATGCTAGGAGACTAAAGTCTTCTCAACAAAACTTATAGTTTATTACAGATAGTACAAACCTGGGATGGTGGCGTCTTATTGCTGTCAGTGATAAAACACAGTACGGATATTTTTAATGTTCATTCAGTGAGAATAAAAAAAATCACTTGTCTACTCCAAGCCCCCTAGTCTGTTAAGTCTATGTTGTTGTATTTTCTCTCCTTATTCGATTATTTAGGTAAGGTCTAAGGATTTGAAAAGACCACAAAAGGGATGGGTGCCTGGGTGGCTCAGTGGGTTAAAGCCTCTGGCTTTGGCTCAGGTCATGATCCCAGGGTCCTGGGATCGAGCCCCGCATTGGGCTCTCTGCTCAGCAAGGATCCTGATCCTCCTGCCTCTCTGCCTCTTTGTGATCTCTGTCTATCAAATAAATAAATAAAATCTTAAAAAAAAAGATTACAAAAGGGAAATACATATCTCAGAAAGGTGTGGAGTAATCTTCCCATTTTTGTTCCTATAGATATATAGGTCCAAAGGACATGCCAGCCAGCAGAAATGAATCATTTGCAGAGGCTCACAAGATTTCACTTAGACCCTAGTCTTAACTTTTCACTCTTTTCTCTCCATTATCTCTCTTTTCTGACCTTGGAGGCAAAAATACATTAGGCATCAATTTATTCCCTGTGGCAAACCTTTGCCGCTCAACTTAAACAAACCTTAATTAAATTGGTCCTCACTTCACAAAAATGACAGGCTGCCCCAGGGAAAAGGTAGGTTTATAACATTGCCAGGGACAATCAAACTGTAATGGCAACTCAAGGAGAAGGGGGAACTTTCTGGATTACTCTTCCTTCATTTGGGACCACACTATATGGTCTTGTGAAAATATCTTTCAGCAGTTTTGATTATTTATACCTTCAAAGATAATCTTCCTCAAAATTCAAATTCTTTTTGTAGTAAGACTAGAGTCTATGGCCCAAGCAGGGTGAGCTTGTAAATAAACTTAACTACCCATTTAAAGCCAGTAGGATGTCCCTCACTCATCTACCAATCCCATAGGTCCCTCTAATAGTCACCTGGCATGCTTCCACTACTCCTCAGAAAATATTTTCATAGTGAAGTATTGACATGGCAATTTGAATTCTAGAGATTTTTATAATTATGTTTACTCTGGAGATTAATTTGAATACAAACACATCCACATTTACACTTTCTCCCTCTCTTAGCGTCTCTCCTCCCACCTCATAAATTCCAATTACACATGGTTGGAATGCAGAATAATCACTAAAAACTTTTTGTTTTATTTTGTTTTGTTTTTGGCAGGCCAAGTCAGTGCCCTCAGTCCTGTTCATACATTTTCCTCTTATTTCCATGTTTGCTTTTTGAAGACAGACATTATCTTCACCACTGTGCTCCATCTCATCTCTCAGCACACAGATAAATCCTTTGAACTGACCTTATTTTGACAAATTTGTCTTTACTTTCTCATGCATACATACATTAATCATTTTAGAGCTCTTTATATTGGTGAAAGGTGTAGTTTGATGTTACTTTGACTGTGTCCCTCAGATTTTATAATCTTGGGGCTAAAGTTTTCCTCTATTAGATGCTCCTGAACTCCTTATTCCCAACCCCACTTATACATATTCTCTCTCTCTCTCACACACACACACACACACATACACACACCAGTGAGTATCATAGGAAGATAAAATGCAACTTAATGTCAATAGTTTTAAGGGTTATGTGTATATGTGTGCTGGTGTGTTTGAGAAACATCAGAGTTTAGGTACTTGATTTTTAAATTAAGAATCTGAAACATAAATTTAGAAAGTATAAGATACATAGATAAGAAGATATAGATACAGATAAAATTTATGGAAATAAAATGTACATAACATAAAAGTAGCCATTTTAAAGTACAAAATTCATCCAATAATTGTTTGTATTTCTTTGGTGTTGGTTGTGATTTCTCCTCTTTCATTCATGATTTTATTAATTAGGGTCCTCTCTCTTTTCCTTTTGATAAGTCTGGCCAGGGTTTTATCAATCTTATTAATTCTTTCAAAGAACCAACTCCTAGCTTAATGCTCTCCACATCTATTCATATTGTCACAAATGGCAAGACTATCCTTTTTATGGCTGAGTAATATTCCATTATATATATATATATATATATATATACCCTATCTTCTTTAACCACTCCATCTATCAACAGACACAGGCTGCTTCCATATGTTGACTATTATAAATAAGGCTCAAATAAATACAAGGGTGCATATATCTTTTCAAATTAGTATTTCATTTTCTTTGGGTAAATATTCAGTTATAACAGTGCTGCATGATGACAAATGTTAGCTACACTTGTGGTAAACATAGCATAACATACAGAGTTGAGTCATTATGCTGTATATCTGAAACTAGTCTAACATCATGTGTTCTCTAATTCAAATACATAAAATAATAAACAATTCAGTAATATTTAGCATTTTCACAATGTTGTGCATCCACTATCTCTATCTAGTTCCCAAAAATTTCCATCACTCCCAAAACAAAAATCCACAGCCATTAACCATTTTCCCCCTTACCTTAGCCCCTAGCAACTACTACCATCGTTCTCTCTTCATGGATTTGCTTATTTTTCATATAAATGGGTCATATAATATGAGGCCTTTTATGTCTGCTTTCTAGATCTAAATAATATTCCATTGTATGGATATGGGACCTATCTTTCTATTCATTTACTGATATATGATTGAGCTCTTTCTACCCTTGCCTATTGTGAAGAGTGGTGCTATGAGCATGCTTCTTCATGTATTTGTTGGAATCTCTGTCTTCAATTATTTTGATCATATATCTAACAGAACTGCTGAGTCATATGGTAATTCTATGTTTAATATTTTGAGAAACTGCAAAAATGTTTTCCACAGTGACTGAACCAAGTTCCATTCCCACCAGCAGTGTACAAGGATTCCAGTTTCCCCACATCTTTATCAATAATTATTTTTTCTATGGTAGTCCTCTTAGTGAGTGTGAAATGGTACCTTAACAAAACTACTTTTTTCCCATGCTGTTTTTTACTTGGTAATCAGCTTTGGAGCCTCAACAACCTATAAGCACTGTAATCTGAAACATCATTTAGTGAATGCCATTATTCAGAATTGTTACTTCTTAAAATTTCATAGTTCCTTCCCTGAGTGGGTGAGCCCCCGCAGTACACCATGGACAAAAACTGCTTTCTGAACTAACACAACAGTATCGAAAGCAACAAGTTATTTGCCCATGTTCACACAGCCAGAATGTAGATCAGGTTTAAATTCAGTCTGTCTCCAGTGCCATACTCTTAAGCATTATGCTTCAGGTCTGCCTGTCCTGCAAATGTAAATCTGTTGCATATATTTAATCTGAAAGAGTAGGAAATCCAAATCTTTTCATGTGTTTTATGAATTTAAAAAAATCAACAGCAAACATTTCTTCTCAACTAAATTTGTCAGGCTAGCATTAAAATTAGTTTGTATCTCTTAAGCATTCACCAATTGGGAAGACAGATCAGGTATGTGCTAGAAACTAAAGAGAGAGTAACTTGGATTTGAAAATTTGCCATAGACAGTCTATGAAGTGGTTAATTGAGTTTGATTGTAACTTTAAGGTCAATGCTCTCAATTCCCTGGTCAGATGGTAACAGTCCCTTAATCTTTGTGTTCTATGGCATTTTCTTTGCTTCCTACATCACTCTACCTCTCAGCTATTCCACAACCCAACATGTTATGCTATGCAGGGAGTAAATTGATGCAGTGTCCAGTAAATAAATGTATTTACCACTCACAGATCAAACTTTCATGTTTCTGTCCTAATTTTAAAATTAGGTTAATTTTATTAACATATTGTCCTCAAGTCATTTTCTATTCTGTGAGTCAGTGATTCTTTTTTTTTTCCATCAAATAGATCTTTTATTTCTCCAAAATTGTGTTTAATCAAATATGTGACATCTAGTGAGTAGTGAGTCAGTGATTCTTGACAGATAAAAAGTGTTTTCCCATTTCAGAGATAGAGGCTGGAAAGTAATGCCATCAAACAAAGGGCCCCAGTGCAAATTCGAGAAGAAGGCAGGCAACCTAGCTGTCCTGTATAAATTAACAAAAGGCAGGAGAAGAGATGAATAAGGTGAATCAATCCTAAGGATAAAAGGACTACAAGACCAAAGTTAACCAAAGATAGCCAGATAGAAAGGAAAAGACCAAAGGAAGGTATCAGCAATTGTGTGATGACATGAATGCCAACGGATAAAAAGAAATAGAAATGTTAAACTAAGATAGATACGGACTTCATGGATGAGGAAGCTAAAGTTGAAAGAAACTATAACTTTGCCAAAATCAAAAAACAAGCAAGGATATTTGTAGAGCTGAGAATGGAAAAGAACACTAATCCAGACCATTCCTCATCAGGAGTTTATTTTTCACTACTTTCTTACAAAAAGAAGAACTAGCATCCTCCTTTTTGTTTAGGAATAAAGGACTAAAAAGCTTCCAAATAAACATTTGCCCAAATAGTGGGAGTGTGACAAGTGCTTATAGGAAGGAAAACAATATTGTTAAATGTTTGTACTGCTGTGGGATGAAATCCAGATTAAAAAATATAGTTTAAAACAATTCAGTTATAGGAAGTCTATGAAAAATCTAGTTTAAGTCAATTTATGCACCAAAGAAAAAACAGTTACTTAGAAAGAACACCCCCATTCAATGTTTACGTTCCCTGGTTTATTTATTTATTTTTTTTAAAGATTTTATTTATTTATTTGACAGAGAGAGATCACAAGTAGAGAGAGAGGCAGGCGGAGAGAGAGGAGGGAGCAGGCTCCCTGCTGAGCAGAGAGCCCGATGCGGGACTCGATCCCAGGACCCTGAGATCATGACCTGAGCCAAAGGCAGCGGCTTAACCCACTGAGCCACCCAGGCGCCCCCGTTCCCTGGTTTATTTAACCTAGGTTATAATTCTTCTAAACATCATCCAAAAGTGTAAAAAATTGAGAGGGCCATGAGGTTTTTCTCTTTTTTCTTATTGATTTGTTCTATCACATTGATTTGCGAAGGTTGAACCACCCCTGCATCCCATGGATAAATCCCACCTGGTCATGATGGATAATCTTTTTAATGTGCTGTTGGATCCTATTAGCTAGGATCTTGTTGAGAATCTTAGCATCCATATTCATCAGGGATATTGGTCTGAAATTCTTGTTTTTGGTGGGGTCTTTGCCTGGTTTGGGGATCAGGGTAATGCTGGCTTCATAAAAAGAGTCTGGAAGTTTTCCTTCTGTTTCTAGTTTTTGAAACAGCTTCAGGAGAATAGGTATTATTTCTTCTTTGAATGTTTGGTAGAATTCCCCAGGGAATCTGGCAGGTCCTGGGCTCTGGTTTTTTGAGAGGTTTTTTTTTTTTTTTTAAATCTTTTTATTTTTTTTTAATATTTTATTTATTCATTGGACAGACAGAGATCACAAGTAGGCAGAGAAGCAGGCAGAGAGAGAGGATGAAGCAGGCTCCTTGCTGAGCAGAGAGCCCAATGTGGGGCTTGATCCCAGGACCCTGGGATCATGACCTGAGCCGAAGGCAGAGGCTTTAACCCACTGAGCCACCCAGGTGCCCCTTTTGAGAGGTTTTTGATCACTGCTTCAATCTCATTACTAGATATTGGTCTATTCAGGTTGTCAGTGTCTTCCTGATTCAGTTTTGGAAGTTTATAGGTTTCCAGGAATGCATCCATTTCATCTAGGTTACTTAACTTATTGGCATATAACTGTTGATAATAACTTCTGATGACTGTTTCTATTTCCTTGGTGTTAGTTGTGATCTCTCCCTTTTCATTCATAATTCTATTAATTTGAGTCTTCTCTCTTTTCTTTTGGATTTGTTTGGCCAATGGTTTATCGATCTTATTGATTCTTTCAAAAAACCAGCTTCTAGTTTCATTGATGCATTCTACTGTATCTCTAGTTTCTATCTCATTGATCTCTGCTCTAATCTTGATTATTTCCCTTTTTGTGTGTGGGGTTTGCTTAATTTGTTCTTGATTCTCCGGTTCTTTAAGGTGTAAAGACAGCTGGTGTATTCTGGATTTTTCAATTTTTTTGAGGGAGGCTTGGATGGCTATGTATTTCACCCTTAGGACCACCTTTGCTGTATCCCATAGGTTTTGGACCAAAGTGTCTTCATTCTCATTGGTTTCCATGAATTATTTAAGTTCTTCTTTGATTTCTTGGTTGATCCACACATTCTTATGCAGGGTGGTATAGCTCAGTGGTAGAGCATTTGACTGCAACCTTTCTTAAGCAAGGTGGTCTTTAGCTTCCAGGTGTTCGAATCCCTTCCAAACTTTTTCTTGTGGTTGAGTTCTAGTTTCAAAGCATTGTGGTCTGAGAATATGCAGAGAATAATCTGTCTTTTGGTATCAGTTGAGCCCTGATTTGTGACCTAGTATGTGGTCTATTTTAGAGAAAGTTCCATGTGCACTCGAGAAGAAGGAATATTCTGTTGTTTTAGGGGGGAATGTTCTGTATATATCTATGAGGTCCATCTGGTCCAATGTGTTGTTCAATGTTCTTGTGTCTTTATTGATTTTCTGCTTGGATGATCTGTCTATTACTAAGAGTGGCGTGTTAATATCCCCTAACATTAATGTATTCATATCAATATGACTCTTTATCTTGATTAACAGTTGTCTTATGTAGTTGGCTGCTCCCATTTTAGGGGCATAAATATTTACAACTGTTAGATCTTCTTGGTGGATAGACCCTTTAAGGATGATGTAGTATCCTTCTTTATCTCTGACTATAGTCTTTAGTTTAAAATCTAATTTATCTGATATGAGAATCACTACCCCAGCCTTCTTTTGAGGCCCACTGGCATGAAAGATGTTTCTCCATCCCTTCACTTTCACTCTGGATGTATCCTTAGGTTCCAAATGGGTATCTTGTAGAGAACATATGGCTGGGTCCTGTTGTTTTATCTAATCTGCATCCCTGTTCCCTTTTGTGGGAGCATTTAGGCCATTCACTTTGAGAGTGATTATTGAAATATACGTTTTTATTGACATCATGTTGCCTGTGAAGTCCTTGTTTCTACACACTGTCTCCATAAATTTCTGTTCTATGACAGTCTTGGGTTATTTCTTCTTTTATAGAACCCCCCTTAATAGTTCTTGTAGTGCCAGCTTGGTGGTCACATACTCTTTTAAACCTTGCCAGTCTTGGAAGCTCTTTATCTCTCCATCCATTTTGAATGTCAGCCTTGCTGGATAAAGTATTTTGGCTGTATGTTCTCCTCATTTAGTGCCCAGAATATGTCTTGCCAGCCCTTTCTAGCTTGCCAGGTTTCTGTGGACAGGTCTGACATTATTCTGATGGACCTTCCTCTGTATGTAAGGAATCTCTTCCCCCTAGCTGCTTTCAAGAGCTCCTGTCTAAAATTGTGATTCATCAGTTTCACAATGAGGTGTCTTGAGGTCTTTCTAGATTCTATGATCTTGGGGAGGACCTTTTTGGTTCTAGGACACCAAAACTGTAAGAAATATCATTAGCACACCAGAAGTCCAATTCTGGAATAAGTATTATTATAATCAGTTAACACCTATAAACACCTTCATTTATGATAAACAAGGTTAATTAATAAAGCAGTACTTATTATACAATAAAATAATCTTGTTGGCAATACCTAAATTGGTTATTAAAAGGAACCAGAAATTTAAAGCCAGCCTCTTTCAATCAATTAAAGGAAGGGGATGAGGAAACACCTTCTGTCTATACCTCAATTACTCATTCTGTACACTTATTTAGTGCTTACCACTGGAACTCTTTCATACCAGGTTTCCTGGCCAAATAGATTTGAAGGTGTAGTGAATATTAAAAACCACCCATCAGGATTTAATGCATTTAATTAGTTGATCATAGGTGTCAAGTATCCTTTCCCTTTTGATAGATTGCCCTGAAAGAGTGGGCTAACAACCCAATTTGCTGACTAATTGAATTTTGATGTGTTCTCCAAACATGTTTTTCCCCCAACTAATTGAATTTACAAGCAGTTAAATCTGACAGTTCCAGTAATATCTGCCAAAGTCTCTTCATACTTTGTTAAATTATGAAAACTTAGCAGTGTGTCATGCCCTGGGGAAATATGTAAAGTTGAGGAGTCATTCCCAAGGAAGGTGAAGTTTAAAGGGAATATGATTTATCATAATATATGTTAAGATGTCCAGTAGTAGATTTAATATCTTGTCATTGGCAGCAATGGCATCAAATAATTTTAAAATATTCTGAATCAGTATATGTACAGTTGCCTTTGTTGATAATCTCATATCTGCACTAATAATATGAATCCACATTAAAGCAAAGGCAGGTGTACTTTCTATTGTTAGCTATAAAAGAGATGGCTTAATTAGAGCATAGATTCCATTTCTAGATAAGCTAAAAGGTACAATCCCTCATAATCTGCAGAAGATCCCAGCAGGGCAAATACATTTTCTTCACCAGATGGTCAAGTCTCATTGCAGAAGAATAAAGGAAAACCTCATTAATTAAGGTCTCAAGAATGTGAAATTCCTTATAAGTCAACTTTCACTGATTTGACATTTAGAAACAAATTCACTGCGTAAATTAATAATTAAATACAACTGGAAAAGAAATGTTTGAGGACTTAAGTGAACAAATGATTTTTCAAGCAGTTTGGAAGCATTATTTAACTACAGGTAATTACTATGTGGAAAGAGCTGTGGTACCTGGAAAGAGAATTGGATTTGAGTCAAAAGACTTAGCAGTAGTACAAATTACTTCAGCTTCATCTGAGCCTTGGTTTCTTCATCTGTAAAACTGAGATAATAATATTTACTTCACAACATTATGGGTGGCTTCAGTGAGATAGTATGTATGAGTCCTTATAAACTGTCAGGACATAAATAAATATTGGGTATTTTATTTTGTGCATAAAATAATGAACTCATATGAGTAAAACAATTAAAAAAACCATTCTACATGGTGCATTTTACAGATGAGGCAACTGGGGCACAGAATAGTTGAATGACTTGTCCATGGCACATAGCTAGTTAATAGCAGGCTTGGGACTATTGGCAATATCGTCATCTGTTAATCATAGCAGTTCCCCCAAAGGGTAACTATACTTTCTTGACTTTATTATTGTAGTATGAATTACTTGAAAAACTATTAACAAAAAGTTGTTTCTTTTCAAGTATTCATATATTTTAGGATTTTATACTTGAATATTTAATAAACATTCATTGAGCATCTACCATATGCAAGTCACTATGTTAGGTGCTGGAAAGAAAAAACAAGATGTAATCCCTGCCTTCAAAGAATTCTTATTCTCAGTGGAATTCTCTCTCCCTACTCTGCAAAGACCCATTGTTTTTATTCTGGCTTTAGGCTGCCAAAGGTAGCCCACACTGCTGTACTTTACACAGTTTTGAACTAACCATCCATATTCAAAAAAGACTTCCCTTTCCACTTCAATCTACTTAGGGTTCTCAGGTTATCAAAAAACATGATTAAAGTACTTTATTTTTTATTCATGATATACAATTAATCCTGAGTTCAGTCTCCTGAAATTTTTTTTGGGGGGGAGGTCAATTTCCTGCAGCTGGAGAGGAATGAAAGGAGAGGTTATCATGTGGTAGTGTCAGGTAGAAAACAGGGGCAGTGGGAGGTGTGGGGTGGAGCATGAAGAAATAACCATAAGTTTGTTCAACTGATGAGAATTTCATATTCTGCAAATAGAAATACTAGATGGCCAACAAATCATATGTCTGGATCTTCCTCCCTATTAGGCCCTGAATTCCAAATAAAGGAGCCATTGTCTGGTGAACACCTGAGAGGTAGGGAGAAGCCAGCTGTAAGGAAAACCAGTAAGAAGAAAAAGGGGAAGCTGAAAGGGCACAACTTTACAAGAAGACAGAATTGCACAGTATTTGATTTCCTGCTCTACAATGTAACTAGCTGTATGATCTTGGGCAAGTCTCCTAACTTATCTGAGTCTCATTCTCATCTCTAAAGTGGTAATTAATAACACCAACCTCAAACAGCTGTGCTAATTATATGAACTAACAAATGTAAGATGCCTGACTCATGATCGGCATTCAGTGTATGTTAATTCCCTTGCCTTTGTTGTTAGGTCATCTCCTAACATACCACCTCCTCCAGATCTACTGCTTCTGTGGAGAAAACTACAAAATGTGGAGACCTTCTTACCACCCCCAGAAAAGTAAGGAGGTCCAGGTTTCTGGGACCCCCTGGGTTTCAGGAATCCAGGAGTATCTCAAGAATCATTTGCTTCAAACCTCAGGCTATCTCATTAGAGTCTAACCAGGGAGGCAGATGATTAACCATTAGATGAATAATTTGTTATGTAAATTATAGATCCAAAAGAAAAGGAGTAAGTATGGGAATTAAGTTATTTCATTAAGTTGTAATTAGTGACTAAAGGTTTCAATACATCTACTAATTCTATTAGAGTATGTTGCATTTAATCTCATTTCATTTAATTATCTGTATTTATATCTACATCTATAGCTATCTATATATTTATCTGTATAATCGTGGCCCCAAATCCCTACTACTGAATTTTTCATAGATACTGTTTTCTTAGGGAACATATTCTAAGTATAATTAAGTTCTGCCTGCATTCTAGAACTTCCTTAGAACAAAATCCATCATAGTAGAGAATTCAACAAAGGGCCATCTTCAGCGTATTAAAGGGATTTACCTCTCTGAATGTAGAAAAGAATCTCACCTATTATTTTTCTTCATATATAACACCATCCCACCGCATTCACCTTGAGTTCTGTGGAGGTTCTGAATTAGTTAATCCCCCTCTCAGGCGCATTTAATTTCTCTGCAACTCAGTCCCTATGCTAGAGCATACGGCTAGAGCACATAGCTAGAGCACACACTGGCCACTTTTTTACTCCTTGAATATGCCAAGCTCCTTCCCACATCAAGACCTTCATAAATGGGGCGCCTGGGTGGCTCAGTGGGTTAAGCCTCTGCCTTCGGCTCAGGTCATGATCTCAGGGTCCTGGGATCAAGCCCCACATCGGGCTCTCTGCTCGGCGATGAGCCTGCTTCCCCCCTCTCTGCCTGTCTCTCTGCCTACTTGTGATCTCTCTCTCTCTCTCTCTCTCTCTCTCTCTCTCTCTGTCAAATAAATAAATAAAATCTTTAAAAAAAAAGACCTTCATAAATGATACTCCCTCTACCAGGAACATATGTGATCCATTCTTAGTGATCTGGACCCCTGACATCAGGAAAATAGGTCAGAGGAGAAGTACACAGGGTTTAATAATTGAGAATTATAAAGAAACTCTTTGAACCAAATACAACAATGCCACAGAACTCTCTTCCAGCACCAGCATCATCACCACCAAACTAAGAGTAGTCTCTGCTCCTTCAGGAAGAAAATTTTATGTTACCAGTAAGTCCCCAGATTTCTGGGATAATTTGGATTAAAATCTATTCTAATATGAAGCTAGAATGGGCCCAGAAACTTGGAAGTCACTCTGTGCTCCCTACCAGGAAGCTAAGCTTATTTGGGTCTCACAAATTTGACACTGTAGCTGGCAATGTAGTAGTGGAAGTTTAAAGACTGATGTCCCTTCATTATAATCCTTACTCCAAAACTTACTAGCTGTGTGACTTTGGCAAATAAATTAACCTCTCTGGGACTCAGTGTTCTCATTTATAAATGTGGATAACTCCCCATAGGGTAGATGTGAAGATTAAAGGATATAGTTCATTTCAGTACTCAACACAATGTCTGGTACATAGTAAGTGCTCAATAAAAGTTAACTAATACAATTTTGATTAGTTCTATTATCTTCATCCTGGTCCTTGGTCCTGAGCCACAATTCAGGCTCTTTTATTCATACAACTTTTATAAATCATTTACTTTTTGTTAGATATTGGTGATACAGAGGAGAATAAGATACGCTCTTGTTCTTAGTTCACAATTTGATGAGGGAAACAGCCATATAAACAACTAACTGTATTACTACTAGTTGCATTTAAAAAACTATCTTGCCAAGTAACATGGAATACATTCTGTGTTAGAGGAAATACACAAAGAGCTGTGAGCACAGGACAAGGCATAGAGCTGTGGTGGTCAAACGAGTCCAGGTGAGAAAGGGTAGAAGGCCAAATTACCCAGCTGTTCATACAGATAAACTATACAAATCCCTGTCCTAATGCTAGTGATTAATTGGTGTGCCAATGTGCTCAAAAGACAACACTGGATACCCTGATTTAAACTAGTCTTAAGAGAGCAAGAATGAGCCAGTAAAACTGACTCCTTAGGAGATTCCTAAGTGAGGTCAGCGTGCATGGAACTAGAAAACAGTTGGGTCAATTCTCTGGACACATCAGGGACCAAGTATGGCATAGGAGAACTATGATCACCAGGACATTCCCCACAAAGCTTCAAGTTAAAGGACGCTTACCCACATGTTGTTTTTTTTTTTTTATTAAATGCTTATAAATTTTATTGATCTCTTCTAAAATACTTCTCCATCATACCAAATTCAGGCCTGTCAACCCTTCTTCGTAATTTATGAGTTCAAGCAAACACTGAGCTCATAATCCCTTGCTTCGGTTCCAAGGCTTTATTTTTTTTCTCTCATACAGACAAACTCTTGTGATAGCCTTTGCTGATAGATCATGGGTCTCACAAACCTCACAGAAGGGGCTCAGTGTTACTAGAGAAGACCACACATACATACTCACTTCCTTGGCCCTTCCTCCACCTGACTACAGAAGTAAGTGTATAGTAATACTATCTTCTACAAAGCATTATGGCAACTTCAAATAGGAATCAAACACGTTGAAATCTCCATATATTATTTTTAAGAAATGAATGTAGGCTGATTTTACCCTTTATTTACAAAATAGTCATGCATAGCCTTAATAGGTCAGTTTGAAGCAATCAGAGAGGGCCTGGAGAAAAGCAAATAGTGAAGGTTTGGTTTTGTTTTATTCTTGTTTTGTTTTATGCTTTTAGTTGCAAAAGTTCTAAGTACTTTCTTCCTCTTCTTCCTGGCACATCTTTGTGATTAAGGAAATGTGTGTTCATTAGGAATTCCGAATCTTGACCTGAAGGAACCAGATGTTTTTGTTCTTTAAAGGTAGTTAGTCAACATCATTTACTGTTCACCTTATGTTTGCTAAGGCCCTTTCTGACATTGTGAAGACATTTCAGTCTATATAACGTGACAAAACAAACATACATGAGATGACTTAAGACCAGTTACAGAAAACATGTCAGCAAAAGCAAATGTCTGTATGAATTGTGTCTAGAAGTCCTGAGAACACATAGGGCATTTTGAATCAGGTGTTAAAGGAGGGGTTGAACATAATTTAATGTAGAGAAGTAGAATAAAGGGAGGGTAAATAGGAAGGAGGAATGCATGCCAATTTTGCAGACCAGCAGTTATATTTGTAGCCTAAATATTTCCTGGAACATTTTGTTAGCATTCCTTTCCCACTAAAGACCATTCTGACATTAGTCATATACTGATGTCATATTGCACAGCACTGTAAAACTTCATATAGTTTAAAAAAATTTAAAATATATACCAGAGTGGTTGCACCACCTTGCATTCCCACCAACAGTGTAGGAGGGTTCCCTTAATCTCACAAAACAAACTGAGGGTTGATGGGGGGAGGGGGGTTGGGAGAGGAGGGGTGGGATTATGGACATTGGGGAGGGTATGTGCTATGGTGAGTGCTGTGAAGTGTGTAAACCTGGCAATTCACAGACCTGTACCCCTGGGGATAAAAATGTATTATATGTTTATAAAAAATAAAATTAAAAAAAGATTTAAAATCTGTACTACTCATACAATAGACAATACTAACTGGAACTATCATACTAAGAAAAATTAACCCTTTGGATTTATCAAGATAATGTGGGCTGTTTAGGCTAGATAGTAAATACTTATTTGGACAACTCTACAAGCACATTCATTTATCCAATCCACCTTCTTTTAAAAAAAAATTATTTAATTTCCAGTTACTTAACGTATAGTGTAATATTAGTTTCAGGTATAAAATATAGTGTTTCAACACTTCCATAAAACACCTGGTACTCATCACAACAAATGCACTTCTTAATCCCCATCATCTATTTAACCCATCCCCCCACCCACCTCCCTTCTTGTAACCATCAATTTGTTATCAATAGCTAAGAGTCTGTTTCTTGGTTTTCCTCTCTCTTCTTTCACGCTTTGCTCATTTGTTTTGTTTCTTACATTCTACATATGAGTGAAATCATGTGGTATTTGTCTTTCTCTAACTTATTTCACTTAGGATTATATTCTCTACCTCTAGTCACATCATTGCAAATGGCAAGATTTCATTCCTTTTTATGGCTGAGTAATAGTCCATTGTATATCCATACTATATATTCTTTATCCATTCATCAATCAATCAATACGTGGGCTGTTTCTATAACTTGGCTATTGTAGATAATGCTGCTATAAACATGAGGGTGCATGTATCCCTTAAAACAGGGTAGTACTGGCACAAAAATTGACACATAGATCAATAGAACAGTATAGAAAATCCAGAAAAGAACCCACAACTATATGATTGATCATCAACAAAGCAGGAAAGAATATCCAATGGAAAAAGACAGTTCCTTCAACATTGGTGATGTTGGGAAAACAATAGCAACACGCAAAAGAATGAAACTGGACCACTTTCTTATACTACTCATAAAAATAAATTCAAAATGGATTAAAGATCCAAATGTGAGACTTGAAACCATAAAAACCCTATAGGAGAATACAGGCAGTAACCTCTTTGACATCAGTCATAGCAACTTCTTTCTAGACATGTCTCCTGACCCAAGAGAAACAAAAGCAAAGATGAACTATTGGTACTTCATCCAAATAAAAAGCTTCCATGCATCAAAGGAAACAATCAACAAAACTAAAAGTCAACTACAGAATGGGAGAAGATAGTACAAATGATATCTATGATAAAGGGTTAGTATGCAATATATATAAAGAACTTAAAAACACAACACCTGAAAAATAAATAATTCAATTTAAAAGTGGGCAGAAGACATGAATAGACATTTCTCCAAAGGCATACAGATGGCCAACAGACACATGAAAAGATCCTCAACACCACTGATCATCAGAGAAATACAAATCTCACTGATCATCAGGGAAATACAAGGTAAAACTATAATGAGATAACATGTCACACCCGTCAGAATGGCTAAAACCAACAATACAAGAAACAACAGATGTTGGTGAGGATGTGGGGAAAGGGGGATTCCCATACACTGTTGGTGAGAATGCAGTCTGGTACAGCCACTGTAGAAAAAAGTATGGAGGTTCCTCATAAAGTTAAAAATACAACTACCCTACAATCCAGCAATCGCCATACTAGGATTTACCCAAAGAATACAAAAATATCCAATATATTTTCTTGACTTCATAGGAATATTTTAAATTCATCATTAAAATGTATCACTAAACATTTTTAACACGTATAGTTTACTTGTTAGACTCTAAGAGTTGTCCCAGAGACATCAGTAGCTGTACATACAGAGCTTTTGGAGCATTCTTGAAAGTAGTTCATAAAGAAAAAAGGCATAGAAAACAGAATTACATCCTCCATCACTGAAGAACTTTGCACATGGAGTACTCAAAAATTTATGAACTGTATGGGGTGCCTGGGTGGCTCAGTGGGTTAAAGCCTCTGCCTTCGGCTCAGGTCATGATCCCAGAGTCCTGGGATCAAGCCCCACATTGGGCTTTCTGCTCAGCAGGGAGCCTGCTTCCTCCTCTCTCTCTGCCTGCCTCTCTGCCTACTTCTGATCTCTGTCTGCCAAATAAATAAATAAAATCTTAAAAAAAAATAATCCTTTAAAAAAAATTTATGAACTGTAGGGATGAAATACCTTGTTTTGGATTCAAACCATCTGAGCTAGAAATCTGGGTTTGCCACTTATTAGCTGTGTGATTTGGAGGAAATCACTTGACCTCTGTGCCTTATTTTCCTTTACTGCAAAATGGAGCTAATACAATAATCCCCTCCATCCAAGGGGGATATGTTCCAAGACCCCCAGTGAATGCCTGAAACCATGGATAGTACCAAATCCTATATATACAATGTTTTTTTTTCTTATACATACATACCTATGAAAAAGTTTAATTTATAAATCAGTCAGTAAGAGATTAATAATAACTAATCATAAAATAGAATATACTGTAATAGAAAGTATGTGAATGTGGTCTCTCTCTCTCTCTCTCTCAAAATAGCTCATTGTTCTGTACTCACCCTTCTTGTGATGATGTGAGATCATAAAATGGTCACATGGTGAGGTGAAATGAGGTAAATGACATAGGCATTGTGATATAGTGTTAAACTGTTTACTGAACTTCCTGACCTATTGTCTGCAATATTGTTAACTGCAGTTAACCACAGGTAACTGAAGCCACAGAAAGCAAAACGAGATAAAGGGGACTACTGTGCTGGTACTTACATTGCAGCATTGGTGTGAGGATTAAATAAATATATGTAGAGCATCCAGCACAGTGTCTGCCACACAAAAAGCATTAATTCCTACAATGGAGGAGAACTTTGACGTGAGTATTGCTGCTGTGGGGAGAGAAAAGATAAACAATGAAATGAGAAATTATAAGTTCAATGTTCTTGAACTCCTAAGAAATGTATTGTTTTTATACTCAGTCCCTTGATTACCGCTAAATCTATCAACAGGTCTATGTATGTTCATTAACAAATGGTAACTGCTAGCTGCTATCTACACCAGGGAAATTTATATGTCAAGGTATTTTTAAAAAATAAATAATGAGAAGTACTGATGATATTTGGCTCATACACAGTACAACCAGCCTGACAAGTTTCAGTTATAATAGATAAAAAGATTCACATAAAGTCCTAGAACAGTATTAGGTGTCAAGATGATGAAGTTCTAGAATATAGGTGAGGTTCAGTGAGGTGAGGTCTGGAGCCGATGACCAAGAAAGAATTCTTGAGACATCTTTGGTGCAAAATGGTGGTTTATTAAAGCACAGGGACAGGCCCCATGGGCAAAAAGAGCTGCTGCTGCCCCGGGGTTGTGAGGAGTGGAAGGTTATGTACCATGGGTTTGGGGGAAGTAAGGAAAAGGGAGGTTTCAATAGAACTTTCATAGGCTAAAGAGACCTACAAGATACCGGATACCATAGGCCTTGCCATTGTCAAGGTGTTCTGCCCTTTTTAGCAAGCTATTAAGATAGTTGGGAGATTCCTAAAGAATGTCACATATGTCCCACCCAGGAGTGGGGGTTGGGAGGAGGTTGCTAGGGGTCAGCCTTTTGCTTTGTCCTCAGCCAGCCTTCTGTTCCCTCATCAAAGAGGAGCTGTGGATTTGATGGCTACGGTGTTATGGTAAGCCTATCAACTGTATATCTCCACTCCTTTATTCAAGGGAAAAACTTAGAAAGCCATCTTTTACACCAAGTGACCCCATCCTACACCATCACTGACGCCACAAACAAAGGCAATGACTGATCCCATATCAGCCATTCCAAGTATGGCCAGAAACTCTAATGACAAGCAATCTAGACTAATCTAATTCTCCCTTTTGGAAATATGAACAGGGTAATGCAGAGAGAATCTTGAGAGATGAAATGGAGAAGATAATTTTAAAAATGCCATTACACAAAACTAAAGTCATGAGGAAATTATGGTCAAGAGAAAACTGTGATGATGAAAAACCAGAGAAGGTGGAGAGTGGGATGGAGAGAAAACACACACACACACACACACACACACACACATACAGTAAAAGAATAGAAAGCCAGTTTACAGGAAGAGAGAAAGAAAAGAGATCCTCTGAAAATTCCCTACTCTGATGTACAAGTCTCTGAAGTTCCTTTGGATTCTGAATTCTCTTCTAGTTCTATCTCTAAGTAGCCCAACACTACTATTTTTTTTTTAATTCTAGCAGCTCAGCACCACTGCTGATGTCAGAAAATAGTTCTTATAAACTCTATGGCCTTAAGGAAGTAAATTCACTTCCTTGTGCCTTATGTTCTCTTACTGTAATGAGGATAATATGTGTACCAATTATCTTCTTGCCTTGGGTATTGTGTAAGCACAAAGCCACCCAAAAAAGACTATATTTCCCAGCCACACTTACTGCCAGGTATGGCTATGTGACTAAGTTCTTACCAATGGCTTGTGAGCAAAGTGTTGTGTACCCTGAAATAAAATTCATTACTTTGAATTCACTCTTTTCTCTTCCCACAATCTGGAATGAAAACATGGCAGAAACCATGCACATGAGGACAATGTCCTAGAGTAGGGGCTGACAAACATTTTGTGTAATGTGCCATACGGTAAAAAGTTAGGATTTTGCAGTCCATAAGACCTCTGTCAAAACCACTCAGTTCTGCTGTTGTAGTGCTAAAGCAGCCATAAACAATATGTAATGGAATGATGGTGGCTGCATTCAAATAAAACTTTATTTATAAAAGCAAACAGCAAGATAGATTAGGCCTGCCAGATGTAATTCATCAATCTCTTCTCTAGAGGATGCTGAAACAATGGAAGGTACCTGGATCCTTAAACTACCTTACCTTATGGAGCACGACTGCACAACCTGCCAAAACTACCTATACTTAAATGAGAGAAAAAAAAAGGGAGGAGAGAGGGAGATAACAGAAGGGGTGAAAGAGGGTGGAAGAAGGAAGGAGAGAGAGAGAGAGAGGGAGAAATTGAGAAATGGAGAGATTTCCATTTAACTTAAGTCATTATGTTTTGGGAACCATTATAGTAGCATATCCCTTACCTTAACTAATACATCTCTCTTCCTGAGATCCGGTTTTCAACCATTTTCTGGGTCCCAACTAACACAGGTCTTTGTTATAAATTATCCACTACTTAAGGTACCTTGAATGAGCCATTCACAACCAAAAGAACCTAGTCAGTTATTTTAGTCTTGTGAAAAAAGCTGTTGGTATTTTGATGGGGATTGCATTGAATCTGTGATTGGTTTGGTTGGTATGGCATTATAACAATATTAATTATTCTAATCTGTGAGCATCAAATATCTTTCCATTTGTTGTATTGTGTTATTATGTTGTCTTTAATTTCTTTCATCAATGTTTTCAGAGTACAGATATTTTACCTCTTTGGTTAAGTTTATTCCTAGGTATTTTATTATTTTGGTGCAACAATTAAATTAGATTTTTTTAAATTTCTACTTCTGCTACTTTATTATTTTGTAGGCGGAGACTTTACTGAATTCATTTATCAGTTCTAATACTTTTTGGTGACGTTTTTATGGTTTTCTGATAGTCATCTGCAAATAGTGATGGTTTTACTTCTTCACTAATTTGGATGCTTTTTATTTTTCCTTCTTGTCTGACTGCTATAGTTAGGACTTCCAGTGGACAGTTCCAGTGAAATAAAAGTGGATATCCTGATCTTGCCCCTGATCTTACAGAAAAAAACTGTAAGGCTGCTGTTACCAATTAACACTAAAAAATAGTTGATGGTCACATAAGCTAGATCCTGTCATGGCCTCCAAGCAGAATAATCTTCTCACTGCAGACCTCCACGTATAAATATTACCACCTAACATACTTCTTGGGGGAAGAGGCAACATATAATGGCAGAAGTACAGATCAAAAAGCCAATCAATGGATTGCTGAGTGACAGTGAGAACTAAGACTAGACACTATCTCTTTATAATGGCACCAACTCATATTTTTGATGAATCAGGGTTACAGAGAGCTGCTCATTAATTTACTAATGAAGTTTTCAAGCTTTTCAATATGGTCACTTTTTGGCAGAATCATTTCAGTTTAGCTGGTCTAGCCCTTGTTTATAGGGACAATAAATTTAGGGGAAGAGGCTGTGTAAACAGGGCCTATTCCAAATTTTACCTACTTTTTCAAGCTCTGCTCTTCCATTTCTCCTTTTCTTTCAGTTGATGGACCTTACCTCCAACTTAAATTACAAAATGGAAGCCATTTTGACTTCCAGTCTCCAAAACTAACTTAAACTGTGTCTGTCCCCAACTTTTTCTCCTTCCCTACTCTTATAATAAAAAAGATGTCCCTACTTTTTTTAGCATTTCCTTCGGAGCTCTGGACCCCAATCCCTTCTGGGTATTTATCTTACTTCTTTCTTTATCCCTCTTATTCCTCGATATTTAAAATCTCCCTCCCATTTTCTTTTTTTTAAATTAACATATATTATTTGTTTCAGGTGTACAGGTCTATGATTCATCAGTCTTACACAATTCACAGCACTCACATACCCTCCCCAATGTCCATTGCCCTGTCACCCCATCCCCCCATCCCCTTCCTCTTCAGCAACCCTCAGTTTGTTTCCTGAGATTAAGAGTCTCTTATGGTTTGTCTCCTTCTCTGCTTTCTTCTTGTTTCATTTATCCCTCCCTTCCCCTATGATCCTCTGTCTTGTTTCTCAGATTCCTCAGATCAGTGAGATCATATGATAATTGTCTTTCTCTGATTGACTTATTTTGCTTAGCAATACCCTCTAGTTCTATCCACATTGTTGCAAACGGCAAGATTTCACTTTTTGATGGCTGCATAGTATTCCTGTGTGTGTGTGTGTGTGTGTGTGTGTGTGTGTGTGTGTGTGTATTATATAAATATAATCACTTCTTCTTTATCCATTCATTTGTTGATGGACATCTAGGTTCTTTCCATAGTTTGGCTATTGTGGACATTGCTGCTATAAATATTCAGGTGCATGTATCTCTTTGGATCACTACATTTGTATCTTTAGGGTAAATACCCAGTAGTGTAATTTCTGGGTTGTAGGGTAGCTATATTTTCAGCTTTTTGAATGACCTCCATACTGTTTTCCACAGTGGCTACACCAGCTTGCATTCCTACCAACAGTGTAGGAGGGCTCTTCTTTCTCTGCATCCTCGCCAACACCTGTCATTTCCTGACTTGTTAATTTTAACCATTATGAGTTGGTGAGGGCTAGTATCCAAAATGTATAAAGAATTTATCAAATTCAACACCCAGAGAACAAATAATCCAATCAAGAAATGGGCAGAAGGCATGAACAGACATTTCTGCTAAGAAGATAGCCACATGGCCAACAGCCACATGAAAAAGTGCTCAACATCACTCAGCATCAGGGAAATACAAATCAAAACCACTGTGAGATACCACCTCACTCCCTTCCATTTTCAAAAAGTTCCCCAGGGTATGAGCAGAAGTGGAACATAGCTGACTAGAAGGAAACTGGACTGAATATCCAGCAGGCCAAGAAAGTTTCAGGAGGTATCTTAGGTCTAGAAAGGTAAGCAGAGATATCAAGTAGTACAAATAATACAGAACAGTCCAGAATAGCAAAATACTTAAATTCCAGGTCAGAGTATTTGATTAGTCTTAGTAGCACTAGCAAACAGGACTAGTGGAAAGGGCAGTCTATTGGCCCTCTGTCCTTTTTCCACTACATGCTGTGAGTTGGTGGCTCTAATTCCACAGGTGTTGATAACAGTCAGAAGAGATAAAGACTTGAAAATGAGTTCTGCTTCAGAATAGGAGTGAGGAGAGGCAGGAATTTTCACCAATTTCTTATTGACAAATTCTGATGATCAAAAGGAAGGCTTGCAAGAATCCTAGTCCTGACAAGTGTGCATGCCCATAAGTCTTTGATATGTATTGCTTAGCTACATATGGTTTATATAATCATAAAGAGTAATCTTTTCCACAGAGCTGCATATGAGGTTCCTCCTAAACGCAAATATGCTTAATATCCCCAACAGGGTGAGGACAGCTGGAGATATAAAAAATGAAAGGCAATTTTAGTTTTGGCAAGATTGGCTAGACAGTTCTTTCAGAATCATTATGAGCTATTAATGCCTGCACTAAAGAAAAAATCCACAGAATCCAAACTTTTGCTACTTAATTAGAACGCATGGAAGCTGCTCTAATATTGAGCACCAATACTATGAAGGCAGAGCTAAATCAGAAAAAAAAGGTGCCCACATTACAACTCTAAAAACAAGGTGATTCAATGTTCTAAGGCTTAATTAACACTTTCAAAAAACGGAAATTTTCTCCAGTAAAAGGACAATCTGTATTCATTTCTGCCACAAGGTGCTTCTCATAAAAAAAGTGAATCCTCTGAATATAGGAAATTTAAATATATGATTAAAGAACAGCTCACACAACTGCATGCTTTATTCCAGCCATGATATCTCCATGTGCCTGTCCCTTTCTACAAATGCTCCTCAATGATGGTGACCCATCATGCAGCAAACCATTGACTAATATCCAGTACTTGACAAGTGACTTTAGGATGAGGGTTAGTTACTTAAGTATCTAATGTCCTGTGCACATTTCAGACCCTCTACAGATAGCCTATGCAAACCTACCAGCCTCTCAAGTATGGCCTTGAAAAATAAACCTGGTGTGTATAGAAGGAAGAGACAGTTCTAAGTAGGAGTAAAAGAAAGAGGAAAGGCACAGAGAGAGCAATGAGATATTAAAAAGTTATCTAGGGGCGCCTGGGTGGCTCAGTGGGTTAAGCCGCTGCCTTCGGCTCAGGTCATGATCTCAGAGTCCTGGGATCGAGCCCCACATCGGGCTCTCTGCTCAGCGGGGAGCCTGCTTCCTCCTCTCTCTCTGCCTGCCTCTCTGCCTGCTTGTGATCTCTCTCTGTCAAATAAATAAATAAAATCTTTAAAAACAAAAGTTATCTAGCCAACCTTGTCAATTTTTCCAGTGATTCAGTTGTTTCTTATCACATATACCATGGCAGGAGAATGCTCATGTTCAGCATTGGATGATGTTAATATAGAAATAGAAAAGATGTGTGTTTACACTCTATGCATTCTTCAAATGGCTCAAAGAGTCTGGCAAAGACCGCCTCTACTGTAACAATACAATCTTCCCACAGAATTTTGTTCTAAACTCTGTTATACCTACAAGTGAATTTTATTGTAATTTTTTGTGTGTATCTCTCCTATTGCGAAAGATAGTGCATATCTCCAGATATGGGTTATATCTTTTTCATCTCCGTCTTTTTAGTGCCTAGACTATTTCTGCTGAATGAATTAGTGAATAAATTAATGTCATTTGCCCCATCTTTATAAAAAGGAAACAGAGGAACCATTCATTTAATAGACTTCCCTAAAACAAGGAGTAAGTTAATATTAATAGAGCTTCAGGATAGTAATGTTCTAACCAGTAATACATAAAAAAGGGAGCAAAATTCTATTACGAACTTATGGAGTGTGGCCCTGGCCCAGCTGTTTTGCCAGTTAACTAAGCATTGGTTTCTTTGGTAAAATAGGGCCATCTGGTACGTGAGAAGACCTAGCTGTTCAGTTCCTTGTTCTGTCAGGATGAATGGTTCTGTCTCCTCAATGTATCATTACCATTCAGACACAGGTGACTCACACAGATTGCCACTAAAAAACACAGAGATAGAGGTCAAGACCCAGTCTTGTCTTACCTATTTTGGAACAGAATTCAGGGTCTCGGAACAGCAGTGATATCCTTGTTTCAACTCTTACTGGCAAAACTAATTCCTTTCTAGAGACTCAATACAAATGTTTACAACTCGTTTGAGAGAAAATGTTTACAACTTTTTGGGGGGCTTTTAAAAAATTCTAAAGCCTAATCAGTAGGTTTTTTTTTTTTCCATACTGATTAGGCTCTGGTATAGGACAATAGAGGAAAAAAACTAACAGGGAGGGGATTAGGGGAAGAAGGTTTCACGAAGAAGCTAGGCCCTGAGGTGGCAAAAGGCAGCATCTGCTTTAAGAAATGTGGTGTACATGGATACCATTGTAGAGTTCTGCTAAAATGGTTGATATCATACTTCAACCTTATTAATTAAAAGCTAGTGAATATCTTAGACCACTATAATTGCAGATCTTACAATCTACCAATCTTTGTAGGGCAAATATGCAAAAGAGACTACTATTCTTGCACTTCACTTTCCAAACTTTTAAATCCCTCTACATCTGAACCTTAACCAATTACAAATGACCCAGGGCCATTGTGTTGTCACACCACCACTCTCCTGAGGAAAAGGCATAGAAAGCAGGCTGTTGGATTATCTTTCTGTCAGTGCTTGGCTCTACTCCAAGACACATTTCCTAATTCTATTTATTAGGGACAGAGAGCTATGAGCAAATGTTGCACTTCACCAAACAAGAAGTAAAGGTCTTCCCCTGAGGGGGCTTCTTATCTAAATAAAACTAAAGGGAGCCATAGGAATTGATAAACATTTCATCTGGCTGCTTTCACTGAAGATGCCAGAACCAGGGATTTCTAAGAAGATAAACGAACACGAAAAGGAAATCTTAAAACATGGGTAGAGTGAAGAAAAGACATGAGTATATATGATGTCATTAAAACTCATTGCAGACCTCAAGCTGCTTAAGACAGATTGGCTGAGTTAAAGAAAAGAGATACAAGATTTTTTAATGACCTATACACTACCACTTGGGGCTTGTGCAGTAGCTTGGCAACTTTGAGATAAGACTGGAGCTAATGAATTGGCTGTCATAAACACTGTTCTGTTTGAAGTATAGTCATGCCATCTCTAATGTCACTACTGGCTTGCTGACAGAGAAACTCAAATATATTTAGGGAATATTTTGGTATAAACATCTTCAGCAAGGTCCTTGGAGATACTGGAATGATTTATTAACAGGTCACATGTAAGAAAGTGTTTGATGAGAAAAAAAAAAAGAAATAGTCAAATACAATTCCAAATAAACATTTATTGCATTAAGCTTAGAATCCATTTCTCCCTCAAGGCAATTATCCTTGGATAAATGAGTTACTAAATAATAAATAAATAAATAAATAAATTATCAGTCAATTCTTCCTATAGACTTATTTCATGAAAGCAAATTATTGTGACTCTTAATCATAATCCATTATCTACACAAAAATTTGAAAACTGAAGGTGCCTGGGTGGCTCAGTCATTAAGTGGCTGCCTTTGGCTCAGGTCATGATCCCAGGGGTCCTGGGATCAAGTCCCACATCAGGCTCCCAGCTCTGTGGAAAGCCTGCTTCTCTCCCTCTCCTGCTCCCCCTGCTTGTGTTCCTTCTCTGTCTCTCTCTGTCAGATAAATAAATAAAATCTTTTAAAAATTTGAAAACTGTAGATATTATCAGATAAATTCATTCTCATAAATAAATGTAGCAAATTATAGATAGCATAGGGAACAAAAGCCAAGTCATGGGCAGTTGGGATGGGTTTGACTTATTAATGTAGTTCTTTTCAAATATATTTTAAATACCTTTGAGCCCATTACCATCTGTGTGTATTCTTTTAATGAGCTTTGGCCTCCAGGAAGGTCAGTCACTTAGCATTGATTAGTTAGATGGAGACTGCTTAATTTCCAAGCCATTAATGAGGCAAATTCTCTCATTAGGTTGAATCTTCCTCTTGTTGGTGTAGTAATCTATTAATGAAACTTTAGCATATCATGGTGAAGCCTGCTTACAAATGAAGCCAAAACATGGCACAGAAACTCATCATGAGCCATACTGGCAGTGTTAGGGCACTTGGATGTAACTGATAATAAGTAACAGACACTGATAACCTTTTGGGGAGTTTCCTTTGCATTTTTCCACCCATGTTTTCTTTTATTTGGTGGGGAGTATACTCTTCTAGGAGTGGCCCTTCTCAAAGAACTAGCTCTGGGTATCTTGCCCCATCCAATTATCGGGAAGTTACCTTAGGGGCTGTACACTGTGCTGTCCTCCTGGTAGTTCTACCTCTTCCCAGCCTCTCAAATAGTCCCAGAGGACTCAGAGAATTAGGGAAGCAAGTACAACATTTGGTTTAAAAGCTCAGTTAATGTGCCCACAGTTGTGATTGCCTTTGTTACAGGAAATGTGCCACAGATCACAACTGAATTTGTAATCCTGCTTGGTAGCAATGAAAATATGTTCCATGTGTTAGAAGTAGGACCATGTGAAGGAATATATATAACATCACCACTGTCTTACATAAAAACCTGCCAACACATATTTACTGTATACTCACTCTGTGGTTTTGGATTTGCAGGCTCAGCACCCATAAAGGTATTTCCTTCCAGCTCTGTGAAAAAAGTTGATGGTATTTTGATAGGGATTGCCTTGAATGTAAAAATTGCTTTAGATAGCATAGACATTTTAACAATATTTGTTCTTCCAATCCATGAGCATGGACTATCTTTCTATTTCTTTGTGTCCTCTTCAAATTTCTTTCTTCAATGTATATTTTACAGTTTTCAGAGTATAAGTCTTCCATCTCTTTGTCTAGGTTTAGTCCTAGTTATTATATTATTTTTGGTACAACTGTAAATGGGACTGATTCCTTAATTTCTCTTTCTGCTGCTTCATTATTGCTTTATAGAAATCCAACAAATTTCTGTACATTGATTGTGTATGCTGTGGCTTTACTGAATTCAATTATGAGTTTTAGAAATTTTGGAGTGGAGTCTTATAGGCTTTCCACATAGAATATCACGTCGTCTGCAAAGAGGGAGAGTTTGACTTCTTCTTTGTCAATCCGGATGCCTTTTGTTTCTTTTGTCTGATTGTTGAGGCTAGGACTTCTAGTACTATGTTAAACAACAGTGGTGAGAGTGGACATCCCTGCTGTGCTCCTGACCTCAGGAGAAAAGATCTCAGTTTTTCACTACTGGGAATGATATTCACTGTGGGGTTTTATAAAATTTGTGTAGAACCAGAAAAGACCCCAAATAGCCAAAGGAATGTTGAAAAGAAGACCAAGCTTGGTGGTATCATAATTCTGGACTTCAATCTATATTACAAAGCAAAAATTATCAAGACAGTATGGTACTGGCACAAAAACAGACACATGGATCAATGGAACAGAATAGAGAACCCAGAAATGAAACCTCAACTCTATGGTCAACTAAACTTTGGCAAAGCAGGAAAGAATACCCAATGGAAAAAAGACAGTCTCTTCAACAAATGATTTGGGAAAATTGGACAGCCTCATGCAGAAGAATGAAACTGGACCATTTTATTACATCATACACAAAATTCAAAATAGATGAAACACCAAAATGTGAGATAGGAATTCATCAAATATCTTACAGGAGAACACAGGCAGCAGCTTCTGTGATCTCAGGTGCAACAACTTCTTGCCAGACACATCTCTAAGGTCAAGGGAGACAAAGGCAAAATGAACTGTAGGGATTTCATCGAGATAAACTCTTTGGTACAACAAAGGAACCAGTCAACAAGACTGAAAGACAACCTACAGAATGGGAGAAGATATTTGTGAATTTCTTATCAGATGCAGGGTTAGTATCCAAAATCTATAAAAAGCTTATCAAACTCAACACCCAAAAAAACAAATAGTCTATCCAAGAAATTGGCAGGAGACATAACAGACATTTCTCCAAAGAAGATAAACAAATGGCCAACAGACACATGAAACAATGTTCAACATCACTTGGCATCAGGGAAATACAAATCAAAACCACAATGAGATCCCACCTCACACCAGTCAGAATGCTAAAATTAACAACTCAGGGAACCACAGGTGTTGGCAAAGATGCAGAGAAAAGGGAACCCTCCTACGTTGTTAGTGAGAATGCAAGCTAGCACAGCCACTCTGGAAAAGAGTATGGAGATTCCTCAAGAAGTTGAAAACTGAGCTACCCTCTGACCCATCAGTTGCATTACTGGGTATTTAACCCAAAGATACAAATATAGTGATCTGAAGGGACACATGTACCTCCATGTTTATAGCAGCAATGTCCACAATAGCCAAATTATGGAAAGTGCCCAGGTGTCCATCAACAAATGAATGGATAAAGAAGATGTAGGGTGTGTGTGTGTGTGTGTGTGTGTGTGTACACAATGAAATACTACTCAGCCATTAAAAAAAATGAAATCTTGCCATTTGCAACCACGTGTATGGAACTAGAGGGTATTATGCTAAGTGAAATAATTCAATCAGAGAAAGACATTTATCATATGATCTTACTGGTATGTGAAATTTAAGAAACAAAACAGAGGATCATAGGGGAAGGGAGGGAAAAATAAAACAAGATGAAATCAGAGAAGGAGACAAATCTTAAGAGACTCTTAGTCATAGGAAACACACTGAGGGTTGCAGGAGGGGTGGGCATGGGAGGATGGGATAACCAGGTGATGGACATTAAGAGGGACATGTGATGTAATAGGCACTGGGTATTATATAAGACTGATGAATCACTGAACTCTACTTCTGAAACTAATAATATACTATATGTTAATTGAGTTTAAATTAAAAGTAATTAGGACTGAATGAATAAATAAATTGTATTTCCTTCTTTTGTGGGCTTTCAGGCCTAGTGTGAAGGTCAGATGTTACCAGACTCATGTGGGACCTGAACTTCATGGCCTAAGAAAGCCTTCCCACAGGTATGGCTAATCAAGAAAAAAAATGTAGTGCATTATTTTGCTCTGTTATTTTGCTTTGAACTAGAACTTTTAAAACGTTTAAAGCTAAGCATTTTAAAGAATTCTTTTAATTATATTATAAAACTTTAAACATTAAAGAATATTATATAAAATGTTAAAAATAGTAAATGAAACATTAAATGATTTTAAAAGATTATTAATTTAAAAATATAAAAGCCAGGTATTGTTCTAACCACCACTCAATTGCTATCAATCAATGCTGACTCTAATTCTAGCTTTCCCTTCAAAAGTGATCTGGTTCAAATAAGAAAGAAAAATCCTAAATAGGAAGAGATTATATCAAAAATATTAAATTATTCAATAGCAACCCAACTATAAAATAGCAGGCCAGTAGCACTAAGAATCATATTCATTTTTTCTTTCATTCAGCCAAATATCCCTATCATGAGCCAGGCACTTCATTAAGTACTGGGGTGCAGCACTAGTGTACAGACATGGTCTTTGTTCTCACAGGTCCAGAGTCCAGTGGGAAGATAGTCATTAGACAAATAAACATTGTGATAAACGATCTGAACGAAGAGAACAGGCTATTTCATGAGTCTCCTGAAGTTAATAATACATGTTATTGTATCAAAGGCTCTGAAAGTTCTACTGTACAGAAACCTCTTCAATTTTAACCCAGGAAAACTGGACACCCCTAATTTTCAGGGGTGGTTAGTGACATTCCCTCTGAGAGAGTAGCATTTAAGCAAAGAGATGAAGGGTGAGTAGGAGTATCAAGACAGGTGAAAGGACTTTCCAGATAGTAGAAATAGAATATGCCCTAAAGAGGAATTAGCCTGGAATACCAGAAGAACAGACAGTGTAGCTGCCTCGGAGATTGCCTGGGGCTGGGTGGGAGGAAGGGAGAATGGTAAGTAATGAGGCTGCAGAGATTGGCAAGATTTAGTTTGAACAGAGATTTGTAGGCCACAGTAAGGTGTTAGAGTTGTATTCTGAGTATGATGGAAGTTTTAACAGGTTTTCAGTAAAACAGAAGTGCAATGCAGTTTTGTTTTTGTTTGTGGGTTTAGGATCACTGGCTGCAGCATGGACAGTGGTTTAGAGGAAAATGAGAAATGATACTATTTAACTCCATGGTCACAAACTTAGTTTTTATAATTTGGAAAGAAATAAAAAATTGTGTTCTGAAATATGTCAGTCTAATGGAGTCTGAGTCTATGGGTCTAATAACAGTAGAATATTGACTTTTTTTGGTGTTTATTATGGAATCCATCAGTACTGTTATACAAATTTCACAGTTTTTTTGAAGCTGGTAATAACTACTTTGTATGATGAGAACACTAGAAGTAGTTATAGTATAATGATGCTTTAAATGAAAAAGCAATCTGCTTTAATCTCTAACCACTGAAGTAAGATTAGTAAATACACTTTATGGCAAACTTTGTTTTATTAATGAGAAGACACTGTGGTCTTTTAAAAGTATAAAAATCAAAGGACAAACAGTACAAATAAAGTTGTTATAAAGTGGTCAATTTACTTCCTATTCTTTTCTTAAATAATAAAATTTCTATATAAAGAAATGTGTGGAGAAAAAGAAGGGATGTTTGGCGATCAGTTAGAAGTCTACTACAATAATCTTGGTGATGGATGATGGTGGCTTGGACGTAAAGAGATTAGGGGCACCAATCCAGTTCTCCAGGGAACAGATATAAAATCACAAGTTGTTTTAAGATTAAGTATTGTGCGTTACTTGGGGACAAGACAAAGGCCAGGGCAAAGACCGAACATGGTCCAATTTTTAAGGGTAATAAGCATGGATTCCACAAGAAATCTATAGGACAGCATGTCCCAAAGAGTGTTCATCTCTCCAGGTATTCTTTGAAAAAAAAAAAAAAAAAAAAGGTTTTCATGCTCCAATACACTTGAGACAGCAGCCTACTCCAAGTCCCTCCTGGAGTTCTTAATTAGTTCTTAATTAGCATATTGAAGGTTCTGAGAAGTCCTGCAATAAAGAAACCCCCTTAATTTTTTTACCCAGTATTTTCAAACTTTTTTGGCCACAAAATCCTTTGTTCTATGTAACACCTACTATAGGGTTGTTACAAGCATTAAAGATCTTCTGCATTGAGTGATAAACACAAAATCTGGCACATGGTGAAATACTGAATAAGTGTTAATTTTAACAGTTATTGTTGGAATCATCAGTTTTGTTGCTTCCAGAGACAAGTCATAACAGTTAGGACAAGATTTGAGGAGCATCAATTCCCCTAACTCCTTGAGAACTTTGGTTTTTGTGCTGGGAGAGTATAGGCCCAACTGTTCAGTTCTGCCTTGCCTATTCAGCAACTCTGGGGATGTGTTTTAGGTAAGCCAGGAGGGCTTCATCCTCAGTATGAACAGAGAAACTGTCAGAGTTAAAAGGCTTGGGGAAGGGAACCTTGAAAACCAGCCCACATCTTCTGTACCTTTTTCAGAAAGCTAACAAGGACCCTTACCTACATGGACCCATCTACCTAGTGATTTTACCCTTCCCTAAAAACTATAGGTCATGAGTGTTCAAATCTCAGAGCAAACAAATTCTAAAGTACTCAGCCAAACTTCCAGTTCCTTTTAGATCATTGTTATTTTTTTTAAGTAGGATGTCATTATTTTTATTTTATTTTATTTTATTTTTACTATTTTATTTATTCATTTGAGAGACAGAGAGAGCACAAGCTGGGGGGAAGGGCAGAGAGAGAGGGAGAAACAGGCTTGCTGCTGAGCAGGGAGCCTGATGCATGGCTCCATCCCAGCATTCTGGATCATGACCTGAGTCAAAGGCAGATGCTTAACTGACTGAGCCACACAAGCCCCCCAAGTGGAATGCCATTCGTGGAAATTTTTGGTGCCAAAATAAAAAGTGCCTTCTCTTACCTCCTTTTAAAGTATTTTCTAACTTGCTACACAAAATTTAATAAGCTTTCAAGTTATGCTTTAAAGGGCTCTATTCACTGAGATGCCTGGCTGGCTCAGTCTGTTGGATGGTTGACTCTTGGTTTTGCCTCAAGTTCTGATCTCGAGGTCCTGGGAGCAAGCCCTGCATCAGGCTCCCCATTCAGCTGGGAGTTGGCTTCAGAATTCTCTTTCTCTCTCTGCTCCTAACCACCCCCTCATTCTCTAAAATAAATAAATAAGTCTTTAAAAAATAATTTAAAAAGACCTCTACTTGCCAAGAGTGAAAAATAAGGCCAGTGTTTATATATACGCTCAGTTACATCTTACATTATTATGTAATCTTTTACAAAATGGCATCATTACCTCATGACATCTTAAATACTAAAAATAAAAAAAAACAGGTGAGCGAAAAACAAGGCCAGTGTGTGTGTGTGTGTATGTGTGTATCCTCAGTTACATCTTACATTATTATGTAAATAATCTTTACAAAATGGCATCATTATCTCATGACATCTTAAATACTTAAAAAAAACAGGTAACTACTAGTTATGGAAAAGGAGAGGAGTGAAATAAGAAAAATAATAAAACCTACTGCCTAGTGCTACCTTTTAAACTCATACATAAAATGTTTTCTGTGTCTAGAAAAGTAGAACAAAAAGCCCCTCCTTAGGACTGCTATCATTTTTATTTTGTCTAAATTAACTAAGCAAATTTTGATCTCAGGAATACAACAGCAGCAGCAGCAATAAAACAACTTGCCATCGACTGAATATCAAGTATAATGTACCAAGCCCTGTATGGGTGCTCTTTCTACATTTGTTTTCTCCAGTTCTCTTATGGCGATTCTTAATAAATTACTTTATTATACAGATAAGCACTTGTGATTTGGTAATGTACTTGAGGTTCCATAGATAGTTACCTATGGCATATATTGAACTTAAACCCAGATGGGTGTGGTTCCAGAGCAAGGCCTCTTTCTAATGCCTCTTCCTGAGTAGTTACCTAATCTGGCTGCATAGGTGCCTATGATACAAAGAAACAATGCATGCATATTGCATAGGTGCAAATGAATAAAAGTGTATCTTAGAGCAAGAAGAAAACAAGTTTTCACACTTAAGCTTGAATAGAGCAGTAATAATTTCCTACTGCTCCATTAGTCCTGGAAGCCTTCTTAAAAGCAGAAGACTGGGGGTAATGTCTAAGTGGATATTCAAGGTTACTCCAATTCTAAAGGAATCAGAAGGGAATATTCTTTTACCTCTTGTGTGTGCCTGAAAAACAAGTGAGTATTAAATTCATAATTTTTAATACTTTATTTGTTTGACAGAGAGAGAGAACACAAGTAGGCAGAGAGACAGGCAGAGAGAGAGGGGGAATCAGGCTCCCCACTGAGCAGAGAGCCCGATGTGGGGCTCGTTCCCAGGACCCTGGGATCATGACCTGAGCCGAAAGCAGAGGCTTAACCCACTGGGCCACCCAGGCACCCCTTAAATTCATAATCATTAACAAATAAGCCTAAAAGCTTGAATTCCACATAGCAGTTATTATTTGCTTTCCTTCCTCTTTCTCATTCTGTTCACTTTAAAATGGTTTTAAATGTTTTTGAGCCAAAGAATGCTGATCTTTGAGCTAAAGAGGAAAATAGGAGCTATTTTGGTTGCCAAAAGTGAGAATCCATAACTCCAAAAACAGTGCTGCCCTCACTCTTGGGGAATATCAGAGTGTGGAAGCTGTACTGTCAGGTGACCTTTAAATGCAATCCATCCCTATAGGCAACCCAAGTTGCATTTCATTAAAACAAAGTAAAATAAAGCAATTTTTGGTGAGTTCTCTACCATGCCTAGATCCCTAACTTTTGACGCTTTATAAATGAACAACGTCACAACACCTGTACTGCTAATCATCCCCTCCTGCAAGTTTCAACAAGAATCCTGAAGCATTTGCTGCTTTGTTCCTGTAAGGTCAAACCACAGAAGATCTTCAAATGACCCTAAAGATCAGGGCAAAGCTCCAGTCATACCTTGGCATTTTCTAGTAAAGGCCTCCAACTAGCTCAATGGAAGGTTGTATTAGTATTGTACAGTGTTCTTGCAGTAGGAGATTGGAACCAGTGGTGGAATATATGTGTGGGCTTGTGGAAATTTGATGCTGGTAAACTTCACCTCTGCCATTGATTTACCATGTGACCCTGGGCCAGCTCACTAGTTCCTCCTTGTACCTCTGGCTTCTCATCTGTGAAGCTAGAATGAGAGCAGTGACCATTCACATGACCCCTAAATGACTGTGCAAATGAAATTGCTACACATAGTCACTGCTAAATAGTAATAAAATCTAAGAAAAAAGCAGGTCATTTTCACTGAAAAACCCATCACACTTTGAACCACAGATCAGTGAGTACCAGAAAATAAAAAACGCATTTCAGATCACAATGTATTTTCCCCTTTCCTGGTCTATCTCTAGAGTACCATATGTCTTCCTGTCAGCCTGTTAAGAGCACTAATCATGCTTCCTATAGTGAAGGATTGATTGGGTTTGAAAGGATGAGCAATAATAAAATGATAAAATGTACACTCTGGGGGTGACTGTTACTTTGATCAATTTAGCTTTCAGTATATAGGCACGCAATCATTTATAGGAAGTCCAGCTCTAGGCCTTGGGATAGAGGTGGGAGAAGGAGGGTATGTTAACAAAACTCCATACAGTCCTCCCCAGAACTCTTTATCCCCTACCACAATCTCCACAAGAAGGAAAAATAGCCTCTTCTCCTTCTACCATGTGCATAATTTTCACTCCTTAATCTAAAGCTACTGCTGCGTTGATCCAAGTAGAGGCAGCCAGGTGGCAAACTAGATAGTCCCTTACAGCAGTTGATTAGATTGTTGCGTAGTCAATTCAATCAGCAACAGCAAAAGCCAAGAATACTAAACTGTGAAGCTGTAGATAGAATCATTTTGACTACCTTAACAACTCAACTACAGCTACCATGCACTCTCATGTCAATGAATATATTTTTCAAACAAATCTTTCAAGGAAGTACAGCATATCAAACAAATAAGAGTGGGGACACTGTGGTTGGAGTGGGGTGGTTGAACCCAGAGTGGCCCTCATTCTGCATCTGTCTGAACCCTGTATTAGACCCTGAAGCATTTCCAGAGAATCTCTAGGGATTCACAGAACACAATTTGAGAAGAATTTTGACCTAGCCCAAGCCCCTCATCATTTTTTTAGATGAGAATACGAAGGCCCAAAGAGAAAAAAAATTACTTAACCATAGGCTCATAGATTGTAACACTGCCAGGACTAGAATCCAAACAAGTCAGGTTTCTGTCCCATGGGTACAGCTATGCTGGGAAAGGAGGAAAGTGGGAAGGACTATGTACTGGCCCAGCATATGGGAAGTACAAAGCTCAAAGACTGAAGTACACATCAAGTGAAAGCTAGATATGCAGCAGAGTATTTCTTTTCCATCATCCTGATCTCTTCTTAGCAGATCATAGCTAGCTCTTTACAGAAGCAATACCAGGCCAAACAATTCCACATGGCACTTGGCAATTAGCAGCTATAAGAGCAAGAAGTCACATTTGAATTTGGCTCACACTACAAAGACAGTCTTAAAAAACTAAATATCTGAGGAGATAGGGTAATATGTATTTATTTATAGAAAATTCTCACTTAACTGGAATACCAATAGGAATGCACAAATAACCAGATTACCTTCCTTCCCCTGCTCCATAGGTTTGAATAACTATTAACATGATAGTAACTGTAAGACACTGTAATGTCTCGTAGGATCTTCCAAACCCTTAAATATATTCATATATTCATTAATCCAGTGACTATTTATTAAGTACCTACTATTTCTTAAGCCCTGACCAGGCACTAGGGAAACTAAGTGATTTTTGGTTGTCCACTGACAGTCCAATTCGATGATAGTCTTCATCGAATGAGAGTTTAGCTGAAATGTGAATATGAGAATGATAAAGGCAAGAGTGAGGGCACGAGACAAAAGGATCTCTAGGGATTTCAAGAGCTAACATCCCATGATTCCATGACTCTATTTTGTTAATTGACTATATATGTGTAATATAATAATGAGACTATTTTGAATCCAAAACAAGAAACAATATGAAAAATAAAACAATTGAATTTAAATTCTGAATGAGTATTTTCCTTTAGTCACTAAAGTAGTGGCGAACCTTCTATTTTACCCACTAGCACTATTTTAAGCCCTATTATAATTTTAAAGTTTTTTCCTTTTCATTGTGTCTCCATACCCAGTTTATTGCTTTACAATTATAACATGATTTTTACTGAAAATGAACTACTTCACTGATCTAAACAATAAGATAACTTGATGTAGATGCAAATGTATGTTAACTATTTTAAAGAAGCAAATTACTCTCAAAGGTTAGGTCAAAACTGTAGTTATTTATATCATGCCATGAGTTCTGAAGGGAATTTTCAAATAATATATGAAAAAAATGTTGTGGGTAGTGACAACAAAATTGAAATAACTATATATCCTCACAGATGACAAAGTTGAAAATGACAATGCCTGCCTTGATATTTAAGGATGGTCATTCTGGTCACTTACCAAGAGACCTCTTTCCTTCTATTCATTCTTCCCCAGGAAGGACATATGCCCAACACATAATTAACAATGGGGATGAAAAATACAAGATGAAAGGCAAGTCAGCAGAAAAGCCCATGCAGTCTTGGTGTACCACAGAAGCAGGATCCTAAGCCCAAGGGTGGAAACAGAATTTGAAGGAAAATCTGTCTTAGAGAAATAAACCTCTAACCTACACAGAACATGATTTTCTTAATTTAAAAGAAAGTTTCTTCAAATGTAACCTAAATCTTAAATCATCTATACCTCTTTGAATACAGAAGATAACTCCTCTTCATCAAAGATATCTCATTTCTTCCAACTCATTCAATCTTTAGACTTCTTTATTCCAAGGTAAAACATACTTCTTTTAGTATTTCATCCCAGAACCCATTTTTTCCCCTTTCATCATCTTTAAAAGACTAGACCTACCTTCAGCTGACCGATATAGATTTGTCTCAGATCACACTTACATATTCCAGGGTGTAGTGTTCTTCCTTTCTTCACAACAAAAGCCAAGGTCACCAAGGAACAATAGCATATTTGCCTAGTGAACATGAGGGGGGCCTGTGCTTACTGTACTTTGTGTAATAAAATTACTGATGTGTTATGAACTTTATTTTAATAATATGGCTAAACAAAATATGCAATTAAAATTTTAAATTAGGGGAGCCTGGGTGGCTCAGTAGGTTAAGCCGCTGCCTTTGGCTCAGGTCATGATCCCAGGTCCTGGGTTCGAGCCCCACATCGGGCTTTCTGCTCAGCAGGGAGCCTGCTTCCTCCTCTCTCTCTGCCTGCCTCTCTGCCTACTTGTGATTTCTCTCTGTCAAATAAATAAATAAAAAAATCTTTAAAAAAAAATTTTTAAATTAAGTGTTTCTAAGTTTGATATTATAAATTAGATATATAATTTGGTATGAGAATATATGATATGCTATATTAAATTTATTAAGGGAGTATTATATGTGAGGGGGAAATTCGCTGATGAATCAAAAAAGAAAAAGATAAATTTAAAAGCTTTTCATATAGAACAAGATAAGATAGAACTTAATAAAATTAAATTGGATACATCTGAACTGTCTAATTTAAGAATAGTTTTTGTTTGCTCTGACCGAACTCACTGTGCTCCAATTCCAGATATCCAAGGAGAAAAAGAACTCTCCTAGTGTTAATGAAAGTTGTTAATTTTCTCCAGTTAGACTTAAACTGCCTTTGCACTTAAGTTGCTTTCAAGGTTTGAAATATTACATAGATAAATGATAAGTTCCAAAATGACAATGAATTTTAGGTTAAAAGTCCTTGGAATAGGGATGCCTGAGTGGCTCAGTTATTAAGCATCTGCCTTTGGCTCAGGTCATGGGCCCAGGGTCCTGGGATCAAGCCCCACATAGGGCTCTCTGCTCAGCAGGAAGCCTGCTTCTCCCTCTCCTACTTCCCATGCTTGTGTTCCCTCTCTTGCTGTATCTCTCTCTGTCAAATGAATACATAAAATCTTTTTTTTTTAAGTCCTTGGAATAGAACAGGCAAGAAACTGAAAAGAGCTTAAAGAGGAAGCAGAGATTGCTTTCATTTCATTCCTAATTAAGAAGATAAACTGGAAATACAAGCAGGACAGAAGCTAAACGGGAGGAATATATAAGGCTCTCTGAAAGTAGAACTTCCCAAAATCTCATATTCTAGGAATTTTTAGTGATTTGTTTGAGCTTCAGATTATTAGGTAGCTCCTCCATAATTTGAGGGCCCCAGTATAAAATGAAAATTCAAAGTCACAGTTAAAAATTAATAAGAATTTCAAGATGTCAACAGCAAAGGATTAAACCAAGTACGGGTCCCTTGTAAATGTGCAGTCACGTGCAGCTACACAAGTTGTGGACTTATGAAGCTAGCCCTGGTTGTTACAAATAATTTTGAGGATCATATGCCCCCTTCGGAAATTTAATGAAAGCTATAGATACATGCATACATTCACACACATCTACACACACACAATTTTACATACAGTTTTGGAGGGTTTGTGAACTTACTTAAACCCTGTCCATGTATTCTAAATTAAAATCCACTAAATTAGATTGATTCCATGAGACTCTAGGAGGCAGAGCTAGGATCCACTAGTGGAAGCTTACAAAAGGAAAGATTTTGGCTTCCTCACAGTTAAAGTCTTTCCAAAATTGAGGAGGCTGCTTTACTAGACACTTGGTTCTGAAAGTATAGCTGTTAACTAGATGATCACCTATGTGGTGGGCTCCAGTAAGGATGCCTATTCCCATGAGAGCCTGGATTAGATAACCTCTCTTATTCCCTACTACAGGAAGATTTTGTGAGTACAGTATAATTATAAGAAGTTTCTACCTTACAGCTTTGTCCACCCCATTTTCTGATAGCTTGAAAATACTTGGGTTCAACTGTCTTGATTTATTTCATTTTCTTTGACAAGGTCTTTATTTTCCTAAAAGCCAGGTTTATGTAAATTAACTTATAACCTATAGGTTTATATAAAATCAACATGTTAAATTTATGCAAAGTAATGCAAAAGATCCATCTTCCAGTTTCTCAAAAGAAAAAAAAAATCTGATCAACTTCCCAAATGGACATTCAAAGCAGTACAAATAATCAAGAATGTGAAAATGGCAGACAAAGCTCTTAATAAAGAGCAACAAAAAAGGCACCAACTAAATGCAAGAGGGGACATCTAAGAAGACTGATGATATAAGTCCCTTCTAATAAAACTCGTAAGAAGTCAGGGGGTATGACAAGGCCCATTTTATAATCCGGGGAATAAAAGCACAAAAATAAAAATCCTAAAACCACATTAGAAAGGAGAAAGGTGAGATTACACAGAACATGGAGCTGCTCATTCTTTTCCCTGTTCTTATATGTGAGAGAGGTAAACCTAATATCCTGGGCCTGAAAACACCAGAGTTAGAGTTTAAGCCTTTTAAAGGAGATGGAAAAGCCCTCTTCAGACTGAAAAACAAATGTTTTGGCAACAAATTGTCAAAGCCTCTAATGATGTTTTGCCCTAATTTCCTAATCATGACATTCACCATAAATGACATGTTTCCTGTTCACTTTTTCTAATCAACAGGATGAGTTGGTGAACTACATTTTTGTACCATTCAGGGGCTCTGCTCCACAGCCAAAAGGAGCAAACTGGAAAAGTAAGGGGCAAAGGCATATGACTGGGTAGTGGATTTTAAAAAATGCATGTCCTAAGGGCCCCTTTGCTATATAGTTTTCATTTTTATGACATTCAAATTGTAATCAGGATCTAAGGTAGATTTCTTAAACTCAAGATTAAATTTTAAATAGCTACTCACTAATTGGTCAGCTCTTTAAGAAAACAGAATTAATTCTAATTAAAAGGCAAGCTAAAATCAGTAGCATCAGCTTTGGCCAAGTAGCAGTTACGTGAAACACAAAGGATTTAAGAACGACACCTAGGGATTAGATAAAATGAAAAGAAGTACAAGAGGTCTAGGTTCTGATATCAAAGGAGAAATTAGAGAGTGACTGAGGAAGAGCTCAAAGAGCTAAAAGACTTTGTTTTGAACAAAAATAAAAAAGGAGGATGAAATGCAGAGGCTCAATAAAAGTCTAACTTAGACCTGGCAGATATAGGAGTGTGCTGATAAAATCAGGCCCTCCTACTCTCTTGACAATTGGGGAACTAGTTCCTTTAAAATTGTCATTCCACTGGGTGTGCTGGATAAGGAGGAAAAAACACTTCCAGAAGTATTCACACTACAGGGTTTAAAACCTGCTCATTCTCAGCTCTGCCATTACTGTGGTTTTGTCTATTATTTTGCAGAAAAAACACAAATTTAAACATGGGATCTCATGGCCTATATTGCAGAAACAGGCTTTGGCTCTTCATTTACACAGCAGCTTTTTTAAGGCTCTTCATAATTCCAGGCCCCATGGACGGCATTTTCTCTTAAGAAATATAAAACAATTGGCTAGCCCTCTCCAGATTCTGCTCTCCAATGCTCTGTCCTTAACTCACACCCTGTGAGTCATAAATAGGTGGTCACCAGATTAAGCTGAAGTGGGTGGTGTTTATACATTGAAAGATTATAGACTATAAAGTCTATGCAGATGTGGGCTCTACAGAAGAGGATGGAGCTGCAGAGGGCTCCGACAGCACTGGTAAATTCTCCTCACCAAACAGCAGAACCTGAGGGTAGGCAGGCTGTGCTCTGGCCACAACCCCCACCTGTGAGAGGTGGAATCCTTGGTAGTTCATGATGGTTCAGTGACTTCCTATCTCAATCATTCTGCTCCTCAAGCTTGCTAGTGTGCCAGCAATTCATAAGCATTCATTCAGTCATCTAACAAACATTTGTAGATAAACCACTATGTGCAAGGCAGTCTTCCAGTATAGAGAATTCAAAAACACAGTTCTTGCTTTTAAAGAGTTCACATATGGGCTGCCTGGGTGGCTCAGTTGTTAAGCATCTGCCTTCTGCTCAGGTCATGATCCCAGGGTCCTGGGATCCAGACCCACATCAGGCTCCCTGCTCCATGGGGAGCCTGATTCTCCCTCTCCCATTCCCGCTGCTTGTGTTCCCTCTCTCACTGTGTCTCTCTCTGTCAAATAAATAAAATCCTTCTTTTTTTAAAGTTCAAATGTGTAGTGGAAAAGATAGACATACAAATAACTAAATCACATTATGACCAGTTCCAATATAGAGGTATAAACAAAATGCTACAGAGTGCAGAAGAGGCCAAATTAATTCTGCCTGGAAGACTTGGGTGGGCTGGGACAATCCAGGGAAAGCTTCACAGAGTAAATGACATTTGAAATGGGTTTTCAGGGGCGTCTGGGTGGCTCAGTGTGTTAAAGCCTCTGCCTTTGGCTCAGGTCATGATCTCAGGGTCCTGGGATCAAGTTCTGCATTGGGCTCTCTGCTCAGAGGGGAGCCTCCCCCCACCACCACCTATTTGTGATCTCTGTCTGTCAAATAAATAAATAAAATATTTTAAAAACTGGGTCTTCAAAGATGAGTAGGATTATCAAAAGGCAAAGAAAGTGGGAAGAGATTTACAAGTGAGGAAAAGCATAACATCAAATGTTCAGAGCTGGGAAAGTGAACAATTTTGGTTTTTTGCTTTTGGGGTTTTTTTTTTTTTTTGAAATAATGAATAACCCAGAATGACTTGTGTGTGGAGGGGCATGTGGCCTGTTTAATTATTGAATGAATAAATGAATTAAGAAGTAAAGTAAGAAGGATCTTATATACCACAGATTGTACGCCACAAGGCATTTAAACTATCTTGTATGCAGTAGGAGTCAAAGGAATTTTATCTCATAGGAAAAAGGCATGATCACATCTACAATTAATAACAAACTAGTAAAAACCCCATCTGCAAGTATTATTTTTAAAAATGGGTGAGAGGGGCACCTGGGTGGCTCAGTGGGTTAAAGCCTCTGTCTTCGGCTTGGGTCATGATCCCAGGGTCCTGGGATGGAGCCCCACATCGGGCTCTCTGCTCAGCAGGGAGCCTGCTTCCCCCTCTCTCTCTGCCTGCCTCTCTACCTACTTGTGATCTCTGTCTGTCAGATAAATAAATAAAATCTTAAAAAAAATAAAAAATAAGTAAAAATAAAAATGGGTGAGAGCATAGGAGGGACTGGGAGCTGAATGTAGGAAGACCAGGTGGGAGGGCTGTGCAATCTTTAGGAAAGAAACAATTAAAGGCTGGAGGGGATCAACAGCAGGTAGGATGAAGAGGAGTGGGGTGGATTTGGAAGATATTTTAGAAGTAGAATTAGTAGAACTTGGTGATTGCTAGATATGGAAAATTATGAAAGATTTGGAGATCACACTATATATTCTGGCTTAAAAAGAATGAGCTGCTTTAACCAAGATACAATACACAAGAGGAAGGGTTGAATTTGAAGGAAGGAGATTAAAAGTTCAGTTTTGAATGAGTTCAAAGTACCTATGGGATAGCCAAATGAAGATGTCTAACAGAAAAATATTTCATGTATCTCAGAAAATACATAAAGACAGGACTGCTAGATCTAGATGCTTCAAAAGAGCAGGGGGTCTCTCCTGTGACCATACCTTAGAATCACCTTAAAGTAAAATGAAAACCTACTGAAGTCTAGGCCTCACTCCGCCCTAAATAAATCAGTATCTCTGGGTGATGAGACTTGTACAAGGGTATCTTTTAAAAGCTTCCCAGGTGATTTTAATAGGTAACCAGGGTTGAGAAAGACTGACAGCGAATAGTTAATACCAAAGGAATGAAAACTCAGGAAAAATAGAGGGAGCATTAAGGAGAACATGCTGGGGGAAAACAACAACTTTTTAAGGACAGTCAGGAGAAAATGAAGTAAAGATGGAGACTAAAAAAGACATGGATGTATCCAAGATAAAATGATATCACTTGAGCAAGAGAAGAAAAGAGTGTCAAAATGGAAAGCATGTCTAACAGCATCAAATGCTCAGTAGTGTCACAAAGTACCAACCTGGATTGGTTTAAAGATGAACTAGTTGTCACCTATTAAAGAACAGAACAGGGACGCCTGGGTGGCTCAGTTGGTTAAGCAGCTGCCTTTGGCTCAGGTCATGATCCCGGCGTCCTGGGATCGAGTCCCACATCAGGCTCCTTGCTCGGCAGGAAGCCTGCTTCTCCCTCTGCCTCTGCCTACCACTCTGTCTACCTGTGCTTGCTTTCTCCCTCTCTCTCTCTGACCAAAAAAAAAAAAAGAAAAAAAAAAGTGAAAAAAAAAAAAAAAAGAACAGAACAGTTCTACCTAAAGGGAAGAGGGAGAGACAGGTCAAGAAAACTGTGGATCTTTTGAATAATGTTCAGCCTTAGCAATGGCTAAATGCCCAAGAAAGAAGCAAGGATGTTAAAGCAGAGTGGCCAGGGGAAGTACCAAAAGTAAAATCTGCCAAAATCTGTAACTTTTTTCTGCCTTGATCCTCCCTATGGAATTGCTTGATGAACAACTAGCACTAGGCCTCAGCGTCACCTTCTTTGGGAAAAATGGAAAGATTCAGAGGTGGTTCTACAATCATCTAAGCAGAGTAGCTCTCACAAACTGGAGAATCCTCGAGGGGGTACTTAATGCATGTGTGCAAAGATCAGCCCAGTCACCAGCACAGAAACTATAAACGCTGTTATTCCTTCTCCTGTCAGACTCAAGACAGCCACATGATGGTAAAATGCTACTTCAGAACTATAGAAGGAATGTATTACAGTGCCACCTGCTGGTAATACTAAGACCAGAAACAAATTCCTTTACTTTTTAAATTTAATTTAAATTTTATTTTATTTTATTTTATTTTATTTTATTTTATCTTAGAGGAGGTTCAGGTTTATTGAGATATAAGTAACATATAATGTTGTGTAAGCTTTTTTATTTTTATTTTTATTTTTTAATTGACATATAATGTATTATTGGTTTCAGACTTATTTTTTAATCATTAATTCCCTGAGGCTTAAGATTGAAGAACACAAACTTAATTTTGATTTATAATTGAGGGCGATGCCTTACTCGGTAATCTCTTTTATTCAAAAGATATTTTCATATTGAAAATAAAGCTCTGATTGAGCCTATTAAAACAAATGGAAAGTATGTGAACAGAAACACTAGAAGCCCAAGACTAGAATGTCCCCTCAACCTTGCCCCTTGTTTTCCAATTTGAAGCAACTCAATCCATATTTCCTTTCTAGACTCAATATATTTCCTATAATTTTTAAAACTGGATATATATTCAAGACACCATCTGCCCAGCTCCTTCTTTCTGTCCAAATATGTCTCCTCAACTAGTTGAATCTTATACTATTCTCCAGCCAATCTGGGCTACTTAGTACTCAAAAATAGCCTGAACTTTAAGCATCCATACATCTGCTCTTGCTGTTCCCTCTGCTAAGAATATCACCCCCATCACTATCCCCACCCAGTCTTCATAGTCAATTTCAAATGACACCTCTCCCATGAAGCCTTCCCTAATTACCCTTATCCTCATCTGGAAATAAGTAATTTTTCATCTAAACCATACCTCTTCCTCTTTTATGACTTATTATTTTATACCTTCTATAAGAGTTATAAATAAGACATATCCATGGTGTAGTGAAAGAGCATGAATTTTGGAATCAGTCCGTGGTCCAAAACCTGGATTAGCCATTTAATAGCTGGGGATCTCAGATAAACTTATCCTCCCTCATTTTCAGGTTTCTCATCTGTAATATGAGGACAATGATGCCTACACAAAGGAGCAGTATGGCAGAGAATTTAAGAGAAGGACTCTGGAGCCAGATTAATTTGGGTTTAAATCCTGTTTTTTCCTTTACTCGCTATATGAAAGTGGTCAGTTAGCGACTCTAAGCCTCAGTTACCCCATCTGTAAAACAAGACAAGAGTGGGACCTACTACCTCAGTGTTTTTGTATGAGGAAACAATGTATGTAAAGTGCCTGGCACATAACTGCACTCAATGCATGTTAGTTTCTCCCTTCTCCTATGATTTACTGAAATCCATGGGGACAAAGAGTATGCCTTATCCATTTCGGATTACCTCAGGTGTTTAGGACAATATTTTTTCTTTTTACAGTCAGCTTGCATGTTTGGCAAATTAATAAATCCCATGTTTCTATGACATTCCTTAGCAGAATTTAGTTTCAGGCACTGTCTCATTCTCCACAAACCAATGATGCCAAAAATACATCATTCATCTCAAGGGTTTAATGGGTGTCTCTTAGAACCATGTATTCTTGTCTGTAATCATTTAGGGAGAACACACATACAAGTCTCCTAAGTCACACCCACAGGAAGAAGCAGGGCTTGACTTTTCTTAGCCTGGGGGAGGGTCACTGAATTTCAAGACATTTCTTTTAGACAGAACAGTTCTGGTACAATCCTCACAAAGTGTGCTTCTCTGTGATAGTTACATGTAAATATATGGAAGCAAAAAAAAAAAGGCAAGAATCAAAATATGAACAAAAGTTTAAACCTGCCTATTCAGTATTCCTCTAATGGACTAAGGGTGTCATGCATAATTTAAGAAATCTCTGGATGCCAGCTTTCCCCAGGGACCAAACTACAATAGATAGTAATGGTGTACTTTTACAGAATACATATTTCGTCTAGGGCAAATTACACCTGTAGAAGTCAACAGAGCCACAAGGGATGCACTTTAGCCTGACATACCTACATGAGCTGCGTTATGATATAAACTAACCTAGCAGAAATTACAGCCATTCAAAGCTTCTCTCCACTCTGGAAGATACACTATCCTTTCATTCCAAAACAACAGAGTAGAAAAAAGCCCATTCACTGCAATTCTTGGCTGTTCTTGTGGATGGGCTAAATCCCAAAATCAAAATTAATAGAATGCTCAATTTATTCTTACTTCTCTCTCATTCTTCCCCGTTATGGACAGTAACAAATCCAACATGATACAAAGCTTGGTAACTTCTGTATTTGGATGAAACTACAGAGCTGGATAAGATCCCCACATGGAACTGTTTTCAGACTTTTCAGCACTTAAATTCCTTAAATATTTTAATTAGCTTAATTATCCACACATTTTCATTTAAAGAGGACCAGTATCATTGAGGACTTCAATATTTTAACCATATCAGATCTTGCTGATGTTGTACAACAACTCAAATAATGAATTTAGGTCTTAACTCACATTTTGTCCTGTTCCTTCACCATCCTTTGTTGCCCAACTTAATAGAATGGTCAGAGATCTAACCATATGGATTGCTCTGCTGCTGATTTTAATCTCAATCTCTCTCTCCCTCCCTCTCACTCTCTTCCTCTCTCTCTCTCTCTCTCTCTCACACACACACACACACACACACTTCTAAGGAAAATACACATATAACCAAGATGGGGGCTTTAGTAAACAATGAGATTTTTCTCATTTGGATTTAGATTGACAAAAATTCTTTAATTGACAATTATAGTTAGTAAATGTATAATGAGAGAAGAACTCCGATATTCTGTTCATGGAACTATAGATTTGGTACAGTGACAATGGTAGGCAATTTGTCAACATCTTTTAAGATTTTAAATAAAAATTTTGTGCAATATTTCCACTTCTAGGGATCTATCCTACAAAAAACCCAAAAACCTAAAGATAAAATCATAACTTCTATAAATAAAGCACAGGCTTAAATTTATAATAAATCCATACAATGGAAAACTGGACCATATTTAAAAGTTTGAGTTACAGAGGTAATGCCAAGGATCTGAGGTTATAGTATAAATCACATTAAGTGACAAATCAAGTTGGAAAATACTATATGCAGCATGATTCTAAGTTTGAAAATTACATGATTTAGGCTATATATGCCTATCTGTCTATCTATCTGTCCACCCAAACAAACTATCTGGAAGAACCTATATGAAATGCAAAGAGTTATCACTGGAAATGAAATCATAAAAGAGTTTTCCATTTTGATGTTGTTTGAACTTTTATTAAACATAATATATTATGATAGTAAGAAAAAATATCAAAACAATCCTACTTCATTTCTAAGATACAGTAAGTGAAAAAAACAAGAAGCAAAGAAAAGAAATAGATGGTTATATTTTGCTACATTTCAAGTATGAAACAAGGGGAAACAAAATACACATATTGATTTGTGAAAAGAGGAAACACCAGAAACTAAAGAAATTGATTGTAAACAGTGGATATGTGAGACCAGGAGTTAGAAAATGGTATGCAAACAAGATTTCTTTTTTTAATGTTAGTCACCATACAATACATTAGTTTTTGATGTAGTGTTCCATGATGCATTGTTTGCATATAACACCCAGTGCTCCATGCAATATGTGCTCTCTTTAATACCCATCACTGGGCTAACCCATCCCCCCACCGCCCTCCTGTCTAAAACCCTCAGTTTGTTTCCTGGAGTCCATAGTCTGTCATGGTTTGTAACAAGCAAACAAGATTTCTTTGATTAATTTCTCTTTCAATAATTTTGAAATTTCAATTATATAAATGTTTGATGCTTTTGAAAATAAAATTTAACCAAAAAGTATAAAAAAGCAAATCAAGTACAGACACAAATTAACTTATCTATTGAATTAATAATAACATAACCACAGAGAAAATTAATTAATTCAAGTAAATTTTGAACACAACACTCTCACTATACAGATTTAGTTGGATGAGTTTGAAGGACAAAAAGAATTGTAAAATATCATGTACTTTTTAGTAAGTTTGTTGTTAACAGTAGTTTTGGTATAGTAGTTCTGAAACTATTTTGCATGAATTATAGGAAAAAATAATTAAGTATGTATATTGATGTTACTGAGATGAGTTTTACACATAGGAAAAGAAGATAAAACTATGGAATGGGTAAAGGTGAAGAACCCTGTCATGTTACATTTTAATCAAAAGTATCCAAATTAAATCAAATTTTTAAAGATTTTTTTTTTATTTGAAAGAGAGGACAAGAGAGAAAGAAATCACAAGAGGGAGGGGCAGATGAGAGGGAGAAGCAGACTTCCACCCACTGAGCAGGAAGCACACCAGAGCTTGATCCCAGGACGCAGAGATTGTGACCTGAGCAGAAGGCAGACATTTAACCAACTGAGTCACCCAGGTGCCCCATTAAATCACATTTTTAAGAAACTGTTTCTAAATATCTTTTTCCACCCAAAAGAAATCAGTAAAAATGGCTACTTCTAGTGCTGGGACAGAGAAAGTATGAAGGTAAGCCTGGGGCATCTTTATAACAGAAAGCAAGGAAGTGCTCAAGGAATGATGGGGTATCAAAAGGTAGCAAGAAAATTTTCACTTCAGGCTATAATGAAATAACAGGAACCAGACTAGCTTTCCCACAAAAAGCAATGATAAAAGTGGACAAAATATATGAAGCAACTGTTTACAGGTGGTACAAGACTGTGATCTCAGAAAAAAAGGAAACTCATGCAGTGAGCCCTACAGCCAACCCAGCTCTCCACTTGAAGACAATTCACCAACTATGTCACAGTGAATGAGAATCCTAACAGAGCCTAGCTATCCTGCTGAGCTGAAGTTACAGAGATCAGAGCAGCTAAAATGGCTGGAACCTTCAGTTAAAGAAGAGAGCTCCATAAAGGGGAGCCCAAGAAATCTGTATGGGGGTTCTCTATGAGACCCTGGCTGAAGATTGAACTGAACCAAGCATAGGGCAAGACTGCCAAAGGTTTATCATCAAAAAGTGATCATTCATTACACAGTTAATGACAGAGCAGTGATATTAGAGTACAAAGAGTACTAAGAAACACTTTAACATCTGGTCATTCAGCTAAGACTACAGAAAGGTTCTGCTTTATAAGAAACAACTATGTCATAAAATAAAGCCTACTCTAGATTCTCCCTAATGAAGCCTAAAATCAAGCTCTGATAAGATCCACAAGGGAGAAAAAGGTTAGAGGTCAAATCCCACTAAGTTAAAGGTGATTGAGACTTACTTTGGGTTTTCCACAGATATATTCTAACAAAGGATAAAACTAAACACCAAAAGTTCAAGATTAGTAACTGGACTACTGCTAGATCACAATACCCTTTAGAGGGACATAACAGAATCTAGTATCCCTATAATGTATTATCAGCAATTTCTAGCACTCAGTAAAAAATAAGTTGACATGGAAAAACTGTAATCCACATTAAAGATAAAAACTTTGAAAAAAAAGTTTGAGATGGCCCAAACATTGGATTTAGCAAAGACTTTAAGGCAGCTATAATAAATATGTCCAAGGAATTAAATGAAATATTCTCAAAGGCATAAAGAAACGTATGGCCTCAATGAGTTACCAGATGATAAGTATCAACAGAGAAATGGAACCTATAAAAGGATGCAAAGGGAAATTTTTAAAACTGAAAAGTATAATAATTGAAATAAAAATTTCACTGGATGGGTTTTAGCAGATAGTAGAATAAAGAATCAGTGATATTGAAGACTGTTAATAAAAATTTTCCAATCTGAATAACAGAAAAAATAATTTAAGTAATATGAATAGAATCTCAGAACCTGAGGAATAATTGTAAAACAGTCAAGCATTCTGGCAATAGGAGTTTCAGAAGGAGAGGAGATTAAGAATGAGGCAGAAAATACCTAAAAATAATAAACATTTCTCAACTGTGATGAGAAACTTTAAAAATTCTAGAGTTTAGGCTATACCAAAAATGATCAATACAAAGAAGACAACTAAACATATGATAGTCAAAGCTCTGAAGACCAAAGAGAAAGAGAAAGTCTTAAAAGCAGCCAGAAAAAAAAAGACATTACATACAAGGGAACAATGGTAAGATTGTTCGCTTGGCTTCTCATCAGAAGCTATAGAGACTAGAAAACAAAGGACTGTCATCTCTAAATAATGAAACTTTCAGCATACCATTCTATATCTGGAGCAAATAACCCTAAAAAATGAGGTTAAACAAATACATTTTTATATAAACAAAAGTTGAATTCTCTCCAACATACTTGTGCTATGACAAAAGGTAAAAAATGTCCAACAAACTGAAAAGGAATGACCAAAGGAAAGAAGAGCACTAGAAATGGTAAATACATAGAGAAATGTATAAAATGTTTTTCAGTTATCATAATTACTTAGAAAATTAAAACTATTTAAAGCAAATAATTACAGTTCAAGAAAGTGTTTATAATATATGTAGAAGTAAAATACATGACAACAATACCATGAAGGATGAAGGATTGCATAAATAGAATTATACCATTGTAAAGTTATTACATTTGTGAATGAGAATTAGTAAGTGTGGGTGTGAAATACGATGTATAAGTAGGAAGGGAGAAGTATAAATCATAAAGTGATAAGCAAGAAAAGGAAAGTAACAAATATGATGGTTCATGTGTAATATGTAGTGGTACAATATAAACTCTAAATAAGCTTTATAAAGTTAAGGATGCTCACTGTAAGCCCAAGAGTAGGGGACAGCAGATTTTTTTCTGTAAAGGGCAAGACAGTAAGTATTTTTTAAAAGATTTTATTTATTTATTTGACACACAGAGAGAGAGAGAGAGAGAGCAAGAGAGGGAATACAAGCAGGGGCAGTGGGAGAGGGAGAAGCAGGCTTCCCACTGAGCAGGGAGCCCAATGCAGGGCTTGATCCCAGGACTCTGGGACAATGACCCTGAGCTGAAGGCAGACACTTAATGACTGAGCCACCCAGGAACCTCAAGATAGTATTTTAAGCATTGCTGGCCACACAGTGTAGTAACTACTCAACTCTGCTATTATAGCACAAAAGCAGCCATAGACAATATGCAAATAAATGATCGTGACTGTGTTCCATTAAAATATTTTTTACAAAAACAGGAAATTGGCAGGTTTGGCCCATCAATGGACCATCCAACGATGGTCACAAGCCATCGTTTGTGACCTCCAAACTTAAGTACCCACTAAAAATATTTAAAAGTTACACTTATAAAGTCAATAGAGAACATTAGATAGAATACTAAAAATTATTGTTAACCCAAAATAAAACAGAAATGGAAAACAGGTAAAAACAATAACAAAAACTAGAAGAGAAAAATAGAAAATGGAGACTTACACATATAAGAAATTATTTTCACTGTAAATGGACTAATCACTTTATCTAAAAGACAGACATTGTTAGACAGGATAAAAAGACACAATAATATGCCATCTATAAAATATGCACTTCACATTTAAAGCTACAAGTAGGACAAGAATAAAAGGATAAGAGGGGCACCTGGGTGGCTCAGTGGGTTAAAGCCTCTGCCTTCGGCTCAGGTCAGGATCCCAGGGACCTGGGATCAAGCCCCGCATTGGGCTCTCTGCACAGCAGGGAGCCTGCTTCCCTTTCTCTCTCTCTGCCTGCCTCTCTGCCTACTTGTGATCTCTGTCTGTCAAATAAATAAATAAAATCTTTTAAAAAATAAAAGGATAAGAAAAAATATACCATAAAAACAGTAAGCATATATCAACAGAGCTCTATTAACATAGAGCAAATTCAAGAAAAATAGCATTACAGGAAATAAAGAGGGTAATTCCTCAGGAAGACAAAATAATTCTAAATATGTTTGCAACAAATAAGAGCATCAAAATTCATGAGGTAAAGTTCACAAAAGTAAAGGGAGAATGAGACAAATCCACAATTATAGTTGTATATATTAATAATCCTCTCTCACTAATTGATAGAATATGTAGCCAATAAAATCAGTAAGGACATAAAAGATAGAAAAAACACTGTCAGAAAAGAAAAAAAAGAAAAGAACACTGTCAACTATCTTGACTTGATTGAAGTTTACAGAACACTGCATAGCATAGTATGCAAGTACATATGGAATATTCATCAATAAAGTCCATGTGCTGGGACATAGAAAAAAATCTCAGTAAGTATCAAGAGACTGAAATATTATAGAATACATTCTCTGACTGGAATTAAATTTGAAATAATACAAATAAGATATCTACAATATCCTTCAATATCTAGAAATTAAATAACACACTTTTAAAAATTTTCAGCTCAAGAAAGAAATAGCAAGGGAAATTTAAAAATATTTTGACCTACATAATAATGAAAACACAATCGATCAAAATTTTGGGTTCACAGCCAATGCATACTTAGAGGGACATTTTTAGCTTTAAATGCCTTTATTAGAAAAGAAAAAATATTTAAGATCTGTGATCTAAGTTTCCACCTTAAGAAACTAGAAAAAGAATAACAAATTAAACCCAAAGTAAGAAAAAAAGAAAGAATAAAGAATGGAGAAGGAACAATTAAATAAGCAACAAAGAAAATTAACAAAGCCAAAAGCTGGTTCTTTCAAAAGATTAATGAACTTAATAAACCCGTAACAAGCAAGACTAATCCAAAGAGGAAGAAAGGAAGGAGGGAGGGAAGAAGGGAGGGAGGAAAGGAAGAAAGGAAGGGAGAAAGAATGAACAGAAATGAAAGTGGGGATAATATTACAGATTTTACAGATATTTGAACAATATTAAATGAATATCTTTTTTTTTAAAGATTTTATTTATTTGACAGACAGAGATCACGAGTAGGCAGAGAGGCAGGCAGAGAGAGGAGGAAGCAGGCCCCCTGCTGAGCAGAGAGCCTTATGTGCAGCTCTATCCCAGGACCCTGGGATCATGACCTGAGCTGAACTCAGAGGCTTTAACCCACTGAACCACCCAGGTGCCCCTATTAAATGAATATTATGAGTGACTCCATGTCGATAAATTTTAAAACTTAAAGGAAATGAATAAATCCTCTACAAAACCACAAATTACCAAAATTGACCTAAGAAGGAAGAAAAATCTGAGTAGCTCTATACCTACCAAAGAAATCAAAGCATCAATAAACAAACAAAAACTTTACACAAATAAACATCAAGTCCAGATAATATCGATGGTCAATACCATCAAACTTTTTTTTTTTTTCCTGCTTGTTTTTTTTTTTTTTTAATTTTTTTATTTTTTCAGCATAACAGTATTCATTATTTTTGCACCACACCCAGTGCTCCATGCAATCCGTGCCCTCTACAATACCCACCACCTGGTGCCCCCAACCTCCCACCCCCCACCCCTTCAAAATTCTCAGATCGTTTTTCAGAGTCCATAGTCTCTCATGGTTCACCTCCCCTTCCAATTACCATCAAACTTTTGAGAAAGCAATAATGCCATTCAGAAAACAGAGGAGGCAACAATGTTTCCTAAGAGGAGGCCAACACAATCTTAACACCAAAACCTTATGAAAACATTACCAAAAAAATTAAACAATATCACTCATGAATACAGATGCAAAAATCCTCAAAACAACCAAAAATTTTTTAAATAAATCCAGCAATATATAAGATGAATAATACATCATAATTAACTAGGGGTTATCTCTTATAGCAAGACTTGTTCAATATTTGAAAATTAATTCATTTAATTTACCATATTAATATAATAAAGGAGAAAATCATTGTCATCTCAATAGCTGCAGAAAAAGCATGTGACCAAATTCAATACCAATTCATAATAAAAAAATCTCAGCAAACTAGGAACAGAAGGGAAAGTCCATAATCCCTTAAAGATTACCTATAAAAACTCAGAGCTAGTATCCCAGGGTCCTGGGATCAAGCTCTGCATCGGGCTTTCTGCTCAGCGGGGAGTCTGCTTCCTCCTCTCTCTGCCTGCCTCTCTACCTACTTGTGATCTCTGTCTGTCCAATAAATAAATAAAATTTTTAAAAAAGGAGGAGAAAGGGAGAAAAGAAAACATGCAACAGAATGTTAACAACTACTGAATACAGATGAAGAGTATGTGGGTGGCCATTGTGCTATTGTTGTAACTTTTCTATAGGTTTGAAAGGTTTCAAGATTATAAAAACAAAAAGAAACTAACTCTGTCTGACAGCATAATTCCCAAGTTCTGTTTTCCCCCAAGGGATCTTTCTAGAATTCTCTTCCACCTGGCTACCTTTTGCAGTCATCCCTCTAGATTACTGCAAAGTCATCATTCATCACTATTCTGCTGAAAAAATAACCTCTGCTGCTAATCTATACCACTGGAACCAGAACTTGGAAACTGCTTTAGCTTGACTTGTTTTGCTTAGCCAACTTCAACTGTTTCCCATTTGCTGACTTATATCTCTCCCTAGATAGATGTGCCATACTCACTGCCACCTCTTTCTGTTCACACACAATGGTCCCTTTCCCTTACTCCAACCCACTCTTGTTCTACCTGCTGTCAGGCCTTCCCTCAAGTCTCTCATCTTCTACAGAATGTCCAGTATTGGTCCTGCCTTTCTCTGACTCCCCCAGCTTTGGAGGACTTGTGCAAGTTTAATACTGAATCAAATTATCTTGTGTTACTCTGAGTCTCATATGTGAAGCATCCTCCATTAACAGTATTTCCTCCCAGTTAAATGGATCTCTTATTTTATCATGCATTTAAGTGACTTTGTAGAAAAAAAAATCATTCATAAATATATGTGTAAATACTAAATATATCTATAAATGATAAACATCATTACAAATACTTTTCTAATTTTGATTAGAAAATGCATATTTTAACATCACTGTGTACCAGGTTTTTTGCTTAATATTATTCATATTCACATTTCTGTATACCAATATGGTCTAAATACTGGTCATTTTAATAGCTGTATACTGTTCTCTCATGTTAACACGATTTGTTTAGCCATTCATTTATCTCCATGAGATTAAATATTATTGAAAAGGGGGGTTCGCTTTATTTATTTATTTATTTATTTATTTATTTATTTATTTATTTTTCTGTGTTTTCCCTACCATCTTCCCCCACCATAGGGCTGATGTAATATTTCATATATAGTAAATATTTCATGACTGGCTCTGCTTTTGGCTGTATAAAATTCAATGACTAAGAGTCCTAAAATTACTTGCCCTTCAACTTCTTTAATAAGGGTGTTTCATCCAGCTCCAATCTTTCTGACTGATCTCGCTCATCTCTGACTACTCCTTACTTGCTATAAACTTTTTCCCAAACTCCTTTAATCTTATGCCAGCTCCAATGACTAAGCCAGTCCTTCCTGTACCACTTTCCCTTCCTTCCAAGATCCAATTTCCCCCATGGAAGTCACCCTAACTAAAGAGGTAAAAGTATCAAATCTCAGATTATCCACTTCAGGTAAAGAAGAGATCATGGGGAGGTAGTTTTCTCCTTGATCTGAGCTTATTAGAATAAATTTAAAAGAGGAGACTTCAATAACGCCCTATTGATCTTCTAACTTCTAATCTAGTGCTCTTGCATTCCAGAGCTAAAGGCACAATGTGAATATCCTCAGAGCAACATTATTTCTAACCATTATTTTATTTTATTATTTATTTTTTTAAAAGATTTTGTTTATTTATTTGACAGAGAGAGATCACAAGCAGGCAGAGAGGCAGGCAGAGAGAGAGAGAGACACAGAGAGAGATAAGGTGGGGGAGCAGTCCCCCTGCTCAGCAGATAGCTGGATCCCAGGACCCTGAGATCATGACCTGAGCTGAATGCAGAGGCTTAACCCACTGAGCCACCCAGGTGCCCCTCTAACCAATATTTTAAAATAAAACATTTTGTCTCCTTTTTAAGAATTCAAAGCATGATAGTTCATTTTATTTTTAATTATATAGCAATCATTCCATAAGGAAAGTTATTTTGTTTACATTTAGAAGTTGTTTGAGATATTCTTCCTAGCTTTAGCTAGAAATGTAAATTCACATAGCCTCTATTTCTGTCTTAAGATCTTCCTCAGTCATATGACTAGAAATTCTAAAACCAAAGAATTTTTAGTGAAAAGAAACTGCTACTATCTCAACAACAGTCAGAAAACCCCATAACTCTATAAACCTATAAGCCAAATCCTCATGCAAAGCCATTCTCTCATTACATGAAATTGGATGTTCAACTCATTCCAAAATGTATCTATAAGTACCCAATATGTGACAGCAGGCCTTCACATCCTCCTTACCCTTAGGGACTGCATTTTCCTAGTTGATTAAGATATTTTGGTAGCTCTGCAATTTTCCTTCAAACACCAGATCACTGAGAAGTTGCTTTGTTATAATCATCCTCCAAATGTGCTAATTGCAAAATGACCCAATTTGGATTCAGAATTAAACATACTTTCTCATCAAACTGGTCACTCTATGCCTTTCTTCTCTGATAAGGAGATCCAGGCTGGGGGGATCCTAATGCCAACAACTGCCTAACTCAGCTCACATTTTTCTGTAGCAATAGCAGTAAAAGTCAGAGAAAAGCAAAAGGGACAGTTTAATGTCCCCCAAAATGAAAACAGTATATATTCTGGGGACATAATTTTGAGGTAAAAAGAAATAACTATATAGAAGCCCTTGAGTGTTCTCTTCCTGAGGGAGAGCTTTTTCTCCCGCCCATCCTATTGAAAATTAGTTTCAGATACATGTGTCCTCTACTGGGCATTTCTGCTATTAACCTTTGTCAAGATATTAGCCAATTCCTTGCCATAAAGAATGATACCTTTAAGTAAAGTAAAACTATTTTTAATGGAGTAGACTCTTCAGATAACCTTATCTAGCTTTAAATTTAGAGAATGCCAATGCTAAAGGATCTCATGAGTATTCTGTGATGATGACAAGCTCACACTTGGTCAAACAGCTACAGTCCTTAAAACTAGATGCTATGCATTTTAGTATGTTCTTATGAAACTTCAGAGCCATTTTTGCTGTTCCTCTATGCAGGGTTGATAGTTGGGCTTGCCCAGTGTGAATGGGTATTACCTAGAAACATAACCTATGCTGCAGCTTTAAAAACTGTATCGTAGGGCGCCTGGGTGGCTCAGTGGGTTGAGCCGCTGCCTTCGGCTCGGGTCATGATCTCAGGGTCCTGGGATCGAGTCCCGCATCGGGCTCTCTGCTCAGCAGGGAGCCTGCTTCCCTTCCCCTCTCTCTGCCTGCCTCTCTGTCTACTTGTGATCTCTCTCTCTGTCAAATAAATAAATAAAATCTTAAAAAAAAAACTGTATTGTATATTACCAGAAACTAGGAGGTTCATTTCAATATATGCCCAAACTAAACTTTAAAAAAAGTTGAGTCTTTTATTCTTTTCCTTGATTGACAGGTACCGAACAAGAAGATGCCATCCCTTGATCCTGTGTCTTGTGCATAAAAGAAGCCTTTGGCATTGGTAGTTGTAGAGATCTTAGCGAAAGAGATCACTGCCTATAATAAACTGCACAAAAATCATTATAAGTGGCTTCACATCTCACACTAAACAGTTATAAATGTTAATGAGTGAAAAGCACATTCATTTTTCACTTGGGGGAAGGGAAGTAAGGGAAGAAAATAAAAGTTCTGAGTTCTGAGGCAGGGGCAAGATGGCAGAGAAGTAAGAGACCCTATTTCAACCAACCCCCTAAATGAGCTAATTATCTACCAGAACACTCTGAACACCCATGAAATCAGCCTGAGATGTAGGATTGTATACTTCTGGATCTCTATGGGGGCAGAAGACACCAGTCAAGAGGTAAAGCGAGTGGGAATCGAACTGATATCAGAGTATAAACAGAAGGGGAAGGGAGCCAACAGAATCGACCCATTGGAAAGTACTACCCCAATATGAGAGTGCCTTGATTTGGGGCCCAGCATTAACTTGGAGTCTGGTTAAAAGCACTCAAAAAAAGCAAAAGATCTTAAGGGGCAACCAGTGGAATCTGGCAGTCAGGGGCACAGGCCTAAGCCCATGGACCCAGGATGGCCACTGCCAGAGACCACCCATGCCAGAGAGTGCTGCAAAGCCTCCAGGCCAAGGTCTCTGAGCCACCAGAGGATTTCCACAGGTTGCACCAGCCCTGGGCCAGGCGCCCTCCACACTTGAGGGAGTCTGATGTATGCATCAGCTGGCGCTCTCTAGAACCACAGCATTTTGCACTCTGCACGTGCACTGCACGACCAGAGACTGAATTGCGCTCCCACCTGCACCTGAGAGTGCCCTGTGTGGGTGCTAGCCGGTGGGTGCTAGGACTGGCCTAGAGTCTAACACTCCCAGCCTGGGCTTGAAAATCTCAGTGAGCTATCTCTGGTCTACTGCAGTCACTGCAAAGGCAGCCACGGGAGGGGGACTCCCTGGACCAATATCGCTCGCAGTTTTAGTCACACCTGAGTGCAGAGACAAGCGGGAACACTTTGGGCAACCTCTGAGACTGTGGGTGGGGGCGTGCACTGCCTGCGGGAGGCTCAGAGGATTTTGCAGAGTGGGAGTCTGTGTGTTCTGGAACACCCAGAGGAGAGCAGACTGAGGTTCTCCTCTGAGATGGAGGTCTGAGCGCAGTTTGCTTTCCACTTAAAGCCCCAAAAAGCTGCCAAAGGACAAAAACCTCCAAAGAACAAAAGCCTGAAAAACCGATTTCAACAGAGCCCAGCCCCTTGATAGGGAGCAGGAGGACTCAACCCAAGCAAGACTGACTGAAAAACAGTGCTGCAGGCCCCTCCCCCAGAAAGCCAGCCTAAAAACCAGGAGGACAACCACCACAGGGTCCCCATAAAACTGTAAATCCCCAATATCAGGGGAACACAAGATATTAAGCTACCCAGATTGCCCTAAAACCTGTATATTTCATAGATACAACTTTTATTTTTAATTCGTTCTCACTATTCTTGTTCTTTTTAATTTTTTAACCTATTTACCATTATTACAATGGAAGGTTAAATACAACAAATTCCATAAAACCTTTTAACTTGAACTTTTTCCATACATATACCTGGTTTTTTTTTTGCTTTTTAAAAAATATACATATAGATATAAACTTCAAGGTAATCCTCTTCCTCTAACCAATACTACCCCTATATATAAACCACTTTTAATCTCCCTTTATCTCTGGAAAGTTGAGTCCATTAACAAAGATATCAAGATATACCCAGGAAGAATCAAAATAACCTTCCTCACCCACATGGAGGATTAATAACCACCCTCCCATCTTTTTCTTCTGTCAGTGCTTCTGTGTATTTGTTGTTGTTCTGGTATTATATAAATCTTATACTTGGACTTCATTTTGACTTGGTTCTTTTTTTTCTTGTCATTTACTTTTAGTTTGTCCGTTTTTGTTTGTATACCTTATAAATCTTCCCTTTGGGGCCCATTCTGGCTGGGTCTTCTCATTTTTTTTTTCTGTCTCTCTTTTTTTCTTTCTTTTTGGTGGTAACTTCCAATTGCTCAGAAGCATTCCAAGGTGCACCTTGCCTGGATCACAGTTGATATATTCAGCTACACATCCCCTCAACCACCTCTCACCAAAATGACCAGGAGGAGGAATAACCAACAGAGGAAAAATTCAGAGACTGTGCTCTCTCCATCAGAACTATTGAATATGGACATAATCAGTATGTTGGAAAGGGAATTCAGGGTAACAATTATCAGGCAATGACTAGGTTGGAGAAAACAATAACAACATAGAATCTATTGGGGCAGAAGTGAAAGCCACCCAGAAATAAGTTAAAAATGCTATCAGTGAGATCCAGTCTAATCTAAATTCTCTAAAAGCTAGCATAACCTCGGCAGAAGACAGAATTACTGATCTAGAGGACAAAATGATAGAGAAAAAGGATCAGGAGGAGGCATGGTATAAATAGCTCTGAAGCCATGAAAACAGAATTAGGGAAATAAATGACACTATTAAACCTTCCAACATCTGAATTATTGGGATCCCTGAGTGGGTGGAGAAAGAGAGAAGAATAGAAGATATAGTTGAACAAATTCTCAATGAAAATTTTCCCAATCTGGGGAATGGAACCAGCGTTCATGTTCTAGAGGCAGAAAGATCACCTCTTATGATCATAGAATCTAGAAAGACCTTGAAATGCCTGATTGTGAAACTGATGAATCATAATTTTAGACAGAAGTTCTTGAGAGCAACTAGGGGGAAGAGATTCCTTACATACAGAGGAAGGTCCATCAGAATAATGTCAGACCTGTCCACAGAAACCTGGCAAGCTAGAAAGGACTGGAAAGACGTATTCTGGGCACTAAATGAGGAGAACATGCAGCCAAAATACTTTACCCAGCAAGGGTGACATTTAAAATGGATGGAGAGATAAAGAGCTTCCAGCAAGGTTTAAAGAGTATGTGACCACCAAACCAGCACTACAAGGAATATTAAGGGGGGCTCTATAAAAGAAGAAAGAACCCAAGAGTGACATACAACAGAAATTTACAGAGACAATCTACAGAAACAAGGACTTCACAGGCAACATGATGTCAATAGAAACATCTTTCAATAATCAGTCTCAACATGAAAGGCCTAAATGCTCCCATAAAACAGTACAGGGTTGCAGATTGGATAAAACAACAGGATCCATCCATATGTTGTCTACAAGAGACCCATTTGGAACCTAAGAATACATCCAGACTGAAAGTGGGGGGATAGAGAAACATCTTTCATGCCAATGGGCCTCAAAAGAAAGACGGAGTAGCAATTTTCCTATCAGATAAATTAGATTTTAAACTAAAGACTAGTCAGAGATAAAGAAGGATACTACATCATTCTTAAAGGATTTATCCACCAAGAAGATCTAACAATTGTAAATATTTATGCCCCTAATATGGGAGCAGCCAACTACCTAAGACAACTGTTAATCAAGATAAAGAGTCATATTGATATGAACACATCACTAGTAGGGGATCTTAACATGCCACTCTCAGTAATAGACAGATCATCCAAGCAAAAAATCAATAAAGAAACAAGAGCTCTGAATGACACATTGGACCAGATGGACCTCATAGATATATATACAGAACATTCCACCCTAAAACAACTCATTCTTTTTGAGTGCACATAGAACTTTCTCCAGAATAGACCACATACTGGTCACAAATCATGGCTCAACCGATACCAAAAGATTGAGATTATTCCCTGCATATTCTCAGACTACAGTGTTTTGAAACTAGAACTCAACTACAAGAAAAAGTTTGGAAGGAATTCTAACACTGGGAAGCTAAAGACCACCTTGCTTAAGAATGTTTGGATCAACCAAGAAATCAAAGAACTTAAACAATTCATGGAAACCAATGAGAATGAAGACACATCAGTCCAAAACCTATGGGATATAGGAAAGGTGGTTGGTCCTAAGGGGGAAATACATAGCTATCCAAGCCTCCCTCAAAAAAATTGAAAAATACAGAATACACCAGCTGTCTTTACACCTTAAAGAACTGGAGAATCAACAACAGATTAAGCTAACCCCCACACATAAGAAGGGAAATAATCAAGATTAGAGCAGAGATCAATGAGATAGAAAGTAGAGATACGGTAGAATGCATCAACCAAACTAGAAGTTGCTTTTCTGAAAGAATCAATAACATTGATAAACCATTGACCAAACTAATCCAAAAGAAATGAGAGAGGACTCAAATTAATAAAATTATGAATGAAAAGGGAGAGATCATGACTAACACCAAGGAAATAGAAACAATCATTAGAAATTATTATCAACAGTTAAGTTGATAATATGTTAAGCAACATAGATTAAATGGATGCATTCCTGGATACCTAGAAACTTCCAAAACTGAATCAGGAAGAAATTGACAATGAGAATAGACCAATATCTAGTAATGAGATTGATGCAGTAATCAAAAACCTCCCAAAAAACAAGAGCCCAGGACCTGCCAGATTTCCTGGTGAATTCTACCAAACATTCAAATAAGAAATAGTACATATTCTCCTGAAGCTTCTTCAAAAAATAGAAACAGAAGGAAAACTTCCAGATTCTTTTTATGAAGCCAGCATTACCCTGATCCCCAAACCAGGCAAAGACCGCACCAAAAATAAGAATTTCAGACCAATATCCCTGATGAATATAGATGCCACGAGTCTCAACAAGATCCTAGCTAATAGGATCCAACAGTACATTAGAATGATTATCCACCATGACCAGGTAGGTTTCATCCAGGGGATGCAAGGGTGGTTCAACATTCAAAAATCAATCAATGTGATAGAAAAAATCAATAAGAGAAGAGAGAAGAACCACATGGTCCTCTCAATTGATGCAGAAAAAGCATTCGACAAGATACAGCATCCATTCCTGATTAAAATGTTTCAAAGTATAGGGATAGAGGGAACATTCCTCAAATTCATAAAATCTATCTTTAAAAAACCCACAGCGAATATCATCCTCAATGGGAAAAAGCTGACAGCCTTCCCTTTGAGATCAGGAACACGACAAGGATGCCCACTCTCACCACTCTTGTTCAACATAGTATGAGAAGTCCTAACAACAGCAATCAGACAACAAAAAGAAATAAAATGATTTTAAATGGCAATGAAGAAGTCAAATTCTCTCTCTTTGCAGGTGACAAGATACCTTATATGGAAAACCCAAAAGACTCCACCCCCAAACTACTAGAACTCATACAGCAATTCGGTAATGTGGCAGGATACAAAATCAATGTACCAAAATCAGAAAATATAGAAAGGGAAATTAGAGAATTGATTCCATTTACTATAGCACCAAGAACCATAAGACACCTGGGCATAAACCTAACCAAAGAGATAAAGGATCTGTACTCAAAGAGCTACAGAACACTCATGAAAGAAATTAAGGACATGAAAAAATGGAAGAGCATTCCATGCTCATGGATCAGAAGAATAATCATTGTTAAGGCCTCTACTGCCTAGAGCCATCTATACTTTCAATGCCATCCCGATCAAAATTCCACTGGCATTTTTTCAAAGAGCTGGAGCAAACAATCCTAAAATTTGTATGGAACCAGTAGAAACCCCGAATTGCTAAGGAAATGTTGAAAAAGAAAAATAAAACTGGGGCATCACATTGCCTGATTTCAAGATTTACTACAAAGCTGTGATCACTAAGACAGCATGGTACAGGCACAAAAACATATAGACCAATGGAACAGAGTAGAGAGCCCAGATATGGACCCTCAATGCTATGGTCAAATAATCTTCAATAAAGAAGGAAAAAATATATAGTGGAGAAAAGATAGTCTCTTCAATAAATGGTGCTGGAAAAATTGGACAGCTGCATGTAGAAGAATGAAACTCTACGATTCTTTTACACCATACACAGAAATAAACTTGAAATGGATAAAGGACCCCAATGTGAGGCAGGAATCTATCAAAATCCTGGAAGAGAACTTAGGCCGTAATCTCCTCAACATCAGCCACAGCAACTTCTTTCAAGATATGTCTCCAAAGGCAAAGGAAGCAAAAGCGAAAATGAACTTTTGGGACTTCATACAAGATCAAAAGTTTCTGCACAGCAAAAGAAACAGTGACAAAACAAACAGGCAACCCACAGAATGGGAGAAGGTATTCACAAATGACAGTACTGACAAAGGGCTGATATCCAAGATCTATAAAGAACTACTCAAACTCAACACACACAAAACAGATAATCATGTCAAAAAATGGGCAGGAGACATGAACAGACACTTCTCCAAAGAAGACATACAAATGGCTAACAGACACATGAAAAAGTGTTCATCATCATTAGCCATCAGGGAGATTCAAATCAAAAACACATTAAGATACCACCTTACACCAGTTAGAATGGCCAAAATTAGCAAGACAGGAAACAACATGTGTTGGAGAGGATGTGGAGAAAGGGGAACCCTCTTCCACTATTGGTGGGAATGCAAGTTGGTGCAGTCACTTTGGAGAACGGTGTGGAGACTCCTTATGAAATTAAAAATAGAGCTTCCCTATGACCCTACAATTGCACTACTGGGGATTTACCCCAAAGATATAGATGTAGTGAAAAGAAGGGCCATCTGTACCCCAATGTTTATAGCAGCAATGGCCACGGTTGCCAAACTGTGGAAAGAACCAAGATGCCCTTCAACGGATGAATGGATAAGGAAGATGTGGTCCATATACACCATGGAGTATTATGCCTCCATCAGAAAGGATGAATACCCAACTTTTGTAGCAATATGGACAGGACTGGAGGAGATTATGCTGAGTGAAATAAGTCAGGCAGAGAGGGTCAAGTATCAAATGATTTCACTTCCTTGTGGAGCATAAAGAATAACATGGAGGACATGGGGAGATAGAGAGGAGAAGTGAGTTGAGGGAAATTGGAGGGGGAGACAAACCATGAGAGACTGTTGGCTCTGAGAAACAAACTGATGGTTTTCGAGGGGAGGAGGGTGCAGGGTTGTGTGATCCTGGTGGTGGGTATTATGAAGGGCATGTATTTGCATGGAGCACTGGGTGTGGTGCATAAACAATGAATGCTGGAACACTGAAAAGGAATTAAATAAAATAAAATGGAAAAAAAAGTTCAGAGTTCCATTGGTGATTCCATGATGAACAACTATGCAAGCTTAAATCCAGATCTCTTTAGCTGGTAAAGGCCAAAGAACCTCACAGATTGCATGAAACAAAATTTTGCACTACAGATTTGCCAATGCAATCTTTAATGATAAGGTGAACTCACATAGGACCATCATAATGAGAGTGCAAATTAAGCTCCACACATACAGGCATGTACAAACCAACAACATCAACACATTAGTCTTTCCTGCCTCCTCCACATACACCATAAATAAAAGCAAGAAGGCATAAGAAAAAAGACTAACTGTATTCAAACCATCTCCACTGTCCAGATCTGCAGGAAAAGTTTTGCTCCAGTATTATAATTACTTTTGTCCTAGGAGGTAGCTGAGGGTAAACAGATTGGGGTGAAGAGACTGAAACTATTCAAATGTATTCACTCTAAGTGAAATAGCTTTTTAGGTAATGTTTCTTCAATAAAGTTCACTGAAAACATGATACCACTTGGCTACACCAAGAAGACAAAGCTAAGAACCACTCATAAGCCATGAATGGCCTTACCCTTGATAAGAATAAAGAAGCAAAGCATTAAAAAGTTGATCTTTAAAGGACTCCAGTGCATCAATGATAATTTCCTCTATGTATATATTTTTAAAATCCTCTCTCTTCATAAATAATAAGCAAACCAAGGAAAGAAGAGAGAATATATGTATACACAGCAGCTTGTTTGTGTCTTAGTTTGGATTTTACTTGAATTAAACTACCATAATATAGATGTCTAAACCTCAATTCCTCTTTTTTTTTCCCTTTCAGATTCTGCTATAGACATTATGACATAACCAAGTAAAGTAAACGAGATCTGGTCCAAGTTACAAGTAATATCTCTAAGCATTTTATTTCGTCAATAACCAATTTGAACCAAGACTGAAAGTGAAAAATGTGACTTCAAAAGTGAGGCAAGGAAAGGCAGCCACATAAAATATGCCAAGTTGGAGATACTATAGGTAAAATGCTATACACAAACACAGTTGAAAGAGAGTCACAATACACAAAAACGTGTTAAACATATATGTAAGTCTTAAGGGGAGAAAAAGCCAATATATTGCCCTACCATTACCATTCCAGAATCCTTTGGACTTCAGCAGTGTTGTTCTATTTTACTACCTGTGATTCATTTTTATGAAAGACTTATTACCCTGCTATCAATTGAAGAACAAGACTATTCTTTAGCTATTTCAATTAGCAAGTATTCTCACCTCAGAAAACAAACATTAACCAAACTCTAAGCTCTAGCCAGCATTTATTGCATTGAAAAATAGGCATGCACTTTATTGCCTGGGTTTTATACTTACTGAGAAAGTAAAGAGTATACATTTAATTCTAGGAAATAACTGAATTAGAAGTGAGCAGAAAGCCCCATCATGGTCTTTTGTTTCCATGTGATAATACATTCTTCAGTGTCATACTGGAATGATTGTAGATAGAAAATCAATTCTTAAAATCTCATGCATCGTTTGTAATTATAGCCAGACTATATAATCAAAACTTAAAGACATATATATTCAAGTGTTATTAAACAATGTTTAAGCTTTGATTGGGGTATCTACTGGCTATAGCTCATCTTTCGGATGATCACGGCTGCTGGCCAGACCACCATGTTCCAAAAATAGATATTTATTCTCAAGAAATTCCTCTTCAGGCAATTAGCTAACATTTCTGAACTTGGAGGCTTTAAACTTCTGTCTGTTAGAGATTTGATACAAATGTGAAAATGTACCAAAAAATAAAGCTCACTAATATTTGTCAAAAGCTTTAATTTAAACAGTAATGCTACACACTTAATTAAAGGCAAAGGATATCTATCTTTAAGGATAGATATCTTTAAAGGATATCTATCTTTATCCTGTCTTTTCATTTGCAAATGTTTCTTCCCAGGTGTATAGTCACTAGCAAATGTAACCAACCCTAAGTAGGCCCTTAACATTTCATTGTCCACTGAGAGTATGCTGTCATTGAAGTTGAACAAAATTCCACTAGTTTCCCAACATTTTCTCAGTTGTAGGCTAAAACCTCATTCTTACCTTGGCTAATTTCCAACACAGCTGGAATTCAAGAACTTCTGTTTAAAGATATTCATAGTTAAGGGCACAAATGCTCTCTGGATTCTCACAAAAACTACACATTTTTGACCAAGTGGAGTTTGCCAGCAACTTACCAGAATTTCTCTTTGACACCATCCTCAAATTTGTGCTGACTACAGAACAGACCACAAGGGCCAAAAGAAATGGTGGCTTCATCATTCACTTTCCTTGGCAGCTGAAAAGTCAAAAAAAGAATATGAAGTTGGATCACAGATCTTGGCCTCAACAAAATAGCAGCTAAAATTTCATATATCTCAAAGACACTTTATAGAAACAATGACATTCTGGTGACTTCTGGCTTTCTTTTTATGCAAATGGAAGAAAACATGAAAGTGTACAGTTTAATCATGCCAAAGTTCCATACTTAAAACTTTTCAGTGGCTTCCCACTGAATATTGAGTAAAATCTGAATTCTTTCCACTAGACAATCAAGGACCTGAATGTGGAACCCTGGCTGCCTCTTTGATCTCATATCACACTTTATTCCTTTTTGGCTATGCTCCAGCCACTATGAACATTTTATCTATCCCTGGAATGTGCCAAGGTCATTTCCTCCTCATGACCTTTACATTTTATCTTTTTTCCAGGATACTTCTCCCCACTTTTCACACAGTTCTTTAACATCCTATTGTCCTCTATCACACAAAAACACTTTTTCCAACTACCTAAAGTCTTACTCTGTCATTCTTTAGCTCACTTCTTTGCTGTTTTATTCCTAAGACTGATCAGTACGGATAGTTATTTTGCTTGTTTATGTCACAAGAAGAATTTTTACTCAACTTTGACACTGATGTTTTAAAATTAACAATACTGAACTTTATTTTTTAAGATTTTATTTATGTCAGAGAGAGAGAGAGAGAGAGAGAAAGAAATAGCACAAGCAGGGGAAGTGGAAGGCAGAGGGAGAAGCAGGCTCCCCACCGAGCAAGGAACTCAATGTGGAACTATTCCAGAACCCAGGGATTATGGCCTGAGCAGAAGGCAGACACTGAACCAACTGAGCCACCCAGGTACCCCTAACAATATTGAATTTTAGACAACTGGAATGAAACTGTTCCAAAACCAACAATAACTGTAAAAAGTTTTTAATTGGACTGAGATGCTGTTAAGGCTCCCCTCCCCACAATAGGGAAAGGGGTTGACTAAAATACCATCAGCAAGCATTTGGGAGAAAAACAAAACCATTTTTACTGTTTATTCCCATTGAGTTAAGACTTTTCAGTAAATTGGTTACCTATATGAGGATGCATTTTGGATCCCCTAACAATCAGAATATAAGCACCACAGAGGTACATTGGGCTTATCATAAACCCAAGACATAAAAAATGGCAAAGGGGACAATGAGGATGAAAGCACAGTGATTCTTAAAATAATGGGTAGAAACAAATTGAGTGGAAATGCAAGAACACTCTTTGGATATCATTTTAAAGATCCAGAATTCTATATAAAGATATGTTTCTTGAGTAATTGGTTTCTACCTAAATATGTAGAACCTTACCCAGAAGGTAAGGATAACAGGATGATATTAAGTGTCAAGTGAGATCCTCTATTCCCAGAATTGACCTCAGAATGATATCTACCTAATATCCTAAATTCAGAAAACTTCCAGAATTTGAGACCTGCGGCCACCCATTTCAGCTGTCCAATGCAGCTATTTCCTTATAATCCTGTCCCCACTCCATCAATAAACCAAGAAGCCTGAGAAAGAGAATGTTGTCTTTTGATAATGAAGGAAAGCTTTCCTTTCCCAGCTGACATGCTAGACTTCTCCTATATCACTGGAACAGTGATAAAGAACTTTAAGGAAAGATGGTGCATTGGAGATTTCAGATGACAAAAGAAGTCAGTATTAATCCCTACCAACACATATTAAACTTCTGGGTCCCAAGAAGCATGGAAGGTGGATTTGGCATATTACCAAAGATCCAAGTTAGATTAGGTGAATAGATGATTCTTGCTAGAGGCTTTGCAGCATGAGGCGAGTTGAGTACACCTGAGAGGAAAATTGGTATGATGTTACAGGCTGAAGTTCTGAGAAAAAAATTAATCAAATTTTTGGGGCACCTGGGTGGCTCAGTGGGTTAAAGCCTCTGCCTTCAGCTCAGGTCATGATCACAGGGTCCTGGGATCGAGCCCCACATTGGGCTTTCGGCTCAGCAGGGAGCCTGCTTCCCCTTCTCTCTCTGCCTGCCTCTCTGCCTACCTATGATCTCTGTCTGTCAAATAAATAAACAAAATCTTAAAAAAAAAGAAAAAAAATTAATCAAATTTTGCAAGGGATTTCCAATGTCCAGAGGAGATGCTGGGGGGATGATATCGCCATCAAACTTGTTATAAGAACTATCTGTTTATACAGTGCCCATATACAGAGCAATTATAACCAACCAAGGAGAAAACACAGGCAGTCATGAGCATATTTTTCCCTTTTCCCTCTTCCCTACTCATTTGTCTCCTAAAGCAACACCAAGGGAGAAGGCACAGGGGAAAGAGGAGGAAGAAGGGGAAATGTGCAAACGCCTACCTTGTACCCTCCAAATTCCTAACCACTAATGCTAAATGTCTTATCTGTTTGAAGAAAAAGGAAGAGATAATATTTGAAAACAGCTGAAAATTTATAAAATCAGACCAAAGTGTTTATCATGGTCACCATCTCCTCATGGAAAAAGGTAAGAACAGTAGAGCACAAGTAGTAATCACCAGGAAAAATAACACTATTTCATATTTATACTTCAGTGAGTTAAAACTCTTAATTAGCTGCATTTATTAACTTGGTTGTTTCTGACCACTCCTCGACCACTAGAATATAAACTTCATGAAGACAGTCACTTAGTCGTTAACAGTTGTATCCTCAGCAACTAGTGTAGAGCTTGACATATAAGTTATCAATAAATATTTAAATGAATAAAAGAAGAATATCAGTGTAGATAATATCATATTAGGGGTTCAAGTAATACAAATAAATGACAGCTTTCAGTGTTATTTTCCAAGTTACCCATTTGTTTGAAATAGAATATCTATTCAACAATATGATTATTCAAATCCAAGATGTGTGGTATCTCCTGCTATAGTGGACACTATTGGTACCCTAACCATATCCTCTTGACCTACCCCAAAAGTCATTTGCAGAAGACTTCCTATGATTCTCTACCAGAAGGGCTTCTCTAAATACAAAATACCTTGAGCAGAAGAGGAGGAAGACTGGAGGTTCCAGGTTGATAACACCCCATGAGTTATTGTCAGTGATGGGATTTAGTAAATAAACACTGAAACTTCCTCATCCCTTGGTATATTCCAGTAAAACTGAGTGGCAAACTGCTCTTTAACATACTCTTTATTTGCTTTTCTTCCCTTCCAGTCTGACTTTCCCATTCCCTTGTAGTACTTTCTGAAATCACTTCCCAAATAAAATACTTATATCCAAATCCTTATCATTGAGCCTGCTTTTGGGAGAACCCAAACCAAGACTCTGAAAAGACAATTACGAACTCCACACAATCCTTCATTTTATATTAAATTTATTTGTCAAATTTCCAGCTCAGAAGATTATGTAGGCTCTGGACTTTCAAAACGTGTCTTATTTTTCAAAGTTTTCCTAAACCACAGGCACATTCTAGCTCTCCTATCTTGTCTCCCAATTTAGAATTTGTGTTATTCCCCGTGATTTCAAGAAGAACATTGGTTCATCTCTGATTTAACTCTTTCTGCTGTATATACTCAGTTACCAACTCAACCTTGCTGGTTAGATATTAGAAGTCTGCTATGCTCTCCTTATCTACAACTCATCCTATACATGATTATGCTTTTCCTATTTCCATCTCCCAGTCAGTCACATAAACATGAGGGTAAACAACAGATACACTTCCCATCCAACCAATTTTGTTTTTCACTTCCAGTACAGTATTCAATAAAGGACATGAGATATTTCAATACCTTATTATAAAATACACCTTGTTCTAGAGGATTTTGCCCAACTGTAAGCTAATGTAAGTGTTCTGAGCACGTTTAAGGTGGGCTAGGCTAAACTATGATGTTTGATAAGTTAAGTATATTAACCACATTTTTGACATGATATTTTCAACTTTCATTGGGTTAATCAATATGTAACTCCAGTGTAAGTCAAGGAAAATCTGTATTTTATTATAATAATTATTATACTGTATTGCGTATTTGTGTGTGTCAAATACTACACTAAACTCTTACATATATGATACTTTATCCTCTATCAATGACCTTATGGGTGTTATTATCCCCATTTTACTTTTCAGGAAACTGATACATATAACTTACCTAAGATTATTACAATAGTAAATTGAGGACAAGTAGATTTGAATTTAGGTCTATGTGACTACAAAACCCAAGTTCTTAACCACAACTAAACTATTTTTGCCCTAGGAGTTAGATGCTATGACAGTCATAAACCGAGTTTAACACTATAAAACATCACTCTTTGTCTTCAAGAAGCTATAACCTAACTGTGGCGATGCATGCATACTAGAGTGCTTAGTCAAGTGCCAGACATTGAAGAATAACCTGTATATGTTAAGTGCTAAGGGAATATAGAGTAAGACAAGTATTTTGTAGCATGTTCAGTACGTGATTCAGATTTCCCATTGAAAGGGAAAATCTGCCAAACTGCCAATTCAAACATTCAAAAAGAAAGGCCAGTGCAATCAGTCTCCTAGCAGTGTTCATTTGCAACAGCAACTGGCCTTAAATATCATCATTGATCAAGGAATGTCTCAGAACTGTGATCACTGGGTTCCCAACAAACAGTTTCACAAATTTGTTTAAATACTAAAAGTGTCAGAAACATCTCAGGTTATCCCCTAGAAATCTTAAACTGAAATTCAGGTTATTACGTTATAACTTTTTCCTCTTCGTGATTTTACAACCAACTTACTGCTGTCTGAAGAAAATGTATAGAAGCATGTATAATACTTTATATGATCACAATTATGCTGCTATTCAATTACTTCAAAATTACTCCCCCCCAAAAAAAAAAAAATTCTTCTCCCTACCATGGATATAAATATGCAAGGGTTTGTACTCCTGAAATTCATATGCTTGTGCTTGTGTTTACTGATTTTCTAAGGTTAGAATGTAAAAATTTCAAAAGGCCACATAAGGAATTCTAAAGACTGAAGATGCTGGCACAGTGGCTAATGAAGGCATTAATATTCCTCTCCTTGGGGTACCAAATCCTGATATGAGTAGAGCCATAGTTTCAAGAAAGTTTTTAAAAATGTAATTAAACTAAATCTTTCAACTGATAATTGTAATGATAATGTTATGCTCAAATGGCTTTCAAGTCTAGTTTATAAATTACCTTATCCACTTTACTCTTTTCCTCTCTTAAAGTACCACGTATGTCAGGTTTCTGCTTCATGTTAATTCTATAAAATATCTGTATGGCATACTTCTAATTCTAGAAAACAAAACAAGTTTAACTTATGAATATATTTTGACATAATTAAGACCCAACTAGATATATTAGCTAGATTGCAGAGAATATACAATTATATAATTTCTTAATACATTCCTGCCATCACAATTTGATATTTACAGTGTTGTCCAATCATTTGTACTACCCAGTCATATATATAATCTCCCCCAAAATTGGAAATTATAAACACACAGACACACCCCACACACATATCACAGATGTACTAAAGATAATTTTTAGACAGTTTTGTAGTCAACACACATTCATATCAATTTCTTTTTTTTTTTAAAGATTTTATTTATTTATTTGACAGAGAGATCACAAGCAGGCAGAGAGGCAGGCAGAGAGAGAGGAGGAAGCAGGCTCCCTGCTGAGCAGAGAGCCCGATGCGGGGCTCGATCCCAGGACTCTGAGATCATGACCTGAGCCGAAGGCAGCGGCCCAACCCACTGAGCCACCCAGGCGCCCCTTCATATCAATTTCTAATGCAATTGTCCCACCTTAGCTCAGGGGATATGTTCCAAGAATGGAGTGGTTGCCTAAAACCACAGATAGTGCCAAACCCAATATAGACCATGTTTTTTCCTATATGTACATACCTATGATAAAGTTTAATTTATAAATTACGCACAATTAGAAATTAACAACTATAATTAATAACAAAATAGAACAATTATAACAATATATTGTAATAAACGTTATGTAAATATTATTATCTTTTCTCTCTTATTGCACTGTACCTTCTTATTGTGATGTATGATGTGATGGTAAAATGCCTATGGGATAAGGTGAAGTGAGATGAAAGATGTATGGATTGTGAGACAGAATTAGCTGCTACTGACCCTCTGATGATAGGTCAGAAGGAGGATCATCTCCTTCCAGATCATAGTTGACTGAGGATAACTAAAACCATACTTAGTAAAACTGTGGATAAGAGGGGACTACTGTATCTTCTAATTCTGCAGTCATCTACGATGAAGCATGATATTCATACAGAGATGGCCCTGAAGTCCTACTAGACCTTCAATAAGAAAACAAATATGCAAAAAGGTAAATTATATTCTACTTAGTAAGAAGGGAAAGTTGGTTCTCAATTTGACTCAAACTTGGAAAAGAGCTCAATAGTTATATAATCCAATCACCAATCAATCAAGAAATCCTTTTTATATTATCTCTATATCTACACTATCCTCAAGTACTTTCTACCATATGAAAACAACTGTATGAAGTGGCAGCCCATTCTATTTTTAGCTCTAATAGTTAGAAATGGAGGTAGAGAGAGACAGGAGACTAACACCAAGAGAGCCAGAAATACATTTTTAGAAGTAAGAAAACAGAGACAGCTAAAGATAGAAAGACAGATGGATAGGAAACAGATGGAAAGAGAAAAAAATACACACACAGAGGAGAAATGGGGAGATAGAGAAAACATACAGCAGCAGAGAGAAAAAGGCAGAAATAGAGACACAAAAAGTTGACATACTGAGAGAGAGGAGGAAACAAGAGAAAAGAAAAATAATGATGGAGGAAATTTTGAGAGAGAGCAGAAGAGACATAGGGTAAAAAGAGAAGTAAACATTGATGGGAAAATTGGTTATAAGAAACTATAGAGATCCAGGAGCATAGCAAAAGCTATCTCTCAAACAAATCTATTTCCTGTGGTGATTACATAACCTGCAGTTTTTGGTTTAGTATATAGTCACCAAAGGGGAGTCTTCATTTCACAGCCTTCCTTGCAACTGCATATGGACAGATAATTGCATTCTGACCATTAAGATGTAACCAAAAGTGTTATGTGCAAGAGGGATTACTCTTTTTCAGGGTAGCTCCAGTCAGTAAACCTAGAAGTAGTAGGTATAAGCATTTACAAGCTGTTTAGACAAACAAAGAGTCTACAGTCATTAGGTTTCTAAACCCCTCATTATTCAACTTTATCTTCCTTCAATAAAAATGTTCATCAAATTTTTCTCAAAATGTAATGTACACTTTCATACGCTGTTTATGAGATTATAAATTAGTAGAGCACTTTGGAAAGCAAATTGTCAGGACCTGGCAAAATTTAAAGTGCTCAGGAATTCCCTTTCTAGAAATTGGTATTATATTCAAATACATATGCACAGAAATATATGCATGTTCAAGTATGCCCAATGATGGATATGTTTATAATGGTCAAAAACTGGAAATAAAACAAACATCCCTCCACAGAAGAGTGGTTGAATAAAGAATGGTATATGCATACTGGAGTACTTTACAACTATTAAACAGACTGAAGTAGAGAGTTATGCATTGATATGAGTAGATCTATAAATGTATGGGAAACACATGTGATCCCATACATAATGGAAAAATCTATGTATGTAGATATGTGTATGTGTGTGGAAATTTATAGAAAAAGGTTAATGTAACTTTCAGGAGGGGAATAGGAAAAGTCTAATGTTGAAGGGTAAATATCACTCTTTATAGCCATAGGAGTCATTAATTCAGATCCCAAATATCTATATCTCTTTGCCTTCAAGCATAAGATAGTACTGCACTTCCTGGCCCCATTATGATTGACAGAGCATGTGACTGATTCTGGCCAATTACTTATAAGCAAAAGTTATTGCTCACACTTGTGTTTTACTTTAAGGCGAGAGCATTTATTTGTCACTGTGACTTCTACAGCTTTCTTTCCCTCTGCCATAATGAATGGTAATGTTTAAAACAGTGGTTGCTCCATCAGTCTGGGTCATAGAATGAAAAGTTTTAGAGCAGAGTTCCCATGCAATGTTACATAAATGAAAAACTTTGTTGTTATAAGTCACCATGATTTGGGTATTGTTACAACAGCATAACCTAAATTATCCTGACTGATACAATTGAAATATTTAAAATTTACATTAAATATGCTAAGTGAAATAAGTCAAGCAGAGGAAGACAATTATCATGTGGTTTCACTTATTTGTGGAACAAAGGAACATAAGGAATAGCATGGAAGACATCAGGAGAAGGGAAAAATGAAGCGGGGTAAATCAGAGGGGGAGACGAACCTTGAGCGACTATGGACTCCAGAAATCAAACTGAGGGATTTAGGGGGGAGGGGGTGGAGAAATGGATTAGCCCAGTGATTGGTATCAAGGAGGGCACATATTGTGTGGAACACTGGGTGTTATACACAAACAATGAATCATGGAACACTACATCAAGAACTAATAATGTACTGTATGGTGACTAACATAATAAAAAAATTTAAAAAACAAAATAAAATTTACATGAGACAAATATACTTTATTGGTATATTATTATAAAAAATAATATAATGCCCAGAACAGCACACAATATTCTGTACACAGACAATACAAAATGTAATAAGAGTATTATGTGTCATGACCTAGATTCAATATGATCACTAGAATGTAACCATTTCCAAGGACAGGAACTATATTATTTTTTGCATTCCCAGCACCAGTGACTAGAACATAGTAGGCATACAACCCATTCTTCTTAAATGCTGAATTAAATTATTTTTACCCTAACTTGTAGTTTTATATTAATCCTTATGACATGTCAATATATTAGTTTTAGTGTAATGAAAACCAGTTTAAATCATAAGGCTATTATTGATTTTTAATGACTCTCTCATCTAGCTTTGTGTCACTGAATATTTCATAAGCTTATTCTTTTTGCCTTCAATTAAGTTAGTAATAGAAAATTCTGAATATGACATAGAACAGAGGGTGCTTGTGTGGCTCAGCTGGTTAGGCATCCAACTCTTGGTTTTGGCTCAGGTCATCATCTCTTGATTGTGAGGTTGAGCCCTATTGTCAGACTCTGTAGGGCTTCAGATTCTCTTTCCTTCTCTCTCCACCCCTCCTCTCTCTCTCTCTCTCTCCCTCAAATAAATAAATAAAATCTTTAGAATAAAAGGCATACAACAAAGACCTATAGACTCCCACCACAGACCTCTCTACATGTCGGCACTGATCATTAATCTGTTTGATCAACTGGGTATGAATTAACTGTACTAGAATCCATTTAACTAGCCCATATTAGAATATCTTATAATGAGAGATTACTCATTTGATAAGCCAGGCTTTCATATAAATAATTCCACCAAAAGAAAACGACAGGTTTGCTTAGCCTGACTTGATTCTAAGATCCATTATTTTACGCATTTGATGAATTTACTGTGTGCCAACAACAGAGATACAAATGGGAACATAATAGGTATGGTATCTATCTTCCGTGTAATCACAGTCTAATAGAAGAGATAAATAAACAGATAATAACAATGAATTGTTTTAAATGTAATGAGAGGAGAGACACAGTGTGTTTTGAAAGCCAAGAGGGGAGAAATCAAATCCATATTTTGGAGAAAGAGAAGGCTTTCTGGGGAAAGTGACTTCTAAGCTAAAACCAAAAACATGAAAGGAAAGATTGTTCTGAGAGAGCATGGCACATTCACAGAACTGAAATGAGTTCAATGCAGCGGAACCATAGAGTGTTGGATACGAGGAAAAAAGAAAGTTGACACTAGAGAGGTGAGCAAGGGTCAGATCATGTAGAGATTAAGTTGTCTATAGTACATCTAAGCATGGATGTTCAGTGAGAAATTGGAGATACTGATAGGAGTGAAGAAAAGGTACTTGGGGATATATATGTGGTAGTCTTAAACATTGAGATGGTATTTAATGTCACAGGACAGAAATGCCAAAAGATAGAGGCAAAATAAAAAGGTGGTTAAGGATAGATCCTTGAGAAACACCAACATTCAAAAGATGAACAGGTTCAGAGAAGTCTACAAAGGTGACTGAGGAGAAAAGTAACACGAGAAATACAAGAAAAAACAAGAGAAAAGCCAAGAGAATAGCACATTTCAAGAATAACCATGTTAAATGCTACTGGGTAATCAAGTGAGTCAAAAACCAAAACATGTCCTTTATATGTAGCCAAGAAAAGACTGCCAATAACAAATCAGTGGAGTATCGGGGTTAGAACCAGACTGTATAAGCTGAAGAGTAAATTGAAGGTAAGGGAGTAGAACAGTGAGTGAACAGAGACAACTATCACAGAGATTAGCTGTGATAGGGAAGAGAGAGATAGGGTAACTTTACAGCATGGGGTCAGAGAATTTTTAAAAATAAGTGTTAGGCGCACCTGGGTGGCTCAGTGGGTTAAGCCTCTGCCTTCGGCTCAGGTCATGATCTCAGGGTCTTGGGATCGAGCCCCACATCGGGCTCTGCTCGGCAGTGAGCCTGCTTCCTCCTCTCCTGCCTGCCTCTCTGCCTACTTGTGATCTCTCTCTCTCTCTCTCTGTCAAATAAATAAATAAAATTAAAAAAAAATAAGTGTTATTTTTCTCATTATTAGACTGGGGTTATAGGTTTTGCGGGAAAATACCAGAATAGTTTTTTTTTTTTCCCTTTGGTGAGTAAGGGAGGTTTGAAGACGCTTTAAATGCTGAGGGAAAGGAGCCAGACAACAGGAAATAGTTGAAGAAAAAGAAAACACATGGTTAATTTACAGAACAAAAATCCTAAAGAAATACATGAATAGGAAAAAGTTTCTGAAGCTCAGATGGAAAGATTTCCCATACACAGGAGGATTTTCTAATCTTCAATTAGGAATGGAAGGAAGGCAGAAATGGTAAGTGAAGGTATAGGTAAGTTTGTACATCTTGTGGTTGGAAGTTGCCATCTTGTGGCTTCTACATTCTCTGTGAAACAGCTGGCAATTTTATCTAAAGAGAGGGTCGGGTAAAGGGTTTGAAGAAGCATGTACATTTTCAAAAATTAAATAGTTCACTCTAGGGCTTTTCTAGCATTGGATGTTAAATTCACCAATTTAAGTTTCTGGAATCCACATTTTTATTTTTGTTTTTAATTAACAAATTTGACTATATCTAATACTTTTGTGCTTTTATTGTTTCTATGACTCATAAAAATCTTTTCACGTAACTATAGAATTGAGTGGTAGCAGCTAAAAGGGCACCTTCTCAGTTGACCATCACACCAACTAACTTTTGTAATCCCATTTGTCCTTATACCTTTTTTTCCATACTACCGTTAATTGAGGTTTATAGTATTTTAAGAAATAATTTAACCTCATTACCCTTGAGCAAAATATGGGGAAACTGAGATTCAGTGAGGTAAATAACCTTCACTATAGCAAGAAGTCAGTTGGAGACAAAGTAATTCATATTTGTAAAAATTCTTTCTTGTCTATCAGAAACAGCAGTAACTACTGACTATTGATAAATAGACAGGAAATGGGGTTAAATCCCTTGAAATATTCAGTATAAGGACACTGTATATAATTTTATATGCCAAGTAATAAAAACAACATAGAGCTGTCAGAAAGAATCTCTATATTGATGAACTCTCCTCTAACAGTACAATGCATCTAATTTGTGCTTCTGTGTTTAGATAAATGACAGTAACTAGTTTTACAATATCCTGTTTCCTATCTTTTTAATTATAAAAGGATGATGAAAACATTGTGCCCCAGGAACAATTATAAAATAATATATATTTTTGTCATATTAAGGGAGCTGTACAGCAGGTTTTTTCATTTTGAGTAATGGAAGGGTATATATCATATGTTATCTGGGTTATTAACTACTGTGAAGTAGGACAATGTAGGCTTATGGGTCCAAGTTTTACTTCTTATTAGCTGTATGACCTTGGCCTAGTTGTCTATACACTCAGACCCTCCATTTACCCATCTGAAAATGGTGGTAATAATACTTACTTCATGAGGTTCTTGTTTATATTACATTGTATATAATAACTATTACCTAACTCATTATCAGACAGAATCAGCCATCAGTACATGTTAGCTATTTTTATTAGGGGTGTTGTTATTAATTCTGCTTGGGCAAGTTAAAGAAAGTTTTGCATGGGGGGTGACACTTGGAGAAGAAAAATAAGTTTGCCAGGTGGTCAGGGTTAAAGGGGAGAGAAGTACAGACAGACTAACTCTCTATGTGTGTATGTGCACATGCATGTACACACGTCTTAGAGCAGGGATTGCATTTTATTTTATTTAAAATTTTTTTTAAAGATCTTATTTATTTATTTGACTGACAGAGATCACAAGTAGGCAGAGAGGCAGGCAGAGAGAGAGAGAGAGGAGGAAGCAGGCTCCCTGTGGAGCAGAGAGCCCGACACGGGGCTTGATCCCAGGACCCTGGGATCATGACCTGAGCTGAAGGCAGAGGCTTTAACCCACTGAGCCACCCAGGTGCCCCTTATTTTAAATTTGTATTTATTTATTTGAAAGATAGAGATAACAAGTAGGCAGAGAGGCAGGCAGAGGGAGAGGAAGGGAAGCAGGCTCTCTGCTGAGCAGAGAGCCCGATGTGGGGCTCGATCCCAGGACCCTGGGATCATGACCTGAGCCGAAGACAGAGGCTTCAACCCACTGAGCCACCCATCCTACAACTTGTGTCCACTGCCACCATAAAACATGAACCCAGGAATCTGCCTACACCCTCCAATTAGGTAACCCTATTCTTCCTGCAGAAATAGTTCCCTTTTAAATTATCCAATAATTTTCCCTTTTAAAACTTCCTTTCTTAACCTCTTTAGGGTCCCACATACCAACTGGTTCACCAGACATAATTGTGCTTGAAAAGGAGTCAATGGTGAAAGCTAAAGACTGATCCTTCGTAATGTGCATTTTAAATTAGTCTCCTAGAGTTTAATTCAGTAAGTTAATGGTACTTATTTTTTATAATAATTATTGTTATCATCATAATTATTAATCTAGAAATCTTGTCTCCATATTATTGGTTTTCTCATGCCTTTTCAATAAAGCCCAAAACTTTCCCAAAAATGCCTAACTACACACTGGAATTGTCCCATTTTTTTTCTCAAATCCTTTCAAAAAATTTACCCCTCTGTCCCATCTAATATTCTATTTTTTGACCCCCTTTTTCTGACCAACACTGATAGCATCTATCAAAATAGCAATTTTTAAAATAAAAACCTACCTCAATATTAAAAAGACTAAGGTAGAACAAATATTCCCATATACTGGCAGTGAAAATATAAATTATCATTCATTTTCTGGAGAGCAAATTACCTATTATATTTGTATAATAACCTTTAAAAATTACTATCTCAGATAATGCAAAGACTCATGTATAAGGATGTTATTCTAGCATTATCCCTAATAACATAAATATAGGATATCTAAAAATATAGTAAAGGTTAGATCAATTATAATATGTCTTTATCATAGAACAGGATTCTGCCTTAATACAAAATTTCAGGCAAAACAAAAGTTCAAATCCTTTAACCCAATATATCTTAAGAAAATAATACAAAATGTAACTAAGGATTTATGCATTATTATGTTCATTTTAGCCATATTTATACTATCAAAGTTGGAAATAATCTAAATATCCAATAATAGGAAATTTGTTAAATTATATTATACACATATGGTAGAATATTATACAGCTATTAACAAGTAGGTTTTAAAAAATTTTAATGATATGGGAAATGCTCTTGACATAATGCTAAGGGAAGTCAAGATACAAAACTGTAAATACAGAATGACATGCATAAAAGAATTTATGTACAAAGATTATAGTATGATTTATAATATCAAAATTTAAGAAGTCACAATCTCAAAAATAAAAGAGAGTTTAAATTACATCTATACAATAGTATATTAAGCATATCATTAAAATGATTTTAACCATGTGGTAAAATGCTTATATTATGTGAAGTTTAAATAAAACAGGCTATGGGGGTGCCTGGGTGTCTCAGTCAGAAGCATCCATCTGGTAATTTCAGCTCAGGTCATGATCTCATGGGTTGTGAGATCAAAAGGGCTCTGTGCCCTGCAGGGAGTCTGCTTGAGAGTCTCTCTTCCTCCCCCTCTCCCCCTGCCCCACTTGTGCACGTGTATACACTCTCTCTGTCTCTTGCTCTCTCTCAAATAAATGAATCTTTCCTTTTTTAAAAAGCAGGCTACAAAAGGAAATGAAAACAGTATCTCAAAGAGATGTTCCATGTTTATTACAGTATATTCACCATCACTAAGATATGGAAGTAACCTAATATACATACACATATACACACACAATGGAATATTATTCAGCCATGAGAAAGAAGGAAATCCTGTCATTTGAGACAATTTGGATGAAACTTGAGGGCATTATATTAGTGAAATAAGTCAGAGAAAGACTAGTATCATGTGACATCATTTATTTGTGGAATTTAAAATTGCTGAACTCAGAAACAACAGAGTGGTAGTTACCAGGAGCTGGGGATGGGGATGGGGGAAATGGGGAGCTATGTGTGAAAATATACAAACTTCCAGTTAGATTAAAAACTTATGGGAATGTAATATACAGCATCATGAGTATAGCTAATAATGCTATATTATATAGTTGACTCTTTCTAAAAGAGTCGATATTAAATGTTGTCACCACAAAAAAGAAAAAGTAAATATGTGACAGGGTGGAGGTATTAGCTAATGCTATGGTAGTAATCATTTTGAAATATATATGTATAAAATCAACATGTGTATAAAATCACCTTAAACTTACTTGTTTATGTCAATTATATCTCAATAAAGCTGGGGGAAAGGACATTAGACATCAGGACATTAAAGGAAAATTTTAGGCTTCAAAATTAATAAAAAGCATAATCTTGACTATAGAAATACATATTATTAATACACACACCTACAAATACACACGTACACACATATACACACCTTAGAAAGAAATGTACTTAGTCTTCATATTTTATTTGGGTAGTGAAATTACAGAGTAGAAGTTAGCACTATATTCATCATTATTATCATCCCTAAAAATAGACATTTTAAATACATATATATGTATATAAAATGCCTATTTTTATATATGTATTAATACATATATACATATATACACATATATATGTATGTATATATACATACATATATATACATATATACATATGTATAAATATATATGTATACATATATAATGCATATATATACATATACATATATACATATATACACACATAGATACATATATACACATATATACATATATAGGCCTATATGTATATATGTGTATATATGTATATATATATATATATATATATCAGTCAAACCAATTCGGGGACATCAATACCATCCACAGAGGGGGAAAATGATTAAAAGGGAATACCATGAAAAACTGTATGCTAACCAATTAGATAACTTAGATGAAAGGACCAAATTTGTAGAAAGACACAAACTACTAACCTTGACCAAGAAAATATAAAAATCTAAACAGACCCATAACAAGTAAAGAGATTGAGTTAATATTAAAAAAATGTCCCAGAAAGAATAGCCCAGGCCCAGATAGCTTTATTGGTGAATTCTATCAAACATTTAAAGAAGAATTAATATAAATGCTTCAAAAACTCTCTCAAAAAAAATAAAAGGAGAGAATATTTCCTAATGCATTCTATTAGGTTAATAATACCCTGATACCAATATCAGGAAAAGACATCACATGAAAAGAAAATTACAGACCTGAATCTGTTATGAATATAGACCAAAAAGATCTCAAAAAAATACTAACAAACTGAATTGAGCAACATATAAAACAGATTATACATCATGGCAAAGTAGGATTTATCCCAGAAATGCAAACTTTGTTTAACATCTACAAATAAAATGATGTAATATACCATCTCAATAAAATAAATTAATCACATAATCATCTCAATAGAAGCAGAAAAACCATTTTATAAAATCCAACATCTTTTCATGATAAAACATTTTGAAAATTAGGAATAAAGGGGAAATTCCTTGATGTGATAAAGGTTATCCATGAAAAAACCCATAGATAACATTACACTTAATGATAAAATACTGAAATCTGTCCCCTTAAGATCAAGAACAAGGATGTCTGTTCTTACCACTTTTATTCAAGATTGTACTGGAGGTATAAACAGGCAATTAAGCAAGAAATTAATAAAAGATACCCAGATTGGAGGGAAACATTATAAATATCTCTATTTGCAGATGACATTATCATGTATATAAAAAATCCCAAGGTATCAATTAAAAACCACTAGGACTGGGGCATCTGTGTGGCTCAGTCTGTTAAGCATCAGAATTTTGATCTCAGCTCAAGTCTTGATCTCAGGGTCGTGAATTCATGCCCCACATCAGGCTCCATGAAAACAAAACAAAACAAAAAACCCACTAGAACTAATAAACTAGTTCAACAAGTTTGTAAGATCAACACACAAAATTACATGGTATTTCTATACCCTAGGAATGAATAAACTGAAATAGGAATTAAGAAAACAATTACTTTTAAAATAGCACCAAAAATAAGAAAATGCTTAGGTATAAATTTAACAAAAAAGAGTACAAAACTCATATTTTGAAAACTGTCAAACATTATTGAAAGAAATTAAAGGATAAAAGGAAAGACAATCCATATTTATGGATCAGAACACTTAGTATTGTTAGGATGGAAATATTTCCCAAACTGATGTGTATGTTTAATGCAATCCCTAGCAAGATCCCAGCTCCTCTTTTTTTTTTTCCCCAGGAATTGACGAGTTGATTCTAAAATGTATACGAAAATACAGCAGATCCAGAAAAGTCAAAACAACCTTAAAAGTAAGAAATCTGGAAGCCTTAAACTTTCTAATTTTGAAACTTACTTTAAAAACTAAATAATCAGGATAGTGTGGGGGTTACCTGGGTGGCTCAAGTGGTTAATAATCTACCTTTAGCTCAGGTCATGACCTCAGAGTCCTGGAATGGAGCCCCAAGTTGGGCTTCCTGCTCAGCAGAGAGTCTGCTTCCCCCTCTTCCCCTCCCCCTGCTTGTTCTCTCTCTCTCTCTCTCTCTCTCTCTCTCTCTCTCTCTCTCTCTCACACACACACACACACACACACACACAAATAAATAAAATCTTTTAAAAAAGATAGTGTGGTACTGGCATAAGGATAACCCAAATCCATGGACATGATTGAGAGTTCAGAACATAAATTTTTTGCAATTGATTTTCAACAAGGGTGCCAAGACAATTCAGTGAAAATAGTCTTTTCAACAAATAGTGCAGGAACAACTGGGTTGCTACATGCAAAAGAATTTATACCTCTATCACACATCACATACAAAAATTAACTCAAAATGGATCATAGGCCTAAATGTAAGAGCTAAGACAGTATAATTCTTAGCATAAAATATAGGAGTAAACCTTTGTGACTTTGGTTTAGACAAAATATCTTAGACATGACATTAAAAGTACAAGCATCAAAAAATAAATTGAATTCCATGAAAATGAAAGACTTTGTGCAACAAATAATACCATCAAGAAAGTAAAAAGACAACCCACAGAATGAGAGAGAAATACTTGTAAATCACATATCTGATAAGGGAATTGTATCTAGGATATATAAAGAATTCTTACAATGATAAAAATACAAATAACCCAATTAAAAAGTCAGTAAAGTATTTGAAGAGCTATTTCCTCAAATAGCCAATAACCATATGAAAAGACACTCAACATCAGTAGCTATTAAAAAATGAAAATCACTGAGGCGCCTTGGTGGCTCAGTGGGTTAAAGCCTCTGCCTTCAGCTCGGGTCATGGTTCCAGGGTTCTGGGATCAAGCCCCGCATCGGGCTCTCTGTTCGGCAGGGAGCCTGCTTCCCCCTCTCCCTCTGCCTGCCTCTCTGCCTACTTGTGATCTTTGTCTGTCAAATAAATAAATAAAATCTTTAAAAAAATGAAAATCACAATGAGATACTGCTTCATACCCACTAGGATGCCTATAATAAAAGACATTATAAAAATTTTGTTGAGAATGTAGAAAAACTGAAGCCTTCACACATTGCTGGTGGTAATGTAAAATGGTAAAGTTGCTTTGGAAAACATTTTGGCAGTTCTTTAAAAGGTTAAACAGAGAATCACCATATTACCCAGCAATTTCATTTCTTTAAGTATATACTTAAAGGAGTTGACAATATACATTCACCCCCCCAAAAAAAGAAAATCTGTGTCCACACACAGAAAATATACAAGAATGTTTATAGCAGCATTATTAATAGTCAAATAATAAAAACAATTCAAATGACCATCACCTGAGGAATAAATAAAATGTATTATACAACAGACTCTTAATGGGTAATGAAGAGGAATGAAGTAATGATAACATGCTACGATACAGATGAATGTTAGGAACCTTCTGCTACATGAAAAAAACAGTCATGAGAAACCATGCATTGAATAATTCTATTTATATGAAATGCCCAGAATAGGCAAATTCATAGACACAGAAAGCAGGCTTACAGTTGTCAGGCAATAAGATAATGGTAATAGCTGCACAACTCTGAATATACAAATACTATTGAATTATACACTTTAAATCAATAAGATATATGGTATATAAATTATATCTCAATAAAATCATTAAAAAATCAGTCATTTGACATCACCATAGAAAATGAATTGATGGGTTTTCCCCCTTATTAGGTATATGTTTTGTGCATCACAATCATAGTTCTAGATTATGTGCCAAATACATTATTCTTAAAGTGAGTCGTTTTAGACATACCATGTAAGTTGGGTAACTGTTAGTCTCATTTAACCCAGAATCCTTCTAATTTAAGCCTCTATCACCAGGCTCACATTTCAGATGCTTTAGGTTTTAAGTGCCATAAAATATCTTAAAGTGGCATCAGGTCATCTTAGTCTCCACCATGTTAGCCTTATATTCCCTCATTGACACATGGTGTTATTTTGGAAATTCCTTTTTCATAACAGGAATGGATAGTCTTAAAGCTGAGCTACCAAAATTTTTATATTCAGGGAAGTGATTAGGCATAAGTAAGTAAAAGCAAACTGGTATTTGCGGTCTTTGCTGACATTACAATTATCCGCTATTAAAATGGAAACATGGATTCATGTTTTATTTTTTTTTTATTTTTTAAGTTGTTTTTTTTTTTTATTTGACAGAGAGAGATCACCAGTAGACAGAGAGGAAGGCAGAGAGAGAGAGAGAGGGAAGCAGGCTTCTTGCTGAGCAGAGAGCCCGATGTGGGACTCGATCCCAGGACCCTGAGATCATGACCTGAGCCGAAGGCAGCGGCTTAACCCACTGAGCCACCCAGGCGCCCTGGATTCATGTTTTAAAAGACTAACTCAAGCCAGTATTTTCCTCAATAAAATTAAATTCAGCTCTCTGCTACCCAACCCAGTTCTGTGTGCAAGGAAATGTCTCAACAGATAGTTACAAAATACCATAACTGGAATAATACAAGGTTTAACAAGAGACAATCCAGTCCAACTGAGCTTAACAAATTACATTACCTTTAGAGCAACAAACTGGCAGGAACTGATAATTCATCTGCAATTAAAAGAGCACTTTCTTTTTTACTGAGTTACAGCCTAAAGACACACTTTACAGATAGAAAAGTTGGCAGGGTTTTTATTGAGCACACTGATCTATACTCCCAAACAAATTGCTCTATTCCTTAACTAACGTTAACTAACTTTAATAAATTCCTTAACTAATTCAATAATTCCTTAACTAACTTTAATAAAGGAGCTAGATTCTGGCCATATATTGCTACCTAGTATATAACCATATAGTTATTTTTCATAAGAAATTTATTAATCCTCCAAATATTTTCAACTTTATATTTTGTATTTCCTTGGGGGGGTACCAAAGAACTGTTTGGACATTGGTAAATCAGAAATAAACCGTTTGAACTACTAACTTTAAGGTCAAGAACAGGATTATGCCAGAGGGTCATAAAATCCACCTCCACAAATACATATATGCTCATACACATGCCCACACCCACAAGAGACAACCACAACCTAAATATGCCTTAATTTAATTCACTTGAGAAATAATGAAAATTAATGATATGTACTTAACAGGCACTAAGGATACAGTATTTTAAGAAAGACAGGCATGTTCCTTGTCCTTGGAGCTAACATTCTATTGAAAGAAACAAACATTTTAAACAATTAATTATAACTATCTATAGGAGACATGCATGGTGCTTAAAGACCCAATCTAGTATGCGTGGTCAAAGAAGTCTTTCCTGAAGAAGTGACACTTGATCTGAGCTTTGAAGAATGGGCAAGGTTTAACTAAGCAAAGGAACAATGTTCCAGTTAGAGGAAATAAGATGTGCAATGGCTGGGTTAGAATGGTCTGATTTAGAAACTAAAGATAGATCAATGTAATTGGAGCAGAGAAGGTATATGGAAGAGAAGGAAAAAGGAATTTCCAAAATAACACTTCCTGTATGGAAGTACAGAGGAGTCAGAACCTACAGAGCATCAAAGGTCTTGGTAAGGAATTTGAACCTTGTCCTAAGTGCAGTGGGAAGAAAAGATTTAAGTAAGGAAGTAACATGATCTGATTTACCATTTTGGAACAGCTCACTCTAGCTGCTAAGAATGGATTAAAATCAGAAGTAGAGCTCGCAGAATAGCATTTGAAAAGGTCATATGTTGAACATGATGAACTTTAAGACAATGATGAAAAGACAAAAATGGTAGAAATACAGACTACCAAAAATAAAGAGGTAGTCAAAAAGTAGTACATTTGTACTTGCTTGATCTCCCAGAAACCACAGATTCACTTTATCTGGTTTTTAGCTCCTGGCTAAATGAAGTGGGAAAAGAATGAATTCAGGGAGATCAGTTTGGACATGCTCTCTCCTCTGACTTCTTTCAAATAAATTGTCTCACAGAGACCTACCATTGTTTCCTTGCCTTACTGTTTTCTTCTCCTCCAGTAACCATAATTTTCTCACAAAAATACAGATGTATTTCTTATGTGAAACAGGTTGCTTGAACTTGACTTGTCTATCTGCTTTGGGGAACTCCAGGAGGCATAGATCTATTTTTGTGGCTCAATCTGCACATGTTCCTCTGGACACTATGGAGGACATGAGTATCTAGGAAATGTTGTCAAGTTTCCTACATACTTGAGTTTCTACATACTTGAGTTTCCTACATACTTGAGTTTTCTCCCTCACTTCAGGGAGGAAGTGATTGCTATTGCTCACATCCTTACAGAGTATAACTGCTCACTCTGAGCCAAGGTATTATTAATGCCTTAATAACACTGATCTGTATAGCAATTCAAAATTTAAGGCAAAGAATTTAATGTCCTGCTCCTCTGAAAAAAAAAAGAGGAGTATGACCCTGTACACTGTCACACAGGCTCCTTTGGGTTGAAAAAGCAAAATCTGTCACTCCAGGAAGGAAAGGAAAGAATGAAATAAAAATATACTGAGCACTACTGTGTGTCATATACCATACTAGGTGCTTTACTTTATAATTGTGTTACAGTATAACTATACAGTCTGCAGTCAGATTGCCTCAGTATGAGTCCTGCCTGTGTCATTTGTCAGCTGTAGACTTTGGGCAAGTTATTTAATCTGTTTGTATCTGATATATTTTTCATCTGTAAATGAGATATCAACAATACCTTTCTCTTCCAGGTACTACTATTACATAAGGCACCCCATGAATACAAAGCATTTAGAGTCACACCTGGTATATAGTAAGTAGTCAATAAATATTAATTGCTATCATCATCATCATCTAACTCTTCTAAGAGAAGTGAATAAAATATTATTGACTGCTTGCAGATAAGTACACTGGGCCCCAAAGAGGTTAACCAAGTTGCCCCAATATCACATAGCTAAAAAGTGGTAGAGGTGAAATTCAAAATCAAGTCTTTAGAACTCCAAAATCATGTTCTTTCCACTTTATCATGCCATTAGAGTTCCAAGAATTCTGGGTGAGAATTTCAGCCACTGCTAAAACACCAAACAGCAACGTAACCCTCTCAGGTTCTAGGTAAGGGGTTTGTACAAGGAAGAGCCTACATTTCCTGATTAATTCTCCCTGCTGTAACTGTATCTACTTTCCTCTCTGGTTCTGCCCTTTTCAAGGCTGGGTACCCTCTAACTGTGTGTGTTTTACTTATATACCTTCTGGTCTTGGTCAAAGGTCCCAAATTATGAACTGAGCCAGTATCAGATTTTCTCATATGGATTTCGTCTAAGCCTGGCACAAAGACAAAAAAAGGAGATGAGAAGAGGAGGGGAGTAGAGGAAAAGAGACAATGAAGGTATGAGCATATTACTATTATATTTTATAACAATATTAATGTCAATACTGTTATAATAATAAGCATATTATTTAGTGGTATAAAAGTAACCACTATAATAGAAACTGTTAACAGTCTTTGCCTCTGGAGAATGAGACTAAGCTATAGTGGTTTTTTTTCCTTTTGTACCCTTCTCCAGCTGCATTCTTTTTTTTATTTTTATTTTTATGTTTGCTTGTTTATTGTTTTGTTTTAACCAAGGACAAGCATTGCATCTATAATTTGGGAAGGAAACAGTTTAGATAAGCAAGCAATAAATAATTTAGTGGGTATGTAGGCAAACAGATGAATATGTGGATGGATGGATGGGTGGATGGATGGATGGAGAGAAAGATGGGTGAATGAATGACGGTGCATCTACAAGATGAAATGTTGTGCAGCAGTTGGGAAGAGTGAAGTAGAGATAAATTCAAAGTATGTTGTTAGTAAAGAGGCACAAGCTTGTATAACAGTATAAAAACAAAACTATTTCCAATATAATTTATTTTTTATTAACATATATTATTTGTTTCAGGGGTACAGGTCTGTGATTCATCAGTTTTACATAATTCACAGCACTCATCATAGCACATACCCTCCCCAATGTCCATCATCCTGCCACCCCATCCCTCCCATCTTCCTCCCCTCCAGCAATCCTCACTTTGTTTCCCAGAACAAGAGTCTCTTAAGTTTTGTCTCCCTCTCTGGTTTCCTCTTGTTTTATTATCTGCCTCCCTTCCCCTATGATCTATCTTGTTTCTCAAAGCATTTCTGTGTTTAAATTATATTGGAAATAAAATTTAGACACAAAAGTAATTAACTGCTAATTATCATATATTTGAATGGAACCAAAGACCATATAGTAAAGAGTGCTATCCTCTATTCTCATAGCACCTTTCAACAATCAACAAAGGTAAGTATCTACTGCTAACTGCTTGATGTGAATCCTTACAGACATCATTTATATAAATATAAATAAAACAATGTTTTAATGAATACCCCTGTGTGTATATGTGTAAGTGTATGCACATGTGTGTATGTGTATTATAAACATATACATATATTTTTATAAGGGAAATTCTCAGAAGAAAGAAGGTTGGGTCCAAAGCTAAATGGATTCTATATTTTGAGAGACATTACCAAATATTCTCCAATAAGCCCAGTAGCAATTTATACTCCCACAAATAACATGAGAGTGCTTATTAACTTCACAGTCCCAACCAACATTGATATATTATTTTAATTTGCATTTATATTTTCAATTACGAGTGAGATAGAGCATCTTCTCACATATTTATTGACTACTTATATTTCTTTTTGTAAATAGCTTTGTTTATACCTTTTGTCCTATTTTCCATTCATGTATTTAGTTTCTGAAATGCTTTGTAATAAAATTATAACTTTGTCTATTATATGTGTTATATTTTACCAGTAAAAAACTTTTTAAAGTCAAGGATTATTCTAAAATGTTCTGAATGTCAAAAATATTAACTGCCAAGTAGGATGAATGTTCATTCTAAAAATGAAAGTACTAAAACCCAGGTGTCTGATGCATTCTTCTGAAAAAACACAGGAAGTTCTTTTTTGTCAAAAAGAGAAAGAATATAGCTTATGAAAATTGCCATCTTCAATATACCGACTAAACAGTGTTTTGATAATCATTAAGCCAAGAGAATTTGCAGAGAGGGGATGGACCCACATGCAATATATCAGTGCCTGGCACGAAGCTGAACCACTTATAGAGTATACTCAAATTGAGGACTTCTTTTGTTCCTCTCATTCCTTTGCCATGAATGGACAGGAAGGGTACTTGCTTGGTAAATTGTTCTAGCAACAAAAGATTCCACATTTCTTATTTACAGTAAATGGCTAGCACCTGGAATCAGTCTGTTAGACAACATTGCTCTGAATGCAATAAACTGAATGGTAATTCAACCCCATCCTAGTCCTTCATCCTTCAAATGACTTAGTGTTTTCTCACTCAGTTTCAAAAATATGGATTTGAACTGGCATATTCCTCAAGACTTGTCAAAAATACCCTGGGAACTCTGGGGCAGTCACAATTCCAGTACTAGAATGAAATATGTCAAGACTACTCTGGAATATGTTTCAATGGATGGCATAATGGTAGTGTGCTGGTAAAAGTTTATCAACCACATCTCCAAGGGGAAGGGATTCTCTGGTTGATAGACTTTGCCTATTCTGGTAGTGTCAATACTCCCACCATAGCTGATTTCAGTTTACCAATGTTATTTCATTCAACACAGCATTGAGAAGGAATATATACAAATTTTTTTCTGTTTTTTTTTTTCAATTTTAATTCCAGTGTAGTTAACATATAATGTTATATTAGTTTCAGGTATAAAATATAGTGATTTGGCAATTCCATATATCACCCAGTACTCATCACAACAATACACAATCAACTCTTATTAGCGAAAACAAGCTGGCTCCTGCAGACTACTACCTGAACTCTGTTTTATAAGCCTAAAAGTGTATTTTGGACTACTCCACAAGCAAACCATTCCCTGGATGGGATATATATACTGGATACCAATATACACTGGAACCAGTGTATATTCAGAATGAGATGACTTCTACCAAGGAGCTGGGGCAAATGCCCTGGATGACAGACCATGTTGACAAATGTCTAGAGCTCACATTACTGCTGTTGCCTTTAATCTAGGAAAGTATGAAATAGTCCTAATAGATTATAGCATACTTCCCTTACTATATAAAGTAAATTACTATCAATAGATTATTGTAAGCTATGCCTAAATGCAAACAACATTGCAGTGTAAAGGCAGTTCCTGGACCTTACAAAAATAAAATATTTTTTAATAGCTTACAAAGTATCAACCAAACTGAAAGTTATAATGAACAATTTGATGATCAATTTTAACTTAGAAGTCTACCACTAAAGAAAACAATCAGAGGCTATGGGTGGAAACGGAATACATAATTCCAGGATCTTATTTCCTTAAGAGATACATAAAGCAAGTCATAAAAAATTTATGTTCTCATCTCAGCAGGAGATATCTGCATATTCTTCAGCTATATTTTTGCCCATTGACTAAATAGACATGGCACATTTTTGGGGTGAGTCTGCCCTTTGAGATCATTGGTTCTCCAACCAACCTTACTTAGCTAATTTGAGCATAACACTGAGGTCATAATTACAGTTAGATCACATGTAGGCCATTGAAACTTTCTCTGTAGCATAGCCATGGACCAAAATCCTCACCTTCACCACTGTCTCTGAGGCATTACATTGGTCTTTAGGGAAGTACAGTGAGTGAAAAGCTCAAATGGAACCCATGTACTAGTGAAAAAAGAGCCATCATTAACTGCTGGTGGCTTTGTATCATCTCTATATACAAAAACCACATGTTAGTGATCCTAAATGTGCAAGATGGTATTGGTTATTGCAGTTTTGAAAAAGGACAGGAAATATGGACAGGGTTTGCTATACAACTGACAGCCCTCAAGTATGGGTCAAAGCTGAAGCAAACATCTTTCTTCCTGTTCATACCTGACATCAGGACATATTAACAGTACCTTCTGCTGTCCAATAAAAATATTACAGGAACACCAGGAGAGAAGAAAGTCAATGCACTTGCCATAAGAGACCCATCAAAGACACACACTCAATATTGTAATTAAAGAAGTGTAAATACTACAAGGCAGCCTGCTTACATTGCCAAGTCCATATTAAAGAATTTCTTCAGAATGTGTTTCTTTTGTGGGGCACCTGGGTGGCTCAGTCAGTTAAGCATTTGTCTTGGGCTCGGGTCATGATCCCAGGGTCTTGAAACTGAGTCTCACATGGGGCTCCTCGTTCAGTGGGGAGCCTGCTTCTCCCTCCCACTGCTTGTGCTTTCCCTCTCTCTCTCTCTGACAAATAAATAAATACAATCTTTTAAAAAAAATGTGTTTCTTTTGTAAGGAACTGAAGTGCACATAAGTGTAACATAGCAATTGTTACCAAGACTTCTTTCAGTCTTGCTGGTGGCAAGTGGGTTAAGCCTCTTGGTTAGCCACTGCGTATCTCAGTGGGTTAAGCCTCTGCCTTCAGCTCAGGTCATGATCTCACAGTCCTGGGATCAAGCCTTGCATGAGGGTCTCTGCTCAACAGGGAGAGTGCTTTCCCCCCTTCTCTGCCTGTCTCTCTGCCTGCTTGTGATCTCTCTCTCTCTCTCTGTGTGTCAAATAAATATTTTTTAAAAAAAGACTTCTTGCATGATACACCTCTCTGTAGAGCTCAAGATACTCTAAATGACATGACTTCATTAGTTGAACTTGCATAATGTTTGGTTCTAGGTCAGAGGATCTTTACAATAGAAGAACTAATGTATGACTAATTTAAGTGAGTCCCTAAGGAAGTTACAATGATAAGGCAAATGAAAAATAATGTAACCAAATAGCATGGAGGACAAGGGGAGTTAGAGAGGAGAAGGGAGTTGAGGGAAATTGGAAGGGGAGGTCAACCATGAGAGACTATGGACTCTGAAAAACAATCTGAGGGTTTTGAAGGGGCAGCGGGTGGGAGGTTGGGGAAACCAGGTGGTGGGTATTGGAGAGGGAACAGATTGCATGGAACACTGGGTGTGGTGCAAAACCAATGAATACTGTTATGCTGAAAATAAATTTAAAAAATTAAAAAAATAATATAACCAACTCCAAATCTCTTGAATAACACTTGATCCATTGACAACATATGGCAAATCTCCTAAGTAGTGTTCATATTCCATCTCACTAATGGGTCATATATCTCTTCCTTTACTTTCTGTTCCATTCCTTCCTATAGTTCTTCCATTTTTGGAGGAAAACAAATTATCAATCTCCTTGATTGCTCCAAATGACTAACAACATCTCCTAATATATTTGCTTTATTAAAATTGGATATATTAAAATGGAACCATAAAGTCAACTCAGTCAGAATCTCTTTAGATACTTGTGTGACAACAATGAGCAGAATACAGAATACAAATAGATTATTTATATAGATATTTCACAGAATACAATTAGATTATTCCATATCAAGGCCTATTAAACACAGCCCAATAGCCAACCACAGGCGCTAAATTGACGCAAAAAATAGCAAGCTGCTTATTATTGCTTTCCAAGTTGACCTCACATCTCTTTTCCCATCACTTTTAATGCACGTCATTTTGTGTTCTTAAAGCCTTTCATAGCTTCCAACTGTATTTTTAAATTTTATTTAAATTTAAGTTAGTTAACATATAGTGTATTAGTTTCAGGAGTAGAATTTAACAGTTCATCAGTTGCATATAATACCCAGTGTTCAAGACATCAAGTGCCCCCCTTAATGCCCATCACCCAATTACCCCATCCCCTGCTGTCTTTAGAATAAAGACTACAATCCTTAATTATGGTCTATAAGGCCCCTCATAATATGACTCCTGCCCTACTCTCCTGTCTCACCTCCAACTAAACTCCCCATTATTTCTTATGTTTCAGCCACACTAATCTTCATAAGCCCCCTAGAATATGTTATGTTCTCTCTCACCTACAGGACCCCACACATGCTCCTGACTAATTTTCAGAAACTAATACTTCTTCACCTGGCTAAAGTTTCTCATCTTCTAAGTCTTACTTAAATATATAATTCCTCCTGAGTGTTTCCTCTGATTTGCAGGTTTGATGAGATCCTTCGCTTTAAAATGTCAATTGTCCTTCACCTCCCCATGATAATGCCCAGTACACATCTAAATATTTCTTCAGTGTTTGTCTTTATTTTTATTCTTCTGCATATTATTTAACACAGTATTATGCATACAGCAAGTGGTCAATAAATATACACTTATTGATAATAAATACACGCTTATTGGTAATACTTGGACATCCCACATATCTAATGTTTAATAATTTTTCTTGGATAGTAATATAAATAACTGCTCCATGGTTTGCATATCACATCCAAAGCCTAAGTTAACTGAAATTCTGTAATAAATTTTAGTATTACTTCTACCTCTGAATAGGTACAGTGAACATGTTTTCATCATTCTATTTTTATAGCATATAACTTGAATTACCAGCACTCTGGAGAGCTTTGTAACTTCTAGTTCTGTACTGTTGCTATACATAAAAGATACTCATTAAAACAAGGCCCATACTTCATGGCAGTTTTCCATTGTCAGGTTTTTGTATCAAAAATACCTCTGGAAACAAATTATGGTTTTCTACATTAAGCATGAACTGGCAACACTAACTTTTTTCTTTTAGTTCGCCCTGTAGATAATGACTTATGGTGCATTGTGTTTTATCCTATTCTCTACTTTTCTGTGGCTTTTAATTTTAATGAGGATTTCTATCATCTCATTCCTCCCTTTGCTCCCAACCATCTTGCGCTGCATCTCAGCAAAAGGGTTTTGTTTGCATTTTTATACTCTCTATTACTACTGATTGCTTAACATCAGTTGTCTTTCCCAGATGTCATTCTAATGGACTTCTGATCACAGCATTTCTATTAACATACACCTGAGACTTGTCAACAATTAAAAAGCCAAACAAAATGCAAAATAAGTTACATGCTCATACAGAAATAAATAGATAATCTAAAGACTCCCTTGTCAGCAGTACTTGTTAGGTGTCATAGAACTTACTTCAATCTGAAGTTTATTGAGTAATAAACAGGCTTTTATTTTTGCCCAATTCATTGGTATTTCAACCAAACTCTTTCAATGATTACATATATACTAAATCTGTGGAAATTCTTTAAAATATCTGGTTTTAGGAGATTCTTCAAAGTAGAAATAAACATATGGAAGGTTTTTTAAAAAATCAATAATTCTCCTGCATGGATTTGCACATTCATTTAAACTATTGCTATACACTATGCATAAATTATTCTACCAGGCCCAATAGAAAACACAAACTTATGGCATGGTCCCTGCCCTCAGAGTCATTTCAATTAAAATATGCAATATCTCCTCACCCACTTCTATTACAATCTTCAAAAATAACTCATCAGCTCTCCTCTGCAAAATCTAAAAATGAAATCTGCCATATAAATCTCCTTCTACTCACTATTCTCTTAGCCTTAATAAATATATTTTCTTCAAGAATTTCTGAATGTCTTTCACATGTGTATGCTATCAATAATTTTTTAAATTTTATGTTATTTTATTTTTTTTCAGTGTTCCAGGATTCATTGTTTATGTACCACACCCAGTGCTCCATGCAATATGTGCCCTCCATAATACCCAACACCAGGATCGCCCAACCCCCCACTCCCCTCCCCTCCCAACCCTCACTTGTTTCTCAGAATCCACAGTCTCTTATGGTTTGTCTCTCCCTCTGATTTCCCCCAACTCACTTCTCTCAAACTCCCATAGTCCTCTGTGTTATCCTTTATGCTCCACAAGTAAGTGAAACCACATGATACTTGACCCTTTCTGCTTGACTTATTTCACTAAGCTTAATCTCCTCCAGTCCCATCCATGTTGATACAAAAGTTGGGTATTCATCCTTTCTGATGGAGGCATAATATTCCCTTGTATATATGGACCATATCTTCTTTATCCATTCATCTGTTGAAGGGCATCTTGGCTCTTTCCACAGTTTGCTGACTGTGGCCATTGCTGCTATGAACATTGCCGTACAGATGGCCCTTCATTTCACTACAACTGTATCTTTGGGGTGAATACCCAGTAGTGCAAATGCAGGGTCCTAGGGTAGCTCTATTTTTTTTAAAGATTTTATTTATTTATTTGGCAGACAGAGATCACAAGTAGGCGGAGAGGCAGGCAGAGAAAGAGGAGGAAGCAGGCTCCCCATGGAGCAGAGAGCCCAATGTGGAGCTTGATCCCAGGACCCTTGGATCATGACCTGAGCTGAAGGCAGAGGCTTTAAACCACTGAGCCACCCAGGCACCCGGGTAGCTCTATTTTTAATTTAAGGAATCTCCACACTGTTTTCCAAAGTGGCTGCACCAACTTGCATTCCCACCAACAGTGTAAGAGGGTTGCTCTTTCTCCACATCCTCTCCAACACTTGTTTACTGTCTTGTTGATTTTGGCCATTCTAACTGGTGTAAGGTGTTATCTCAATGTGGTTTTGATTTGAATATCCCTGATGGCTAATGATGATGAACATTTTTTCATGTCTGTTAGCCATTTGTATGTCTTCTTTGGAGAAGTGTCTGTTCACATCTTCTGCCCATTTTTTGACGTGATCATCTGTTTTGTGTGTGTTGTGTTTTGTGTGTTTGGGAGTTCTTTACAGATCTTGGATATCAGCCCTTCGTAGTGTCATTTGCGAATATCTCCCCCCATTCGGTGGGTTGCCTCTTTGTTTTGTTGAGGTTTCCTTTGCTGTGCAGAAGCTTTTGATCTTGATGAAGTCCCAAAAGTTCATTTTTGCTTTTGCTTCCTTTGCCTTTGGAGACATATCTTGAAAGAATTTGCTGTGGCCGATGTTGAGGAGATTACTTCCCATATTCTCTTCTAGGATTTTGATAGATTCCTGCCTCACATTTAGGTCTTTTATCCATTTCGAGTTTATCTTTGTGTATGGTGTAAGAGAATGGTCGAGCTTCATTCTTCTACATGCAGCTGTCCAATTTTCCCAGCACCATTTGTTGAAGAGACTGTATTTTTACACTATATATTTCTTCCTGCTTTGTCAAAGATTATTTGACCATAAATTAAGGGTCCATATCTGGGCTTTCTACTCTATTTCACTGGATTTTGTGTCTGTTTTTGTGCCAGTACCATACTGTCTTGGTAATCACAACTTTGTAGTAAAGCTTGAAATCAGGCAACGTGGTGCCCCCAGCTTTGTTTTTCATTTTCAACATTTCCTTAGCAATTCGGGGTCTCTTCTGGTTCCATACAAATTTTAGGATTGTTTATTCCAGCTCTTTGAAAAATGCCAGTGGAATTTTGATCAGGATGGCATTGAAAGTATAGATGACTCTAGGCATCTGGATATCTATAAACTTCCAAAACTATATCAGGAAGAAACTGACAACCTGAACAGACCAATATCTAGTAACGAGATTGAAGCAGTGATCAAAAACCTCCCAAATAAACAAGAGCTCAGGACCTGATGGATTCCCTGGAGAATTCTACCAAACTTTCAAATACCAAAGTGTCTTCATTCTCACTGGTTTCCATGAACTGTTTAAGTTCTTCTTTGACTTCCTGGTTGATCCAAACATTCTTAAGCAGGGTGGTCTTTAGCTTCCAAGTGTCTGAATTCCGTCCAAACTTTTTCTTGTGGTTGAGTTTCAGTTTCAAAGCATTGTGGTCTGAGAATATGCAGGGAATAATCTCAATCCTTTGGCATTAGTTGAGCCCTGATTTGTGACCCAGTACGTGGTCTATTCTGGAGAAGGTTCTATGTGCACTCAAAAAGAATGAGTATTCTGTTGTTTTAGGGTGGAATGATCTGTATATATCTGTGAGGTCCATCTGGTCCAATGTGTCATTCAATGCTCTCGTTTCTTTATTGGTTTTCTGCTTGGATGATCTATTACTGAGAGTGGTGTGTTAAGATCCCCTAACATTAATGTATTCATATCAATATGACTCTTTATCTTGATTAACCACTGTCTTATGTAGTTGGCTGCTCCTGTATTGGGGCATAAATATTTACAATTGTTAGATCTTCTTGTTGGATAGAACCTTTAAGAATGATGTAGTGTCCTTCTTTTTCTCTGACCACACTCTTTAGTTTAAAATCCAGTTTATCTGATATGAGAATTACTACCCCAGCTTTCTTTTGAGGCCCATTGATATGAACAATGTTTTTTTATCCCTTCACTTTCAGTTTGAATGTATATTACATTCCAAATGGGTCTCTTGTAGACAACATATGGACAGGTCCTGTCATTTTATCCAATTTGCAATCCTGTGGCATTTTATGGGAGCATTTAGGCCATTCACATTGAGAGTGATTATTGAAATATATGTTTTTATTGACATCGTGTTGCCTGTGAAGTCCTTGTTTCTCTATAGATTGTCTCTGTAAATTTCTGTTTTGTGACACTCTTGGGTTCTTTCTTCTTTTATAGAACCCCCCCCCCTTAGTATTTCTTGTAGTGTTGGCTTGGTAGTCACATACTCTTTTAAACCTTGCCAGTCTTGGAAGCTCTTTAACTCTCCATCCATTTTGAATGTCAACCTTGTTGGATAAATTATTCTTGGCTGCATGTTCTTCTCATTTAGTGCCCTGAATATGTCTTGTCACCCCTTTCTGGCTTGCCAGGTTTCTGTGGACAGGTCTGATGTTATTCTGATGGACCTTCCTCCGTAGGTAAGGAATATCTTCCCCCTAGCTGCTCTCTAAAGCTGTTGTCTAAAATTATGATTTGTAACTCTTACAATCAAATGTCTCGAGGTCATTCTAGATTCATTGATCTTGGGGGTGTTCTTTCTACCTCTAGGACATGAATGCTGGTCCCATTCCCCAAACTGGGAATATTTTCATGGAGAATTTGTTCAATCTTCTAGTCTTCTTTCTTTCTCCTCCCCCTCAGAGATCCCAATAATTGTGATGCCCCATAATCAATAATTTTTAAGAATTGTTAGAAAGACCAGTGGGCCACAACTACCGTGGTACCTACAGACCCTACCACTAGAGCAACTTCCTTAGGTTGAAACATTGTTCCAAGACTCTTCTTAAATACAATTTTTACTTAGAAGTTATAGCACATTTTAAACTATGAGTGATCATAAATATGCACTGAACATAGTTTATTAAATATAGGAACATAAAGTTTTATCACAGAATGAAAAAAGTAAAAGGAATAGTGTCTACTACAGATTGCAAATCTAGGCAAGATCCAGAAGTGGGGTCTGTGACCCTACCAGAATCTAACACAAAGATACCAGGTACATGTATTTGGAATAGTTGGGTGAAGAAAAAAGAACACCAAAGATAAACATCACTTCCCTCACAATTCTGTTAAAAGTTGATCCTGCATTTCAATGTCCCACTTTCACAGTAAAATTCTCCCCTTAATCTAGACCCCAAAACCTGAAAGGGCAATGATCATAGAGTTGGCTGCAACTAGCCAGTTCCCTTTGTGTCCATAGCAGTTTTGGGGAATAAAAAGTCACAGAGCTCTTGTAAAAACTGGCTACATGCCACTTCTGCTTCTTGCTCCCACCCTAACTATAATCTTCTGTCTTTTAGCAGTTATGATAGAAAGGCAAATGGAGAGTACGAAACATGTTTAAGCCATTGACATAGGAAAACAAGCCTACTGATATTCCTCATTGTCACAACCCATTAACACAGACTTATGAGGTATTTTTTTTTTTATTCAGAAGAACTAACTAGACAACTATAACTCCTTGGAGGACAGCCACTGACTGACATTTCATTAAAAGTGTGCTAAAAGTATAATATAATATAATATAATATAATATGAATTATATTAAATTATAATGTATATTAGAATATTATATTAATATTATACTATAATATAATACAATACCCAATCCTGTATATTTCCAAAACCTAACTGTTCAATAATTTCCATGAAGAAAATCTGTCAACTTCTAGACAAAAAGAATGTTTCACATCATTTACCTGAAGGATTACTATGAGTAACAGTAAAAATGCAAACTCCATTCAACTCTCATTTGATGTTTAAAAGGCAGTTAGAACTCAGGCTATTCAGAGGCACCTGGTTGGCTCAGTTGGTAGAGCATGTGACTCTTGATCTCGGGGTTGTGAGTTTGAGTCCCACATTGGGCGTAGAGATCACTTAAAAATAAAATCTTAAAAAAACAAAAACAAACAAACCAAAAAACCCTCAGGCTATCCAAAACAGAATGAAAAATCTTTTCCCAAACACTTGCTCTGCCTCTCATAATTGTGCCTCTGTTAAACGTGTTTCCAATCACCTGAACTCCAAAGCTAGAACCTTCAAAGTAACCCCAAACTCTTCTTCATAGCACATGTCCAAATTAATCATTAACACCTCGCATATCTGTTCCCTCTTCTCTGTCCTATCACTATTACCTTACTTCAAGGAACCCATATTTTTCTCACTGGGTTCTTACCAAAGCTTTGGAAAAAGCTTCTGCCATTTTTCAATCCATTTTTCATTTTGCCTGTAGATTTATCTTCATAAAAACACACTTTATCATGCCTCTCTTCATCACAAAGTTCTCCTCTGGCTCCCTGTGTGTTCTATCATGAAATTCAAATTCCTATATGCAGTTGGAAGGCCATCTATAATGACCTCAACTACTCTAAACTTCTTACTGTTTTTAATACTAGCCTGTTTTCTGACTCTCATTACTAAACATGCTAGTCCCTCACCCTACAATGTCTCTCTCCATCCTGGAAATTGCTCCTCCCTCACAGCCACAAAATAGTGACTATCTAAACTTCTCAATAGCTAACCTCTGAAAAAGCCTGCATGCAAGAGGAAGGGATGATAATAAGGGTGTGCAGACTCAGGTACACTCAGAGGCATAACAGCTAAACCAAACAATTAAAAGCCTGACAATGGAGGAATAAATGTTTTAGTCCCCAACTTCCCTTTTAATTATTTACAATGATGATACCAAATACTGAGGTCCCCTGCCTGGATCCCTCAATTTTGCTCTCCTGCCTAGTATCTCAAGCCCAGCTCCTATCTTTACTACATCCTCACTAATCTCTGTATTACTTGGTTACAACCTCCCAGCCAGGGATTCTAAGTCTGGTATGTATTAACTTGGATGGAAAAAAATGTTGTACCATTATTTTCACTCACTTCTGATGGAAATTTATAATTTCTTCCCATTCTGAATCTAGACAATAAACCATAGTACCCTTAGCTGAACCTGTAACTTTGTCACTAATAGAAATCACAGATGATTTTGTATTACACTACAATTGCAGCAGATATCTTAAAATATTACTTACACTCATCCTCTACTTCAAATTATGATAGTATAAAACTTGCTACTAGATCTCATTAGTGTGTTAATAAAAAGAATACAAATTATTATGTAAATTTTTAAAAATATTTTGATAACTAAATTTCTATATAATAGACTTCCTTCTGATCCTATGTATTTTATTTAATGCATATATAAAAAGTTTTATGAGAAGTGATCCATAGTCTTCATCCAACTACCAAAAGCTACCAAAGCATCAAAAAGTTTAAGAATACTTCCTCTAGTGGGGCATCTGAGTGGCTCAGTCGGTTAAAGCCTCTGCCTTCGGCTCAGGTTATGCTCTCAGGGTCCTGGGATCGAGCCCCACATCAGGCTTTCTGCTCAGCAGGGAGCCTGCTTCCTCCTCTCTCTCTGCCTGCCTCTCTGCCTACTTATGATCTCTGTCTGTCAAATAAATAAATAAAATCTTTAAAAAAAAAGAATACCTCCTCTAGAGCAATCTTTTTCAAATACCAACCTATAACACAACTGAGATTCCCAGCCCCCACCCTCGGAGATTCTGATTAGTTTGCTAGGCAAGGATCCTCATTCTGAACCAACATTCCCAGGTGATTTTTATGTATGGAGTTCTTAGACATTTTTTTGATAGACACTAATTTAGGAATATATTACCTGGGTAATATTATCTAGCCTCAGAATGGTATTCTACTTGCACAATCTGATAAAAAATGGTAAGCTGTTACCTTTCGAAAAGTACTCTATTTTTATGACTTGAATATTCTCACAGCTTTGCAGATTGTGAGATAGATATTCTAATTCTTAATATTTAGAGAAAATGTAATCTTTGTTGCTTTAGGGAAGGAAAATCAGCAAAAAAAAGACATATTTTCTTATGCCAAGCATCAAGATGACTTGCAAGGTTGAAATATTTGAAATATGTTGGACTTTCTTTATCAAGATAAGAAGATCACTGACAGTTGCCATATTTTCTGTTTTATCTTTCCCCCAACTATAATAAATCCACCACCACTGCTGCCGCCACCACCCTCATGATCATCATCATCATTAAAATGCATTTCTCATCCATCCAACTTGTCTCCTGCACCCTGTGTCATCCCTATATCAACACATGATATCTCCAGCCAGCCAGAACCTTGGCATCACTGTTGACTCCCTACTTCCTATTCCCACATTAAATCCAACTGTAAGTTTAACTAATGTGATTTACAAAATTCCCCAATTTGACACTTCTTTTCATCTTCCCTGGAATCACACTAGCTAAGGTCACTACTATCTTTCTCCTGGACCACTGCAGCAGCTCTCAACTGCTATCCATGCAACCTCATTTACACCCACTCCATTCCCTACACAGCTTCCAGAGTGAGATTTTGAAAATGTATATCTGATTATGTCATCCTCCATCTCAAAATTTTTCAATGACTCCTTGTTTTCTCTGGATATACGCTAAGTGCCTTAGCATGGTATGCAAGACCATGCATTATCTTGACTTCTGCTACTTCTCTAATTTAATTATCTCTCTCCCCACTCTCTAAAGTCCAGCTACAAACTGCCCTTCTCTCCAGGTGCTTTTTGCCACCCAAGGATCTGGGCACATTCTGTCCCTTCTTTCCCTAATGCTTAGTACCCCAACACTTTACATAGTTATTTTTCATCCTATAGGTTTCAACTTAGATGTCACCTCTTCAAAGAAGCCTTCCTGAACAATTCTACTTTAGTTGGCCTCTTGTTCAATCACTATCACAGCCCCCTGTCCATTTTCTTCATAGCAATTATCATATGCTATTATATTTATATACTTGTTTACTGCTTATCTTTATCACTAGAGTATAAGCTTTTAGAAAACAAAAATACATCTGTCTTATTTTACATTTTATGTTCAGTGTATTTTATGGTGCCTAGTAATAGCAGGTGCTCAATAAATATTTATTGATTAAATGAACGAATGAAAGAGCACTTCTTTCAGTGTGCTAGGTCTAAACAAAGTAACCAAGACATCATAGCACTTTTAAAAGCTATATGAGAGACAATGGTGTTTGATAGATACCACTGATGGAGATGGATGTATACAAAACTAGGAAAACAATGAACAATTATTAGAATTAAACATTAATACATGTAAAGTAAAATGTGATATGCACGGTGTGGGCAGTCAGGGAGAGGAGGTTATGAAAGTTTCAAATTTAGCCATAATAGTTCCTTGACTTCAAGCCGACAACTATTTCTTGCTCACATACTAAATGCTAGTATCCTTAGACCTGTATTAGGTCTAGGGATACATGACTAAGATATAGAAGCTCCAGAAAGATAAATATTACTGTCTGTTTTGTTCACTGCTGTATCTCTCTAGGCCTAGAACAGTGCCTGACAAAAGTAAGTCTTCTGTAAGTATTTGTGACAGAAATGCAAGCGAGAAGACAAGCATGAATCAGTTCTTAACACCAAAGAGGAGAGAGATAAGAAACAAATCCATAACAAAAAATTATAGTAAGTACAATAATGGAAGTATGGGGGGAAAGCACAAATATAGCCCAGAGGAGGGAGTGGGGTCAGTGGTAGAAAGAAAATGTTTAATTAGGAAGCACCCAGCTGAGCTAGGTTTGAAAACTAATGGAAATTTATTGGAAATACTGGGGTGGAAGATTTGGCTGATGGGACATCCATGTAAGGGAAATAGCATATGTTCAGATGCATAAAAGAGTAAGAAAGCATGCCATATTCAGAAAATTTCAAATCATTTGGTATAGCAGGAACATAATATGTGGGTGGGTAGGTGGTAAAGCTAGAGGGTAGAGAACTACAGTATAGAAATTGTAAGAAACTTTGAAAGGGATTAGTCAGGTTTGTATGTTATTTTTGGATAGAAGATAAGTCTGAATCCAGAAGCAGATATACCAATTAGGAAGTTATCACAATAACTCATATAGTCTCAGTTCCTCAATTTTATGGAAAAGGACATTGAGTTTCAAATTTCTAGTGGACTTTTGCAAGGTTACCCAAGTGCTTACTGATGAAATCCATGTTTCCTAAGTGGAAGTTCTTTACTTAGTACTGGATTCTCCCCCAAAACATTTTTCTCTATTTTTCCTTTTTATTGAGGTATAATTAACAAACAAGATTATATTAGTTTCAGGCATACAATATAGTGATTCAACAATTCTATATATTTCTCAATGCTCATCAAGGTAACTGTACTCTTACTCCCCTTTATCTAACTCATCCATACCTCCCCAACCCACCTCTCCTCTGGCAATCCCAATTTGTTCTCTGTATTTAAGTGTCTAGTTTTGTTTGTCTTTTTTTTGTTTGTTCATTTGTTTCCTAAATTTCACATATGAGTAAAATCATATGGTATTTGTCTTTCTCTGACTGGCTTATTTTGTTTAGCATTATACTCTCTAACTACAACCATGTTGTTACAAATGACAAGATTTCATTCTTTTTTATGGTTGAAGAATATTTCATTACACACACACACACACACACACACACACACACACACACCATATCCTCTTTATCCATTCATTTATCAAAGGACATTTGGACTGCTTTAGTCAAAAAACTCCCAGCATCGAGTTGAGGGTCCATATCTGGGCTCTCTACTGTGTTCCACTGGTCTATGTGTCTGTTTTTATGCCAGCCCAGATATGGACCCTCAACTCTATGGCGAAATAATCTTCGACAAAACAGGGAAAAAATATACAGTGGAAAAAAGACAGTCTCTTCAATAAATGGTGCTGGGAAAACTGGACAGCTATATGCAGAAGAATGAAACTAGACCATTCTCTTACACCGTACACAAAGATAAACTCAAAATGGATAAAAGACCTCAACGTGAGACAGGAATCCATCAGAATCCTAGAGGAGAACATAGGCAGTAACCTCTTCGATATCAGCCACAGCAACTTCTTTCAAGATATGTCTCCAAAGGCAAAGAAAACAAAAGCGAAGATGAACTTTTGGGACTTCATCAAGATCAAAAGCTTCTGCACAGCAAAGGAAACAGTCAACAAAACAAAGAGGCAACCAAAGGAATGGGAGAAGATATTTGCAAATGACAGTACAGACAAAAGGTTGATATCCAGGATCTATAAAGAACTCCTCAAACTCAACACACACAAAACAGACAATCATATCAAAAAATGGGCAGAAGATATGAACAGACACTTCTCCAATGAAGGCACACAAATGGCTCTCAGACACATGATAAAATGTTCATCATCACTAGCCATCAGGGAGATTCAAATTAAAACCACATTGAGATACCACCTTACACCAGTTAGAATGGCCAAAATTAGCAAGACAGGAAACAACATGTTTTGGAGAGGATGTGGAGAAAGGGGAACCCTCTTACACTGTTGGTGGGAATGCAAGTTGGTGCAGCCACTTTGGAGAACAGTGTGGAGATTCCTTAAGAAATTAAAAATAGAGCTTCCCTATGACCCTGCAATTGCACTACTGGAGATTTACCCCAAAGATACAGATGTAGTGAAAAGAAGGGCCATCTGTACCCCAATGTTTATAGCAGCAATGGCCACGGTTGCCAAACTGTGGAAAGAACCAAGATGCCCTTCAACGGATGAATGGATAAGGAAGATGTGGTCCATATACACCATGGAGTATTATGCCTCCATCAGAAAGGATGAATACCCAACTTTTGTAGCAACATGGATGGGACTGGAAGAGATTATGCTGAGTGAAATAAGTCAAGCAGAGAGAGTCAATTATCATATGGTTTCACTTATTTGTGGAGCATAACAAATAATGTGGAGGACATGGGGAGATGTAGAGAAGAAGGGAGCTGAGGGAAATTGGAAGGGGAGGTGAACCATGAGAGACCATGGACCCTGAAAAACAACCTGAGGATTTTGAAGGGGCGGATTTTGGAGGTTGGGGGAACCAGGTGGTGGGTATTGTGGAGGGCACGTATTACATGGAGCACTGGGTGTGGTGCAAAAACAATGAATACTGTTATGCTGAAAAGAAAAAAAAATAAAAATAAAAATAAATAAAAATTTTAAAAAATACCATCAATTTATTTTCAAAGAAATGGAACAAATAATCCTAAAATTTATATTGAAGCAGAAAAGACCTGGAATAGCCAGAGGAATGTTGAAAAAGAAAACCAAAGTTGGCTGCATCACAGTTCCAGACTTCAAGCTCTATTACAAAGCCATAATCATCAAGACAGTATTGTGCTGGCACAAAAACAGACACATAGATCAATGGAAAAGAATAGAGAGCCCAAAATGGACCCTGAACTCTATGGTCAACTAATCTTCAAAAAAGCAGGAAAGAATGTCCAGTGGCGAAAAGATAGTCTCTTCAACAAATGGTGTTGGGAAAATTGGAAAACCACATGCAGAAGAATAAAACTAGACAATTTCTTGACATGACACATAAGAAACGAGACCCCAAAGGGATGAAAGACCTCAATGTGAGACAGGAATCCATCAAAATTCTTGAGAACAGAGGGACCAAGCTCTTCGACCTCAGTCACAGCAACCTCTTCCTAGAAACATCACCAAAGGCAAGGGAAACAAGGGCAAAAATAAACTATTGGGACTTCATCAAGATAATAGCTTTTGCATAGCAAAGGAGACAGGCAACAAAACCAAAAGACAGCTGATAGAATGGGAGATGATATTTGCAAATGACATATCAGATAAAGGACTAATATCCAAAATCTTTAAAGAACTTATCAAATTCAACACCCAAAGAATGAATAATTCAACCAAGAAATGGGCAGAAAACATGAATAGACATTTATGAAAAGAAAACATCCAAATGGCCAACAGATACATGAAAAAGTGCTCAACATCATCAGGAAATACAAATCAAAACCACAATGAAATACCACCTCACACCAGTCAGAATGCCTAAAATTAACAAGTCAGGAAAAAACAGATGTTGGCGAGGATGCAGAGAAAGGGGAACCCTCCTGTACTCTTGGTGGGAATGCAAACTGGTACAGCCACTCTGGAAACAGTATGGAGGTTTCTCAAAAAGTTGAAAATAGAACTACTCTATGACCCAGCAATCTCACTACTGGGTATTTACCCTAAAGATACAAATGTAATGATCCAAAGGGGCATGTGCACCCAAAGGTTTATAGCAGCAATGTCCACAATAGCCAAACTATGGAAAGAACCCATATGTCCATCAACAAATGAATGGTTAAAGAAGTAGTAGTATGGGGCACCTGGGTGGCTCAGTGGTTAAGCCTCTGCCTTCAGCTCAGGTCATGATCTCAGGGTCCTGGGATCGAGTCCCGCATCGGGCTCTCTGCTCTGCAGGGAGCCTGCCAGAGAGCCTGCTTCCTCCTCTCTCTCTCTCTGCTTGCCTCTCTGCCCACTTGTGATCTCTCTCTGTCAAATAAATAAAATCTTTAAAAAAAAAAAAAGAAGTAGTATGTGTGTGTGTGTGTGTGTGTGTTTATGTGTATATATATATACACACACACACACATACATACACACAATGGAATATTATGCAGCCATCAAAAACCCTGAAATCTTGCCATTTGCAACAATGTGGATGGAACTAGAGGGTATTATGCTAAGTGAAGTAAGTTAATCAGAGAAAGACAATTATCATATGATCTCACTGATATGAGAAATGTGAGAAACAAGATAGAGGATCATAGGGGAAGGGAAGGAAAAATGAAACAAGATGAAACCAGAGAGGGAGATCAACCATAAGAGACTCAATCTCAGGAATCAAACTGACAGTTGGGTTGTTGGAGTGGAGGGAATTGGGAGGGATGGGGTAGCTGGGTGATAGAGCTTGGGGAGGGTTTGTGGTATGGTGAGTGCTCTGGTTTGTGCAGGACTGATGAATCACACACCTGTACCCCTGAAACAAATAATACATTATATCTTAATTAAAAATATTTTAAAAATTATAAAAATGTGAAGTACTACCCCTCTTCTAATATTTTTATTTTGGGAAATGCAGTTTAAATATATATATATTATGGTAAGTTATAAATAAAAATTCAATATTTTTTTTAAAAAATGAAAAAAATGAACTATTGGGACTTCATCAAGATAAAAATCTTCTGCATAGCAAAGGAAACAATCAACAAAACTAAAAGGAAACCTTCAGAATGGGAGAATATATTTACAAATGACATATCTGATAAAGGGTTAGTATCTAAAATTTATAAGGAACTTATCAAACTTAATACCCCCTCAAAAACAAAAAAAATCCAGTCAAGAAATGGGCAGAAGACATGAATGGACATTTTTCCAAAGAAGACACAGTAATTGTAGCACATGAGAAGATGCTCAATATCACTCATATTCAGGGAAATATAAATCAAAACTACAATGAGATACACCTCACATCTGTCAGAATGTCTAAAATTAACAACGCAAGATATGACGGGTTTCGGTGAGGAACAAAGAAAGGGGAATACTCTTACACTGTTGGTAGGAATGCAAACTGGTAAAGCCACTCCGGAAAACAGTGTGGAGTTTCCTCTGAATAGTAAAAATAGAACTACCTATGATCCAGCAATTTCACTTTGTAGGTATTTACCCAAAAGATACAAAAATACTGACTTGAAGGGGCACATGTACCTTGATGCTTATAGCTGCATTATCAACAATAGCCAAATTATGGAAAGAATCTAAATGTCCATCTATTGATAAATGGATAAAAAGGAAGTGGTGTACACATAAGCACACACACACACAGAGGAATATTTCTCAGCCATAAAAAATGATAGAATCTTGCCATTTGTGATAACATGGATGGAGCTAAAATGTTTAATGCTAAGCAAAATAAGTCAGTCAGAGAAAGAAAAATACCATATGATTTCACTCATATGTGGAATTTAAGAAACTGAACAGATGAACATAAGAGAAAGAAAAAGAGGGGGAGGTGAACTATAAAAGAGACTTAACTATAGAGAACAAGCTGAGGGTTGCTGGAGGAGATAGGAGGTGTGTTCATGGGCTAAATGGGTGATGGGTATTAAGGAGGGTACTTGTGATGAGCACTGGAATTTTATGTAAGTGATGAGTCACTAAATCCTACTCCTGAAACTAATATTACACTATATGTTAACTAGATTTTATTTTTTTAATTAACATATAATGTATATTTGTTTCAGGGGTACAGGTCTGTGAATCATCAGTCTTACACAATTCACAGCACTCACACTAGCACACACCCACCCCAAAGTCCATCACCCAGCCATCCAACTAACTAGAATTTAAATAAAAACTTGAAACATTCAAGAAATGGGTAGAGGACCCAAATAGACATTTTTCCAAAGATAATATAGAGTTGGCCAACAGACATAAAATGATGCCCAACATCATTCATCATTAGAAAATGCAAATCAAAACCACACGAGCTATTACTTTTCACCTGTCAGAATGGCTAAAATTAAAAAAAAATGACAAATGTTGGCAATGTGTGTAGAAAAAGGAACCCTCATGCCCTGTTTGTAGGAATGAAAATTGGTGCAGCCACTGTAGAAAACAGTATGGACACTCTTCAAAAAATTAAAAATAGAATTGTCATATGATACAGTATTTCCACAACTAGATATCTATATAAAGAAAACTAAAACATTAATTTGAAAAAGTATATGTGCCCTTATATTTATTGAAGCATCATTTGTAATAGCCAAGATATGAAAGTATCCCCAATATGTTTTTTTTAAATCATTTTATTTTATCCTCAAAGGCAAGTTGAAAAGGCTTTAAAATGTTTCTACATGCCACCAGATGCCAGAATGCTAACAATTCCTTTTTAAATTGTTTGGTCAAAGCAGATTAAGAAGCTTTAAAGTGGAGTGGCCCAGAGGCTTGACCATTTAATATTATAAAGATCTATATATAGTCACCATTATAATTTTTCAATGTCAATATCCCTACAGATGTTAAAAGACAGTAATTCTGCTTTTTGGGGATTTCAACTAGATATTAAAGGCAGCCAATGTTTTGTCCACATTACTAATCTTTTCTTTTGACTAATGTGATTCACAGAACCCACCTGGAATTATTGAGATGAGTCTCTGAATCACTTTTAGATATCACAGGGAGACAGGAGTTGCTTGTCACATTATGTTTCAGTGGCTAAAAAACATATAAAATATTATTTTCTCTCTACATAATCCTAGAAATGTTCATGAAAGAGTAAACGTTATTTTTCCCCAGCAGTCCCACTAGTGAAGTAAGTAGTTATAGTGCTTCAAAAGGAGATTCCCAAAATGGAACTGGCAATGTTTCTTACCTCTGAAGCATATATAGCTTCATAAAGATATGGAGAATAATTTGAGGGTCTGGGCAAGTACCTTGTGGTTACAGTATAAGAATAAAGTGGAGAAAAGTCTCCCAGGTTAAATTCTTGACAGTAACACAATTTCTGTGACTTCCTGAGCAATGTTTAACTCTTTTTGTGCTTTACTGTGCAGCCTAATTAGTGGAACTTCTTAAAACGTTGGAAAGGGTATTGGGGAATGTGAAAGAGGGTGTGTATGCATTAAATTATCAATGTACATCACCTAGCTCTACATTGTGTTCCTAAAGGTTTTTAGTCAGTATTCTGCACTTGCAACTATAATCAATTTTCTATCCTCTGGGAGTGGACAGTCTTAAATTTCCATTTGCAGGCAACTGATAAGACCTGTGTTGGTGGAGGTTGATAACAGGAAGATGTATTCAAGCAACTTGCGTTCATATCTACTAAATGGGTGTCTTTTTACACTCAAAAACCAGATAACATTATTAATATGAATTTTTATTCATTTTGAATTGAATTCATTTTTAACATGAATACTTCTGCCCCACTGTGTTACCTCAAATAATACACACACACACACACACACACACACACACACACACACACACACCAGGGGCATTTTAAAAAAATTGTATGATGTCTTTTAAGGCACAAAAAGTGTCAATACAATTTCAGTTTATTAAACAAAACCCCAAAGACCTGAAATAATTCCCATACTGCCTTTAAAAATAACTTAGCTTATACCCATGATATAATATTATCTGATCTCATTCTTAGCCAATATCAGAACCTCAGGCGTCAAAGAGAAGAGAATTTCTTGAGCTTACCAATAGCATAAATAAGAGATACTCTCAGATTCTATTAAGTCATGCACACAATTGCATTGCAGATAAGAGAAACATGCTTCATAATTTAAGTGTAGCAATGCTTCTGTTTTGATATTATCATAAAGAAATTACTTTTGTTCACAGTTTTATCTGACCTTCATGCAGAAACTGATTAAAATGTTTTTCCCTGCAACAATGACAACTGTAAATGAAAGCTGAAATGAAATATATGGCCTAACATCACTGTATAGGAGCTTTCCTGTTTAAAAAAGTACCCTCAGATAAAGAAGAAACCTAGGAAAGCTCATTTCATTTTCTACAATCAACACAATTGCCTTTTATGCAAGGGATTTTTCATCCTTCATGACAGCAAGTTGTCACTTCCATGGACAGTTTTCGTGTAGCTTGGTGAGTATTTTATACGGTTTATTCACAAGTACTATTTGTATCAAAATGACTTGTGACTTACAGCCAGGAAAAATATGGAAATAATCTGACAGGCTATGGTATATTCTGTATGTTCACTGTAGTGCTTGTTCTTTTTGTGTTTAGTTTTTTCTTGGTGATAGGAGTTGAAGAGGGTGGGAAGATACAGATATTTAAGCCTCTCCTTCTTTGCTATTTAAAGTTAGCCCAATAATAATACATTATGTGTTTTCCTAAACATTTGTAAAGTCAAAGGAATGGAAGCAGATCAACCAGACTGCCTCAACTCATAGAGCAAAGAGGAAAGAAGGTAAGATTCTTTCTAGGCATATAGAAAAATTTCAGACATTAGTCTAGTAGCCTGTAAAATATACCTATTTTCCTTTTATGTATGTCCTTCCTAGTAACAGGATGCAAAAAGGTCCTACATTCCTAGAAATCAGTAGTATTATGGAAAATTTCCTGGTCTGGGACTATTTTTCCAGAATAGTTGTTGATGTGTTCCATCACATGTATGTTAAAAATACTCAATGGGATGCAAGGAAGGGGCATGAACAAATTGAGGGAACAAAATAATCTCATATGTAGCAATTTAAAGCACAGAATCGTGGGCTTTAACTGTGAAGGAACCAAGTAGTCATTTATACCATCCAACTCTTTGAAAATAAGTCAGAAAATGGAGGTTAAAAAAGTCTGTGTGAAATGACACAGTGAGAGAGTCCAGCCTGGAACTCAAGTCTCCTGACACACATCCCAGCACTGTTTTGACACACTTGGTCATGTTAAGATTCAGATCATAGTCTATCTCTCCTGATAAGTGTTATATTAAAAAAAAAAATAAGAAACTCATATACTAGTGTCCTTTTCCTGATCATTGCAGTACAAGTTTTCATTCTATTTAGATGGAGGAAGAGGGGATATGATTTAGAGCTCCCATCATCTTTTTGAGAATGTTCCATCTAGACAAGAATAAAAGGTTCATTCATTCAAGAAATGGTGATTTTCAAATGAGCACTATCAAAAGCCTTGTGGTAAAATATGAAAAATTAGTCTGATAAGTATGTCAAGGATAAAGACCCAACTCAGGCTAATATGGATGGTAAAGACAGTAACTAGTATATTAATTAAAACTTATCTTTTTATTGTTGATGCTAAAAATTTATTTGAAATAAAGCCTCCTATTTTCATTCTTAGTGAACAAATGATAACTTCTTAAAATTTCAGTGACTATTTCTCTCTAGGAATAAAGGCTGACTGATAACTGGTCTCAAAGGAGAAGGTCTTACTGGGACAAACAAGTGGTTCACTTCCACAACACAAAGTGTGTCAAGTTCTTTTTTTTTTTTTTTTTTTGGCGCTCTTGTTAAAACTTTTAAGTCTTTTAAGCTATAGGATATATCTTGGTTCATGTAATTGCTAATAGTTTGCCTTTACTGAAGATATTATCCCTCTTTTGAGTTTTTACACAACAAACATTTTTTACTATTACCAAAAGAAACCTTCCATGTCGCAAAGCAGAAAAGATTTCATAAAACCAAAGAAGACATACAGATGGCCAACAGACACATGAAAAGATGCTCAACATCACTCACATCAGGGAAATACAAATCAAAAGTACAATGAGATACCACTTCACATTTGTCAGAATGGCTAAAATTAACAACACAAGAAATGGCAGGCAAGGATGGGGAGAAAGGGGAACCCTCTTATACTTTTGGTGGGTACAAAAAGTGGTACAGAGTGGTACAGCCACTCTGAAAAACAGTATGGAGGTTCCTCAAGAAGTTAAAAATAGAGCTACCCTATGACTTAGCAATTGCACTAATAGGTATTTACACAAAGGATACAAAAATACTGATTTGAAGGGGCACATGCACCCTGATGCTTATAGCAGTATTATCAACTGTAGCCAAATTATGGAAAGAGCCCAAATGTCCATCGATTGATAAATGGATAAAGAAGTGGTATATGTGTGTGTATATATATGTATACATATGGAATATTACTCAGCCATAAAAAGAATGAATGAATGAATGAATGAATGAAATGAAAATGAAATGAAATGAAAAAGAATGAATGAAATCTTGGCATTTACGACAACATGGATGGAGCTATAGTATATTATGAAATAAGTGAAATAAGTCAGAGAAAGACAAATACCATATGATTTCACTCATATGTGGAACATAGGAAACAAAGTGGATGAACATAGGGGAAAGAAAAAAAAGTGAGGGAGGCAAACCATAAGAGACTCTTAACTATAGAAAACAAACTGAGGATTACTAAAGGGGAGGTGGTAAGGTTATGAATTAAATGGGTGATTGGTATTAAGGAAGGCAGTTGTTATGATGAACACTGGGTGTTATACATAAGTGATCAATCATTAAATTCTATTCCTGAAACCAATATTATACTATATGTTAATTAATTACAATTTAAATAAAAACTTGAAATATTTTTTAAAAAATCAAGTGGTATTGAGAGATGAGGTTATGTCCATATGGCACAAAAATATAAAACTAACCTTGGAGTGATTTCTCAGTACCTCCAAAAGGCAGACTATGAACAGCTATATTGCACAATATGAAAAAAATTACACACCTTTAATCTCCATTTATAGAAATCATGTCTTAGCATATTTTCCCTCCCCTCTTAAGACTAAAATTGAATGCATAGCTCAAGAAATATGGTTGCCCCAAAGCAAACATACAAGCACTGAGAGAGCAAGTTTCCCTGCTTTCTGAAAGCTACAAGTGAAGAATATTTAGAACCCAATACTCCAAGGACTTAAGAAATACAGAGACCTGGAGAAATAAATAATATATTTGTCTCATTGAAGCTGCCTATCATTAATCTAATCTAATTCACTGAACTTTGTTTAGTATACTATTCAAAATAAATCACATTTTAGAAGCAACAGTTAATTCTCTAAACCTCCAAACAAATTTCCCTGAAACACTTGAAAACCCTGAGAGTGAATAAAACTTATGAGGATCTAAGTTAATTTAGGTTTCTAAGTTCCAGAAGTAAGTATAAGACTGAGGATTTCTGCTGCATTTCAAAAAGATGGACTTTCAAGAATGCTTTTCCCTTATTTTCAATTCCTAGCACTAACACAAGGGCTGATCCTGGATATGGCCTAAACCACAAGAATTTATAAGTAGAGTACAAATAATTCCATAAACTGTAGCCTTTTACACATTTCTCAGAAAGTTCAGCGGTTCCACTGACCTGAAAAGAAACAGTGGTCAAGAAGTATCAAAGACAAGAAGCCTAAGTAGGGTATGTGTTTATAGGGAGCAGGTACTAAACCATGTGGATCCTTGTAGTTAGTGGGTTTTCAAAATGCTATAGAGACCTAGAAATCACTATGAATGGAAAGTTTCATTTCTACGATAAGTGGAGAGCCAGATGTCATGGAGCATGGGCAAAGGATAAATGAGGATTCAAAATTCCTCAAAGCCCTCATTTTTCTCTTTTCAGGTATGATAGAATAAAAATGTATTTCAAAGGAATCAAATAAAACATTTTGCCACTTAAAAAAAAAAGTCACCAGGCTCATTAAGCACCACATAATGAATGGCTAGTATAAACTCCCACTTCCTTTTTCCTATGGTTTTCTCATAGGTATTTGACTGGGAAGCTCAATTGATAAGGACACAGTGCTAATGACCCAAGGGTCAATGGTATAATTTCTATTGTTAGACATTCTCTTCCCACATGGTTAATTGGCTTTTTTCATTCTATGGCTACAGACTACACCCCTTGCCATCAGCTTACAATTATAGGCTGTTGGTTAGAGGATGCATTTCTGTGCTAATTCCTATGACAAAAAATACTTTATAGCCTGTGCATTTTGTTCCACTGAAAGTGAGTCAACAGCATTGCCTGTGTGGTGTGGGCCATTTCAATAGAACCTTGGTGGGGTGCCTGGGTGTCTTAGTTAACCTACTCTTGGTTTCAACGTAGGTCATGACCTTGGTGTGCTGGATGGAGTCATGTGTTGTGTTCCATGCTCAGCAGGGAGACTGCTTGGGACTCTCTCCCTCTGCCTCTCCCCCTTCTCTCTCTCCCTCTAAATAAATTAATTAATTAATTAAAAAATAATAGCTTGGCAATCTTAAAAGATTATTGCTATAGGCAAATGCAGTGAAGAAGGGGTATATGTCTTATTTAGCTTGGGCTATCACTAAAAGCTACCATAGACCAGGTGGTTTAAACAATTTTAAACAATTTAGTTATCAGAGTACTAGAGGCTGACAAGTTCCAAATCAAGGTGCCAGCAGATAAGGTTTCTGATGAGAGTATCCTCTTCTTGGCTTATGGACAGTAGCCTTCTCCCTGTGTCCTCACATGGTGAAGAGAGTGAGAGAAAGAGTGTGTGTGCACTCACTAGAGCTCTTGTCTTTCTACCCCTTCTCATAAGGGCATGAATCCCATCATGGGGCCCCTATCACTACCCTTAGAAATCATCTAAACCTAATTACCTCCCAAAGTACCCACATACCATTACCATCAGACTGGGGGTTAGGGTTTCAACTTACAAATTGGGTGGGAAGGAAACATAAGCATTCAGTCCATAACAGAGCTAATATGAATCCTCTATAGTCATGCTTCCCAAAGGGTGCTCTTGCAGACCACATGCATTCAAATCACCTAGAGTTCTAATTAAAATGCACACTCCTGGGCCCTCCCACCAGACCTAGAGTAGTAGCACAATTTCTAGAGATGGGGCTTAGAGTTTCATTTTATAAGTTTCCTACCCTCAGGTGATTTTAATACACAGTAAAGTCTGAGAATCACTAACTATAGCAGTTCTTGATAGATAACCATTGGAATCCCAAGAACCTTTGTTAAAATTCACATGCCTGTGCCACAGCTCCAGGCCTACTGAGTCAAAATCTCTTCTGGGGAACGATCTGGGCATCTCCTAATAGAGGTGGTCATAATAGAGGGTTGCTAATGAGATGCTAGAAGACCAGCTGGAGTCCTAAATCCTTTCTATTCACTACCTCATTTAATCCCCACAACTCTTCAACGTTTAGAACCATTATTTCTCACTGTGCATAGATAGTAACTGAGTCAGGCTCACAGAACTTAAGTGACTTGCCCAGAATCACAGAGCTAGTAAGTGATGATCCTGCAGTGGTGCATTCCTGTAAGAGTATTGCTGTCCTAGCGATAGATTTCAAATCCTTTCAGGGACACAACATTTTATTGTATTTAAGATTTATTTTTTTAAGAAGTGGGCAGAGCAGAGAGAGACAGAGAGAGAATCTAAGCAGACTACACACTGAGTATGGAGGCCACGGCGGGTCTCGATCTCACATCCCTGAGATCAGGACCTGAGGCAAAACCAAGAGCCAGATACTTAACCAACTATGCCACCCATGTGCCCAGGGACATTTTAAAAGTGCTCTGATAGTTTCACATGGCAAGGTTAACAGAGCCTGAAGGGATGCTGCCCTTCCCTTCACTGTGTTTTGAATTGGGGAGCTGCTTCTCAATAACCTAAGAAGGATTAAATCATAAGTGAAGAGAACAGCAGCTAAAAAAAAGAAGAGGTACATAAAGTTCTTAGTCAAATGCTTTCAGTCATACTTAAGAGAAAAACACAGAAAATTGCTTTTAGAATTAAATGAAAAATGCTTAGACTTAGACTCCAGATTTTTCCAAAGCAAAAGAAGTAGGAAGCCCATCATAGACAATAAAATGCTTTGGGTCATATTAAAGCATTAAAAATTAATGCTTACATGATCACCAAGATGCTTGACTTTACAGCCCAAAGAAAATTCTTGTGGGTGTTCAGTTAAGTTTTTTGGTTATCTGGCAGCTGGCAACTGCAGGAGGTAAAATTTCACAGTCCCAACAGCAGTTTAGTTTAGTAGCAATAACTTAAGAACTGGGAGGACCTGGATACATTGGAAATTTAGACTAATTTAAGAAACATCCCTCAAAATACTGACCTGAGAAACTTGTTTATTGAACCTTAGGTCAGGGTGGGTGTAAGGGGAATATTTTAAAGGCAGAAAAATCTACTGAGGAGATTTGGAGGGAGAAGCCAAAAGAGCAGGAGGGAAAAAATATATGGCATCAACACCTACTTTAGCCACTTTTCTCAAACTAGGGTTCATTCTGTGCTACTTTCAGTACTATCTGTAATGGAGTCTCCCTCTACCTCCCTATTTATAAATGCCTTGTGATGTGCAGCATTTCTAATTAATCTCCCAAACTACTTGGCTCTACTCTTCTGCCATGGTTTCAGTTATACCTGATAACACAGAAAACCACAAAACACCAATGGAAAAACAAAGAAAAACATGTTTATATCATCTCTAACCATATTCAGGATTGAAGTACTGATTGAATGCTGCTGTGACCTCCACACTGGAAAGTTGCCCTGCCACTGGTCCATTTTATTATTTTCTTCCCCCAGCCCTTTTGGCCTCTCACCTTACATGTCCTCATGAAATCCTTCTTCCACTGTGTCACCTTCTATATAAACATCCGTGTTTTGTCATAGCTTCTACATTTGAACAACCATTCATTTTACAGACATTACAAGTAAAATACATGGTCCTGCAAGGAATATTACAGCTGTACTTCAGGTCTGCATACTTTACGATGTCAGCAAGAGAGATCCATTAATTTATGGTTTTGTGTTCAGTAGGGGAGCCATATAATATTCTACATATATTTAGTTCTCCAGAATGTAGCTTAATCAATATGGCACCTCAGGCAACCTGAAATACTGAAGGCAACATAAAAGTAAGATTGTCAGACCAAGAAATTTTATGTCCACTGATGGGAGTTTAACTGCTTTGGAGGCTGCAGGAGGTATATATATTTAGAGGATTATAGTAAAGTCAATGATAAGAAAAAGTCAAACTGATGTGTATAAAATGTACTGAGGGAGAGAGAAGTCTGTGTTTAGGACCCCAAGGCAGGAACTTCCAGGTTCTATTCCTTCCTGCCAACCTTGAGCACTACAGTGATTTCAATGATAATTTCTACCTCTAAGTGTCATTAGACATTTAGAAAGTGAATGTCTCACATAAGAAAACCTACAATACCATCTTGAGCCAACCAGTGACCTTTTATGTGTCTCAGTTTTGACACCTGCCAAGTGGGCTGGGCAGTTAAACTCCTTGCTTTTAAATGCCTTTGAGCCCATGATTTTAGTACCATGCTCTGATTTATTGTGAAGGGCTGTTCTGAGGTTCAAATGAAATATTTGATATATAAGTGCTATAAAAGTCTTAAAGTGCTATACAAATGTAAAAGTGTTTTCAATTATGTATCTCCAAGTATAACCAACAATTTGCACGTGCTCTCCAAAATCAAGCAAGTGGGTTTCTGGACTTCAATTTCTGATTAGCCCCAAGACATATGAATTTACTTCCAATTTCCAATTGTTCAAATTTTCAGAAGCAAAAAGAGCAAAAGGCTCAAATTATGATCTTTATTAAGAAGGCTCTAAGCCATTTAGAAATGCTGGGCACATAAGTGGCTAAGCCAATCTTTTCACTGCTATGTGGGCCCCTGAATATATTTAACTGTGAGACTAATAAAAATGATAGGAGAGTTGAAACTGAGCAAAATTAGATTAAATTTCAATCTATATTCTGCAATGGTTTGTGATGGAGAGGACACTTTCATATATTCTTCTAATCTTTTCACATGGTTTATAGACCAGCTATTAGTTAATAGGTTTTGGCATGAGATTAATATTTAAGTATTTGAAAATTCATGTGCTGCATGCCTGTGGTTATATAGCAAGGAGCTGAATCCACATATTCACTTCAGGAACACTGGGATCCAAAGCAACCCCAGAATCCTATTTGCATGAATGAGACTAGCTAGGGCCTCTCTAGATGCCCCAAAAAAACATCTAGACAAGAATGTCTAGAAGACATTCTTTTATTATACAAACATCCAGTAAGAACTCAATAGATGCCACACACTAATTGCTGGGAACACAAAGATGAGAAAGAGATGCCATAGTCTGAGGAGTTGATACACTGTAATAGAGAAACACTGGTCATCTCCCATGACACTAAGACTTATATTCCAGAATAAAGAATGGAATGTAAAAATACCCAAACTCTTCTTGAGGTGTTGATCGGTACCCTGGGAAGAAAGAATTGAAGAATAGACTTAGAATATTTTATTTGATCTAAAGTACACTTTTTTCTACCCAAACAATACATTAGGGGCATTCTATTTATTTTGATATCTCTTTTCAAGGCATGCACACTGCCACTATTTACACCACTATAAAAGCAGGCAAGGCCAAGAACAACCATACCAGCTGCTGTAGATTGTTAGTGGACAAAAATGTTTTAATTTAATTAAAGCAAATGCAACAAATATTTATTGACTAACAAATTGCTTCAAAGTATCCAACTAAAGCCCATAGGATGGACCCCTAAAACATATCTGAAATGGGGAACAAAAAGTGATTTAAAATGTGTGTGCATAAAAAAAGAGACTGATAAAACAAGCATGAGTTTGATTTTCCATTCATATTAAGAGTTGGTATACTTTCTTCCAACTTGATGAACAGGCAATAAATAATTTTCCAGCTTCATATTATACACAAAATATATATGTAATTGAGATATAGGTGACATACCATAAATTCACCCATTTAAAATGTACAAGTCAATGGTTTTTACTATATTCACACATTTGTTCAATCATCAATACAATTAATTTTAGACATTTTTTTCACTCCAAAAAGAATTTCATACCAGTTAAAAGTTACTCCCCATTGACCCAACTCCATGCCCCAAGCTCAGTCCTAGACCACCACTAATATAACTATCTCTATTGATTTTCCAATTCTGAGCACTTCAAATAAATGGAATTATATAATACATGGGATTCTGCATCTGGGTTCCTTCACTTAGTATAATGTTTTTAAATCTCACCCATTTTGTAGAAAGTATCTGTAATGCATTCTTTTTTTATTGATGAATAATATTCCATTATAAGTATATACCACAATTTGTTTATCTATTCATAAGTTAATGGACATTTGGGTCATTTTCACTTTTTAGTTACTGTGAATAATCTTACTACCTCTTACATTAGTTTCGAAATATGCACATCACTAAGCACTGGTCCAGATATTAAAAGACAACATTCTTTATTTCCCAATTCCTTCCCATCACCAAAAATTAATAAAACAAATACAGAAAAACCAGATAATAGCTGTTCAATATGTACATAATAGACACTTAAATATTTCCTGATTCAGTGAATTAATGAATGAGAAAAATCTTTCCTTCAACCCCTATTTCCTCTTTCAATCACATCTTTATCCACCTAGTATCCACCTAGATACTAGGTCATAAAATGTTAGGGCTGGAAAAGAGCATGGAGCCCTGGATTCATTCATTCAATTGTGCTTCAAGATCCAAATGTATCAGAACCACCAAAGGAACGTGTTAAAAGTATATATTTCAGCGACCCCCCCTCAACTTCCAGAGATTAATTCAGTAACTTTTGGGGGTGATTCCACAGGAAGCTGCTTTTGTAATAAGCATCCCAAGTAATTCCAGTGCATCCTATGGTTTGAGAATTATTTAGTCCAACCTTCTCATTCTATAAAGGAGGAAATTTAGAACAAGCATTGGGAAGTTACATGCTCAAGGTCACAGGGTATGGTAGAGATAGAGTAACAGGGAGCTGAGGTTATGAATCCCAATACAGCACTTTTCATTACCTTGGGTACCCTCTTTATTATATCCCCATATTTCCCCTGTGAATATATACTTCTCTCACAGACCTGCTCTATAAGTATCAGTGTCTGACACACCTTAAATGCTCAATAGCCATCTTTTTTTTTCTTAAGTTTGATCCTGTGTGAACCAGAATTTTGGAAGTGTTTGCTAACAGTATAAAGTAACAAATATAAGGCCCAAGAAGAAAATATCAGACCCAGGAAGAAGGTCTCTTCATTCCTGACCCAAATGTTGAAAAAGAGCCTAACTGGAAAACTGTCTCCAACCATGGGCTTTTGGTGGCCAAAGAAGCTGTGTAGTGACATTTCCTATCCAAGGTTCTGAAGCCGCTCTGTACACCCACTGTGATCTATTTAAAGGAGCCAGTTCTTTTTAGAAAACAGTTTCTGCCAAGTTTTCTATCAGAGGGAAATCATAAAGTAGGTGAACTTCAGCCATGAGTAAAAGGTAGTGGAAATTTTTCTAAGTGAAAGTTGATATACCTATCAAAAAGATACACTCACTCAAACCCATTACCATGAATCATAACCCTCCTCATTTCTCTGCAACTTAATTATATATTTTCTTATATCTGATATCATTTATTTGTTACTCTTAGGAAAATGTCATTTTTGACTGGACTTGGACTTAGAGGTAGAAGCTCTCAAAGACAGCCTCTGTCTCTTGGCAATATGTTCCTCACATTTTTCTTTGGTCTCTTTCATTCTCTTAGCTTAAAGTTCAGTATATTCTGCAGTCTCTTATTTTTCTTAGTATTCTGTTTCTTCAGAGTAATGCACAGACATTTGTTTTAGAGGACATGTGGAGTAATAAGATGCAGAATTGGGCACTTTGGTTATAGGTTTCTTACCTTCTTTGTTTAGATGCCTTCTCACAACATACTGGTGGACATCATCTTTAGAGAGACTGAAAAGTTTGTAGATTCTGCTAGGCCTTTTATGCTCCAGGTGATGAGGCACAGTAGTATCAGTGTTTCCAGGAATATCCTTTGCCCCCTTTTTTACAATGAGCAAGTTGAGAACACTGAGATTGCCACCCACAATGCAACCACAAACAGATTTTTGCTTTCTTACTCTAATCCTTCTTGATCTGTAGCAGGAATGGCCCTTAGCAGCAGGTGAACATGGCCATGGGACAAGATACCCTGTCTCATGAGGAAGCCTTATTTGTCATTGCTACCACCAATTCAGACCATGTAACCCTTCCATTTTTCACCCAGAGCATCATCAGCAACTTCTGTGGTTATATGCTTCTCATAAAAGGTATGAAGTTTGCTCTCATTGTCCACTTCAATTAGTTTCTGGAAGCCTCAGCTGGTAAAGAGATGTTCAGCTTCATCCTAAAACAGCCTACTGCCTCCAAGGTGCCACACAAGAGTTCACCTTAACATTCTGAAAATTATTTTTTCACAGTAATAGTTATATAATACTACAAGACTTATTAACATAAAATAGCAATCCTCTGCTCCCTCCTCCTGAGTACTTCCTCCTAATGAAAACTTTGAACTTTTAAAGCTGTTTCCTCCCTTATTTATCTCCATGTATTTTTTTTTAAGATTTACCTATTCATCATTTATTTTTTGAGAGAGAAAGGGAGAGAGAGAGAGAGCATAGGGGGAGGGGCAGAGGGGAAAAAAATCTCAAGTGGACTCCCTGCTGAGCTCAGAGCCCCACACAGGGCTTGATTTCATGACCCTAAATTCAAGACCTGAGCCAAAATCAAGAGTTGGATGCCTAACTGACTGAGCCACCCAAGTGCCCCTGTTCATCTCCATGTTTACAAATAATATGCCCACAGTTTTACTTCTTAATTAGCCAATATTATATATTATCTATATTATCTATTGAGTTCCTATTACGGAAGAGAATGAGCAGTTACCCTCCCTCAATTCTTCAAATTCAGCTATACCACAGTTTTATACTATTAGGAATATTTATTTCCTAACTAAATAGCATAATTTAATTTCCTTTCTTGTACAAGTTTTTGTTTTCCCTGGTGTTAATAATTGTCTCATTTTTGCTTGAGGGTGCTTTCATTTGATTTCTGTTTTTATAGGAAACAGAATATTGTCATCTGCTGAGTGAGTGTAGAGGTAGTTGGGAAGAAAGTTTGAAATAGCCAATTTGGAGATTGAAGGAAAGATGTCATTAGTGAACACAGAATATCTAGGTAACATTGAGGGTTCAAATGAGGTGAGAGGTCATGAATTTATAATTGAAACCAATCTACACAGCTGTGTGAATTTTTTTCCAACTGTGCTCAGGTATAAGAGTGGAAGAATGGACAGTTAAGTTGATCAAGGGCTGAATTTTCCCAGAAAGGTCCAATGGAAAAGAAGGACAGATGATAGGAAAAAAGTTAAAGATACTAAAGAACAAAAGTTAGATGAATGCTATCTCTTGAGGTGCCTGGGTGGCTCAGTGGGTTAAGCCTCTGCCTTCTGTTCAGGTCATGATCTCAGGGTCCTGGGATCAAGCCCTTCACTGGGCTCTCTGCTCTGCCTCTTTGCCTACTTGTGATCTCTCTCTCTCTCTCATGTGAAATAAATAAATCTTTTTTTTTTTAAGGAATCTCTTTCAACTTCTTTCATGAAAACTTTGGCCCATGTATATCTATATTCATCTTCCTCTTTGGTTAAAATGTGTGTGTGGGGGGGGTTCCTTCCTTACTGTCTAATATTAATCTACTTGCCTATGAGTATCATGAAGGATGTGAAATTTCTAAACAGAGAATCCAGTGGGATTATTTACTTTGAACAAAATCCTAAGAATTAGATGAGTATGGGAATGAAAGGAAAGAGAGAGGTGTACGCACACTCATATGCAAGTATAGAGCTAGAAAGTCAAGTCTAACAGTGAAGTAAAAGGTGAGAGAATATGCTCGAATGGGGGAATATAGCTTGAGATGAGTGGTGAGTATCTGGAAGAGCTAGCATGGAAATTCAATAGTAGATAAAGCTGAATAGGGATATGTTAAAAGTCTTCCTAGCAGCTCTGAAGAACCCAGATAAGGCTATAGACCATACACTGGTTGTGGCACTGGTCCTGATAAAGGTATGATTTTCTCTAATTCAGTCACAATTGCAGCACAGAAAGCACTGGTTAGATTAAGCCAGGAACGAGAGGTTTTCTGGACTAGTTTAGTGACAAGATGAATCTAGAATTAGATAAGGACATTAGCAAGAGGAACATACTATAAGGATTGGGCTGAATAAGAAGGAAAGAAATATCACAAAAGGGTCACAAGACTTCTCACTAGACTCAACTTGGAAGTAATTGTACATTTTAGGTTCTGAAGCAAAAGGTTCAGGGGTGTTCCCATTACTTCTTTCAGTTGCAAAATGTAGTTAACTTCTTTAAACAGGCTGCAAGTACAACCACCAAATAATAATTGGGCTTTTGATTAATATGTACCATACTACCAATGTTTCAGATCACTTAAAAAAATATGAGTTGAAAAACTGCTAGAACTTGTACAGGAATTCAGTAAAGTGTCAGGATATAAAATCAATGCACAAAAATCAGTTGCATTTCTCTACACCAACAACAAGACAGAAGAAAGAGAAATTAAGGAGTCAAACCCATTTACAATTGCACCCAAAACTATAAGATACCTAGGAATAAACCTAACCAAAGAGACTAAGAATCTATACTCAGAAAACTATAAAGTACTCATGAAAGAAATTGAGGAAGACACAAAGAAATGGAAAAATTGTTCCATGCTCCTGGATTGGAAGAATAAATATCGTGAAAATGTCTATGCTACCTAAAGCAATCTACACATTTAATGCAATTCCTATCAAAGTACCATCCATTTTTTTTCAAAGAAATGGAACAAATAATCCTAAAATTTATATGGAACCAGAAAAGACCTCGAATAGCCAAAGGAATATTGAAAAAGAAAGCCAAAGTTGGTGGCATCACAATTCCGGACTTCAAGCTCTATTACAAAGCTGTCATCATCAAGACAGCATGGTACTGGCACAAAAACAGACACATAGATCAATGGAACAGAATAGAGAGCCCAGAAATGGACCCTCAACTCTATGGTCAACTCATCTTTGACAAAGCAGGAAAGAATGTCCAATGGAAAAAAGACAGCCTCTTCAATAAATGGTGTTGGGAAAATTGGACAGCCACATGCAGAAAAATGAAATTGGATCATTTCCTTACACCACACACAAAAATAGACTCAAAATGAATGAAGGATCTCAATGTGAGAAAGGAATCCATCAAAATCCTCGAGGAGAACACAGGCAGCAACCTCTTCGACCTCAGCCGCAGCAACATCTTCCTAGGAACATCGCCAAAGGCAAGGGAAGCAAGGGCAAAAATGAACTATTGGGATTTTATCAAGATCAAAAGCTTTTGCACAGCAAAGGAAACAGTGAACAAAACCAAAAGACAACTGACAGAATGGGAGAAGATATTTGCAAATGACATATCAGATAAAGGGCTAGTGTCCAAAATCTATAAAGAACTTAGCAAACTCAACACCCAAAGAACAAATAATCCAATCAAGAAATGGGCAGAGGAATGAACAGACATTTCTGCAAAGAAGACATCCAGATGGCCAACAGACACATGAAAAAGTGCTCCATATCACTCGGCATCAGGGAAATACAAATCAAAACCACCATGAGATATCACCTCACACCAGTCAGAATGGCTAAAATGAACAAGTCAGGAAATGACAGATGCTGGCGAGGATGCGGAGAAAGGGGAACCCTCCTACACTGTTGGTGGGAATGCAAGCTGGTGCAACCACTCTGGAAAACAGCATGGAGGTTCCTCAAAATGTTGAAAATAGAACTACCCTATGACCCAGCAACTGCACTGCTGGGTATTTACCCTAAAGATACAAACGTAGTGATCCGAAGGGGCACGTGCACCCGAATGTTTATAGTAGCAATGTCTACAATAGCCAAACTATGGAAAGAACCTAGATGTCCATCTACAGACGAATGGATAAAGAAGATGTGGTATATATACACAATGGAATACTATGCAGCCATAAAAAGAAATGAAATCTTGCCATTTGCGACGACGTGGATGGAACTAGAGGGTATCATGCTTAGTGAAATAAGTCAATTGGAGAAAGACAACTATCATATGATCTCCCTGATATGAGGGAGAGGAGATGCAACATGGGGGGTTGAGGGGGTAGGAGAAGAGTAAATGAAACAAGATGGGATTGGGAGGGAGACAAACCATAAGTGACTCTTAATCTCACAAAACAAACTGAGGGTTGATGGGGGGAGGGGGTTGGGAGAGGGGGGTGGGGTTATGGATATTGGGGAGGGTATGTGCTATGGTGAGTGCTGTGAAGTGTGTAAACCTGGCGATTCGCAGACCTGTACCCCTGGGGATAAAAATATATGTTTAGGGGCGCCTGGGTGGCTCAGTGGGTTAAGCCGCTGCCTTCGGCTCAGGTCATGATCCCAGGTCCTGGGTTCGAGCCCCACATCGGGCTTTCTGCTCAGCAGGGAGCCTGCTTCCTCCTCTCTCTCTGCCTGCCTCTCTGCCTACTTGGGATTTCTCTCTGTCAAATAAATAAATAAAATCTTAAAAATATATATATATGTTTATAAAGCTGTAAAAAAAAAAAAAAAAGAAAGGATGAATACCCAAGTTTTGTAGCAACATGGACGGGACTGGAAGAGATTATGCTGAGTGAAATAAGTCAAGCAGAGAGAGTCAATTATCATATGGTTTCACTTATTTGTGGAGCATAACAAATAGCATGGAGGACAAGGCGAGATGGAGAGGAGAAGGGAGTTGAGGGAAATTGGGAGGGGAGGTGAACCATGAGAGACTATGGATTCTGAAAAACGATCTGAGAATTTTGAAGGGGTGGGGGGTGGGAGGTTGGGGGCACCAGGTGGTGGGTATTGTAGAGGGCACGGATTGCATGGAGCACTGGCTGTGGTGCAAAAATAATGAATACTGTTATGCTGAAAAAATAAAAAAAAATAAAGAAGTGTTAAAAAAAAATATGAGTTGAAAGGGTTATGTCCATGGTAGAATCTGAGGCTTTAATTCAATTTTTAATATTATGCATTTTATGGGGATTATAGAAGGAACATATCCTAATGTGGAAAATTCGAAATCTGCAACAAGGAACTAAAAATGACCTCGTAACAGCATTCAGGAAAAAAAATAACTAAATTACTTTAGCACATATATGTATACACAGTTTTGTGTCATGTTTAAATGCATAGGTTCTGGAAGTAGATGGGCTAAATTCTTATCCGAGAACAACCATTTCAATAGCTATATACAAAATAATATAATTGATCTGTAGCAGATTTGGTCACAGTCCCTGGTTCAAACTCAGTATCCAAACAACCCATTAAATAACTGTTGAAGCTGTGTCCTAGATACATGGGATTCAATATACTAGTCTTCCTAATTTTATGTTTATCACATTAATGTTTAAAAAAGTTAAAAACCTAGTCTTTTCCAGTAAGTATTAAAAAGTCAAAAGAGAAAAAAAAACATTAAACAACCCATGAAAAATGGCATTAAAGAAGAACTTGGGATTAGACTTGAAGGAAATAGACTTTTTGTATCCTAGAAAGCTGAAGGCAGATATTTTGTCCCTGGTAATGTGGGCACTGATCAGGATTTCCTTCCTCAGTTGAGGATGTGGCCTTGTTAATGCTGAGTTTGATTTAAGAACTAGAAGAGTCCTTTGTTAGTTCTAAACATCCCCTTACCATATATGAAAGACCCACAGTGAAAATCTTTCTCCATAGGGAAAAACAAAGCTTTTTCTCTATGCTTAGGAATAAGATAGGGATGTCTGCTCTCACCATTACTATTTAACACAGTATACAAAGTCTTAGTCTCAGCAATCAGACAACAAAAAGAAATAAGAGGTATCCATTTGCAAGGAACTGATACATGAATTCAACAAAATTGCAGGATATAAAATCAATGCACAGAAAATTGTTGCATTTCTATACACCAATAATGAAGCAGCAGAAAAAGAAATTAGGGAATCAATCCCATTTACAATTACACCAAATACCATAAGATAATGTAAGAAACCTAACCAAATCAGTATTCTGAGAACTACAAAACACTTATGAAAGAAGTTTAAGAGGACACAAAGAGGACACAAAAACCATGAGATATCTAGTAATAAACCTAATCAAATCTGTACTCCAAAAACTATAAAACATTGTGAAAGAAACTGAAGAGGACACAAAGAAACCATGCTCATAGATTGGAAGAACACTGTTAAAATGTCTATAATACCCAAAGCAATCTACGCATTTAATGTAATCCCTATCACAGAGCTAGAACAATAATCCTAAAATTTGCATGGAACCACAAAAGACCCCAAATAGCCAAGCAATGCTGAAAAAGAAAAGAAAAGCTGGAGTCCTCATGGTTCCAGGCTTCAAGCTATATTACAAAGCTGTAGTCATCAAGACAGTATGGTACTGGCACAAAAACAGACATATAGGTCAATGGAACAGAATAGAGAACTCAGAAATGGACCTTCAATGCTACAGTTAACTAATCTTCAACACAGCAGGAGAATATCCAAGGGGAAAAGATAGTATCTTTAACAACTGGTTTTGGGAAAACTGGACAGCAACATGTAGAAGAATGAAACTGGGGCACTTTGTTACACCATACACAAAAATAAATTCAAAATGGATGAAAGACCTTTATGTGACACAGGAAACCATAAAAATCCTAGAGAAGAACACAGGCAGCATCCCCTTTGGTCTCAGCCTCAGAAACTTCTTACTAAACATGGCAACAGAGGCAAGAAAAAGAAAAGCAAAAATTGAACTATTGATTCTTCCTCAAGATAAAATCTTCTGTGTGGTGAAGGAAATAACAAAACTAAAAGGCAGCCTATGGAATGGAGAAGATATTTGCAAATGACATATCTAATAAAAGGTTAGTATCCAAAATATATAAGAAAAACTTATTAAACTCAACACCCCAAAAAACAAATAATCCAATCAATAAATGGGCAGAAGACATGACTAGACATTTTTCCAAAGAGGATATCCAGATGGCAAACAGACACAGGAAAAGATTATTAACATCACTCATCATCAGGGAAATAACGAATCAAAACCATAACAAGATACCACCTCACACCTGTCAGAATGACTAAAATTAACAACATAGATACAACAGGTGTTGTTGAGGATGCTGAGAAAGAGGAACATTCTTACACTATTGGTGGGAATGCAAACCGGTGCAGCCACTTTGGAAAACAGTGTAGCGATTCCTCAGAATGAAAAAAACAGAACTACTCTAAGATCCAACAATTGCACTATTAGGTATTTACCCAAAGGATAAAAAAATACAGGTCCAAAGGCATACATGCACCCCGATGTTTATAGCTCCATTATCAACAATAGCCTAATTATGGAAACAGCCCAAATGTCCATCAACTGATGAATGGACAAAGAAGTGGTATATGTGTGCATGTGTGTGTATACACATAATGGAATATTATTCAGCCATCAAAATGACTGAAATTTTGCCATTTGCAACAGATGGTTGGAGCTAGCTTGTAGTACACTAAACAAAATCAGTCAGTCAGATAAACAAAAATATGATCTCATTCATATGTGGAATTTAAGAAACAAAACAGTTGAATGTATGGGGGGAGGAAAGAGAGCGAGAAACCATAAGAGACTCTTAATGATCAGGGACAAACTGAGGAGGGGAGGATGAGGGGAAGGGAGGGAGGGAGGGAAGGAAAGGCGGAAGGGGATGGGCTAGATGGGTGATGGGTATTAAGGAGGGCACTTGTCTTTTTTTTTAATATTTTACTTATTGATTTGAGAGAGAGAGAGAACAAGCAGGAGACGGCCAGAGAAAAAGGGGGAAGCAGACTTCCTTCTGAGCAGGGAGCCTGATGTGGGGCTCAACCCCAGGACCCTGAGATAATGACCTGAGCCAAAGGCAGAGGCTTAACCAACTGAGTCACCCAGGTGCCACAGGAGGGTACTTGTTATGATGTGCACTGGGTGTTGTATCTATATGATGCATCACTGAATTTTACTCCTGAAACTGATATTGTCCTGCATATTAACTAACTAGAATATAAATAAGAATTTGAAAAGAAAAAAAGGAATATGACCACATAATAGAAATTATGAGAAACAAACTAAGGGTTTGAAGGGGAGAGGGGTGGGAGTTTGGGTGAGCCTGGTGGTGGGTATTATGGAGGGCATGTACTGCATGAAGCATGGGTGTGGTGCATAAACAATGAAAAGAAATTAAAAAGAAATTATGAAAAAAAGAAACATTTCTGATTCATCCATAATCTACCATTTTAAAGAATCAGTGATATAATTTTGTTTTATATTCATGTTCTTATAAAGTTTTGATGATACAGTAAAAATAAAAAAAAATAAAGGGATGTTTGTTTAAGATTTTATTTATTTATTTGACAGAGAGAGATCACAAGCAGGCAGAGAGGCAGGCAGAGGGAGAGAGAGAGAGAGAGAGGGAAGCAGGCTCCCTGTTGAGCAGAGAGCCCGATGCGGGGCTCGATCCCAGGACCCCGAGATCATGACCTGAGCCGAAGGCAGCGGCTTAACCCACTGAGCCACCCAGGCGCCCCACAATCATCCCTTTAAATGGAAGTTCACAGATTATTAATACAAGTTGCTTTTTTTTTTTTCCAGAATGGTGACAAACATCCTGAGTGTAAAAAAAACTAATGTTGCAGGGGGAAAATCAGCTATATTTTTGGATCTGGCAGGACTGTTCCCTGTACAGATAGTTGCACTGGCAGGTATAAATCTGTAGGGAACTAGGGACCAGGGTAAATCCATGCTAGGATATTCTGAACCTGCATGAAAGTATGGTCCTTTCCCAACCATTCCATAACACCAGAAATTCTGTAGGTGTTATTAGAATTGAGATTTAAAATACTGTAATAACTGTATGTAGGTATGTATTTGTAGTAAGAATACAAATAACCTTTTATTATTTGGAGGTGGTTAGCTGATGGAAAATTGTATTTTGCAGTAAACATAGCCCTTAATCTATCACATATTACAATTATTTGTCCTAATTTATCTTTGTTATTGTTACACATTTTACACACACACACACACACACACACACATTTTTTCTTTTCTTTTTTAAAGATTTTATTTATTTATTTGACAGAGAGAGACACAGCAAGAGGGAATACAAGCAGGGGGAGTGGGAGAGAGAGAAGCAGGCTTCCTGCTGAGCAAGGAGCCCAATGTGGGGCTCAATCCCAGGACCCTGGAATCATGACCTGAGCCAAAGAAAGATGCTTAACAACTGAGCCACCCAGGCGCCCCTACATTTTCAATGTTAAGTTAAATGATCTATTGGTTTTTCTTATTTCTTCCTTTATTTTTATTATTAGAAAGCCCTTCCAAGTCACTTTTATTTTACTCCAGTTATAATATACTTTCCTTTTTTTACATTTAACACTTGAGTCCTTCTGAAATTTGCATTTGACCAGCTTCTCTTGTAAATGATATAAGCATAAAAATTACTACAATTCAGTGAATATTTGAGTACTGTGTACAGAGATAAGCATTTTACACATATTATACCATATATGCTTTTATCATTCTCACTGAAAATACAATTAAAAACACATTTTTAAAAGAAAACCCCAAATCCTTCTATCTATAATTAACATTTTTGTGAACAATTTTCTATACATTTCATAAGCTTATGTGCACATATACAAAAATACATAGATGTATAAAGAAATTGAATTATGCTCCTTTGTAGCCTCTTTTTTCCATTAAATTACATATATGGATATATATTCATACCAATAAATGTATATTTACATTATCTTTAATGTATATGTAATAACTGGCTAAACTGACACATCTCAATGTACCTAGTCAATTAGAGCCAGTTAGGCTTTTTCAGCACTTTTTTAAACGATAAACAAAAGGTTAATAAACATTCTTGTGTATATATCTTCTATAACTTTCATTTATCTTAAGATAAATTCTAAAATTTAGTGAAATTGCCAGATTATAGAAGGTATGTATATTGTAATATTTTTAAACAGATTGCCAAATGATCCTTTGGAAATGTACCAATTTACATAGTGGATTAAATCATCTATTTCCCTACAGCCTTGCCAACACCATGTTTTGTTAATCTTTCAAACCTTCTATAATCTGATAGATAAAAATTATTAGTTTACTTGCAAAGTGACTTTGTCTATTGGTATTCCAGAATACTATTCTGTTTATAACTTTTCACTATTTTTCTATTAGGACATTTTTTAAATGATGTATAGGAGTTATTTATATATTAAGAATATCTACCCTTTTTTATAGGACACAGATTTTTTTCCTAGTTTCTTTTTTTTTGCCATACAGATTTTCTGAAGGTAAAATTTATTAATCTTTTTCTTTAAATCTTTAGTCTTCATAAAATGATTAGAAAATCCTCAACCTCAAAATTATAAAAATATTATAAATATATGTTAAATTATACTAAATGTATATTTTAAAATATAGAATATTTCTAGTACCTTTATAGTTTTTCATTTAAATATTTAATCCAAATAGAATTAATTTTGAGCTAAATAGTGAATATAGATGTCAGTTTATTAAATTTCCCTTTAAATGACTAGCCCTGTCCTAATAACATTTATTGACAAAGCCATCTTTTCCCCCAGTCCATAGATTTGAAATGGCTATTTTGAAAGTCATAGCATATTTGGAAATAGTCCCCTATTTCTAAAGAAATAGGCACTGATCTGTTACATTGATCTGTCTGCTTCTGCACAAGTACTACAATATTTAGTGTTACTTCTTTTTTTAAAGAGTTTATTTAGTTAGTTATAGAGTGAGAGAGAGCGAGCACATGGAGACATATGAGCAGGGGGAGGGGCAGAGGGAAAGGGAGACAAGAAGACTCCCCACTGAGCAGAGAGACCACATGGGGCTAGATCCCAGGACCCTGAGATCATGACCTGAGCCTAAATCAAGAAGTTACCTGAGCTGAAATCAAGAGTCTGACACTTAACCAATTGAGTCACCCAGGCACCCCTAATTACTGTTATTTCTAGTACAATTTGTATGTGGAAGATCAAGGTCCTTATAATTATCCTTCAAAATTTCATCAGAATTTTGGTGTTTCATGTGGTGTAAATATCTCAATTCTCCCTCAAAGTGAATCAAAGTGATTCTTATAATGTTATTAAGTGATTTGTGTCCTAAGAGGGAAGGAAACTGAATAACTCTCCATAAACCCATACAAGCAGTTGACTTTGCAAACTTGTTTCTAGGTGGAAATAAACATAGAGAACCATTGTTGCATAAAGTCACGGCCCAAAAGAACTTTCTACAGTAGTGGAAGTGTTCTATAGCTGCACTTTCCAGCATGGTAATCATTAGCAACTTGTGGCTACCGAGCACATGAAATGGGGCTACTGCAACCGAGGAACCAAATTTTTAGTTTCATTTAATTGTAATCAACTTAAATTTATACAACCACATGTTTATTGGACAGAGCACTTCCAAAGCATGACTATTAAAAAAAATCACTGCATTATACTATTTCATAGCATTATTGGCAGATAATAGGTTTGACAATTTCCTACTTAACCTGAAACTCTCATTTAGATAGGGATTTTCAGTTAAATGTTAAGGCTAACCTTGAGATCACAATGGCAGTTCAGTTAAATATATAATGGATGCCCCCTGTATGCATGACACTCTTGCAGAATAAGGGGCAGATAACATAGCCTTCAAGAAGTTTAAACTTTAGTAGAGGAAGTAAGATAATAAATAGCAATAATGGTTTCAGAATAAGGTAAGTACCATAAACAAAGAATCAAGAAAGTGTCAAGAGAGTTCCAAGAAGGGAGAAATTCTTTTGGCTATGGAGCATGAGGGAGAAATTAGGGAGGGCGGCATGAAAGAGGTGTCATTTAAACTACTTCTTTTTTCTTTTTTTTAAAGATTTTATTTATTTATTTGACAGACAGAGATCACAAGTAGGCAGAGAGGCAGGCAGAGACAGAGAGAGGGGGAAGCAGGCTCCCTAGTGAGCAGGGAGCCTGATGTGCTGGCTGCTCAATCCCAGGACCCCAAGATCATGACCTGAGCCGAAGGCAGAGGATTAACCCACTGAGCCACCCAGGCACCCCTTAATCTACTTCTTGAATATGGTTCATACTCAACAGGCAGAGAAGTAGAGATGGGAGGAGGAGGAGAAAGACATTCCAAGTTAAAAGAATGGCATAAGCAGAGGTAGAAAGGGTGGATAACAAATATTATGTTGGATAATGATTAGTGGTCTGGCCCAATTAGATCATCATGTGAGAAGGAAGGTATTTAATGTATTAAGCAATTCTAATTATTAGAAATTCTTTCAGATTCAGTAACAATCCCCACCACCTAATATTCACTCACTAGGTATCAATACACTTAAGTAAAGAACTAAGAGGACTTCAGAAATATTAGTCCTAATATGTAGGATATAGTGAATTGGAGAGCAGAATAAAAATGACAAGAAGAGTCTTTAAAGCAGACCAGGTCCAGAATGGAGAGGAAGGGGGAAAGGAGAGGGAGAGGAAGGGGGAAAGGAGAGGGGGAGGAAGGAAAGGAAAGGGGGAAAAAGGAAAGGAAAGAACAAAAGTATCTAGAGGACTTGACAGGGAGTAGTAGCAATAGGAATGTAAAGGAAAAAATCCTATTCCAGAGACAGAACTCAGGGCATTTAATAAAAGACAGAAGCAGGAAGCAGGAATGGATAAGGCATTCAGGAGTCACAGATGAATGAGAATGAACGGAAGGGGGTGCCAAATTAGCATCTGAATACATTTTATGTGCCAAAAAAAAAAAAAAAAAAAAAAAAAAAACACCCCACCCAGAAAGAAGAATAAAACAAGCCAGGTAAAAAACTTAAGAGAACTCAAGAGTGAAGGGAAGGTACAGCTACATGAAGAGGTCAGATTAAAGGAACAAAATAAAGCAAGAAGACTTAAACCTGGCTCCTTGGCACGGAGAATATACATTTAGGTTATTGGATCAAAGATTTGGAGCCATGTCTGTGGCTGGGGACACCCAAGAGAAACTAACCCACAATGGACTCACTCCAGTGCCTCCAATCTCATTGCGAGGCAGTTCAAAGTGAACCAGCCCAGAGTCTGAATTCATGATAGCTTTGGCCAAATGGACCCATGAAGTACATTTCTGCATCAGGCCTTATACTGACCAGGCATGTTTTACTTTGGCAAATCCCTTGGCACTGACAGTTCCAAGTATAAACTTAATAAGAACCTTATTCTCAAGTCCTATATCAGGATAATTAAAGTACACATTGCACATTTAATATTTATATCTTTCCCCAACAAGTTAGGTCTGATCATGGCTTCCTGATGTAGGCTCAAGAAATAAACCTCAGGGGTTAAAGAGTGTGGGCTATTGACTACAGCTAGAAACCAGCCCTAAAAAGCCCCATTAGCCCATACCCTGATATTTGGTGATTTTTCTTACCTTATACTTTATACCTTTTTACTTTAGTAAGGTAAGAAAAGTTGAAACCTGGGACTTTTTTTTATTTCTTCTACTTGGTTATGGTGTATTTTTCACCAAGGAGCTTACAGTACTTTTCAAATAAAGAAGGCAACGTGTACATTCTTCTAACAGTCCTGGTTGCAATCGGTACTGTCATAGTTACAGAAATAGCCAAGTACAAAGGAGAAAATGCATTTTTCTCCTTTAATTTTTATTGTGCTGCAACAACCTGTCACAGTATCAGCTTAGGCCATCAAACTGCACACAGTGATGATTTCTTTTAAGAGACAGATGTGAACACACAATTCTGTTTTACCAAAGAATGATCATTTCAACCATATTTTAATTCATTTTACTTTCCCCACCTTTACCCTTCTCAAATGGCAAATGTTTTGCTCTGATCCACTTCAGTGAACTATGCAATCCAATATGATTGATAACATGAAGTTTATTATTCTAAAGAAAACTGGAAGAATCACTTCAAAATTCATCATCTCCTTTATAAAGCTGGACTCTGGTGTATGTCTTCCTAAGGCTAAACAAAACTTCAGTGGCTTTGCACCTGTGGCAACATGTGCCAGGTGGGTAATTTGGGCTATTCTCCAGGTAGCCACACCATCCATTTACCCTGGCAAGCAACATATGCTTCTTTGGACTCTATCACCAATTACTGATGCTCAAGAAAGTTCTACTCAATTAAAAAGCCATGTCTCAGGAAATGAGTGGGTAAATCAAGAGTCAGACTGAACTTTCTCTGTAAAAACCACAGTCCAGGGGAACCACTATATCCCATATGCCTTATCAGTGCCTTTAGCCTCTGCACAAAGAGGTCATAGCAGCAGTAGTACCACAAAAATTGAAAATGGCCCATTGTTTAACCTGAGGGAGGACTACCCAGATGTCTGTGAGGGTAGCAGAGACCATACTGCAAAGCCTCACTTAAATCCCCAGCTGTACTGCTCTGAAGGCCTGCCCTTGACCTATCAGGCAGAAGCAGAAGCAGTCATGGCTCCGCTGTCCCAAGTAGTAGCCACTTGCCCCTCCTTTTGGCCAGCTGGACCTAGAGTGGACGAACCAGGAACCTTTAGTGCCAAAGACTTTTACCCACGTGTAAACACTTTCTATTTAAATCATCTGCTTCCATATCCTGTAATTGCAGGCTGTCTAGCCCAAAGCAGCCCCCAAATTGGAGAGCTCACACAATGAGCCGGCAGCTCAGAGCTGGAGCCACCCCATCTGATCCAGACACTACACGATCGAAATAATAATGATCCTATAGTTAGGGTTACTCCACAGAGGAGGGGTAGAAAGGGTGAAACGGGCGCATGTAGAAATTTCCCCCTGAAGCCTCTGGCTGAAGTACACCTGGGATTTTCAGTCTTCCTACATACAAGGGTAGTTGCCTAATTTCTGTCTGGGTAAGTAAGGAGCACTGAAAACAAAACAAAGCAAAGCAAAGCAAAACAAAAAATGTGTTCTGAGGTGCAAGACCTGCAGAAGCATAAGTGCCTACTACCCTATTTGGAAAGAGCCCAGTAGGGCAACATTGCACAGGCACCATACTTCATCTAACTCCTCAGGGACAGCCTGAGGAGGGAGTCAGTGGAGAAGTGGCCTCCAGTTCCTACACCTGTTCTGGACACTTAACTCCTTCAGGACTTAACTCCTGACTTAACTCCTGGAGGGCTGTAATGGAGGTAGCCTTCCTGAGCAGTACATGCCTGCTGAAATTGCAAAACCTCAGGGATATGTCCTTTCCTTCCTCCCTCCTTCCTTACTCTGGATCTGATGCCTAGCTGTGCCACCTGTTCAGTAATCCACAACTTGGCTGCCCTGGCCAGGAAATGAGAGAAGGATTTCTTCTTGGAAGTCTATAGAAGGTGAGATTGAATGTACTGGTGGGGGTAAATCATTCCTGAAGACACCCCGTCCCTAAAAAAAAAAAAACAACCCACCAGTGACAGGGTCCAAAGTAGCTTTCAGCAGAAAGGTTCTTTTCCAGCACTTCTGCCCAGTCATAGCTGGATGGCACAGAGAAAACCTTAAATACCTGTTTACTAATGTTTCCCTCCTGGGCCCCTGGGTCCCAGAGATGGGGAAGGGAGCGGCCATGGGAACCAGGAGAAATCCCTAAAATGGAGAATTATTATAATACTCAGTTCCTTTGCCATGTTTCTTTGCCAAAGCATTTTTCTTAGACGTCTTATAGTAAGTAACAAATCAAGTTCATTGCTCCAATCTCGGGCCCAGAGCTACAAGGCAGGTCACACTGGATGGCTGTCCCTCCTCACCCTCTCCTCTTTCTCTGGGGTTCCTTCTCAAAAAGTATGAAGCACTGCTCAGCACAGGTGGGTCCTCTCCCCTGAGCAATGGTTGGGAGAGGATCACTCAACCTGAGAAACTGGCTCAAGGGGGAGTAGGGATTCCTGTGGAGAATCCCTGAAGCATCCCAAAGTCTGAGCTGGGCTACCTTTGGGTTTTCAAGGCAGGCAGGCAGGCGGACAGAGATGGTCTCATATCACCAGAGCTCTCTCTTGTCCCCTGCTTGCTGGGAATCTCCAGGACCTGGAGCTCACTGCTGGGGAACCCCTCACTGCTTCACCTTTGAGTCGCCTTGGGCCCTATCCCTGTGCGGGTTGCTCTCCTGGCTGTGGGCCGAAATCGTGGGCAGAATCAGAGATGAGACCCCAGTGGGAAAGTGCTTTCCAAGCTACAGTGTCCGTGCACCAGCTGCAAAGATCACAAAGATCCTGCCCGCAGCAATGAAACACACCGGCTTACCCGCACCTGGCAGGCAGCACTCGCTAGTTGTAACCGAAGAGCCCCTGGACTTGGGAGTTCCAGCCCCTAAACTTTCTGGGAGAGGTGAAGGAAGAGAAAGAAAACTGGCAAGTGTTTCCACGAGCAAGAACCAGGGCTGAAGGAGAGGTAGAGCCTCTGTTGGTCGCAACCCGCCTACTCCCTCCTGTCTCCTGAGAGCCTAGCACGTTCTCTCCTCGCCAGCCAACTGTCCGGTTATGCAAACGGGCATTACCTGAGTCTTCCACAACAGCAGGCGACGTCCGGCAGGGCTCACGCATGCAGTTCCATGTCTGGGGCAAGAGGTCCAGGGCGAGAGGAAGAGCTGGGTTCCAAGGAGTGCGGGCTCGAGCTTGCTGGGCGAAAGGGGAGGCTCCACGAGGGCGATCAGAGCTGGAGGCGGCTTGGAGGAAAGGCTGTCTTCCGGAGCAGTGGACAGAGCAGCCCCGCCTGTTTTCTCCACTCCCTGTCCTAGCCAAGAAGGATGCTAGGAAACTTCTCCTAACCCAAGCAAGATTTCTAGAGTTCAACAGAGTTTTCGTAGACTTTAGGGGGAGCTGGACAGGGAGGCTAAAAAAGGTTCCTAAATTACTCTTCCCTTTGCTAGATCGTCAGGTGCCGCCTCTCGGCTCCGTGACCAGACTCTTCCCAAGTCTCCTGCCTCTCAGCGTCTTCCTTCGCGACTTGGCTTCGGAGCAGCCGTGCTCCAGCCGCACCTTGTCTTGGCCAAATGGTACACCGAGGGATGCAGGTGCCTCAGCCTGTGACTCTCTCTCTCCTCAAGAAGCACGTACGCCCTAAGGGCAACAGCTCTGCTACCCAGACTGCAGCGCAGGCTTCAGGTGCGAACTGTGACTGCTCGCCTCTCTCCCGCCTGTTGGAGGCTTCAGGCTTTCCCAGGAACCCTCTCCAGCCTGTGCGCAAAAACCTACACGGTCCTCCCTAGCTCTGAAGAAGGAGCAGCGCCCGGAAAGTACGCTCCAGGCTCGCCTCACATCCTGCCACCGCTTTTGCTGCCTCCAAAAGAATGCCTAGAGTGGGGGTAGGAAGGTAGTGGAAATCACCTAGAGCTGCGTCTCGGTCGCTAACAGTTCTCGGGGCTGACTGATTGCACCGCGGAGGAGGTGGGGATTAGAGAGAACCGCTCAGGCGCGTCACGGAAAAGGGCTGCTGCTGCTCCTCCTCCTCTTCCACACCCCTTTAGATTTGGGAGCGCGGGGAGGAGAGGGAGACTGGGAAAGACTGCCAACCTCGAGTCCCCCATCCCTGGTTTAAAAAAAAAAAAAAGAAAGAAAGAAAAAGGAAAAGAAAGGGGGAAAAAAAAAAAAGCACTTCCCTCTTACCTTTCCTGCGAGAAGGAAAGCGCGTCCCGGCAGCGCCGTCTAGTGTCCGTACAAGAGTAAGCCGGTATACAGGGTTGGGGCGAGCGCTGAACTGAGTGCGGGCGTGGAAAACCACTAAACAAAGTTTTTCATCCCCTGGTCCCTAGTTCCACCCACTGAAGAGGTGTCTAGCTTAACCAGGAGTTTACCTACTTGGTTCTCCCCTGGCCAGAACTTAATGGTATTAAAAACACAGGCCCCCTAATTGTATTCATAATATGAGTTTCCCTAGTCCCAGAGAAAACTCCTTTCCACGCCTCCCACGTTAGAAATCCCCAGGTCTCAGGGTTCTCCAGCCTTGACAATCATACACTGAGCCGGAAGGTTCTGGGACCCCGGGAGGGGCTTGGAAATAAGACCTGGGCTGTGATTGTTCATGCGGCCTGCGTGAGGCTCTCTAGCAATGATCCTGACCACCTGCTCTCCAAGGTCACAGAGCCCAGGAGCTCCTCTCTTTAAGAGTAATAGGGAGAGGGGAGAAGGGAGTTGAGGGAAATTGGAAGGGGAGGTGAACCCATGAGAGACTATGGACTCTGAAAAACAATCTGAGGGTTTTGAAGGGGCGGGGTGGGGGGGGGGTGGGAGGTTGGGGGAACCAGGTGGTGGGTATTAGAGAGGGCACCGATTGCATGGAGCACTGGGTGTGGTGCAAAAAAACAATGAATACTGTTATGCTGAAAAGAAATTAAAAAAAAAAAAAAGAGTAATAGGGAAGAAGGACTGCAACTCAGAAACCGACAAGGTCTGAATGGCAGCAAAGGAAGAGTCCCGTTTTTTATTCCAGGTATCTCCCAGAGCCTACCGCTCGGCTCACGGGCTCCTTGCTGATTAACACACTTAACAGGATTGCTCATTTAACGGGTCAACTGAGCGCTGTGCTCAAGCATTTGCAACGGAGATGGGCTCCTATTTGTCTTTCTCCGAGCTTTCTCCAGCTGTTCTCCTGAGGCTGTTCCATTGCTCTGCTTTAGCTACAGAGAGCAAATGAGCCAGAGATAGAGACAAGGACCGAGAGGGAGCAACTGAGAACTCTGTGCCTGGCGGACAGCTACACCCGCGCCCTCCCCGACCGCTTCCTTGGTCACTTAGCTTCTGCCCCTCATCCACTGGGTTTTCAAAGCCGGAGCCTGTGCACAATTCAAGTCGCGGTCCCTCCCTCACCTCTTGAGCCAAGTTTATGCATTCTTTTTTCCCTGTGGACCATCTCACCCATCATATCCCGCAAAACCCTACCCTGAAAAATTTTTTCTGCAATTGAGGTTAAGTTGGGGAATCAAGAGATGCCAGGTGTGGAAGGAAAAGTCCTTTCAGTACAAATCAACTCGAACTTTCCCTCCCAGGGTTTTGTTGTTTATGCACAGCAGGGGAGGAGGGAAAGGGGAAAAGGCTCCATTTTTGAAACAGGAGAAATGTCCTACAGTTTCTCCTTGTTTTGTAACAGCTCTTATTTTCAGATAAAAGCCCATTCTTCTGACGGGGACTAAACAGCCAATTCTGTCTTCCTCTTTGCTGGGAAGTTCATGTAAACTTTCCTTGCCTGCGTGCTTGCCCTGACAGTCCACATCACCACTTCCAGCAGACAGCCCGATTTACATTAATGTTACTCATTCAATGCCATACGCTTCAAACCAGCTAGTGAGAGCAGCAACGCAGGGTAAAAAGAACACCATCTCAAGTCTTACTTTTCTGGTTGGGTGCCTGGTACCTCCAGTCTAACCTTTAGCAAAGCACCATGCCCTTGGACCCTGAGCTGAGCCACTGGGCTCTCATGGTGAGGCCTTTTGGCCAAACCATGAGGTCTCTCACTTACATTAAGGCATTAAAAAGCCAGAAGTCGGGAGCCTGGGTGGCTCAGTGCGTTAAAGCCTCTGCCTTTGGCTCAGATCATGATCTCAGGGTCCTGGGATCGAGTCCTGCATCGGGCTCTCTGCTCAGCTGAGAGCCTGCTTTCCCCCCTCTTTCTCTCTGCCTGCCTCTCTACCTACTTGTGATCTCTGTCTGTCAAATAAATAAATACTATTAAAAAAAGCCAGAATTTGGAGTGAAGGGAGTTCATTGAGGATGGCCATCCATAATATTCTTTGGCAAACTGTGAACACAATGTAGACAACACATTAAAAACAAAACAAAACAAAAACAAAAACTCTATCTTCCTCTCCTGTTGATTCCTCCTTTCACTATCTTTCTATACCCAGTTTGACCCAGCTTCACTCTAACACACCCCATGTGCCTTTAGTATCCAAGTTCTGATCCTCCCATCCCATCAAAACCTACTCTCCTGTGTACCTACCATTCTTCCTGTCCTCTCTGCTGATGACAATGGTTTGTTTTCCAATGTGATAAATGACTAACTAGGCTGGCCAACCTTATCTTCTTCAGTAACATCATCCTTCACCAGAGATCTTAAGAAGACTTTCTATAACTAGAAAATTAAGGAACCATGGCATATCAGTGTATTTCCTTTGGGTGGGTAAAGGGTTCTTGGTACCTAGCAAAGAGGGCAGCTTGTTTGGCTAATTCTATTAGTCTGGTTTATGGTTAAATGAAGAGATCTCAACGAATTTGAGGAATGTAAAAATAAAGTATCCAAGCAGGAACAAGAAGCCAAGAAAATAAGGAAGGAACCAGTGTGACCTCTCAAAAACAACTCAGTGAAACTTGGAGGTCTAGGACTTTGTTCCTCAAAGTGTTATCCATGGACCAGCAGCATTGGGGCCATTGCCTGGGAACTTGTTAGAATGCAGAATCTTGGGCCCCACTCCCACTACCAAATCAGAATCTTCACTTTAACAAGATCCTTGGGTGATTTCATATACATATTAACAATCAAGAAGCATTTTCAAGAAAATCTTTCAATTCTGCTTAGCTCAGGAAAGGGAAAAGGGCAGTGAATGTAATCACCCAAGGAGCTAATAGAGAGATCGGGCAACATCATTGCATAACAAGCACCAAATAACAAGGTTGGAGTTATATGTGTTTAAGCCTACTAGGCCCAATCTATTTTAGGACTATAGACTACACATCAAACTATGGTTACTATCTCTACCTACAGATGACATTTTTGCAAAATTGCCCTTGGTTACATGAAAAAATGAGTGAAAGCGTGGGCATGGTTTAATATAAATCAATCACTACTGCTAAAGAAACAATAAATTACCATGTTCCACTAGAGTAGAGTTAGTTTAATCATCTTCCTAATAATATTAAGAACAGAAATTTACAGGGGCACCTGGGTGACTCAGTTAAACATCTACCTTTGGATTAGGTCATGATCCCAGGGTCCTGGGATAAAGACCCACAGCTAGCAAGGAGCCTGCTTCTCCCTCTGCCTCTGCCTGCCACTCTCCCTGCTTGTGCTCTCTCTTTCTGTCAAATAAATAAAATAAAATCTTAAAAAATAGAACTTTACAGAGTTTGGTATATTGTGGGCACTCAATATATATCCACTGATTAATTGTGAGAAGAGCTGATAATTATTTATTGAAGCCAAAATTCTTTAAGAAGTTAAAAATGGAAATAAGTAGCTTTGCAAAAAATAAATAAATAAATAATAAGCCAAACTTTATTCCTTTTGCCCAAGGCAAATTTCAATTTTGTTGAAATTTGTTGAAATTTGTTACTATACTGTTAGTATAGTAAGATATAGTATAGTATAGTAAGTATAGGAAGGTGAGACAAGAGAAGAAATAGTTATTGAGTGTTTACTACATGCTAGATGCCCTACATATTTAATCTTATTTCATCCATCTCTGGAATTGGCTGATGGCCAAAAATATTGGTTTAACATCTTGTTAAAGATTCTTGGTACCATATCCCAGATCTGTTAAATCAGAATTTCAAGGAGTGGACCCCCTCAGGTGTGGAGCACCTTTTTAAGCAAGACTCAAAACAGATAAACCATAAGGAAAGAGATTGATAAATTTGACTACATACAAATTAAACATTTCTGCAAAGAAAAAGAAGCAACATAAGCAGAATGAAAAACAGAGTGCCTAGGTGGCTCAGTCAGTGTGGCAAACACTTGATTTCAGCTCAGGTCATGATCTCAGGGACCTGGGATCAAGCCACGTGTCAGGCTCCATGCTCAGCATGGATTCTGCTTGAGGATTCTTTCTCCCTCTCGTTCTGCCCCTCCCCCTGCTTCTTCACGCTCTCTCTTTCTCTCTCTAAAATAAATAAATAAATCTTTAAAAACAGTTTTAAAAAGTCAAAAGACAAACTATAAACTGGGATAAAAATAGCAATTCAAAGGGATAATTTCATTAATATCTACAGGGCTCTTTACATAATAATCTTTGCCCCCCAAAATAGGCAAAGGATATAAATAGATACTACACAGTTAAAAATGCAATGGGCATCTATATGTGGGGAAATAACCACAAACTAAACCATAATTGCAAAGAATAAATGTTCCACAGCACACACTATTGGCTTGAACTTCCTTCACATTCTGTTTCAAATAAGTCAGTTCATTTCAGAACTTTCTGTTCTTATGGACTATCTCTCTATGGGGGAAAATCTCTGAACAACTACCCCAGGCAGGGGCGGTAGCCTCTTAACTTCTTAGTTTGTCTCTCCTGGCAGGAACCTCTGCACTACCATATAGCTAGTGTGAGTGTGGTCAGGGCCCCAGTATTCCCATCCTGCTATGCCTTAGGTTGAGCCTCCATGTTGAGTGGTGGCTGAGTTGGAAAAAAAAGAAGCTCTCAATCACTCTGCCACACTCACCAGGAATTTAACATCTTCAAATTAAAGTTGAAAAGGAAAAAGAACAAATTCAAGTTGGATTAGTTACAAAATGCTGGTGTCTTGCCCCTCCCAGTAAGATATCATACCCCCTCATTGGTAACTGAGAGAGTAATTCCTGTCCTCTTGGCTATACACACAAGGAGAAAGCTTTCATGAAGCTGATCTGGGTGGGGGAGGAGGAAAGAAACGGGTCATGGATCAAGAGCCAGAAAGCTTAACGGCTCTTAACAAGAGTTAGATTTTTTTGAATAAATATTTCTTTGTTTGCTGTATGCCCTTAGGACATACTCCAGAGCTCCTCATGGAGCTCCTCATGCTGCTATCCTAGAAGTGGAACTATTAAATGAGTTTTGAAGTTAAGACCTTTGTGAAAAGAGTATGGATAGCAACACAATTTCTGCCCTTAGGAAGCAAATGTTTACCAGAAAGAAGAAAAAAAAAACTCATAGGTCACATGGCAAAGATGAAAATACAGTAAGATCACTTCAAACAGGAGAAATTATAGGGAGTCAGAGGAGGGAAAAATAATGTTGAGAGGAATCAGGAAAGGCTTCACTAAGGATATAGCATCTGAGTGTGGTTTAAAGGATAAGTAGATATGAAGAGGGGGGATTCCAGACAGAAGGCATAGCATTAATTCATTCATTTGTTCAGTGAATATTTAATGAGAACCCACTACATGCCAGACACTGTTTCTGGGTACTGGGTATATATCAGTGACCAACACAGACAAAAATCTTTGCCAAAATGAAACTTAAATCCTGGTGGTATTGGGGAAGAGAAAAGAAATATAGTATATAAGCAAGTGGTATAATATAGCAGAGAATGGTGCTATGAAAAAGGTAAAGCAGGGTAAGTGATATGGAAAGAACCAGAAGAGTATAGAGGGGTCAAGGAATGCCTCACAGAAAAATTAATATTTGAGGAATGTCCTAAATAAAATAAGGGCATATGCCCATCAAATAGAGTGTTCAAAGCAGAAGGAATAAGAAGTGCAAAGGCCATGAACAGGGATCATGCTCAGCAAAGAAGAGCAGGAAAGAGATCAGTGTGTCTAGGACTGAGTGAGGCAGAAAGTAGTAGGATTCAAGTTCAGTGAAGTAACAGGAGATCCAGAAAGTCTAAGCATAAACAAGTGATAACAGAATTTATGGTGCATTTTATGATGAAAGGGGACCATCTGGTGGCTTTTGCCCCAGTGTCCCTACAAAGGATGAGTGAGAGAAAAACCTAGAACAATGGATTGCAGCCAAATTCTGGACAACCTCAAATGTCAGGCTAAGAAACTTGTATTTAACTCAGTGAGAAAGACAAAGCTTCATAGGTATTAGACCTCAAAACACAGACTCATAAGGAGGTAGTATGTATCACCTTCTCTCTACTTATCCTCCTTCTTGCTTTATCCCCATCTCCCTACCGAGACAGAAGAAAGAGAAATTAAGGAGTGGATCCCATTGACAATTGCACCCAAAACCATAAGATACCTAGGAATAAATGTAACCGAAGAGGCAAAGGACCTGTACTCAGAAAACTATAGAACACTCATGAAAAAACTGAGGAAGAAACAGAGAAACAGAAATGTTCCACACTCAGGGACTGGAAGAACAAATATTGTGAAAATGTCTATGCTACCAAGAGTGATCTACACATTTAACGCAATCTCTATCAAAATAACATCAACTTTTTTCACAGAGCTGGAGCAAATAATCCTAAAATTTGTATGGAACCAGAAAAGATCCCAAATAGCCAAAGAATGTTGAAAAATAAAACCAAAGCTTGTAGCATCACAATTCTGGACTTTAAGCTCTGTTACAAAATTGTCATCATCAAGACAGCTTGTACTGGCACAAAAACAGAAACACAGATCAGTGGAACAGAACAGAGAACCCAGAAATGGACCCTCCACTCTATGGTCAACTCATCTTCGACAAAGCAGGAAAGAATGTCCAATGGAAAAAAGACAGTCTCTTCAACAAATGGTGTTGGGAAAATTGGACAGCCACGTGCAGAAGAATGAAACTGGACCATTTCCTTACACCACATACATAAATAGATGCAAAATGGATAAAAGACCTCAATGTGAGACAGGAATCCTTCAAAATCCTAGAGGAGAACACAGGCAGCAACCTCTTCGACCTCAGCCACAGCAACTTCTTCCTTCTTCTTCCCTTCCTAGGGCAAAAATGAACTACTGGGACTTCATCAAGATCAAAAGCTTCTGCACAGCAAAAGAAACAGTTAACAAAACCAAAAGACAACTTACAGAATGGGTGAAGATATTTGCAAATGACCTATCAAATAAAGGGTTAGCATCCAAAATCTATAAAGAACTTCTCAAACTCAACACCCAAAAAATAAAAAAATCCAATCAAGAAATGAGTGAAATAAGTCAAGCAGAGAGAGTCAATTATCATATGGTTTCACTTATTTGTGGAGCATAACAAATAGCATGGAGGACAAGGGGAGATGGAGAGGAGAAGGGAGTTGAGGGAAATTGGAAGGGGAGGTGAACCATGAGAGACTATGGATTCTGAAAAACGATCTGAGAATTTTGAAGGGGTGGGGGGTGGGAGGTTGGGGGCACCAGGTGGTGGGTATTGTAGAGGACACGGATTGCATGGAGCACTGGGTGTGGTTCAAAAATAATGAATACTGTTATGCTGAAAAAATAAAAAAATTTAAAAAAAAAAAAAAAGAAATGAGCAGAAGACATGATCAGACATTTCTCCAAATGAGACATAATAACGGCCAACAGACCCATGAAAGAACATTCAACATCACTTGGCATCAGGGAAATACAAATCAAAACCTCAATGAGGGGCGCCTGGGTGGCTCAGTGGGTTAAGCCGCTGCCTTCGGCTCAGGTCATGATCTCAGGGTCCTGGAATCGAGTCCCGCATCAGGCTCTCTGCTCAGCGAGAAGCCTGCTTCCCTCTCTCTCTCTCTCTCTCTGCCTGCCTCTCCGTCTACTTGTGATCTCTCTCTCTGTCAAATAAATAATAAATAAAAAATCTTTAAAAAAAAAAAAAACAAAAAAAAACCTCAATGAGATACCACCTCACACCAGTCAGAATGGCTAAAAGTAACAAGTCAGGAAACAACAGATGTTGGTGAGGATGCAGAGAAAGGGGAACCCTTTTACACTGTTGGTGGGAATGCAACCTGGTGCAGCCCCTCTGGAAAACACTTTGGAGGTTCCTCAAGAAGTTGAAAATAGAGCTACCCTACAAACCAGCAATTGCACTACTGGGTATTTACCCCAAAGATACAAATGTTGTGACCCAAAGGGGCATGTGCATCCCAATGTTTATTGCAGCAATGTCCATAATAGCCAAACTATGGACAGGGCCAGATGTCCACCAAGAGATGAATGGATAAAGAAGATATGATATATATATATATATATGTGTGTGTATATATATATATAAACTCAGCCCTCAAAAATGAAAATTTGCCATTTGCAACAATGTGGATGGAACTAGAAGGCATTATGCTAAGTGACATAAGTCAGTCAGAGAAAGATAATTATCATATGCTCTCACTGATTAGTGGAATTTAAGAAATGAAACAGAGCATCATACTGGAAGAGAGGAAAAAATTAAACAAGACAAAACTTGAGAGGTAGACAAACCGTAAAAGACTCTTAATCATAGGAAACAGACAAACAAAGAATTGCTGGAGGGGAGGGAGGTGGCGGGATGGGGTAACTGTGTGATAGACATTAAGAAGAGCATGTGATATAGTGAGGACTGGGTATTATATAAGACTGATGAATCACTGACCTCTACCTCTAAAACCAATGATACAATATATGTTAATTAATTGAATTTAAATTTCAAAAATGAAAAAAAGCAAGTTTATTTTACCATTATCAGTTAATATTAAGTCAAGCTGGCAACTTATAGGTGTATATTACAAAATAATAAAATAGAATTAACTGATAGGAAATAATTAATTAATTAATTAATTAAAAAACAAAAAGACCAAAAAAAAAAGTCTTAGTCATTTCAGACAGCTTGTAATAAAAATACCATAGACCAGGGTGCCTGGGTGGCTCAGTCACTGAGTGTCTGCCTTCTGCTCGGGTCATGATCCTAGGATCCTGGGATTGAGTCCCATATTAGGTTCCTTGTTTGGCAGGAAGCCTGCTTCTCCCTCTCCCTCTCTCCCTGCTTGTGTTCCCTCTCTTGCTGTGTCTCTCTTTGTCAAATAAATAAACAAAAACCTTTATTTTAAAAAATACCATAGACCAGTTAATTTATCCTACCTGATGATTAGACCAGTTAGTTTAAACAAGAAACTTGTATTTCTCACAGTTCTGGAGGCTGGAAGTCTGAGATCAGGTTGCCAGCATGACTGGTATTCTTTTTTTTTTTTTTTTAAAGATTTTATTTATTTATTTGACAGAGAGAAATCACAAGTAGGCAGAGAGGCAGGCAGAGAGAGAGGAGGAAGCAGGCTCCCTGCTGAGCAGAAAGCCCGATGTGGGGCTCGAAACCAGGACCTGGGATCATGACCTGAGCCGAAGGCAGCGGCTCAACCCACTGAGCCACCCAGGCACCCCCATGACTGGTATTCTAAGTGATGGTCTTCATCCTGGCCTTCTCCTATCTTCACATGATGGATAGAGAAAGAAAAAACAAACAAACTCTGTTGACTCTTCTCATAAATGCACTAATCTTACTAATAAGGGCTCCACACTTTATTACCTTCCAAAGGCTCCACCTCTTAATACCATCATATTGGGGGTTTAGAGTTCAACATATGAATGGGGGGCACAAGCATACAGTCCATAACGAACCCCTACTCTTTAAAAGTGTCTACCTTGGACAAGCAGCTCAACTTAAAAACACCAGAAGTCATTGAAAGCCTCCAATAAGAACTACACCCAACACCCAGCCCCATACACCGCCCCAGTATGAAACCTTATTTAGAATATAAGACAGTATCTTAGAGATCTGGGTAGCTGTATTTACTTCCCATGAAGGTACCAAAGGAAACTCACAGTTGTCATAAACATCACTAACTTTCAAAAAATAAAATTCCACATTGTTGGATTTTCACTGCATACTGGTTATTTTAAAGATTTTATTTATTTATTTATTTATTTATTTATTTATTTATTTGAGAGAGAGAGAGAGAGAGAGAGAGGAAGCACAGGGAGAGGGGCAGAGGGAGATGCAGAGAGAGAGAGAAGCTCAAGCAGATTCTAGGCTGAGCATGGAGCCCAACACAATACTCCATCCCACCACCCTGAGATCATGGCCAGAGCCAAAATTAAGATTTGGATACTCAACCAACTGAGACAGCCCCTGCATGCTGGTTATTATAGATCATACACATTGAAGCAATAAAGCAAAGCTCCATACAGAGCATACTAGGGTAGGAATCAGAAAATCTGAGAAATCTTTCTGTTGTTGCTGTTGCTGTTTTAAATCCTGGTTTTACTATTCATCTGTTTCTCATTTGGTATATTTGTTTTGCTTCCTCTTAAATTGCCTTGGGAGGTGGGGGTGGCAAATATTGTCACCTGATAAGGATATGGTACAGAACAATAAGAAAGTGCCTGCAAAGCATTCAGAATGCCTTGAAGATAAATATCAACTAGCTACTGTTATAGTATCAGTTAATAAGCTAAAAATAATCAGACACATTTAGTGAAAATGTTAAGCTAACATAAAATACATTCTTTCATAGAAGAATGGATCTGGATCTTGATATTTTTCTTTCTCTACTTTCTAGTATTGCTATTCCATCATGAATCATACAGACATCCATTTTCAAGTCCTCTGAGTCAATCTCCTTATGTGATGACCAGGACTCATTTTTTTTTCTCTTTTCTTTGTCATGGTCACAAGCTCTAGACACAACAATGATTGTATGGATCTGCTCCAGATCAACATACCCATTATCAATTTTGAGTCTTTCTAAATCTTTCAATAAGAAATTGCCATAAGGGGCACCTGGGTGGCTTAGTGGGTTAAAGACTCTGCCTTCAGCTTGGGTCATGATCCTGGGGTCCTGGGATCGAGCCCCGCATTGGGCTCTCTGATCGGCAGGGAGCCTGCTTCCTCCTCTCTCTCTCTGCCTGCCTCTCTACCTACTTGTGATCTCTGTCTATCAAATAAATAAAATCTTTAAAAAAAAGAAATTGCCAATAAACAGAACTTTCTCTTTCATATGCCAAAACTTCATACAAGAATGCTAATATATTTTCAGCAATTTAGAACCTCTGCCACTTTAGATCATCTTTCACTTCTCTTGTCAGAATTATGGCATAAAAGTCTTATGCTTTAAATTATTTATCATGTCACTTCTTAGAGTCATCTCTTTTTTTAGCTGAATTAAGAGATTAGAGGCATTGGAAAAAATAACCCATGGACTTTGAAATATACAGTAAGGTGAAATTATTTTTAATGATACCTTTGATTTATATTTTAATTTTAAATGCACAGATAAAGTGGTATCATTAAACATACTTTAACTTTTTATAATAAATCAATGGTACCTTAATTATTGTGTTATAAAGTAAGGACACATAAATTATTCATACATATCTACTACAAATTGAATTTCTAAAACTAGCTTTATATTCCATATTCTGGTCTCATCCTAACCACTAGTGGAAAATAGTCCATTTCACAGCCACTGCTAATATGACACAGTTGGCAGTCTTTACTCAGAATAGGCTTAAGAGTGAATGAAAAGAGAAATGTCAATGTTGTAGAATACAGATCAGATGAGAATATATTTCCAGTGAAATTGAGCATTTACTGCATGATAGAAAAAGGAATGAGTTCTTAAAAATGTTAACTTGATTAAAAGAGAATTTAGACATCTAAATATTTTAAGTTTTGTTTTTTGAGGTTTATTGATTTTATGGGTTTTCCCTATTTAATTCTTTATTTGATAACAATGCACTAAGGGTCTACCTCTCCCTCCCTGTTTACTCCAATTTGCCTGTTCACTTTGCTCCTATCCCCCAAGGGCCTTGGTGAGCACAAAACTCTTGCTTCACGCCTAGTTAGGTGTAAAGGATGGGCAAGGGTGAAAGCCAGGAATCAGTGGTGTAACAGAAGCTATGGCTCCAGCCCTTTACAAGGTCACAATTTTGTTTCCCTGGTGTTCTGGGTTGGCACAGAAACAGAGATTAGACCCTATTTAACCCCTCTCTGCAGTACTAGCCACCATGACACAGCTCACCTACTTGCATCACTACCCAGGTGGGCAAATCTTTAATAAAAATGGTCAGTTTAATCCTGCTCCTCCTTCCTTTTGCTACCTAGCCCCACAGAAGCTCAGGCTAACCCTCTGGCTGTCTGAGGGTCCCCATTTAGTCACTTCAGCTGGTCCTTCTATTCTCCAGCAGCACTCCACACTTGAAACATTTCCCTTTCTCCTACCACCCTTCAAACTTGACCTTCCCTTTGCTCTTGCCCCTTGGGTCTTTGCTCTGTATTTACCCAAAGGCACACAAAGCACTACCTAAGGCACCAACAAATTAGCTATACCCATTTGCTCCCTTACCAAGAAGAACAAATTCTGAAAGATGTTGATATTTGATAAATAAAGGGGGGAAGTATCAATTTAGTCACATGGGAGAAAATTGGAACTTTAGGAACTTTCTTTCAATTATTTTAAAGTTTGGAGTTTTTTAATTTATTTTTTTAATTCAAATATAATAAATATACAGTGTTGCCATTAAATAAGTATTTAGGTATCAGGCTTTGTTCTAGGTATAGACAACTCAGTGATTAAGAGGGTCCCAGCTCTCCTGGTTTATAGTTTTTTGGTGGCAAGTATAATTTTAGTGCTTAGGACCCCTAAAGGTCTCATCCCTGTCCCAAGACTATGTGGGAGAAGGTAGGCTGTTAAAGCCATTGCCACAAGCTTTTCCCCCTTGTAAGGTTAAGCACAACTAGGATGTGGGGAGAAGGAGAGTGTAATCTACAGCACATGAAACCCAGTGCAGGTGTAGGAATATTATCAATATAGCCTTTTCAATTGCTTTAGACCGTTTAACTCTTATTAAAGGGTGTGGGATAGATCTACATTGCTCCTGGGATTTAAGTCAATGCCTTAATGCCAAGCCAAAAGGTCAGTCCAACTGTGAAGAAGATTCTTTGGTGACACTCCTAATTATGGCCCCTCCCCACAAGTGTCTATACCCTTCAGAGCTTGCTGTCCCTAACTGTTCCACTGAAGCTTATCAGCCAATCAGCCTTCTATTTCTCCTTTCTGTTTTTAACTGCCCTCTCCTTGCCCTCCCCCAAGATCATTAAAGTAAGAACTAATTTGGTAAACTCATTTCCAAGAATGAGTTTGAGGCAGGTGGTCATTTACAGCAATAACATGAACCTGGAAGTCAGATAAACTTGGATTCAAAATCTAACAGTACCAGTATACTTATAAGCTATATGACCTTGGGCAAAGTAGTCTCACTTTGCCTCAGTTCCACATCTGTAAAATGAGTGTAATAATCATATCTACTTCATTAGATATATTTTGAGGATTAAATAATATATCATATGAAAGTGCCTATAATATTGGCAGATAGATACTCATTAAGTGTTATTTCCTTTCCTTCCAATGAGAAAAGAAAACATCTATATTTGCATAGTGAAGTTACAACCCAAAGTCTTTGTTTTTTTATTCAAAAAACAAAATATTTGTGGATCATCTACTATGTGGCAGGTACTCTTCTAGGTTCCAGGGATTAGCACTGAGCAAAGTAAACAAAATTCTATTTCCTCATGGGGTTTATATTCTAATGAGGAAACATAGGTCTTAAAAAGTAAACAGGTATATATAAAGTTAAAACATAATATGTCATTTTTCCCTTCCTGCTCCTAATGTCCTCCATGATATTCCTTCTGTTCCACAAACAAGTGACACCATACAATAACTGACTTTCTCTGCTTGACTGAAGTGGGGGAAATCATAGTGGGAGACAAACCATGAAAGACTATGGACTCAGGGAAACAAACTGAGGGTTTGAGAAGGGAGGAGGATGAGGGGATAGGTGATCCTGTTGATGAGTATTAAGGAGGGCACAGATTGCATGGAACATTGGGTGTTATATGCAAAGAATGAGTCATGGAACACTACATCAAAAACTAATGATGTACTGTATGGTGACTAACATAACAAAATAAATAAATAATAAATAAAACATAACATGATTTTAAACATTTAAAACATAACAGATTTTTCTTTTTTTTTTTAAGATTTTTTTTTTATTTATTTGACAGAGAGAGATCAGAAGTAGGCAGAGAGGCAGGCAGAGACAGAGGGAGAAGCAGGCTGTCCGCTCAGCAAAGAGCCCAATGCAGGGCTCAATTCCAGGACCTTGGGATCATGATCCGAGCTGAAGGCAGAGGCTTAACCCACTGAGCCACCCAGGTGCCCCTAAAACATAACAGATTTTAATAAGTGATATAAAGAGTGATAAAGCAATGACAAGGGAATAGGTTGTATGGGGTAGGCAGCGAGAGTTGCAATTTTAAATAAGGTACTCAAAGTGGAAATATCTATACAGATATCTGGGGGAAGATCTTTTGGTCATTTACAGCAATAACATGAACCTGGAAGTCAGATAAACTTGGATTCAAAATCTAACAGTACCAGTATCCTTATAAGCTATATGACCTTGGGCAAAGGTTGCACAGACAAAGAAGACAGCAAGTGCGTCAGGTGGGAGTATGCCTGGTATATTCAGAGAAGAGCAAGGAGGCCAGTGTGACTGGAACAGTGCTAGTAGTGAGGGAGACAGTAATAGAATCTCAGAGAGTTAAGGATCACGTAGGACCTTGTAGGTCATAGTAAGGAATTTGGCTCTCAGTTCGAGTGAGATGAAAATCCATTGGCGGGTTTTCAAGCAGAGCAGTGACATGATCTGACATACATCTTGAAAGTCACTCAGTGGCTGTATTGAGATAGACTAAAGAGTGAAAAGGCAGAAGCAGGAACCCAACCGAAATATGATGGTCACTTAGACCAGAGTAGCAGCCCTGGAGACACTGAGATGTAGACTGGTTATGACATATATACTCATGTCAAGTGGTGATAAATGCTTCAGAGAATACTAAATTAGCACCAGAGGGAAAGATTGCTGGAGTCTGGGTAGGATTGTCAGGGAAGTCTGATGCTCATAGAACACATTGCAGAAAGGAGGACAACATTGTGAAAAACATGTAGAAAATCTCTTTGGGGCAGACATCCTTGCAAAGCTTTGTGATCCATCTAGGTCAATTGTTCTCAAACCTATGCTTGCACTGGACCTCCTGAAGAGATTTTTTAAATGAAACAAAACAAAACAAAAACCAAAACGGGAAATATAAATTCCCCAGGTCCCATTCTGGATTGATTAAATCTGAATCTGTGAGAGTTGGAGCATAGGTACCAATATTTTTTACAGCTCCCCAAGTAATTCTAAAGTACATCCAAAATTGATAACCACTGACCTAGATACAAGTCTGGCCCTGCCACTCAACTTTAGAAAGAGCTCCAGATGGGTTCCACTCCTGGGAATATTAGTGGGTTAAGAGAATTCATTGCTTTGATCATGTGATAGATGTATAAACTAAGAATGTTGCCACAAATCAGGAATTTCCAAATCCCTCCAAAATTGCTATCTCTTTTTCCCAGTTAGTTCCTTCCCTTCCAATAAAGTTTGCCTCCTTATCACCATCTAATTCCAAACCTGGACTGAAGCTGCCATGTTGCCATGTCTCCTGCTGCTCTACCTTATACCCTGTATCATGGCTACTTTTTCTAGGAAGATTTAGTCACTTAATGCACAGCAACAGAACGCTCCCCTTACCCCATCTACAAACAACCACACTTAGAGGTTAAGCCACACCTCACAAGTGCTTTACTAGTAAGAAAAAATATTTCTTTTTTTTTTTAAGATTTTATTTATTCATTTGACAGATAGAGATCACAAGTAGGCAGAGAGGCAGGCAGACAGAGAGAGAGAGGAGGAAGCAGGCTCCCTGACAAGCAGAGAGCCCGATGCAGGGCTCGATCCCAAGACCCCAGGATCATGACCCGAGCTGAAGGCAGAGGCTTTAACCACTGAGCCACCCAGGAGCCCTAAGAAAAAATATTTCTTAACATTGATTGCACATTAGAATCACTGGGGAAGCTTTCAAAAAGTACCGAGGCTCAGGCCTCAACCCAGAAAAATTTAATCAGAATTTATGGTGGTGGGATCCAGGGGTCAGTATTTATTTAAAAGCTCCCCAGAATTTTCTAATGTACAGCCATAGTGGAGAATCACTCTTCCACAACTATGTTTTTAATACCAATCCTCTAACTTCACACCTGACAATTTTGTTTTTAAATCTGTTCTGTAGTGTTTACTAGGAAGCAATATAAAAATCTCTTTAAATAAAAATAACTTTGATAATACTAACACTGATGTAACAAGAATGGGGCAGTGGAGCAACTGCTCCAGGTGCAAACAATAAGGGGCATATTTTGTAGAGAATTTTAAAACAATAATAAAATTGACTAAAAGATACTTTGCTTTTATCATCACTATGTGCCATTATTTCTAAACAATGTTAGTGATAAAAATCTCACAAGCATATTGCTCCCACTGCCCTCTCTTCTTAACATGCCTCTGCTAACAAATAATCACTTTCATAAACAGGTGGGGGAAGTGAAATTGCTATCAGTTGGTTTCAACTGTAATTTCACAATAGAGAGAACAAGAAATACATCATTGCATAAGGAATCTTCCAGAGGTGTTAAAGCAATTTAGGGAAGGAAGGCATTCTTTAACTATACTAGCTTTGCATAATAATAAGCTCTACTCCTTTTTTTTGTAAGAGAATAGTGATGTTTGAATAATAGCAAAGATAGTTAAATATAATATACACACACCCTGCTTGTTTGATGTAGTAGATACCATAAATTGGCGCAGGGCATCCATTCTCATCTTCCCCTAGTGTCCTTGCCTGTAATAGATACTTGAACACTAGAAATTCCAGGGTTCTAGATACAAATTAGGAAAATTTAAGCAAGACAAGGACATCTTCCTGTTACTTTGGCTATTGCTAATCATCAAAAGCAAGATCTAGAAACACTGGGTCTTGTTAGAGCAACATTTCATCTTCCAATCACTAGATTTATGAATATTGAGGGGTAATTGTAGTATGGCAGTAAATTCCTTATTTCTGGATTGCAAGATATGGCAACATGGTCCTAAGTTGACTTTAAAGTCCGAGGCCAGGCCTCCTCACTACTGTCAATTCTCACCTTTCTGAATGTAGCAGAGTTAGCAGTAACCCTGATGGGACAATTTGACAGTATTGATTAGGGAAAACTAGCCTAGAATTCACTTCTCTAACCAAGAACTTTGTAAGCACCTGATTACCTATATTAAACCATTTGTTGCTTAAAATAGCCAGAGTGGTTCTGTTTCTTATAGACGAATGCTGATACAATATTTGGCACCATGCAAACATTCAACAAATACTTATTGAGTAAATATTAAAGTAAACATGACAAGTAAAACCCCCTACCTTCATAGAATGCCTTACATTCTAGTAGAAGGACACGGAAAATTTTATATATATATATATGATTTGTATATATATAAAATATATATAATTTGTATATTATATATATATGTGTGTGTGTGTGTGTATTTAAAGTAAATGATATAGTCTTCTAGAAAGTGACAGTACTATTGAAGTAAAATAAGAGGGATAGCAAATGCCAGGGTCTGGAGCAAGATGAAAATTTTTTTAAATCTTAATTTAATTTTTTTCAGTGTTCCAAGATTCATTGTTTATGCACCACACGCAGTGCTCCAAGCAACACATGCCCCCTCCATAATACCCATCACCAGGATCACCCATCCCTCCATCTCCCTCCCCTCCAAAACCCTCACTTGTTTCTCAGAGTCCACAGTCTCTCGTGCTTCATCTCCCCCTCCAATTTTCCCCAATTCACTATTCCTTCCCTTCTCCTAATGTCCTCCACGTTATTCCTTATGCTCCACAAGTAAGTGAAACCATATGATAATTGACTTTCTCTGCTTGACTTATTTCACTCAGCATAATCTCTTCCACTCCCATCCATGTCGATACAAAAGTTGGGTATTCATCCTTTCTGATGGAGGCATAATACTCCATAGTATATGGAGTATCTTCTTTATCCATTCGTCCATTGAAGGGCATCTTGGTTCTTCCCTCAATTTGGCGACTGTGGCCATTGCTGCTATGAACATTGGGGTACAGATGGCCCTTCTTTTCACTACATCTGTATCTTTAGGATGAATATCCAGTAGTGCAATTGCAGGGTCATAGGGAAGCTCTATTTTTAGTTTCTTAAGGAATCCCCACATTGTTTTCCAAAGTGGCTGCACCAGCTTGCATTCCCACCAACAGTGTAAGAGGGTTGCCCTTTCTCCACATCCTCTCCAACAATTGTTTACTGTCTTGTTAATTTTGGTCGTTCTAACTGTTGTAAGGTGGTATCTCAATGTAGTTTTCATTTGAATCTCCCTGATGGCTAATGATGATGAACATTTTTTCATGTCTGTTACCATTTGTATGTCTTCTTTGGAGAAGTGTCTGTTCATGTCTTCTGCCCATTTTTTGACATGATTATCTGTTTTGTGTGTGTTGAATTTGAGGAGTTCTCTGTAGATCTTGGATATCAGCCCTTTGTCAGGAGTTTCATTTGCAAATAACTTCTCCCATTCCATGGGTTGCCTCTTTGTTTTGTTGATTGTTTCCTTTTCTGTGCAGAAGCTTTTGATCTTGATGAAGTCCCAAAAGTTCATTTTCACTTTTGTTTCCTTTGCCTTTGGAGATGTGTCTTGAAAGAAGTTGCTGTGGTTGATGTCGAAGACATTACTGCCTATGTTCTTCTCTAGGATTTTGATAGATTCCTGCCTCACATTGAGGTCTTTCATCCTTTTCGAGTTTATCTTTGTGTATGGTGTGAAAGAATGGTTGAGTTTCATTCTTATATACATAGCTGTCCAATTTTCCCAGCACCATTCATTGAAGAGACTGTCTTTTTTCCACTGTATGTTTTTTTTCCTGCTTTGTAGAAGATTATTTAACCATAGAGTTGAGGATCCATATCTGGGCTCTCTACTCTGTTCCATTGGTCTGCATGTCTATTTTTGTGCCAGTACCATCCTGTCTTGGTGATCACAGCTTTGTAGTAAAGCTTGAAGTCAGGCAACGTGATGCCCCCAGCTTTGTTTTTCTTTTTCAACATTTTCTTAGTGATTCGGGGTCTTTTCTGATTCCAAAGCAAGACGAAATTTTAAATGTGCCTATAGTATTCTTCATTAAGAGGGTAACATTTGATGGGAGACTTGAAAGTGATGAGTATCTATACTAATTAATTTGATGTCAGTTCTAATTGGTCAATGCCTCCAACATACCAATTGGAAAAATTATTGAATATTACACCTAGAAACTGAGACAATTCCTATCAAGATAAATACTCTGAATCACCACAGTCCATTGAATTTCTTTTGCCAGCCTTAATCAAATAATAAGAGGCTTCTTCTCATTAGTTAATGAAGGTACTTCTGCCTTGCTGAAATATCCCATAATGCTACCCCCTTCAAAGTCTGATTTGAGAAAAGAAGGAGCACATGCTGAAGTATTCCAAAATTCTATTAATTTTTGTCAGTATAAACTTGTTGAATATTTGTAGGAATGGATTTACAGACACTAGACAAGGGAAAAACACACTTTTTGATAGGATTTGTAGAAACAGGTACAACTAAAATAATCTTTGACTTCAGTATGCTAGCTCAGACACCTGCACATGATTTATTAAGGCCATCAAGAATAGAAGCCCTGGTAAAACTCTGACACTTTGGGTTGGAACTGTACCTGAGGATTCAGGATGAATTGGAAGTAAAACAGCTTTCACACAGACTGCAGCTCAGTTCTGAATCATTTTGGTGACCCAGAAAGTCTCAATCCTAATATTGGATTTAAAAAAATCCCAGATTGCTGGCGTTCGCAGGTCCCTGGCAGAAGCAACAGAAAATACTCCATTTCTGTAAGATAATATTATTTCAAGCTTAACATTATTTCTAAAAACAAATGTTTTAATGTAGTATATGGAATACATGAAAGATAAAGCAGGCAACTTGAACAAGAAGTAGAAGAAAAACAGGGCATAGAAAAGGACCCATGGGACTGCAGATATTGCAACTTTGAGATATAGACTTTAAAATAACTATGTGTGCCAGTTTATAAAGATGAGAGAAGTGATTGAAAATTTAAACAGATCAGGGACAGGAAAACGTGAAAAAAATTTTAAATAGAATTTCTAGATGTAAAAAATGCAATAACTGACATTTAGAATTAGTGGTTGAATTAAATAGAGCTTAGATGCAGAGGAAGAGAGAATTTGTAAACCAAAATATAATTTTGAAGAAAATAACAGGAAAGATGCATGGAGAGGTAAAGAAATGGGAAAATAGAAGGGAGGGTGACAATTCTGCTTCTGTGTATATGCCCAACAGAAAAGCATGCACATGTGCATCAAGTGACATATAGAAGAATGTTCATTCTTGAATATTTTTGTAACATTTTTGAACATTATTTTGAACAACATTTTGAACATTATTTGTAACATTTTGAGCATTATTTTGAAATAACCCATTTGTTTTTCAACAGAATGTATAAATTGTAGTACATTCATAGAATGAATACTATACAACAATCAAAATGAACTATTCCTATATGTGACAATTTGGATAAATCTCACAATTATAATGATGAGCAGAAGAAACGAGATAAAATAATATATACTCCCATTTAAAGTAAGCTTCCAATGTCCACTTCATTAAAGCAAGGTTCAAAAACAGGTGAAATACTGTTATGTCTTTAGGAATGCATGTTAAGGTAGTAAAATTAAAAATAAATGTAATATAATGTTTACCATAAACAGTAGGATAATAGTTATACTTCAGCGAAAGGGAGAGTTTTTTTTTACTGCAAAGTGGCATGCAGAGGACTTCTGGGTGTAGGCATTCCTCTATCTTCTAATTTTCATGATTGTTCTACAAATGTTCACTTTATCATAATTCATTAAGTTGTACATTTTTGTTTTATGCACTTTTTTTTTTACCATGTGTAATATTTTACCCCCAAAAATGATTTAAAACAGCCACTGTAGTGGCTGTCCTCTGTAGTTTGGAGATGAATGTGGGAGTTCTACAGCTGAAATGTACTGCCTTATTTCAGTGAGAATGATGGCATCAAAAAATGGCAGATAGTGACCAGCAACACTTAACCACTAGAGTCAAGGTGAGTATGCTTACTGTAATAAGCAACAGAGCAAGAATATTATTCAGAATGGCTTGACCTGCACAAAATTTAAGATAGTACTTAATTATTCATGAAGCTCTTGAACTAAAATAGATGAAAAACCTACTAAATTCCTACTGAATGCATATAACGTGGTCCCCCAATTCCCAAACCTGAGACAATTCCCAGAACAAAAGCCCCTTTAAGGAGGATCCTATAATACTACCATTAGTATATACTATACATCTGTCTTCCTAGGTTTACCAAAAGGAACCTGTAGTCATTTACCAGGATAACTGTATACTGGGGAAAGATAAATACCTAAAACTTTTAGGGATCACTGGACATTGGTTTTAGTTATGCTAAGCCCAGGGGATCTAAAACATCACTGTGTTCTACTAGTGCCTATAAGGAGGGGCTTATATAGGAATCAGATGATAAAATGGAATTCTAACTCACAGTGGGTTCAGTAGGTCTGTGAACTAATCATGTGGCTATCTCTCCAGTTCCCACATACATGAATTGGAATTAATACTTGGCAATTGCCAAATCCCCACATTGGCTCCCCAACCTGTAAAGCAAGGGATATTACAGAAAGAAGGGCCAAGTTAAGACCTATGGAACTTCCCTCTCCACCAAGAGTAAATCAGAGTTAATACTATATTCCTGGGATAATTACAAAGAGTAGTGATACCAAAGATGTGTGCAGGGATTGAGATTCCTATTACTTCTCATTTAAGTGGTTTATTTGCCTTTGCTGAAGTCTCAGGTCTTAGAGACTGACAGTGAATTATCTTCAGCTTAATCAGTGAGAACGTCAAATTTGCAGTTAGTTACTATTCTAGATGTAGTCCCTTAAAGAGACTGGAGCAAATCAACACAGTCTCCAGCACCTGGTATACAGCTATCAATCTGGCAAATGCTTATTTACCCCTGTACTGTTCAGCAGGAAGGACCAGAAACAATTTTCCCTAATCTAACAGTTACTGCTCTTAGATTGAAACTATTTTACTATGGGGATACATCAATTTTGGGGTCATAATTTAGAACACTAGAACCTTGATTATCCCAAAGGACATCATTCTGGTATACTGTTACTGATGACATCATGTTGATAGGAACATAGTGAGCAGGAACTTCAGGTGCCTTGGTAGTAGGAAGATAAAATCCATTGAAAATCAGGAGCCTGCTACCTCAGTGTAGTTTCTAGAGTCCACTGGCCAGTGATATCCTGGGGTAACATCTCTGAGAAAAACAGATTTCTACATCTCATGGCTCCTACCACTAAATAAAGAGGCACAATACTTAGGGCCTTATTTGTAATTTGGTGGCAAACTATACCATATTTGAATGAGCTCACTGGACTCATTTACCAAGTAACTAATAATTCTGTCAACTTTAGGTGAGGTTCAGAGCATTCAGATTACAAAGTTCTCCATCATAGTCAGGCTGCAAAGCAAGCTGCTCAGTCACTTGGGCCCTAATGACCATATATTCAATGGAAATCTAAAATTGAATATACTAAAAATATTATGTAACAAAACTTCCAGGGTGTAATAAAAGCAGTATTTTGAGGGAGATTTATAGCCTTAAATACCCATAATAAAGAGAAAGTAAAAAAAAAAAGAGAGAGAGAGAGATAATTGTTTATCTTAAGAAACTGGAAAGAGCCGAGATGCCCTTCAATAGACAAATGTGTAAAGAAGATGTGGTCCATATATACAATGGAATATTACACAGCCATCAGAAAGGATGAATACCCAACTTTTATATCAACATGGACAGGACTAGAGGAGATTATGCTGAGTGAAATAAGTCAAGCAGAGAAAGTCAATTATCATATAGTTTCACTTACTTGTGGAGCATAAGGAATAATATGGAGGACATTAAGAGAAGGAAAGGAAAAGTGAATTGGGGGAAATCAGAGGGGAAGATGAAGCATGAGAGACTGTGGACTCTGAGAAACAAACTGAGGGTTTTGGAGGGGAGGGAGATGGAGGGATGGGTGATCCTGGTGATGGGTATTATGGAGGGTACCTATTTCATGAAGCACTGGGTGTGGTGCATAAATAATGAATCCTGGAACACTGAAAAAAAAGAAAATAAAATTAAGATGTTAAAAAAAAAAAAGAAACTTTTTAAAAAAACCTAAGAGGAGGTGCCTAGTTGGCTTCGTCAGTTAAACATCTGACTCTTGGTTTTGGCTCAGGTCATGATCTCAGGGTCAAGCCCCACATCAGGCCCCACATTCAGCAGTGAGTGTGCTTGAGATTCTCTCCCTTTCCCTCTGTCCCTCCATTCTCTCTCTCTCTCTTTTCTCTAAAATAAATTAATGAACCATGAGAGACTGTGGACTCCAAGAAACAAACTGAGGGTTTTAGAGGGAAGGGGAGTGAGGGGATGGGTTGGCCCAGTGATGGGTATTAAGGAGGGCACATATTGCATGGACACTGAGTGTTATATGTAAACAGTGAATCTTGGAATACTGCACCAAAAACTAATGATGTACTGTATGGTGACTAACGTAATATAATAAAAAATAAAATAAATAAAATCTTTAAAAACAAATCTTTAAAAATCTTTAAAAACAACCCCAAAGAGACTAATACCAATGAAAATACAAAGGAAGATATAATAAATGTAAGACTGGAAACTAAGGAAAATTTATATATATATATATATTATATATATATATATATATACACAAAACGAGTGGATCATCTCTTTGAAAGAATAGGAACAGAATAAAATTCTATTTGGATTGATCAATGGGGGGGGAGAGAAGACACAAAATACATGAAAGAAAGGAGAGGGCATAACTACAAATGATAGTATTTTGAAAGATAATAAGACAATGTCATCAACACTGAAGGCCAACACTTTTGACAACTTTGGAGAAATGGACAAATCCTTAGAAAGATGTAACTTATCAGAACTTACTCAAAAAGAAATTTGAAAGCCTTAAATCATCTTATAACTACTTTAAAGATTTAGCAATTAAAGTCTCCCTGCATAGGAAACACTAGATCAAGACTATTTTGCAAACAAGTTCTACCAAACTTCCAACAAAGGGATAGCTCAAATTTGATACAACCACTTTCAGATAATGGAAAAGGGTGGAATACTACCCAACCTATTCTGCAAGACAAGTATACCTTGACAATAGAACAAAAACAAATTATGAGAAATGAAGATTATGGATTGCATTAATTTATGAATACAGATGCAAAACTCCCACCAAAATATTAGCAAATCAAACACAATAGTGTATAAAGAAGATAGAATTTATCCCAGATATTTAAGTGTGGTTTAATATTAGAAAATTCAGGGGTGCCTGGGTGGCTCGGTGGGTTAAAGCCTCTGCCTTCAGCTCAGGTCATGATCCCAGGGTCCTGGGATCGAGTCCTGCATCGGGCTCTCTGCTCAGCCAGAGACCTGCTTCCCTTCCTCTCTCTCTGCCTGCCTCTCTGCCTACTTGTGGTCTCTGTCTATCAAATAAATAAGTAAAATCTTTAAAAATAATTAGAAAATCCATAAATACACCTTAGTATAGAAATAGATTTTTTAAAAAGGTTTCTTTGTTTATTTTAGAAAGAGGGAGAACAAGTGGAGGGAGGGACAGAGGGAGAGGGAAAGAGAGAATCCCAAGCAGACTCCCCACTGAGCACAAGGCCCAATGAAGGGCTCTATCTCACCAATCCAAGATCACAATCCTGGGATCAAGACCTAAGCTGAAACCAAGAGTTGGTCACTTAACTGAGTCACCCAGGTTCCCATATATTAACATATTTTTATGGAAAGGCACATTATCATTTCAGTAGATATGAAAAGTCTTTTAATCAAATTTAAAACCCATTTATGATGAAAAGAATACTCTTCCTAAATTAGAAATGGATTTCTTAATCTGATAAAAAGCATCTGTAAAATAATCCTAAAGTTAGCATTATCTTAGATGAGCACGCACTGGAAGCAGTCTCATTAAAATCAGGAACAGGACAAGGAAACCCATTATGGCCACTTTTGTTCATTATTATACTTGAAGTCCTATCTAGTGTAATAAGACAATATATACAAGGATTGGAAAGGAAAAAAAAAAACAAAATTGTGATTTTTTTGTAGATGATGTGATAATTTCTTCAGAAAATTCAAATAATATGCCTTCATGTCATTAGAAATAAGAGTTTAGCCAAATGGCTTCATATAAAGTTAATATACAAGAGTATTTTGCATTTATATCCACCAACAGCTGATCATTGAAAATTTACTTAAAGAAAAGACACAATTTACAATAGTATCCTGGGAATAAACCTAATAAAAAATGCATAAGACATCTATGGGGAAAATTATAAAGTGTTATTACTATATATTTTAAAAGATCTAAATAAATTAAATATGCTTTATTATTGAAAGAAATATTTAATATCTTAAAGATGTTGTTTTTGGAGGTACTGGGAGGTTCAGTCAGTTGAGTGTCTGACTCTTGACCAGCTCTCAGGTCATGATCTCACAGTTGTGGCATCAAGCCCCATGTCTGGCTGTACATACTCAGTGGGGACTCTGCTTGAGATTCTTGCCCTCTCCCTCTGCCCCTCCCCCCACTTACTCTCTCTCTCTCTCTCTTTCTCTCTCTCTGTCTCTCAATTAATAAATAAATATATTTTTTTAAAATGTTGGTTTTCCCCAAATGTAACTAGAAATAAGTTCAATGAAATTTCGACTTATATTTTAAGTGTTTTCATGTGATTTGATGGTTGTAAAATGTATATTGAAGACAAAAGTGTCCATAATAAGCCAGAACATAACGGAAGATGAACAGGTTTAGGGCATTTGCCCTACAAGATATTAGGAATTATTATAAAGCTGTAATAACTAAAGCAGTGTAACATTGAAGCAGAAATAGATAAAGTGAACAATGGGATAGAAAAAACAGAACCACCCATGAATGAAACTTTGATATAACACAGAGATGGCACATCTGCTCAGTAGAGAAAGTAGAAGCTGTTCAATTAATGAAGCTGGGAAAATAGCTACCATATGGAAAAGATGAAATTGGCTTCTGCCTCATACCACATCTAGAAAACAACTTCAGATGGATTAAGGATTCTAGAGTCAAAGATAAACTTTAAAATTCCTTCTAGAAAATATACAATTAAAAAAAAGAAAATATACATGAAAAGATCTTACCCATTGGAGTATTTTTAACAATACACTAAAAAATGATAATTTTGAATATAATAAAACTCACCAAATATCACTTAGAGAAAATGAAAAATATAAGCTACAGACTGGAAAACAATACTTAGAGTACATATAACCAAGAAAGAGTTAGAATCAAGAATACATAAAGAAATTCTGTACAACCATAAGAGATGCACAAAAAACCTAACAGAGAAAAAAAAAAAAACCTGACACAAGACATTTCATAAATGAGGAGACACATAAGGGTAAAAACATTTGAAGTGAGTTTAACATCAATGATGATTGAGGAAATTCAATTCAAGACATCATTGAAATGCCAGTTTAAAGACACTTTACTAGCAAATGTAAAAATTCGAATAATACCTAATATTGTAGATGATGTGAGCCACATATGATTTACACATTGCCTCTAGGAATGAAAATTTTTGAAATGACTTTCTAAAGCAGTTTCATATTACCTCCTAAAGTTGAACATTTACATAGCCTATGGCTTAGCAATTCCACTCCCAGGTATTTACCAAAGATAATTTTTTTTTAATTTTAAGTTTTTTACAAACATATAATGTATTATTATCCCCAGGGGTACAGGTCTGTGAATCGCCAGGTTTACACACTTCACAGCACTCACCATAGCACATATGCTCCACAATGTCCATAACCCCACCACCCTCTTTCTACCTCCCTCCCCCCTGGCCGGCCTCAGTTTGTTTTGTGACAGTAAGAGTCTCTTATGGTTTGTCTCCCTCCCGATAAGTAGCATCTCCACTTCCTCATATCAGGGAGATCATATGATAGTTATCTTTCTCCGATTAACTTATTTTGCTAAGCATAATACTGTCTAGTTCCATCCATGTCATCGCAAATGGCAAGATTTCATTTCTTTTGGTGGCTGCATAGTATTCCATTGTGTATATATACCACATCTTCTTTACCCATTCATCTGTTGATGGACATTTAGGTTCTTTCCATAGTTTGGCTATTGTGGACATTGCTGCTATAAACATTCGGGTGCATGTGCCCCTTCAGATCACTACGTTTGAATCTTTAGGGTAAATACCCAGTAGTGCAATTGCTGGGTCGTAAGGTAGCTCTATTTTCAACTTTTTGAGGAAGCTCCATGCTGCTTTCCAGAGTGGTTGCACCAGCTGGCATTCCCACCAGCAGTGTAGGAGGGTTCCCCTTTCTCTGCATCCTCGCCAGCATCTGTCATTTCCTGACGTGTTAATTTTAGCCATTCTGACTGGTGTGAGGTGGTATCTCATTGTGGTTTTGATTTGTATTTCCCTGATGCCAAGTGATGTGGAGCACTGTTTAATGTGTTTGTTGGCCATCTGGATGTCTTCTTTGCAGAAATGTCTGTTCATTTCCTCTGCCCATTTCTTGATTGGATTATTTGTTCTTTGGGTGTTGAATTTGGTAAGTTCTTTATGGGTTTTGATTACTAGCCCATTATCTGATATGTCATTTGCAAATATCTTCTCCTATTCTGTCAGTTGTCTTTTGGTTTTGTTCACTGTTTCCTTTGCTGTGCAAACGCTTTTGATCTTGATGAAGTCCCAATAGTTCATGTTTGCCCTTGCTTCCCTTGCCTTTGGTGATGTTCCTAGGAAGAAGTTGCTGTGGCTGAGGTCGAAGAGGTTGTTGCCTGTGTTCTCCTCCAGGATTTTGATGGATTCCTTTCTCACATTGAGGTCCTTCATCCATTTTGAGTCTATTTTCGTGTGTGCTGTGAGGAAATGGTCCAATTTCATTTTTCTGCATGTGGCTGTCCAATTTTCCCAACACCATTTGTTGAAGAGACTGTCTTTTTTCCATTGGCCATTCTTTCCTGCTTTGTTGAAGATTAGATGAACATAGAGTTGAGGGTCTATTTCTGGGCTCTCTATTGTGTTACACTGATCTATGTGTCTGTTTTTGTGCCAGTACCACACTGTTTTGATAATGACAACTTTGTAATACAGCTTGAAGTCCGGAATTGTGATGCACCAACTTTGGCATTCTTTTTCAACATTCCTTTGACTATTCGAAGTCTCTTCTAGTTCCATATAAATTTTAGGATTATTTGTTCCATTTCTTTGAAAAAAATGGATGGAATTTTGATAAAAATTGCATTAAATGTGTAGATTGCTTTAGGTAGCATAGACATTTTCACAATATTTGTTCTTCCAATTCATGAGCATGGAACATTTTTCCATTTCTTTGTGTCTTCCTCAATTTCTTTCATGAGTATTCTATAGTTTTCTGAGTACAGATTCTTTGCCTCTTTGGATAGGTTTATTCCTACATATCTTATAGTTTTGGGTGCAAATATAAATGGGATTGACTCCTTAATTTCTCTTTCTTCTGTATTGGTGTAAAGAAATGCAACTGATTTCTGTGCATTGATTTTATATCCTGACACTTTACTGAATTCCTGTACAAGTTCTAGCAGATTTGGATTGGAGTCTTTTGTGTTTTCCACATACAGTATCATATCATCTGCGAAGAGTGATAGTTTGACTTCCCCTTTGCCCATTTGGATGCCTTTAATTTCCTTTTGTTGTCTGATTGCTGAGGCTAGGACTTCTAGTACTATGTTTAATAGCAGTGGTGATAATGGACATCCCTGCCGTGTTCCTGACCTTAGCGGAAAAGCTCAGTTTTTCTCCATTGAGAATGATATTTGCTGTGGGTTTTTCATAAATGGCTTTGATAATATTGAGGTATGTGCCCCCTAACCCTACACTCTGAATAGTTTTGATCAGGATTGGATGCAGTACTTTGTCGAATGCTTTTTCAGCATCTATTGAGAGTATCATATGGTTCTTGTTCTTTCTTTTATTAATGTATTGTATCACATTGATTGATTTGTGGATGTTGAACCAACCTTGCAGCCCTGGAATAAATCCCACTTGGTCATGGTAAATAATCCTTTTAATGGACTGTTGGATCCTATTGGCTAGTATTTTGGTGAGAATTTTCTCTTCTGTGTTCATCAAGAATATTGGTCTGTAATTCTCTTTTTTGATGGATCCTTGTCTGGTTTTGGGATCAAGGTGATGCTGGCCTCATAAAATGAGTTTGGAAGTTTTCCTTCCATTTCTATTTTTTGGAACAGTTTCAGGAGAATAGGAATTAATTCTTCTTTAAATGTTTGGTAGAATTCCCCTGGGAAGCCGTCTGGCCCTGGGCCCTTGTTTGTTGGGAGATTTTTGATGACTATTTCAATCTTCTTACTGATTATGGGTCTGTTCAGGCTTTCTATTTCTTCCTGGTTCAATTGTGTTAGTTTATATGTCTCTAGGAATGCATCCATTTCTTCCAGATTGTCAAATTTGTTGGTGTAGAGTTGCTCATAATATGTTCTTAATAGTCTGTATTTCTTTGGTGTTAGTTGTGATCTCTCCTCTTTCATTCATGATTTATTGATTTGGGTCCTTTCTCTTTTCTTTTTGATAAGTCTGGTGGGAGTTTATCAATCTTATTAATTCTTTCAAAGAACTAGCTCCTAGTTTCATTGATTTGTTCTATTATTTTTTGGGTTTCTATTTCATTGATTTCTGCTCTGATCTTAATTATTTCTCTTCTCCTGCTGGGTTTAGGCTTTCTTTGTTGTTCTTTCTCCAGCTCCTTTAGGTGTAGGGTTAGGTTGTGTATTTGAGACCTTTCTTATTTCTTGAGAAAGGCCTGTATCACTATATATTTTCCTCTCAGGACTGCCTTTGTTGTGTCCCACAGATTTTGAACCATTGTGTTTTCATTATCATTTGTTCCCATGAATTTTTTCAATTTGTCTCTAATTTCCTGGTTGACCCATTCATTCTTTAGAAGGATGCTGTTTAGTCTCCATGCATTTAGGTTCTTTCCAAATTTCCTGTTGTGATTGAGTACTAGCTTCAGAGCATTGTGGTCTGAAAATATGCAGGGAATGATCCCAATCTTTTGATACCAGTTGAGACCTGCTTTGTGACCCAGGATGTGATCTATTCTGGAGAATGTTCCATGTGCACTAGAGAAGAATGTGTATTCTGTTGCTTTGGGATGGAATGTTCTGAATGTATCTGTAATGTCCATCTGGTCCAGTGTCCTTTAAGGCCTTTATTTCCTTGTTGATCTTTTGCTTGGATGATCTGTCCATTTCAGTGAGGGGAGTGTTAAATCCCCTACTATTATTGTATTATCGTCACTGTGTTTCCTTGATTTTGTTATTAATTAGTTTATATAGCTGGGTGCTCCCATATTGGGACATAGATACTGAAAATTGTTAGATCTTCTTGTTGGACAGACCCTTTGAGAATGATATAGTGTCCTTCCTCATCTCTTATTATAGTCTTTGGCTTAAAATCTAATTGATCTGATATAAGGATTGCTACCCCAGCTTTCTTTTGCTATTAACATGGTAAATTGTTTTCTACCCTCTCACTTTAAATCTGGAGGTGTCTTTAGGTCTAAAATTAGTTTCTTGCAGGCAAGATACTGATGTTTTTTTTTTTTTTCCCATTCTGATAGCCTGTGTCTTTTTATTGGGGCATTTAGCCCATTTACATTCAGCATAACTATTGAGAGATATGAATTTAGTGCCATTGTATTGCCTGTAAGGTGACTGTTACTGTATATTGTCTCTGTTCCTTTCTGATCTACTACTTCTAGGGTCTTTCTTTGCTTAGAGGACCCCTTTAAATATTTCCTGTAGAGCTGGTTTGGTGTTTGCAAATTCTTTCAGTTTTTGTTTGTCCTGGAAGCTTTTTATGTCTCCTTCTATTTTCAATGATAGCCTAGCTGGATATAGTATTCTTGGCTGCATGTTTTTCTCATTTAGTGCTCTGACTATATGATGCTAGTTCTCTGGCCTGCCAGGTCCCTGTGGATAAGTCTGCTGCCAATCTAATATTTCTACCATTGTATGTTACAGACTTCTTGTCCCGGGCTGCTTTCAGGATTTTCTCTTTGTCACTAAGACCTGTAAAATTTACTATTAGATGACGGGGTGTTGACCTATTGATTTTGGGGTGGTGGGGTTCTCTGCACGTCCTGGATTTTGATGCTTGTTCCCTTTGCCATATTTGGGAAATTCTCTACAATAATTCTCTCCATTATACCTTCTGCTCCCCTCTCTCTTTCTTCTTCTTCTGGAATCCCAGTTATTCTAATGTTGTTTCATCTTATGGTATCACTTACCTCTCAAATTGTCCCCTCGTGGTCCAGTAATTGTTTGTCTCTCTTTTGCTCAGCTTCTTTATTCTCTGTCATTGGTCTTCTATATCACTAATTCTCTCTTTTGCCTCATTTATCCTAGCAGTAAGAACTTCCATTTTTATTGCACTTCATTAATAGCTTTTTTAAAAAATTTCAACGTGGTTAGATTTTAGTTGTTTCATTTCTCCAGAACGTGCTTTTATTTCTGTGGACAGGGTTTCTCTAATATCTTCCATGACTTTTTTGAGCCTGGCTAGAACCTTGAGAATCGTCATTCTGAACTCTAGATTTGACATATTACCCATGTCTATATTAATTCCCTAGCCTTTGTTACTGCCTCTCGTTCTTTTTTTTTTTTTTTGTGGTGAGTTTTTCTGTCCTGTCATCTTGTCCAGATAAGAATATATGAAGGAGTAAATAAAATACTAAAAGGGTGGCAAAGACCCCAGGAAAATGTGCTTTAACCAAATCAGAAGAGGCCCCAAATCATGGGAGAGGGGAGAAAGGGGGTAAAAAGAAGTTCAGAAAAAGGAAAAAAAAATTTAAACAAGAAATCAAAGAAAAAATATAAAAAAGAAAAAAATATACATATATTAGACTGGTGACTAGAGCAGGGTCACCCACTTAATTTGGAGAGTATTTTGGTCTCTTACAAGAAACTACCTCCCAAAATTTTAAAGAATGAAAAATGCGTATAAGGGTAAACACAATGAAGGGATGGAATATGACTATAAAGATGAAAAAAAAATTTAATTTCTAAAAAAAGGGGTTGATAAGGTAAGTTGGTTGTGAAAATAAAGAAAAAGAAGGTGGAGAGAATTTGCTCAGGCTGGAGACAAGAACAAGCCTGATGCTGGATTTAGGGCGTATTTTGATCTATTAGAAGAAGTTGTACCCCAAATTTTTTAGAAGAAAAAACCCTATGTGTATACAAAAAATAAAGTTAAATACATTGAAGGATAAAATATGACTATAATAATGAAGGTTCAAAAAAGATTATTTTTTAATGAAAGATATTGTTAAGATAAACTAGTTAAAAAAATGTTAAAAGAGGAAAGGGTAAAAGTTTAAAAAATTAGCATAAGAAAATAAAATAAAATAAATTAACTTTGCAAGACTAAAGAATCATGGAGAGAGAGCCATGAATTCCATGCTTTGCTTTCTCCTCCTCTGGAATTCTGCTGTTCTTGTTAAGTGAACTTGGTCGTGGCTGGATTTGTTGTTGGTCTTCTGGGGGAGGGGCCTGTTGTAGTGATTTTCAAGTGTCTTTGCCCGAGGCAGAATTGCACCACCCTTACCAGGGGCCAGGCTAAGTAATCTGCTCCGGTTCGCTTTTGGGAGCTTTTGTTCCCTGAACGCTTTCCATAGAGTTCTGGAGGATGGGAATGGAAATGGCAGCCTCCCGATTTCTGGCCTGGAAGAGCTGAGAGCTCAGGGCCCCACTCCTCAGTGCACCCTCAGAGAAAAACACTCAATCACTCCCATCTCCCTGGCCTCTGGCTGTGCTCCAAGCTCACCCAGCCTGTGACCAATCTTCTGTGTCTCTGACACACAGCTCTGCCTGGAGTCTCTGAACCCCGCAGATCCCTGACATCCTCCAGGGGGTGTCTCTCTGGATCTTGTGGGGTCCCCACTCACAGAGCAGTGGCCTGTGCCACAGATTATGGTTCAAGGTGACCCTGAGCTGAGATCTCAGTCCTCGGCTCTGACTCTGTAGCCGGCTTCCCCGCTCTAATAATCTGCGAGCTCTGCGACACTCTGACACCCCCGATCCTTCTGTGACCCCGTGGGACCTGAGGCCACGCTGTCCCTGTGTGGGCTTCACCTCGGTTTAGCCTCTGGAGCGATGTCCCTCAGTGGAGCAGACTTTTAAAAGTCCTGAGTTTGTGCTCCATTGCTCCGCTACTTGCCAGGAGCTGGCCCCTCCCCCCATGGTCTATCTTCCCGTCACTTTGGATTCACTTCTCCACTGGTCCTACCTTTCAGAAAGTGGTCGATTTTCTGTTTCTAGAATTGTTGCTCTTCTTCTCTTCGATCTCCTGTTGGATTTGTAGGTGTTTGGAATGGTTTGATAAGCTATCTAGCTGATCTCCTGCTACCTGATGTCGTCTCAGCCTGCTACTTCTCCGCCATCTTGACTCCTCCTATCCCAAAGATAAATTTTTATAAATACAAGTGGAAATATGTACAAGAATGTTCAAAGCATTACTCCCAATGCTAAATGCCTGGAAACAACCCTAATGCCCATCAATGAAAGAAAGGATGAATAAACTGTGGTATAGACACATAATAAATTACTATAAACCAGTCAAAATGAATTAACTACAGCACTAGATAATAGGTATGATTTTAGAAAAATAAGTAAAGATAATAAGTAAAAAATCAAAATAAATTTTAAACATTACATGCAGCATTATATCCATTCTGTAAAGTAAAACACAGCTAAAAATTTAAAGTATACTCTTTAGGAATACATTTCCATGCAATACAACTATATAAAAATGGAACAAGGTATCATGAAAAGGAGAAGCAGTTTGGTGCTACTTCAAATGGAGGGAAATGTGGTGCTGGGAGAGGTTCAAGTCAAGACCTTAACTTTTGAGTCATTGGGTTGAGAATGCTTATTACATTATTAAAAATAGCTACAGTTAATCAAATAACCAATAAATAAATAAAGGCTATGTATTAATCAGTGATATGGATATGTTCCCAAAGTCCAGTAAAAAAAAAGGAAAATAATAGAAAACTGAAATAAAACAATATCAGCAGAAGGATTCATGTCCCTCAGGAACAATTTTAGTCACCTCACAACTAAAGAATGCTAACCTGCAGAAGTGCTGGCTGAAGGCCAGAACACAGAAAGAATAGAAGAAACAATTTGTAACAACTTATGAGACCTTGATCTTTTTTTTTCTTTAAAAAAAAAAAAAAAAAACAGGGACGCCTGGGTGGCTCAGTTGGTTAAGCAGCTGCCTTCGGCTCAGGTCATGATCCCAGCGTCCTGGGATCGAGTCCCACATCGGGCTCCTTGCTCATCAGGGAGCCTGCTTCTCCCTCTGCCTCTGCCTGCCATTCTGTCTGCCTGTGCTTGCTCTCTCTCCCTCTCTCTCTCTGACAAATAAATAAATAAAATTTAAAAAAAAAAAAAACAAGATCCATTATTAACTCATAGTTTTATATGTCAGAATCCTGGGTTGTCTGTTTAGAGGGTCACAAGTCCAACTCTGTGTATTGGCCAAGCTAGGCTTATATCTGGAAGTTCTGTGAAAGAATCACTTCCTAGCTCTTTCAGGTGTTGGCAAAATCCTGTAACCATTTCCAAAATGATAACTGCAACAGTCATCCTATTTTCTTCCATGCTTACACACACACACACACACTGTTCACTTCCCCTTCCCTCAATTATTTTATGTAAAAATGTGTTGGTAGTAATTAACTTTATTATACTATTTAAGATACAGTATCTCCAAGTGGGATTATGACAAAACCATATGATGTATGAATATCATCCAGAGATCTATTCAGTTACTGATGAAACTCCAGATATCCCCCTTTTTGAAAGAGGATGGATTCAGTTTTATTTTTACCAGAAAGAGTTGCATTATGTTATACATTACCATATTGTCCTTGCTGTTTTTGCTCCAAGTACGTAAAGTATATATATATATATATATGAAAAGATATGGGGTGCCTGGGTGGTTCAGTTGGTTAAGCATCTGTCTTTAGCTCAGGTCATGATCCTGGGGTCCTGAGATTGAGCCCCACATCTGGCTCTCTGCTTAGTGGGGAGACTGCTCCCTCTCCTCCCTGCTAGTGCTCTCTTTTACTATCTGACTATAGTTTCATTTTGATTGAATTTCAGGTGATGTTGGCTTATAAAATGTTAAATTTAATTTTTTCTAATGCCCAGCTTATCTATCAAGCTTTTAATTATATATGCAAACATATTTTCATAAAATAATTAACTACAAGACAAAGAAAAAGCCTGTTTCAAATATTTTTGGATTTGTAAATTACTCCGGTCATTTAAACTAAGCTTTTGAAATACAGGCATTTTCAGTAAAATAAATTGAATTAAATTTAGTCTAATATCAGCTCATATTTATTGAGGACTTATTTTGAGCTAAGCAATGTTCCATCATCCTGCTTTCTTTTCTTTCTCTTTACCACAGATCTTTTGATCCCCAGAAAACAGTCTTATTATTTTCCAAAGACAAGCTAATAGGGAATTATTTTAGTGTGTTTGAAGCAGAGATAGATATAGTGGAGTAGAGGTGCTGGGAGAAGCAGAGATAGATAAAGTGGAATCCCAAGCAAAAGTGGGAGTGTTTGCAGCTTGAAGAGGTGCAGTTTTCTATGGATTTAGGTTCATTTCTAGGCCTGGCTACATGGCTGTATTGGAATTTCTACAAATAATACAGAGAAAGTAGGGGCACCTGGGTGGCTCAGTCAGTAAAGCCTCTGCCTTCTGCTCAGGTCATGATCTCAGGATCCTAGGATTGTGCCTTGCATCAGCCTCACCATTCAATGGGGAGCCTGCTTCTCCCTTGCCCTCTGCCCCTCCCCCCAACTTGTACTCTCACTCTCTCATGCACACAAGCTCTCTCTCTCTCTCAAATAAATAAAAGCTTTTAAAAATACAGAAAATAAATTGAAAAGTCAGTAAAACCCTAGTTGTATGTTGATACGTGGGAAATACAGTCACTCTCCCATAGGGACTATACTATAATGCGTTAATATAATGTCGATGCAGATCTCCACATTACCATCCTGTTAGAGCTTTCATCATCTCTCATCTTGATTTCTACTGCAGCCTCCTAACTGGTCTCCCAGTTAGGTGGGAGAAGGTGAAGGTGGTATTAATCAGGTGGTATTAATTAATTCCCTCTCCCAATGGTGTTGGTAGGAGCAAATTGAGAGGGCATCTTCCATCTAACATGGGAGAAGCAGGCAAATTTGATTTCCCTGACATAGTGGTGGTGTTAGTGAGAAGATCAAGGAGCTATTCCCCTTCTCAGAGGAAGCAGGTGCTTCTCTGATTCTCTTGCTAGAGTGATGTCACTGGGATCTAGTAGAGGGCTAAGCTTTCACACATACCCAACATTGATGGGATGGAAGGAGGTTCTGAAACTTGGGGCTAGTAAGCATTCTTTGCCACCCTAACCCTCGTGCCAGCAACATCCATTAGGAGTCTGAACCTACACACACACCTGGCAGCAATAAGACTAAACGAAGTGATGTGAGTCAGAGGCAGTTAGCATTCCACTTCCTACTTCCACTGGCTTCAGCAGTACCCAGTGAGCACCTGAGCCTCAACACCTACCTGGCCTTAATGAGATGGAATGAGGCAGTGGTAGGCAAGGTTAATTAGCATTCTACTTTCTCTTATTCCTCCACTGGTGTCATTAGGACCTGATGGGACTGATATCTTTCCCTGAACCCTGCAACAACAAAGCAGTGTAAGTCAGCCTATTTCTCCCCCCAGTAATGGGGGAAGTGGGGCCCAGCAGGGAACTCATCTTACACCCCTACATGGAGTCAATGACTAAGTTAGTGTCCTACTTTCATTGGAAATTGTCAGCAGGGCCAAGCAGTTTGCTGATCTTCCACCTTAGCCATCTGCAATGAAGAAGTGTGAGTTAGGAATACACTTTTGCCAGGTGGTATCAGCAGTGCCAAGTGGGAAACTGAACATATCCCCCCACACAAATCTTATGCTACACCTCAACAGGGAATCATATGCTTAAAAATATATTAAATAGAATTGAGTCTTATAATATCCAAAATGTCTAGGATAGAAAAGAAAACCACTTCTCATATAAAGCACCAAGAAAATCATTAACATGAATGAGAAAATACAATCAAGAAATGCCAACATTGAGATAAAACAGATGTTAGAAATATCTGAAGAGGATTTTATAAAGCAAACATCATAAAAATGGTTAAATAAATTATCTTCAACAAATGAAAACACAGAATATCTCAGGAAATAAATATATGTTATATAAAAGAACCACATGGAAATCATAGAAATGAAAACTATAATAACTAAAATTAAAAAGTCACGGAAGAGTTCAAAAGTAGAGTGGAGATAACAGAAGATAGAACCAGTAAACTTGGGGACAAACCAATAGAATTTATCCAATCTAAGCAACAAAGGGAAAATAGAATGAAAAAAAAAAAAAGAAGAAGAAGGGGCCTTTCAGACAAAAAAGTCAACATCCATATCTTTGTAGTCACAAAAGCAGAGGAATGAGAGAGTGGACTTGAATACATATTTTTTAAGTCAAAAATTTCCCAAATTTGGCAACACACACACACACACGAAACATAAACCTATAAGTTCAAGAAACAGAACAAATCCCAAACAGGACAAATCCAAAAAAATCCATGATGACATTGTAACTACATTTCTATAAACAAAAGACAAATAATCTTGAAAGAAGCAAGAAAGAAATGACACATTACCTGTAGGGAAGAACAATTCAAACGATGGGAGACTTCTCATCAGAAACAGGAGGCCAGAAGGAAGTAGTGCAGCCTTTTCAAATACTGAGAGAAAAAAAATTGTCAACTGCAAATTCTGTATACAGCAAAAATATCTTTTAGGAATGACGGAAAAATATACTCCCAAAAGAAAACAGAGAGAATGTGTCCTTAGCAAATACACTCATAAAGAAAGGCTAAACGGAATTCCTTAACAGAATGAAAATTATAATACAAGAAGAATTAGAACTGCAGAAAAGAAGAGCATTTGAAAGAGTGAAAATAAGGATAAATATAATAGACTATTTTATTTCTTATGAATTTATTAAATTATATTTGACAGTTGAAGCAAAAATTATAACATCAGCTGAATGCTGTTCAATGTAAAATTTGTGAGAAAACAATTGTATTTTTTATTAACATATAGTGTATTATTAGCCCCAGGGGTACAAGTCTGTGAATCACCAGGTTTACACACTTCACAGCACTAACCAGAGCACATACCTTCCCCAATGTCCATAATCCCAACACCCTCTCCCTAACCCCCTCCCCCGGTCACCCTCAGTTTGTTTTGTGAGATTAAGAGTCTCTTTTTTCTATTTATTTATTTGACAGACAGAGATCACAAGTAGGCAGAGAAGCAGGCAGAGAGAGAGGGGAAGGCAGGCAGCAGAGAGCCCAATGTGGGGCTCCATCCCAGGACCCTGAGATCATGACCTGAGCCGAAGGCAGAGGCTTAAACCACTGAGCCACCCAGGTGCCTGATTAAGAGTCTCTTATGGTTTGTCTCCCTCCCGATCCCATCTTGTTTCATTTATTCTTTTCTTAGCCCCCAAACCCCCCCATTGCATCTCCACTTCCTCATATCAGAGAGATCATACGATAATTGTCTTTCTCTGATTGACTTATTTCACTAAGCTTAATACCCTCTAGTTCCATCCACATCATCCCAAAAGGCAGGATTTCATTTCTTTTGATGACTGCATAGTATTCCATTGTTGATATATACCACTTCTTCTTTATCCATCCATCTGTTGATGGACATCTAGGTTCTTTCCATAGTTTGGCTATTGTGGACATTGCTGCTATAAACATTCAGGTGCATGTACCCCTTCAGATCACTACATTTGTATCTTTAGGTAAATACCCAGTAGGGTGATTGCTGGGTCGTAGGGTAGCTCTATTTTCAACATTTTGAGGAACTTCCATGCTCTTATCTAGTCATTGCACCAGCTTGCATTCCCATCAACAATGTAGGAGGGTTCCCCTTTTACCGCATCCTCTCCAACATCTGTCATTCCCTGACTTGTTAATTTAGCCATTCTGACTGGTGTGATGTGGTATCTCATTGCAGTTTTGATTTGTATTTCCCTGATACCAAGTGATTTGGAGCACTTTTTCATGTGTCTGATGGATGCCTTCTTTGCAGAAATGTCTGTTCTTTCCTCTGCCCATTTCTTGATTGGATTATTTGTTCTTTGGGTGTTGAGTTTGCTAAGTTCTTTATATATTTTGGACACTAGCCCTTTATCGGATATGTCATTTGCAAATATCTTCTCCCATTCCGTCAGTTGTATTTTGGTTTTGTTAACTGTTTCCTTTGCTGTGCAGAAGCTTTTAATCTTCATAAAGTCCCAATAGCTCATTTTTGCCTTTCTTTCCTTTGCCTTTGGTGATGTTCCTAGGAAGAATTTGCTTCATATAAGGTCGAAGAGGTTGTTGCCTGTGTTCTCCTCCAGGATTTTGATGGATTCCTTTCTCACATTGAGGTCCTTCATCCATTTTGAGTCTATTTTCCTGTGTGGTGTAAGGAAATGGTCCAATTTCATTTTTCTGCATGTGGCTGTCCAATTTTCTCAACACCATTTGTTGAAGAGACTGTATTTTTTCCATTAGACATTCTTTCCTGCTTTGTCGAAGATTAGTTGACCATAGAGTTGAGGGTCTATTTCTGGGCTCTCTATTGTGTTCCATTGATCTATGTGTCTGTTTTTGTGCCAGTACTGTTCTGTCTTGATGATGACAGCTTTGTAATAGAGTTTGAAGTCTGGAATTGTGATGCCACCAACTTTGGCTTTCTTTTTCAATATTCCTTTGGCTATTCAAGGTCTTTTCTGGTTCTATATAAATTTTAGGATTATTTGTTCCATTTCTTTGAAAAAAAATGGGTGGGATTTTGATAGGGATTGCATTAAATGTGTAGATTGCTTTGGGTAGTGTAGACATTTTCGCAATATTTTTTCTTCCAATCCATGAGCATGGAACATTTTTCCATTTCTTTGTGTCTTCCTCAATTTCTTTCATAAGTATTCTATAGTTTTCTGAGTACAGATTCTTTGCCTCTTTGGATAGGTTTATTCCTAAGTATCTTCTGGTTTTGGGTGCAATTGTAAATGGGTTTGACTCCTTAATTTCTCTTTCTTCTGTCCTGTTATTGGTGTAAGGAAATCCAACTGATTTCTGTGCACTGACTTTATTACCTGACACTTTACTGAATTCTTGTACAAGTTCTAGGAGATTTGGAGTGGAGTCTTTTGGGCTTTCCATTATAGTATCATATCATCTGTGAAGAGTGATAGTTTGACTTCTTCTTTGCCCATTTGGATGCCTTTAATTTCTTTTTGTTGTCTGATTGCTGAGGCTAGGACTTCTAGTACTATCTTGAATAGCAGTGGTGATAATGGACATCCCTGCCATGTTCCTGACTTTAGCAGAAAAGCTCTACGTTTTTCTCCATTGAGAATGATATTTGTGGTGGGTTTTTTGTAGATGGCTTTGAGATATCGAGGTATGTATCCTCTATCCCTATAATTTGCAGAGTTTTGATTAGGAAAGGATGCTGAACTTTGTCGAATGCTTTTTCAGCATCTATTGAGAGTATCATATGGTTCTTGTTCTTTCTCCTATTAATGTATTGTATCACATTGATTGATTTGTGGATGTTGAACCAACCTTGCAGCCCTGGAATAAATCCCACTTGGTTATAGTGAATAACCCTTTTAATGTACTGTTGCATCGTAATAGCTAGTATTTTGGTGAGAATTTTCACATCTGTGTTCATCAAAGAAAATGGTCTGTAATTCCCTTTTTTGATGGGATCTTTGTCTGGTTTTGGGATCAAGGTAATGCTGGCCTCATAAAATGAGTTTGGAAGTTTTCCTGCTATTTCTATTTTTTGCAACAGTTTCAGGAGAATAAGAATTAGTTCTTTAAATGTTTGGTAGAATTCCCCTGGGAAGCTGTTTGGCCCTGGGACCTGGTTTGTTGGGAGATTTTTGATGACTGCTTCAATTTCCTTACTGGTTATGGGTCTGTTCAGGTTTTCTATTTCTTCCTGGTTCAGTTGTGTTAGTTTATGTGTCTCTAGGAATGCATCCATTTCTTCCAGATTGTCCAATTGGCTGGCTTAGAGTTGCTCATAATATGTTCTTATAATTGTTTGTATTTCTTTGGTGTTGGTTGTGATCTCTCCTCTTTCATTCATGATTTTATTGATTTGGGTCCTTTCTCTTTTCTTTTTGATAAGTCTGTCCAGGGGTTTATCAATCTTATTAATTCTCTCAAAGAACCAGCACCTAGTTCGTTGATTTGTTCTATTGATTTTTTGGTTTCTATTTCATTGATTTCTGCTCTGATCTTTAGAATTTCTCTTCTCCTGCTGGGTTTAGGGTTTCTTTCTTGTTCTTTCTCTAGCTCCTTTAGGTGTAGGGTTAGGTTGTGTACCTGAGACCTTTCTTGTTTCTTGAGAAAGGCTTGTATCGCTATATATTTTCCTCTCAGGACTGCCTTTGTTGTGTCTCACAGATTTTGAACCATTGTGTTTTCATTATCATTTGTTCCCATGAATTTTTTCAATTTGTCTTTAGTTTCCTGGTTGATCCATTCATTCTTTAGAAGGATGCTGTTTAGTCTCCATGTATTTGGATTCTTTCCAAATTTCCTCTTGTGATTGAGTTCTAGCTTCAGAGCACTGTGGTCTGAAAATATGCAGGGAATGATCCCAATCTCTTGATACCAGTTGAGACCTGCTTTGTGACCCAGGATGTGATCTATTCTGGAGAATGTTCCGTGTGCACTAGACAAGAATGTGTATTCTGTTGCTTTGGGATGGAATGTTCTGAATATATCTGTGATGTCCATCTGGTCCAGCGTGTCCTTTAAGGCCTTTATTTCCTTGTTGATCTTTTGCTTGGATGATCTGTCCATTTCAGTGAGAGGAGTGTTATAGTCCCCTACTATTATTGTACTATTGTCAATGTGTTTCTTTGATTTTGTTATTAATTGGTTTATATAGTTGGCTGCTCCCATATTGGGGCAGAGATATTGAAAAATTTTGCACTTCTTGTTGGACAGACCCTTTGAGTATGATATAGTGTCCTTCCTCATCTCTTTTTATAGTCTTTCACTTAAAATCTAATTGATCTGATATAAGGATTGCCACCCCACCTTTCTTTTGCTGTTCATTAGCATGGTAAATTGTTTTCCACCCCCTCACTTTAAATCTGGAGGTGTCTTTGGGTCTAAAATGAGTTTCCTGTAGACAGGATACGGTTTGTTTTGTTTTGTTTTGTTTTGTTTTTAATCCATTTTGATACCCTGTGTCTTTTGATTTGTGCAGTTAGCCCATTTACATTCAGGGTAACTATTGAGGGATATGAATTTAGTGTCATTGTATCACCTGTCAGGTGACTATTACTGTATATTATCTCTGTTCCTTTCTGGTGTACTACTTTTAGGCTCTCTCTTTGCTTAGAAGACCCTTTCAATATTTCCTGCAGAACTAGTTTAGTGTTTGCAAATTCTTTCAGGTTTGTTTGTCCTGGATGCTTTTTATCTCTCTTTCTATTTTCAATGATAGCCTAGCTGGATATAGTATTCTTGGCTGCATGTTTTTCTCATTTAGTGCTTTGAATATATCATGCCAGTTCTTTCTGGCCTGCCAGGTCCCTGTGGATAAGTCTGCTGCCAATCTAATATTTTTACCATTGTATGTTACAGACTTCTTGTCCCGGGCTGCTTTAAGGATTTTCTCTTTGTCACTAAAACCTGTAAAATTTAGTATTAGATGACGGGGTGTTGACCTATTATTGATTTTAAGGGAGGGTTCTCTGTACCTCCTGGATTTTGATGCTTGTTCCCTTTGCCATATTCGGGAAATTCTCTACAATAATTCTCTCCATTATACCTTCTGCTCCCCTCTTTCTTTCTTCTTCTTCTTGAATCCCAATTATTCTAATGTTGTTTCATCTTATGGTACCACTTACCTCTTGAATTCTCCAGTAGTTTGTTTGTCTCTCTTTTGCTTAGCTTCTTTATATTCTGTCATTGGTCTTCTGTATCACTAATTCTCTCTTCTGCCTCATTTATCCTAGCAATAAGAGCCTCCATTTTTGTTTGCACCTCATTAATAGCTCTTTTTTATTTCAACGTGGTTAGATTTTAGTTGTTTTATTTCTCCAGAAAGAGCTTTTATTTCTGTGGACAGGGTTTCTCTAATATCTTCCATGCCTTTTTTGAGGCCAGCTAGCACCTTGAGAATTGTCATTCTGAACTCTAGATCTGACATATTACCAATGTCCATATTGATTAGGTCCCTAGCCTTCAGTACTGCCTCTTGTTTTTTTATTTGTTTGTTTGTTTTGTTTTGTTTTTTGGGTTTTTTTTGTGGTTTATTTTTCCACCTTGTCATTTTCTCCAGGTAAGAATATATGAAGGAGCAAATAAAATGCTAAAGGGTGGCAAAGACCCCAGGAAAATGTACTTTAATGAAATCAGGAGAGACCCCAATCATTGGGGGAAGAAAGTGGGTAAAAAGAAGTTCAGAGAAAAAAAAATTTAAAAAGAAAACAAATAAAGAAAAAATATAAAAAAGAAAAAATATATATTAGACTGGTCAATAGAACAGAGTCACCCACTTAATTTTGGGAGTATTTTGGTCTCTTAGAAGAAACTACCTCCCAAAACATTAAAGAATGAAAAGTTATATATATATTACATATACATATATATATGTATATATATGCAAAATAAGGGTAAACACAATGAAGGGATGGAATATGACTATAAAGATGAAAGTTTTTTAAAAAAATTTCTAAGAACGGATTGATAAGATAAGTTGGTTGGGGAAATAATGAAAAATAATATGGAGAGAATTTGCTCAGGCTGGAGACTAGAACAAAGCCCTGTGCTAGATTTAGGTTATATTTTGATATATTAGAAGTTGTATCCCAAATTTTTTTAGAAGAAAAAACCCTACGTGTATACAAAAAATAAAGTTAGATGCAATGAAAGATAAAATATGACTATATAATGAAGGGTCAAAAAAGATTTTTTTATGAAAGGTATTGTTAAGAAAACATTAAAAGAGGAAAGAGTAAAAGTTTAAAAATTTTTAGCATAAGAAAAAAAATTTTTTTTAAATTAATTGACTTTGCAAGACTAAAGAATCATGGGATGAAAACCATGAATTCCATGCTTTGCTTTCTCCTCCACTGGAATTCTGCTGTTCTCCTTGGTAAGTGAACTTGGTCATGGCTGGATTTCTTGCTTATCTTCTGGGGAAGGGGCCTGTTATAGTGATTCTCAAGTGTCTTTGCCCAAGGCGGAATTGCACCTCCCTTACACGGGCCAGGCTAAGAATCTGCTTGGTTTCACTTTCGGAAGCTTTTGTTCCCTGAATGCTCTCCGTAGAGTTCCAGAGGACGGGTATGAAAATGGCGGCCTCCCAATCTCTGGCCCAGAGGAGCCGAGAACTCAGGGCCCCACTCCTCAGTGTGCCCTCGGAGAAAAGCACTCAATCATTCCCATCTCCTTGGCCTCCAGCCACGCTCCAAGCCCATCCAGTCTGTGACCAAGCATCTCTGTCTCTGGCACACAGCCCCGCCTGGAGTCTCCAAACCCAGCAGATCCCTGAGCTCTTCCGGTGGCATGTCCCCGGATCTTGTGGGGTCCCTGATCACAGAGCAGTGCTCTGACTGTGCCACAAATCACAGTTTAAGGTAACCCCAAGTTGAGAGTTCACTCCTTGGCTCCCTCTCTGTAGCTGGCTTCCCTGCTCTAATACCTGTGAGCTCTGTGACACTCTGACACCCCTGATCCTTCTGTGACCCCGTGGGACCTGAGACCACACTGTCCACATGTGGGCTTCACCCTGGCTTAGGTTCTGGAGCGATGTCTCTCAGTGGAGCAGACTTTTAAAAGTTATGATTTTGTGCTCCATTGCTCCACCACTTGCCAGGAGCCCCCTCTACCCCCACAGTCTATCTTCCCATCACTTTGGATTCACTTCTCCACAGGTCCTACCTTTCAGAAAGTGGTCGATTTTCTGTTTCTAGAATTGCTGCTCTTCTTCTCTTCAATCTCCTGTTGGATTTGTAGGTGTTCGGAATGGTTTGATAAACTATTTAGCTGATCTCCTGCTACCTGATATTATCTCAGCCTGCTACTCCTCCGCCATCTTGACTCCTCCTCCCAACAATTGTATTTTAAATGCAGGAAGGTAAAGAAACCTCAATAGCACTAAGTTTTCTATACTTCACTCAAAGTGGTAATGTATCAATACTAGTAAACTGTGATGTGTTATGTGTATATATTGTAATGTCTACAAGCAATCCTTTAAAAAATTATCTAAAGCAATGAACTTAAAACTATAAATAAATCAAGATGGATTCTTCAAAAAATTATTTGAGTAACCTATTGAAATGTAAGAAAAGATAAACAGAAAAACAAAAATCAGAAAACAACTAATAAAGTAGCATCCATGAAAAGGATAAGGAAATTCTATGAACAACTCTGTACCTAAAAATTGGATAGCATAGATTAAAGACAAAAACTACGATAACTCATGCAAGAAAAAATGTAAAATCCAATTTCAGCTGGAGCTACTCAAAATTAAAAACCTTTGCTCTGTAAAAGACTATTAAAAGGATGACTGTAATGAGCTGGAGAACTGGAGAAAATATTTGAGATTTTATATATATATATACATATATATATATTTGAGATTTTATATATATGACATATATATATGCCACATATATATGAGATGTGTGTGTGTGTGTGTGTGTGTGTGTGTGTGTGTGTGTATATCTCACAAAGGACTGGTATCTAGAATATTTAAAGAATGCTCAAAAAACTTAGCAATAAAAAAAAATAAATGATCCATTTAGAACATAAGCAAAAAACATGAGCACACATTTCACCAGAGAAGATAAAAAGATGGCAAATATACACATAAAAAGAAGTACAATATCAGGGGTGCCTGGGTGACTCAGTCTGTTAAGCATCTGCCTTCAGCTCAGGTCATGATCTCAGGGTCCTGGGATAGAGCCCCAAGTCAGGCTCCCTGCTCAGTCGGGAGTCTGCTTCTCCCTCTCCCTCTGCCCTTCCCCCCTGCTCATGCTTTCACTCTCTCTCTCCCTCGCTCTCAAATACATAAATAAAATCTTTTTAAAAAATAAAAAATGATGTATAATATCATTAGCCATCATCCAAATGCAAATTAAAACTATAATGAGATGTCATTACACACCTATCAGAAAATAAAAAATAGTGATGATATCAAATCCTGGTAAGCATGCTGGGAAACAGTATCACTAATACCATAACATCGCTGGTGGGCATGTAAAAGAGTAAACACTTTAGAAAACAGTTTGGCAGCTTCTTATAAAAACTAAACATGAAACTATCATATGACCCAGCAATAACACTCTTGCTAAATTTATCCAGAAAATGAAGGTTATGTTCACAAAAAAACCTGTACACAAATGTTCACAGCATCCTGCATTAGTTTGCTCAGGCCACCATTACAAAATATCACAGGCTAGATGGCTTAAAACAGAAATTTATTTTCTCGCAGTTCTGGAGGCTAGAAGTCAGAGATCAAAGTGTTGACAAGGTTGGTTTCCTCTGAGGCTTATCCCTGTGGCTTGCTGACAGCTAGCCTCTTGCTATTTCTTCACATGTTCAAGCCTCATCTTTCTATGTACACATGCATATGGTGTCTCTTCTTTCTCTTATAAGGACACCAGGCATATTGGATTAGAGCTGTATACTAACAGCCTCATTTTTACTTAATTACTTCATTAAAGACCTTATCACCAAATATAGTTATATTCTGAGGTACTGGGATTTGGGGCTTCAACACATGAAATTTGGGGGAACATAATACAGCTCAAAAAGCAGTTTATTTGTAATAACCAAAAAGTGGAAACAACCCAAAGTGTCCCTCAATGGATGAATGGTTAAACAAACTGTGGTACACTTTTACCCGAGAATACTACTCAGCAATAAAAAGGAACAGACTATTGATACACATATCAACCAAGATAAATTTCCAATGAACTATGTTGCTGTGTAATAATCAAAAGGTTACACACTATATGATTCAATTTATGTAGCGTTCTTGAAATAAAAAATTATAGATATAGAGAAGAAATACATGGTTACCAGGGGTCAGAGACAGGGAGCTGTATGGCTATAAAAGATCCACACATCTCCACAGAGAGATAAGTGTGACTATAAAAGGGCAATAGGAAGGATCCTTGTGGTGATGAAACTGCTGTTTATCTTGACAGAATCAATGTCAATAGCCTGTGAGATTGCAGTATAATTTCTCAAGATATTTTCACTGGGAGAAACAGGGTAAAGGGCACTTGGTATCTCCATGTATTCGTTCTTCCAACTACACCTGAATCTGTAATTAATCCAAAATAAAAACTACAAAAATTACCTAATTATTAAATAAACCATCATAAAAATAAATATAAAAACGAGTTATAGTTAGTTCTCTATAAAAAGGTGTTTGTTAAATGATTGAGTGATTTAGCATTATAGCCAGATCTCATAACCACTACCCATATTATTTTTCCAGATATGACCCTCTGCCTGGACATGTGTCACTCTGAATAAAATGTCAATGGCAGAAAGCTATATAAAAGTTGTAAGACTGTGAAGGAGAGAAAGGATAAGAAAATGAGTGAGAAGATATTACAAACATTTACAGGAAACTACCTTTGGGACTGGTGTGAAATCCCAAGGGCAAGAATAGAACAGCCCATTGAGCCATAAGTGCACAGGAATAGGGCCTATTAGAGAAGGTTCCTGGGAGCAAGGCACTAAAGAAGCTTTACTTGGCTGGAGTTTGGATGGCTGTAAAGAGAGCATGTTTGATCTTGAATAAGGAGTGGAGCAAAAATGGAGCTTGCTTCATCAGAGTCAACAGCAGCTGAGAGGGAAACAGCTGTAAACTTGGCCCAGGATAAAAGCAAAGGAGAAATTACCACGTAAGGGCCAAGATAGTTGTAGAAGTGAGTCAGCCAACTTAATTATGCTTAGTAGTGAGTTCCAGTAACACCAGAATTTACTGATGAGATCCATGCCCTGTAACTGACTAACTTGCATGTAGAATGTACTTTGAAACCACTATCAGCTGCAGTAAACAGCTATCATCATTTGACTGACTTCTTGATCATAGGCCTTCCTGAGGAGCAGTGGTCAAAGAGATGTACTGTTGGGAAAAGCAACATGAGAAGTTCAAATTTTAAAAAGTAGTCTCTTTGAAAACCCATTCCTTTCTCTCTGATCTTTCCTTGGTAGAAGCAGTTTATTAGTGTTGTCAGTATATTAAATTTTGGGGGGGGTGTCATCTATTTGTATAAATGCTTTATTTTACAAAGCATTTTTTAAATTTTTAAAATTATTCTTATTAACATATAATGTATCATTTCCCCAGGGGTGCTGGTCTATGATTCATCAGTCTCACACATTTCACAGCACTCACCATAGCACACACCCTCCCCAGTGTCCATAACCCAACCACCCTCTCCCTACTCCCCCACTTCCCAGCAACCCTCAGTTTGTTTTGTGAGAATAAGAGTCTCTTATGGTTTGTCTCCCTCCTGATCCCATCTTGTTTCATTTTTTTCCTTCCCTACATCCCAACCGCCCCCCACCCTGCCTCTCAAATCCCTCATATCAGAGTGATCATATGATAATTGTCTTTTTCTGCTTAGTTCTTTTTTTAAGGATTTTATTTATTTATTTGATAGAGAGAGAGATCACAAGTAGGCAGAGCAGCAGGCAGAGAGGGGGAAGCAGGCTCCCTGCTGAGCAGAGAGCCTGACATGGGGCTCAATCCCAGGACCCTGAGATCATGACCCATGCCAAAGGCAGAGGTTTAACCCACTGAGCCACCTAGACACCTTTGCTTGACTTATTTCGCTCAGCATAATACCCTCTAGTTCCAGCCACATCATTGCAAATGGCAAGATTTCATTTCTTTTGCTGGCTGCATAGTATTCCATTTTATATATATACCACTTCTTCTTTATCCATTCATCTATTGATGGACATCTAAGTTCTTTCCATAGTTTGGCTATTGTGGACATTGCTGCTATAAACATTCGGGTGCACGTGCCCCTTCAGATCACTACGTTTGTATCTTTAGGGTAAATACCCAGTAGTGCGATTGCTGGGTCATAGGGTAGCTCTATTTTTCAACTTTTTGAGAAATCGCCATCCTGTTTTTCAGAGCAGCTGCACCAGCTTGCATTCCCACCAACAGTGTAGGAGGGTTTCCCTTTCTCCGCATCCTCGCCAGCATCTGTCATTTCCTGACTTGTTAATTTTAGCCATTCTGACTGGTGTGAGGTGGTATCTCATTGTGGTTTTGATTTGTATTTCCCTGATGCCAAGTGATGTGGAGCACTTTTTCATGTGTTTGTTGGCCATCTGGATGTCTTCTTTGCAGATATGTCTGTTCATTTCCTCTGCCCATTTCTTGATTGGATTATTTGTTCTTTGGGTGTTGAGTTTGATAAGTTCCTTATAGATTTTGGATACTAGCCATTTATCTGATATGTCATTTGCAAATATCTTCTCCCATTCTGTCGTCTGTCTTTTGGTTTTGTTGACTGTTTCCTTTGCTGTGCAAAGGCTAACTGAACATAATAATAATATTTTAAAAATCTAGCTTATGCTCTTCAGTCCACTTTCAGAAGTGACTGTGAAATCCCTTCTGGCTTCATGTTCCATCTTGGGTTCTTGCTCTTAGCTGTTATCCGATGTCATCCAGTTTCTAATCTTTTTGACTTTCTTTTTTGTTTGTGCGCTTCCACTTGCCCCTAAGAAGATAGAACTGTACTTCCCATGCTTTAAGATTTTTATCTCTGGATATTCCTACTTCTGACCTCCCTTGGTGTCTTAGTCCATGTGGGCTGCTATAACAAAATACCTCAGACTGGGTGGCTCATAAACAACATAAGTTTTTTATAGTTCTGGAGACTGGAAGCCCAAGATCACAGCACTGGAATAGCTGAATGAGGGCTCTCTTCTGGGTCACAAACTTCTTGTTGTGTATTCATATGGTGGAAGGGATGAGCTGGCTCTCTCAGGCCTCTTTTATAAGAGCACTAATTCCATTTGTGAGGGCTCTGCCCTCATGACCTAATCACCTCCCAAAAGCCATGCCTCCTAATATCATTACATTGGGCATTAAGGTTTGAACATATGAATTTGGCAGGGGACACAAACATTCAGGTCATAGCACTAGGTAATCACTAACCCTCTACACTGAGTCCAATTCCAGACTTTGAATCTCCTTTAAGATCCTTGCTTACTTGGCCAGAACCCCAGCCAGGCTCACACAAGTTCCCCTGTAAGAGAGGGATGAGACAAATTCTATCTCAGGGGCTCACCTAATATTTTGGGTTTTGGAGAAGATTGATAACCTCACACTTGTACCTTCTGAGGCAAGAACAGACCAGAATCAATGCACAGTTAGAACAGAGACCACATTAACACATTAATAATTGCAGTGGTTATATCAATAATGACAATAATTATTGAGCTACTATATGCCAGACATTGTTCTAAGAAATTCATATGTTTAACTCATTTAGTATGCACAACAACCTGTGAGGTAAGCGCTATTATATTCATTTTACATGTGAAGAAACTGAGGCACAAAGGTATTGAATAATTTGTCCAAAGATGTGCATCTAGGAATTGCCACCTGGGAGACAAAGCAAGGTAATTTGGCTCCAAAGTCTTTATTCTTAATGACTATACCACATAAGGAAACAGTGAGAAGGTGATCTTCTGCAAGCCATTAAGAATGCACTCACCAGAATCTGACCATGCTGGCACCCTAATCCTGAAATTCCAGCCTCCAGGACTGTGATAAATAAATATCTGTTGTTTAAGCCACCCAGTATATGGTATGTGTTATGGCAACCTGTGCTAAGACAGGACTATATAAGCTTGCCTCATTTCTGCCCTCTTAAAACACTGGCTCTAGATAAAATGCTCCTAAGCAAAACAAAAAGGATATTTTCATGTCTTAACCTAGCTCTTAAATGGATATAGGAGAAGTTATTTAGAAATTAGTTTAATGGGACATAAAAGATTCACAGCAAAATAATTTCACTCTGGTATCAAATTTCAGGTTTGTTTTACAAGGTAACCAGATGCCAAGTTGGCTAAATCCAGAACAATATAGTCACCTGAAAGGGAAAACGGAAAGCCACAAAAAAAGAGAAAACCAGGTTAAATCTCTAAGGCAGAGTAAAAAGAAATAGTATAAGACATAAAAGTTAGCAGGAAAACATTCCCAGATCACACAAGGTAAGAAAGAAGGACCAAAGAACATTATGGCCCTCAGATAAATGAGGAGGAAAAGCTGAGAGCAGGTGACTGAACAACTCTTGTTTTCCTGATCTTTCTGAAAATGTCCAGCTGTGATCAGTTATCCAGAATAAAAGCCACTAGTGGAGGAAGGATGGTGTGTCAGACCATAGGAAGGAAGAGACCAGCTGAAAAGAGCATTAAAATGCAGAAAATTGGCAGATATGAAACCTTAGGGCTCTCTTTTAGAACTGTCCAAGCCTAGAATGCAGAGTATAGATCAAGCTTACAAAACGTTGTTTTACTTTACTTGTGGCTCATTAACCCACTGCAGTCTGAAAGGGGGAACTCCTCTTTCTGCCCTTAGCATCTGGAACTAAGTGGGACACATGGTAGACCCTTAGTAAATCCTTGCTGACATCAACACTTAGAAGAGTTTCAGATTCTGTGTAGCAACCAACATGCTTCTGTGTAGAGCAACTTATAACAAATTATAACAATCTCCCTATGAATTAACCTCTGAAAAAATATGGGGATATAGTAGGTGAAATGTCACTGGATATAATTAAGGAGTTTTATTTTCAATAATTGGCACACTTTCTAAGAAGATAAGGAGATTGGATCTAGGCCAAGGATAATAGCTTAAGCAATGAGTAAGAATGATAATTCACCAGTATCATTGATGAAGGACCATGATGAATATAAATCTTACATACAAAGGACAATTTAAATATTTTACTGTGGTCATAAAAATACTGTTTTGGGGCACCTGGGTGGCTCAGTCAGTTAAGCATCTGCCTTTGGCTCAGGTTATGATCCCGAGGTCCTTGGTTCGAGCCCAACATTGGGCTCCCTGCTCAGCAGGGAGTCTGTTTCTCCCTCTACCCCTCACCCCACTTGTGCTCTCTCTCATGCCCTCTCTTTCTCTATCAAATAAATAAAATCTTTTAAAAATACTGTTCTAACTGGTGTTTACATATTTGTCATGTGTCTCTACTTTGCTATATAATTTTATGTATTGAAAACTACATAGGAAATTCTATTTTTTTACTCAGTAAATCTTTTTTTTTTATCTCATTGTAGCACATACCCCAAGAATGTCCATCACGAGACTCCCCATCCCTCCCACCCCCCGCTTCCAGCAGCCCTCAGTTTGTTTCCTGAGGTTAAGAGTCTCTAATGGTTTGTCTCCATCTCTGGTTTCACCTTGTTTCATTTTCCCCCCCTTCTCCTATAATCCCGTTTTGTTTCTCAAATTCCTCATATCAGTGAGATCATATAGTAATTGTCTTTCTCTGATTGACTTACTTCACTTAGCAAATACCCTCTAGTTCCAGCCACATCATTGCAAATGACAAGATTTTGCTTTTTGATGACTGCATAGTATTCCATTGTTGATATATACCACTTCTTTATACATTCATCTGTTGATGGACATCTAGGTTCTTTCCATAGTTTGACTATTGTAGACATTGCTGCTATCAACACTGGGGTGCACATGCCCCTTCAGATTACTACATTTGTATCTTTAGGGTAAATACCCAGTGGTGCAATTGCTGGGTTGTAGGAATCACAATATTTTTAACTTTTTGAGGAACCTCCATACTGTTTTCCAGAGTGGATGAACCAGCTTGCATTCCCACCAACACTGTAAGAGGGTTCCCCTTTCTCCACATACCCACCAACAGTGCAGGAGGGTTCCCCTTTCTCCACATTCTCGTCAACACATGTCATTTCCTAACTCATTAATTTGAGCCATTCTGAGTGGTGTGAGGTAGTATCTCACTGTGGTTTTGATTTGTATTTCCCTGATGCCGACTAATGTTGAGCACTTTTTCATGTGTCTGTTGGTCATTATAATCACAAAATCCCTCCATTCTAGGTGGTAGTTTTTTTCTTTACATTTGTTCCTTGGTCATATCTGAAGCTTTGAGGAGCTATACAAAGCCATGGGACATTGGTTTGAGCATCTGCACTTGGCCAATATGAGTAGAAGTGGCCAATCACTAATTGAATATCAGTTACCAAATATCAATTATACTTTTTCTCTACCAAGTGCTATTCTAGGCTGTGGAGATGCAGTGGTGAATGACACAGACAGGGTCTCTACCTTCAGTGGGCTTATGTTTTAGTGAAGGAAGAGAAGTAATAAACAAGGAAACATAAAGATAGTTCCTACTGATGAATATAGTGAAGAACATGATAGAGTGAAAAGTGATAGAAAGAAATTGTCAAGGTGGTCAAGAAAGACCTTGATGTGGAGGTGATACTGGAGATGGGTTCTCAATGGTTAAAAGGAGGCAGCTATGTTCTGGTGGAAGAGTATTCCAAGGAGAGGTATATACAATGATTTGAAAAGATTCTCAGGGAACATACTAGCAGAACTTTTTCTATCTACTTTTTGCCTTGTTCTACTCTAAGCACACTATATTTTTCACTTCTATTGTGTACCTTTGAACATGCTATTCCTCTGCCTACAACACTCTTCTCCCATTCCCTTTGCTTATCCTCTCTTTGTTTTTCAGGTTTATGTTAGAGAAGACTTCCTCAGGCAGGCCTTTCCCAATACCCCTTGAATGAGAATAGGAGCCCATGCCCGACTTCCCATAGCATCCCATAATTTCTTTTATAACTCTCATCCTACATATGATTCACTTAACATCTGCATTCTTTGCTTTGCTGTAAGTCCCATGAAAATCAAGGCCATGTATTATCTACTGCTGTCATTTACTGTTGGTGTTATTATTATTATTATTATCATCATCATTGTCACCTGCCCTTTGATGATTTAAGAACTTACCTGCTGGAATCAGGAATTTGAGCCTAAAAACACTTTGTAGTCCTGTGATTCATTTAATATGCAGATAAAATATTTTTTCACAGATGTTTTAATGTTTAAATATATATATTTTCCACTTAGTAAATTCCATTCATTCCATCTATGTTCACTATTTTCATTATTCTACAAATTAAATTCACTGAAGTAACTTTTCCAAGATTTTGAAAACATCTGACATAATCAGGGATGCTCAGACTTAGAGTGCATCAGAATCACCTGTGTTACTGGCTAAAAACCCCTCACACTCATTTGTCACTATTCTTTGAATAGAGTCTGAGGTCTCTAGATTAAGGAGAGGTAGTTTTGAGTTCTGATAACTTTTTAGCCATTAATACAGCAAACAAATCTTGTCACATAGATGTGAATATTTCTTATGTGAATCTGAAAAAGAACACACAATAGAAGGACTAAAAATTCCTTCAAAGCCACTTTGAAGGAAGCCTTCTGGCACAAAGTAAAATTTTAATATAGCAAAATTGGCTTGAAGTTCTGCAGAAAGTACTGGGAGCAGTTCAACACTGAGCATGTTCTCTAATTTTAAAAGTCAACAATTGGAAGGTGAAAAATAATGAACTCTATTACAGTACTCATAGTTTAATGAGGGATTTGGGGTTTGTTTACACAATTGGTATTGTTTTTCAAGACCGGCCTCCTCTCAGAAATCGCTTTAAAGCAGTAGCACAGAGTGGATGGGAAAGTAAAAGGCAAATTTAGATCTACATGAAAATTCTACATTCAGCATGGACTTTTTCCACATCATTTTTAGTGTCTAACCCTAGAGCCTGAGTAGTCATGGGATTTGTGCTCATAGCTCACAAGGGCTGCTTTACTGTGCTTGAATGGAGATGCTGACTTACTTAACCTGATGCATCAGACCCTGAAAGCTAAGGTTGCACTAAACAGTCTAAAGGAAACCACACAGATCTGCAGAATTATATGAAACCCCTCCTTCTTATTAAGGAATAATTTTCATCCCACCACACCCTCTGCTCCCAGTGAAAATGTTGTGTTTGTGTGTGTGAGGGGGGTGGTATACCAAATGCTCCTATCGAAGATAAGATGGCTGGGTATTTTAAGAAATGCCCACTTGGGGATGGAACTAGAGGGTATTATGCTTAGCAAAATAAATCAATCAGAGAAAGACAACTATCATATGATCTCCCTGATATGAGGAAGTGGAGATGCAACATGGGGGATTTGGGGGGTAGGAAAAGAATAAATGAAACAAGATGGGATCGGGAGGGAGACAAACCATAAGTGACTCTTAATCTCACAAAACAAACTGAGGGTTGCTGGGGGGTGGGGTTATGGACATTGGGGAGGGTATGTGCTATGGTGAGTGATATGAAGTGTGTAAACCTGGCGATTCACAGACCTGTACCCCTGGGGATAAAAATGCATTATATGTTTATTTAAAAAATTAAAAAATTTAAAAAAACCAAAAAAACCTTTTCCTTAAGATTTATCCTGAGAATAACAACAATAAAAATAACATTTATTGAAAAAAAAAGAAATGCCCACTTGGTACTTACCACCAACTAAAGAGAGGAATAGCTTTGGAAAGCACATGTACAACGTGTCCAGCATTTAGCTATGTGAAACATGCATGCTTTGAGATTGAAGGGAAAAACTTTTTTCCTAGTATCATTGTCTAAATGAGTCACTTCTACAATACATTCTACAGCAAGAAAGACTAAAGGGCTTTCCTTTTCAATGAAAACACACAGCACACACCAAGTCCTCAGCAAAATTGTAAAATGAATTGGGTTGTCTTTGGCTGTCACCTAACCTTTCCCTATTCACAACTCTCTTCCCATTTGGCACCCTCCAGGACCCACTGCTTGCCTCCCCCTTTTCTCTCATACTGCCTCCTAAGGTGAGTCCCTTTTAGGAAGCACCATAGGTACCAAATTGTCCCTTCCCTGACTCCCAAATCATTTGTTATCCATCTTCTTTTCCACTTTACAGAACACTTCTCTCTCTCTCTCTCTCTCCTGTTACCATGTTGTGAGCAGTCTTATAGAAAGGCCCACATAGTAAAGCACTGAAGACTCCTTTTAAAAACCATAGGAGTGCGCTTATAAATATATCCTTTAGCCTCAAACTTTCAGGTGTCTGCAGTCCTGGATGACAGCTTGACTAAAACCTTTACAAGGTATCCAGAGCCAGAATAACCCAGCTAAGCCACTCTTGAACTCTTACCCTTAGATATTGTGAGATAATAAGTGGTTAATGTTTTAAGCTGCTAAATTTGGGGGAAATTTGTTGTACAGCAATAGATAATTATACAGCTTCCAAAATATCACCTACCTTAAAATATCTCCCTGTAGTACCTAAAATTCTCAAAGTAGGTATTTAAACCTCAAATAAATTGTCCACTCACAAACGTTTTGAAATGTTTGTTTGGAGGGAGAATTGAATATGGTACATTAAATCATTATTGTCCTGTAATACCACATATAAAATAAATTATCCAAAATATTTGTCATCTATATAGCCTTATGAATACGACATGGGGAAATTTTTTTGTTTTTACCTTGTTTTTCCTTATTTTAAGTATTTTTTTAAGTTCCTGATTACAAAAGTAATGTTTATTCATTGTAGAAAATTTGGAAAATATAATACCAATCCAGAAGTGGCCATTGTTTGTTTTCTAAGTTTTTATTTAAATTCCAGTTAATTACTGTACTGTGTAACATTAGTTTCAGGTGTAGAATTTAGTGATTCAACACTTAACATACAACACCCAGTGCTCATCATGACAAGTGCACTCCTTAATATCCATCAACTATTTCACTCACCTACCATCTAGTAACCATCAGTTTGTTCTCTAGAGTTAAGAGTCTGTCTCTTGGTTTGCCTCTCTTTCCTCCTATTTTTGTTTGTTTTGTTTCTTAAATTCCACATATGAGTGAAACCATATAGTATTTGTCTTTCTCTAACTGACTTATTTCACTTAGCATAATACCCTTTAGCTCCTTTCTACATCATTGCAAATAGCAAAAATCATTCTTTTCATGGCTGAGTAATATTCCATTCTATATAATTACCATATATTCTCTATCGATTTATCAGTCAATGGACAGTTGGGCTCTTCCCATAATTCGGCTATTGTTGATAATGCTGCTATAAACATCAGAGTGTCTGTACCCCTTCAAATTAATATTTTGGTATCCTTTGTGCAAATACCTCATAGTGCAATTGCTGGATTTACGGTAGTTCTATTTTTAACTTTTTGAGGAGCCTCCAAATTGTTTTCCAGAGTGGCTGCACCAGTTTGTATTCCCACCAACATTGTAAGAAGGTTCCCCTTTCTCTGAATCATTGCCAACCCCTGTTGTTTTCTGTGTAGTTTTCACCATTGTGACTGGTGTGAGGTATATCTGATTATAGTTTGAGGTAAGGGAAACAAAAGCAAAAATAAACTATTGGGACCTCATCAAAATAAAAAATGTCTTCTGGGGCGCCTGGGTGGCTCAGTGGGTTAAGCCGCTGCCTTCGGCTCAGGTCATGATCCCAGGTCCTGGGTTCAAGCCCCACATCGGGCTTTCCGCTCAGCGGGGAGCCTGCTTCTTCCTCTCTCTCTGCTTGCCTCTCTGCCTACTTGTGATTTCTCTCTGTCAAATAAATAAATAAAATCTTTAAAAAAAAATAAAAAATAAAAAATAAAAAATGTCTTCACAGCAAAGGAAACAATGGACAAGACTAAAAGGCAATCTACTGAATGGGAGAAAATATTTGCAAATGACATTTCCGATAAAGGGCTAGTATCTAAAATACATAAAGAAACTAAAGGGGTGCCTGAGTGGTGCAGGTGATTAAGCATCTGACTCTTGATTTCAGCTTGGGTCATGATCTCAGGGTTGTGGTATTGTGCTTTACACCAGGCTCCACACTTGCCATGAAATCTGCTTGGAACTCTTTCTTCTCTCTGCCCTCCCTCTCTTCTCTCTCTCTCTCACTCTCTCTTTCTCTCTAAAATAAAAAAGAACTTATAAAACTCAACATCTACAAAACAAATAGCCCAGTGAAGAAATGGGTAGAAGACATGAATAGACATTTTTTCAAAGAAAACACTAAGATGGCCAAAGACACATGAAGAAGATGCTCAACATCTCTCATTATCAGTGAAATACAAATCAGAGGTGGCCATTATTAATGAGGATTAATAAAAGCCAAGAAACAGATCAGATCAAATGAGAGGGGGAAAACTAAAAATCAGTTTTCCTGAGTTAATAACTTTTTGTCTAAGACAGCAACAACTTATTAGACATTCCTTTTTTCTAACAAATATTTTTAATGTTCACTTTAATATCCCAAAATGAAATTCATATGTAATATAAATCTCCTATAAAAATAATTTGAAAAAAATTGTGATGCCTTAACTGTAATGTAAGGGAGAAAGAAAGGGAAAGTAATTAATAATAAAATAATATATATATTAATATGTAAATGCTTTGATATAAACACACTAAGAGACATATGAAGGGGCAACATGTCTACTGTGAATGTGACTGCTATATATTCAGATTGATTTGAGAATGTTATATTGGTGTTTCAAACACTATAAGCACTATGCAAACCAGAAGATAATGGAGTGATATCTTTGAAATACTGAAAGAAAGATGTCAGCTCCAATGTCTATACCCAGAGAAAATATCTTTCAGAAATTAAGAAGAAATAAAGAAATCTTCAGACAAGAGCTGAGATAATTCACTGCCAGTAAACCTGTAGCACAAAAATATTAAAGGAATTTCTTCAGGCAAAAGGACTAAAATACCAGACAGATACTTGGATGAATGAAAAAAAGTGATGAATACCAGAAATGTTTTTTAAAAATGAAGATAAATACCATGAGAAGCATTGCCATCATAATAGAATTTTCCAAAATGTTAAATGCAACTTGCTAAGGCTGTGTGGCTTGACTTGAGCAAATTATTTAACTTCTCTGTGCTTCAGTTTCTTCATCTGTAAAATGGACATAATAATAGTATGTGCTTCTTAGGGTACTGTGAGGATTAAATAAGTTAAAATATATAACATGCTTACAACAGTGCTTGCACATAGTAAGCTGGATACATTTTAGCTATTATTATTAATAAAGTTCTAACAAAGTAAAATCTTTGTTCAATAAACCATTTCATTCTTAGAAAATTTAGCATATATTAATAATTATGCAAAATATGCTCTGCATTTATAAGCAAAACAGATTTAGCTTCTAAGATTGTGTAATTTTAAATAAGTCTTGAACACCTCAACATTCAAAAGTCTTGTGGGACATAAACAGGACAATTTTTCATTGTGTGAGAATGTCCTTATTGCAGAAAATCTAACATCTCTGACCCTTCCTCTTACTCAGTAGCACTCTCCTACATGTGACAACTAAAAACATCCTGACAAAATTTCAAAACAACCCCTTCTGGCAATATAATCCTATCAAGAATCCTAATCCAGGAGCAGGTATAGGTACAATGCACCAGTATCTAAAAGCAATGGGACAGGGCACCTCAGTGGCTCAGTCAGTTAAGCATCTGCCTTGGGCTTAGGTCATGATCCCAGGGTCCTGGAATGGAGTCCTGCATCAGGCTTCCTACACAGTGGGGAGTCTGCTTCTTCCTTTGTCCCTCCTCCTGCCCCTCCCCATACCCCTCCCCTTGCTCCTGTGCTTGTGCTCTCTTTCTCTTTCTCACAAAAATAAACTTAAAATCTTTAAAAAAAAATAAAAGCAATGGGATAAACAGCTAGTTTCCTGGAAGGAGGACTTTGCTACATTCTTATCTCAACCTGGGCTCAGATACTTATTGCCATGTGATTTTGGGCTAATCTCTTAACCTCTGTGTCAGTTTCTCATTTGTAAAATACAGTTGTAATAGCTGCTACCTTACAGTGTTGTAAAGATTAAATGAGATAATGTATGTATAACACTTGGCAAATTATCTGGTTCAAAATAAATAGTAGTAGTAGTTGTTGTTGTTAATATCCCAGCATGCGATGAGAGGAAGAGTAATCCCTTTATCCTCTCAGGGACTAGTGACAGAGACTACTGATGCCCACCAAATACTCTATTTACTCTGCTACATATCCCAGTTTCCTTTGCAGTTAGGGTAGACTTTGTGGATGAGCAGAAGTAATGTGTAATTTAGAGGATGAAGTAGGTAAGAACCGGTATATTGTCTCCTTGTCTTTCTTCTCCATATCAGCCTTGCATGAGAAATAAGTCTCTGATCAATGCATCTATATTTAACAGATGAGGAAATTGAGGTACAAAGAATGTAAGATCAAATCGGCTTCAGTGCAGTGACATTCAGTCTCATGTATACTATCTAATAGGCCCTTCATGTAAACAAGGATCATTTTTCCAAATTCACCATTGTATCTAACTTCCCTCACAAAACTACCTAATAAGTAAAGAAAAATAGAACCCTATTGAGAGGAAGGTGCTTGGTGGTTGGTTAGGTACGCTCACTAGCTAAGCAACTCTCCCACACTCCAGCCTCATTTGCGAAATTCAGTTTCATGTCTTGGCAAAATGACAAACTGATACACTATGGACATGAGGTGTTATTCTTAAAGAGACAATGCAACAAATGATAGAATTCACGTACATTAAGGATCTCCTATTCAAAAGTCACAGAATTTTAGAAATAGAAATAGATATTAAAGGTCATGTCATCCAATGCTACACTTTACACACGAGGAAACTGAGGGTAAGTAATGGGAAAAGGATGACCCCACGATAATCAAGCTAGATAATTATAGTCCTAGAAGAATAAGCAACCCCTAGATCAGTAATCATTCCATTAACACCCTACTACCTCTGACAGATGACAATTTAAGTACACGTGGCCTTGTTTCCACTTTTTTTTTTTTTTGGTATGGGGCCATGAAGTTATATAAGAGATTGAAACAGCACATCAGAATGAGCTGAGAGAAAGGCCTAGATTTTATTAAAATATGAGAAAAGCTAGTTAAGAATATGTAAATGTATCCAGGAAAAGAACATTAACACACAAAATCCCTATCCAACATTACCTAGAATCATTCATCACCACAAAACATCTGTGCTGTCCATGAAGAAAATGCATTTGGGATGCCTGGGTGGCTCAGTTGGTTGGACGACTGCCTTCGGCTCAGGTCATGATCCTGGAGTCCCGGGATCGAGTCCCGCATCGGGCTCCCAGCTCCACGGGGAGTCTGCTTCTCTCTCTGACCTTCTCCTAGCTCATGCTCTCTCTCACTGTCTCTCTCTCAAATAAATAAATAAAATCTTTAAAAAAAAAAAAAGAAAATGCATTTGGAGTTCTTTTTCCCCAGGATGGGATTGCATAGAAGCATCTACCCTTGTTCCCAGTAACTTCTCAAGTGACTGGGTGTCAGTAAGGATACAGCATATGGCTAGGGGCAGGAGTGTGACCCATCACTGTATTGTGGGGCACTATCTACTTTGTATAAGGAATGGTCCCAACTTGTATCTTGGATTCCTAAGCCTTAGATCTAGCCAAGAGATCAACCCAGCCCAACCCTTTGGTCTGCAGAAGCAGCAAGAATCAGAGACTTTTATTCATTCCTGAAGAGCTTACATCTCTAGCCAAATAGCTCTTCAGCCACTTCAGCCTCTCCATGTTTTGTTCTCAGAACCATGCAAGAGGAGAAAACAACATCAGGATATAATTTGCCTTGATCTAAAACTCCATTTCTGTGTAAAAGCTCCTAGCTTTCTCTCTCCATTCCTACTGCTCGACTTTAAACTAGTAAATCACAGAACAAGCAACTGAAGGCCACATAGGCCCAGTTGCCCTGTGTAGACATTGGGAGCAACATTTGTCATGTGTAACACACCAGGAGCTTGAATTACAGCATGCAGTGCTGAGGAGGATCCATTTATAAAATTAAAAAAAAATTATATTCTGTTAAGTCTGATATCATCTATACCTAGAAATTGAATCTATTATTTCCTTGGTGTGATGGGGATGGAGAGCAGACAGGGTCTATTGAATACACCTGCCAGAATACTTCCATTATGCAGAACGCTGACAAGACAAAACGTGGTGCATAACCAAGTGGGTTTTCTCAGGTTTTCCAGTTGTTAGTGGCTTAGGGAAATCATTAGTGAATTCCCTCAAGACCCCAGAATGCATATCATCTGGACCTGCTGATTGGTATATATTTCAATTTATTCAATATATTCAGTATATTTCAAATTTTTTCACTTACTTTTTTATCAATCGCTCTTGCTAAGATTTTTATTACTGCTCAAAGGTCTCTAGGGGTGCCTGGGTGGCTCAGTTAGTTAAGCCTTTGGCTCAGGTCAAAATCCTGGAGTCCCGGGATCAAGTACTGCACTGGGTTCCCAGCTCCATAGGAAGTCTGCTTCTCCCTCTGACCTTCCCCCACCCCCATGCTCTCTCTCACTCTATCTTTCTCTCAAATAAATAAATAAAATCTTTTTTAGGGGCTGCCTGGGTGGCTCAGTGGGTTAAGCCTCTGCCTTCAGCTCAGGTCCTGATCTCAGGGTTCTGGGATCAAGTCCCACATCAGGGTCTCTGCTAGGCAGGGAGCCTGCCTCCTCCTCCTCTCTCTCTCTCTCTCTCTCTCTACTTGTGATCTCTCTCTCTGTCAAATAAATAAAAATCTTTTAAAAAAATCTTTTTAAAAAAAAGTCTCTACTCTTTCTCTGTTATTTTCTTTTTGTTTTGTTTTTCTTTTTCTTTGAGTTTTTTAAATTTTAATTTCAGTGTAGCTGACATATAATTAATATTAGTACAGATATACAATATAGTGATTTATTCAGTGCTCATCATAAGTGCATTCCTTAATCCCCATCATTTATTTAACCCATGCCCCCACACACACCTCTCCTCTGGTAAACATCAGTTTGCTCTCTACAGTTAAGAGTCTGTTTCTTGGTTTGTCTCTTCCTCTGTCTTTTCCATTTCTTGTTTTGTTTGTTAAATTCCACATATGAGTGAGATCATATGGTATTTGTCTTAATCTCACTTATTTTTCTTAGCCTTATACTCTCTAGCTTAATCCATGTCATTACAAATGGCAAGATTTCTTTTTACAGCTGAGTAATATTCCATTGTTCACATATACTACATCTTCTTTATCCATTCAGCAATTGATGGATACTTGGGCTGTTTCCACAGTTTGGCTATTGTAGATAATGCTACTATAAACATAGGGGTGTAGTTATCCTTGAATAGGTAGTGTAGGTATCCTTGAATAGGGCTGTAGGTATCTTTTGAATTAGTATTGTGTATTCTTGGGTAAATACCTAGTAGGGCAGATGGAGGGGCAAGGTGGGCAAGAAATAGGAGACACTGTTTCAACTGGTCCCCTAAAGTGAGCTAATTATCTACCAGAACACTCTGAATACCCATGAAATCAGCCTGAGATGTAGGATTATACACTTCTGGATCTCTGTGGGGGAAGAAGACACCAGTGGAGAGGTAAACCGGAGTGGAAATGTTCAGACTGATATTGGAGGATAAACAGAAGGGGGAGGGAGCCACCAGAAGTGACCCATTGGAAAATAATACCCCAATACGAAAGTGCCCTGTGATTAGGGACCAGCATTAACTTGGAGTGTGGTTAAAAGCACTCAATGAGAGCAAAAGATCTTAAGGGGCAACTGGAGGAATTGGGTGGTCATGAGCACTGGCCTAAGCCCATGGTCCCAGGATGGCCACGGCCGGTGACCACCCCTGCCAGAAAGTGTGGTGGAGCCCCTGGGGGTTGCGTGGCTTACACCACAGCTGGCCTGGGCGCACTTCCACCCCTGCATGAGGGAGTCTGGTGACTGCACAAGCCTGCACTCTCTAAAACTTTTGTGCACTGCACAACTAGGGTCTTACCCATTCCTCAACTGAACCTGAGAAAACTCCATGCGGGCACTAGCTGGCCGTCTCTAGGACTGGCTAAGGGTCTGGACTCTCCGAGCTGGGACCTAAAGAACTCAGTGAAATCTCTGGTCCTGATTCCCCAGTGGCAACCTGAGGTCTGGACCCCAGAGAGCAGTCCCAACAAAGAGAGCCACCTGAAACAGGCTCCCTGGACCAATATCACTAGCGATTGCAGTGGCAAGGGGGGGGGGAGACAAGCAGGCGCTTTGGGTGACCTCTGAGACAGTGCCCTGCCTATGGGAGGTTGCATGGCTCAGCGGAGTTTGCAGAGGGGGAGTCTGTGTGTTCTGGACCACCCAGAGAGGAGCGGACTGAGGCTTCTCTCTGAGACAGAGGTCTGAGTGCAGTTTGTTTTCCACTAAACCTCCAAAAAGCCACAAAAAGCAACCAAAGAACAAAAACCCCCAGAGAAAAAAAGCCTGAAAAACCGGTTTCCACAAAGCCCAGCCCCTTGATAGGGAGCAGGACTCTCAACCCAAGCAAGACTGACTGAAAAACAATGGGGCAGTCCCCTCCCTCAGAAAGTCAGCCAAACGAAAGAGAGGACAACCACCACAGGGTCCCCATAAAACTGTAAATCCCCAATATCAGGGGAAAAAAATACATTAAGCTCCTAGTATTGCCCTAAAACCTGTATATTTCATAGATACGACTTTTATTTTTAATTCGTTCTCACTATTCTCATTCTGTTTAATTTTTTTTACCATTACAACTAGAGGTTTAATACAACATATTCCATAATAACCTATTAACTTGAAATTTTTCATACATATACCTGTGTTTTTCCTACTCTTTTCTATTTTTTTTAGTATATATATAGATAAAAGCTTAAGGTAATCCTCTTTCCCTAATCAATACTACCCCTATATATAAACAAGATTCAATTTCCCTTGATCTCTGAAAAGTTGAGTCCTTTAACAAAGATATCAAGATACCCCCAGGAAGAATCAAAATAACCTTCCTCGCCCACATTGAGGATTTATAACCACCGTCCCATCTTTTTCTTCTGTCAGCAATTCTGTGTATTTGTTTTTGTTCTGGTATTATATAAGTACTATCCTTAGGGTTCATTTCTGGCTGGATTCTTTTTTTTTTTTTTTTTGTTTACTTTTATTGATCTGTTTGTCCGTTTTTGTTTATTTACCTTATACATCTTACCTTTGGGGCCCATTTGGGCTGGGTCTTCTCTTTTATCTCTCTCTCTCTCTCTCTGTTTTTTTTTTTTTTTTTTTTGGTGGTGGTGACATCCAATTGCTCGGAAGCATTCCCGGGTGCACCTTGCCTGGATTGCAGTTGATATATTCAGCTACACATCCCCTCAACCACCTCTCACCAAAATGACTAGGAGGAAGAACACTCAACAGAGGAAAAATTCAGAAACTGTGCCCTCTCTATCAGAACTATTGGATATAGATATAAATAATATGTCAGAAAGGGAATTCAGGGTAACAGTTATCCAGGCAATGGCTAGGTTGGAGAAAACCATTAGTGACAATATAGAATCTCTAAGGGCAGAAGTGAGAGAAGCCCAGGAAGAGGTTAAAAATGCTATCAATGAGATCCCCTCCAATCTAAATACTCTAAGCTAGGGTAACTGAGGCAGAAGATAGAATTAGTGACCTAGAGGACAAACTGATAGAGAAAAGAGATCAGGAGGAGGCAGAAAAGAAACAGCTTAGAAGCCAGGAAAATAGAATTAGGGAAATAAATGATGCCATGAAACATTCCAACATCAGAATTACTGTGATCCCTGAGGGGGAGTAGAAAGAAAGAAGACTAAAAGATATAGTTCAACAAATTCTCCATGAAAATTTTCCCAATCTGGGGAATGGAACCAGTGTTGGTATCCTACAGGTAGAAGTAACACCCCCCAAGATCATAGACTCTAGACAGACCTCAAGGCACTTCATTGTGAGACTGATGAATCATAATTTTAGACAAGAGCTTTTTAGAGCAGCTAAGGCAAAGAGATTCCTTACATACAGAGGAAGGTCCATCAGAATAACATCAGACCTGTCCACAGAAACCTGGCAAGCCAGAAAGGGCTGGAAAGACATATTCAGGACACTAAATGAGAAGAACATACAGCCAAGAATATTTTATCCAGCAAGGTTGACATTCAAAATGGATGGAGAGATAAAGAGCTTCCAAAACTGGCAGGGTTTAAAAGAGTATGTGACCACCAAGCCGGCACTACAAGAAATATTAAGGGGGGTTTTATAAAAGAAAAAAGAACCCAAGAGTGACATACAACACAAATTTACAGAGACAGCCTATAGAAACAAGGACTTCACAGGCAATATGATGTCAATAAAAACGTATCTTTCAATAATCATTCTCAACGTGAACGGCCTAAACGCTCCCCATAAAAGGGCATAGGGTTGCAGATTGGATAAAATGACCCATCCATATGCTGTCTACAAGATACCCATTTGGAACCTAAGGATACATCCAGAGTGAAAGTGAAAGGATGAAGAAGCATCTTTCATGCCAATGGGCCTCAAAAGAAGGCTTGGGTAGTTATTCTCGTATCAGAAAAATTAGACTTTAAAATAAGGACTGTAGTCAGAGATAAAGAAGGACACTACATCATTCTTAAAGGGTCTATTCACCAAGAAGATCTAACGATTGTAAATATTTATGCTACCAATACTGGAGCAGCCAACTACATAAGACAACTGTTAATCAAGATAAAGACTCATATTGAAAAGAGTACATTAATATTAGGGGATCTTAACACGCCACTCTCAGTAATAGACAGATCATCCAAGCAGAAAATCAATAAAGAAATGAGAGCTTTGAATGATACATTGGACTAGATGGACCTCATAGATATATACAGAATATTCCACCCCTAAACAACAGAATACTCATTCTTTTCAAGCGCACATAGAACCTTCTCCAGAATAGACCACATACTGGGTCACAAATCAGGGCTCAACTGACTCAACTGATACCAAAAGACTGAGATTATTCTCTGCATATTGTCAGACCACAATGCTTTGAATCTAGAACTCAACCACAAGAAAAAGTTTGGGAGGAATTCAAACACCTGGAAGCTAAAGACGACCTTGCTTAAGAATGCTTGGATCAACCAGGAAACCAAAGAAGAACTTAAACAATTCATAGAAACCAAAGAGAATGAAGACACATTGGTCCAAAACCTATGGGATAGGGCAAAGGTGGTCCTAAGGGGAAAATACATAACCATCCAAGCTTCCCTCAAAAAAATTGAAAAATCCAGAATACCCCAGCTGTCTTTACACCTAAAGAACTGGAGAATCAACAACAAATTAAGCCAACCCCCCACACAGGAAGGGAAATAATCAAGATTAGAGCAGAGACCAATGAGACAGAAACTAGAGATACAGTAGAATGCATCAACAAAACAGGAAGCTGGATTTTTTAAAGAATCAATAAGATCAATAAACCTTTGGCCAAACTAATCCAAAAGAAAAGAGAGAGGACCCAAATTAATAAAATTATGAATGAAAAGGGAGAGATCACGACTAAGACCGAGGAAATAGAAACAATCATCAGAAATTATTATCAAGAGTTATAGGCCAATAATTTAAGCAACCTAGACGAAATGGATGCATTCCTGGAAACCTATAAACTTCCAAAACTGAATCAGGAAGACATTGACAACCTGAATAGACCAATATCTAGTAATGAGATTGAAGCAGTGATCACAAACCTCTCAAAAAACAAGAGCCCAGGACCTACCAGATTCCCTGGGGAATTCTACCAAACATTCAAAGAAGAAATAATACCTATTCCCCTGAAGCTGTTTCAAAAACTAGAAACAGAAGGAAAACTTCCAGACTCTTTTTATGAAGAAAGCATTACCCTGATCCCCAAACCAGGCAAAGACTCCACCAAAAAGGAAAATTTCAGACCAATATCCCTGGGGAATATGAATGCCAAGAGTGTCAACAAGATCCTAGCTGATAGGATCCAACAGCACATTAAAAAGATTATCCACCATGACCAGATGGGATTTATCCATGGGGTGCAAGGGTGGTTCAACATTCAAAAATCAATGTGATAGAACAAATCAATAAGAGAAGAGACAAGAACCACATGGTCCTCTCAATTGATGCAGAAGGAGCATTTGACAAGATACAGCATCCATTCCTGATTAAAACCCTTCGAAGTATAGGGATAGAGGGAACATTCCTCAACTTCATAAACTCTATCTATGAAAAACCCACAGCGAATATCATCCTCAATGGCGAAAAGATGACAGCATTCCCTTTGAGATCAGGAACAAGACAAGGATGTCCATTCTTGCCACTCTTGTTCAACATAGTATGAGAAGTCCTAGCAACAGCAATCAGACATCAAAAAGAAATAAAATGTATTCAAATTGGCAATGAAGAAGTCAAACTCTCTCTCTTTGCAGATGACATGATACTTTATATGGAAAACCCAAAAGATCCACCCCCAAATGACTAGAACTCATACAGCAATTCAGTAATGTGGCAGGATACAAAATCAATGTACAGAAATCAGTTGCTTTCTTATACACTTACAATGAAAATATAGAAAGGGAAACTAGAGAATTGATTCCCTTTATAGCCCCAAGGACCATAAGATAAATAGGAATAAACCTAACCAAAGAGGTAAAGGATCTGTGCTCAAAGAACTACAGAACACTCATGAAAGAAATTGAAGAAGGCACAAAAAGATGGAAGACCATTCCATGCTCATGGATCGAAAGAATAAACATTGTTAAAATGTCTATACTGCTTAGAGCAATGTACACTTTCAATGCCATCCCAATCAAAATTCCACTGACATTTTTCAAAGAGCTGGAGCAAACAATCCTAAAATTTGTATGGAATTAGAAGAGACCCTGAATTGCTAAGGAAATGTTGAAAAAGAAAAACAAAACTGGGGGCTTCATGTTGCCTGGTTTCAAGCTTTAGCACAAAGCTGTGATCACTAAGACATCATGGTACTGGCATAAAAACAGACACATAATCCAGTGAAACAGAGTAGAAAGTCCAGATATGGACCCTTAACTTTACGGTCAAATAATCTTTGACAAAGTAGGAAAAACGTACAGTGGAAAAAAGTCTCTTCAACAAATGGTGCTGGGAAAACTGGACAGTTATGTGTAGAAGAATGAAACTCGACCATTCTCTTACACCATACACAAAGATAAACTCGAAATGGATAAAAGACCTAAATGTGAGGCAGGAATCTATCAAAATCCTAGAGGAGAACATAGGCAGTAACCTCTTCGATATCAGCCACAGAAACTTCTTTCAAGATATGTCTCCAAAGGCAAAGGAAACAAAAGCGAAAATGAATTTTTGGGACTTCATCAAGATCAAAAGCTTCTGCACAGCAAAGCATCAACAAAACAAAGAGCCAACCCACGGAATGGGAGAAGATATTCACACACTACAGACAAAGGTCTGATATCCAATATCTATAAATAACTCCTCAAACTCAACACACACAAAACAGATAATCACATCAAAAAAATGGGCAGAAGATATGAACATACACTACTCCAAAGAAGACATACAAATGGCTAACAGACATGAAAAACTGTTCATCCTCATTAGCCATCAGGGAGATTCAAATCAAAACCACATTGAGAGGGGCGCCTGGGTGGCTCAGTGGGTTAAAGCCTCTGCCTTTGGTTCAGGTCATGATCCCAGTGTCCTGGGACAGAGCTCCACATTGGGCTCTCTGCTGAGCGGGTAATCTCCTTCCCCCCCCTCTCTGTCTGCCTCTCTGCCTACTTGTGATCTCTGTCAAATAAATAAATAAAATCTTTAAAAAAACCACACATATTGAGACACCACCTTACATCAGTTAGAATGGCCAAAATCAAAAAGACATAAACAAGTGTTGGAGAGGATGTGGAGAAAGGGGAACCCTCTTACACTCTTGTTGGGAATGCAGGTTGGTGCAGCCACTTTGGAAAACAGTGTGAAGATTCCTTAAGAAATTAAATATAGAGCTACCCTATGACCCTGCAATTGCACTACTGGGTATTTACCCCAAAGATACAGATGTAGTGAAAAGAAGGGCCATCTGTACCCCAATGTTCATAACAGCAATGGCCACAGTCATTAAACTGTGGAAAGAACCAAGATGCTCTTCGATGGACGAATGGATAAAGAAGATACGGTCCACATGTACAATGGAGTATTATGCCTCTGTCAGAAAGGATGAATACCCAACTTTTGTATCAACATGGACGGGTCTGGAAGAGATTATGCTGAGTGAAGTAAGTCGCGCAGAGAGTCAATTATCATATGGTTTCACTTACTTGTGGAGTATTAGGAATAACACAGAGGATATTGGGAGATGGAGAGAAGCGAGTTGGGGAAATCGGAAGGGGAGAGGGGAAACCATGAGAGACTGTGGACTCTGAGAAACAAACTGGGGGTTTTGGAGGGGAGCAATGGGGGGTTGGGTGAACCCGGTGGTGGGTATTATGGAGGGCACATATTGCATGGAGCACTGGGTGTGGTGCATAAACAATGAACTTTGGAACACTGAAAAAAAATTAATTTAATTAAAAAAAAAACCTAGTAGTGCAACTGCTGGATTGTAGGGTACTTCCACTTTTAACTTTTTGAGGAGTCTCCATACTGTTTTCCACAATGGCTGTACCAGTTTTCATTCCCATCAACAGAGCAAAAGGGTTCCCCTTTCTCCACATCCTTGCCAACACCTGTTATTTCTTGTGTTGTTGATTTTAGCCATTCTGACAGGTGTGGGGTGATAGCTCATTAGTTTAATTTTGTATTTCCCTGATGATTAGTGATGATAGCATCTTTTCATGTGTCTCTTAGTTATCTGGATATCTTCTTTGGAGAAATGTCCATATCTTCTGCCAATTTTTATTTTTTTATTTTTTTATTTTTTTTTAAAGATTTTATTTATTTATTTATTTATTTGACAGACAGAGATCACAGGCAGGCAGAGAGGCAGGCAGAGAGAGAGGAGGAAGCAGGCTCCCTGCTGAGCAGAGAGCCCGATGCGGGGCTCGATCCCAGGACCCTGAGATCATGACCTGAGCCGAAGGCAGCGCCTTAACCCACTGAGCCACCCAGGCGCCCCAGTCTTCTGCCAATTTTTAAATTTGGATTATTTTGGTTTTGCTGTTGAATTCCAACAGTCCTTTATATATTTGGGATACTAACCCTTTATCAGATATGTCATTTGCACATATCTCCTCCCATTCAGTAGGTTGACTTTAGATTCTGTTGATTGTTTCCTTCACTATGCCGAAGTTTTTATATATTTTTTTTAACAACGGATGTGTCTTTTATGAAGCTTTTATATTTTGATGAAGCCGCATAGAGTTTTTGTTTTTGTTTTTTTCCTTGCCTCCAGAGACATATCTAGAAAAAGCTATCTGGTCCTGGACTTTTTTGGAAAGGAGTTTTTTGATTACTGATTCAATTTCATTGCTGGTAATTGGTATATTTGTATATTCTGTTCTCTTAATTTATTTTATTTTTGTGAATCTTTTTTATTTTATTAACATATAATGTATTATTTGCTTCAGGGGTACAGGTCTGTGAATCATCAGTCTTACACAAATCTTAAACACAGTGTCTTCCCAGCACTCACAACACTCTCCATAGCACATACCCTCCCCAATGTCCATAACCCAGCCACTCTAACCCTCCCCCACCCCCCAGCAAACCTCAGTTTGTTTCCTGAGATTAAGAATCTCTTATGATTCAGATTATTTTAATTTAGTCAATTTAATTATGTAAATGTGTAATTATATACACATATGCATATTTACATACATATACACACATAAACATGCATGCATACATATATGGTTAAGTGTTATAATTGTGTTTGTGTACAGTATTTCTAGACACTTTCAGGAGAGTTGCTGTTTAAAGAACTGATCTCCCTAAGCACAAATACCCTAAACAAGACCCTTTCATTTAAGTAATTCATTTCATTGCCATGCCCACGTTTTCCTGCTCAAATCAATTTCTCCTTTACCTTTCCAGCTGCTTCAAGGTTGAGATAATGCAGTTTGGGGTAGAAAATGCTTCAAGGGCAGTGGCTTTCAAACTTCAGCCTGCATCAGAATCCCCTATAGCACTTGTCAAAATAGGGATTGCTAAGTACACTCCAGTTTGATTCAGAGGTCTAGTGGAGAGGAGGGTACTGTGAGTTTGTATTTCTAACAAATTCCCAGGTGATACTTACACTGCCGCTTCAGGGTCTACACTTTGAGGAACACTGCTTTGGGAACTGTGGTAAAGAGTCTTGGAATCTTGCTGATGCAAGCCTGCCTGACTCTGACTCTGACTCCATAGGTCAAAATGGCTCCTAAGGAATACAGCAAGAGAGAAAAAATAAGACTCCAACTTGCATATGCCAAACTGAGGAAAAGAAACATACAATTTTATTCCATTTATTTATTTATTTATTTATTCATTCATTCATTCATTTATAGAGAGAGATTGCATATGCTGGGGGGAGGGGCAGAGGAAGAGGGGAAGAGAATCCTAAGCAGGCTCCGCACCCAACATGGAGACCAAAATGGGTCTTGATCATGACCTGAGCGGAAATCAAGAGTTGGATGCTTAACCAAATGAGACCCATACCCTACCCCTTTACTACAACTATGCAAGTTTGTGCAGAATGGTAACCCACACTCATGAGAAACAAGGGATAAAAGTATGTAATAACATGTACAAATTACCTGTCCATGTTTGCTGGACACTGATTGGACTAGGACAAATAAAGGGGGAAAATGATGTGTTTACCAGTTCACCTCTGCCCTAGGCAAGCTTAATATCATAAATCTCAAACTTTCGTGAATTTAGTGAAAATTTGGATTGCATAAGTCCTCATCAGACCTCCTTAATGTGGATCTTGTGGCCTTGGCATAGAACTTGCCTTTTAAGAAGTGATTCTGGTGAAGGTGGTATAAGGACCACAATTTGACATACATTGCTCTAACGGTAAAAAGGCAGAACATATCAGAAAGAGACCAGAACAATGCTTATAAGAAAACCTGGAGGCAAGTTTCACTTCATATAGAGCATGCAACATACTCAGAACTAGCAAACAAATGGAGTGACCAGAGTAAAATCTGTTCTTTTAAATGACATTTAGGATTTTGGGGAAAAAACAGGGATTTGTTTAGTAAGGAAACCGTCTCTAGGACTGAACGAGCCACTAAAAAATAACATACAATGTTTTTATGTTTAAAGGTTTACTTACTTTCTTCAAAGCATTTGTATTAACTAACTGCATCCTCAGTGTACCTTTATGAACTCACCTTGCTCCATCTGAAAGATGAATAAATAGAAACCTAGAGACTGCTTTGCCCCTGGCCACACAATATGTTAAGTGACTGGGCTGAGATTAGAACTCAGGCCTCAGGACCTTCTTGAGACCACTCAGTTGTGTCCGGCTAAAGTTACAGTAAGAGATGACTGAAAATACACTTCATGGTCCACCAGATCGGTCTCATTTTGGGTGCTATGCTATGTTTTTTTGCTGGAAGCTCATAAAACATGGTGCTGGTTAACAGAAACTAGAATAAATAAGCAGATTTCCTCCTCCACTTAGGTGTGCTTTGTCTTCTGGACTATCCTTCAGAATCATCCAAGACTGCAATCACAGGTTGGGGGGGAAAGCAAAGAAAGACACTACGCAGGCCTATTACTCTCATTACTCTTTGCATTATCATTGTTTCCAGAACACAACAGAAGATTCTGCTCTGTTATAAGCCTTTGAAAAAAGTTATTTTGGGAAAATTAGCATAATCTGGTGTTCCTTTGCCATCTGCAGACTGCATTTACCTGAAGCAGCTGTCCCTAATTATTAGACACCCTTACGTATCTAGTATGGTCCCAACTGTCTATACAGTGAATAGCTTTTCTAAATGAAAAATTATTGAGGAAAGATAAGCCAATGGCCCTGGCCATGTTTAAAGAACCAGGGAACAGTTGCTCTGTTGTTGGTTGGAACATGCAACACTCTAAATTTAAGGACCATGATACAGAGAGCTGGTCTCAAAGACTATTCAACCACAGGAATTAGAGGGCACAAAAACACTGACCAGAATAGAATTGTATAAACATGAAATATTGTCTGGAGCCTCTAAATCTAACTAAATCCTTCCTATTCTACAGATCAGGTCAAAAGGCATTTATTTCATCCCTACCAAACCTCCTGATCCCCACATTTTTTTAAGATATGAAAAAGAACACCACTCTCCTATTTCCTAATTATTGGAGAAAGATAGGCATTTTGAAAAGGGTTTTTATTGATTTGTTTTTGCATAATCTATTAGCATTCCAACTTGTCAGAATACTTGTTGTTCTGTAGCATTTGGGTGGGGGGGAGCTATAAATAAATAGAGCTGTGAGAGTACAGCCCACTGTCAGCACGGCTTATAAGCCATCACATTATAAAAACACATTCTAGACTTTGCCTTATTACATTCTGTGTTCAGTAGCTGACCTCTGCCCAAGGTTAGACAGGAATACCTTAAGTACTTGACATTTCACCTTCTATTTCTTCCAGCTCTTATTTTTTTTCCCCTACTGCAGGGAGCACAAGAGATGAGCCTCACTTCACAGGATTCAGAGACAATTTTAATGAAGAAAAGAGTGTTGGATGCAAGAAAAAAATGCTATTTTTTGCCTATTATGAAATAATTTTCAGTATCAAAGACAGAAGCAAAGTAGTACATAAGTAACAAACTTTCAACACAGCCCAATCTTTTACAGCCAATTATTCTTTTACCTTTCAAGATACACATGTAATGCAACAGATCAAATCGATATTATTTTCTACTTTCCTGACATATTTCAAATCTCTCCCTGGGCAAAGAGTTCTTTGGAAACCAACATCAAACATTCCTTTCATTTATATGCCCCCCCATGTATTTCCATGGAAGAGCCCTGTGCAACTATCTTACCTGGACTTCATGTGGTCAAGAGCCTCCAGTTTCCTTTGATTTTGAGCAAAAATCACAGTGGTCTTCTCTAATTGCTGTGGTACCAGGATGCAGGGAAGATGTTATAGGAGAAGTATGTAACTGTGCTCTGGATTGATTCCAAGGGAAAGCCACTCTGTAGTTCTCCTCTTCCTTTCTTTTCTATTTCCAGTTTGCCCTTTCTACCCTCCTAGAAGATAGTATAAGTTTTTGAAATAAGAAAAAAATGATATAATTCCTTTTTTTTTCTCCCAACTACCTCAAGTCTTACATGCAAATTGGTACTTGCACAATTTCTCCTGCATTTCTCCTAGAAGAAATGAATTTCAGTTGACACACTGAGACCAGATATTGAGATAGTGACCCAGATATGGAATCTAGCTCTTTTGTTCAATAGGTGTACTGTTGTTGCCAACAATAAAATAAACCACTGCTATTTATTGATTACTTACTTTTGCAAAGCACTTTACCTGTTCCATCCTATTTCACCTTCACTAATGACTGTTACCTACATTTTATAATATAGAAAACTAAGATGTTGAGTTGTTTAACTTATAGCAATGAAATTGAGACTTAAAACCAATATGTATGACTCCAAAGCCTGTGCTTTTGATCACTATATTTTACTGCCATTCAGTCAGATTAACTATTCTGAGAGAGGAAAAAAACGTTTAAAAGAAGAGATGGTTTGAAAACTATTATTGTGTTTTTCCCTTTTGCCTTCTTGAGTACTTAACTTACACCTTAGTCTGCCTGAGGCAATCATTTGGTGAGAGGGTATGAATGGATGATAGAGACATTAGCATTTATGACAATGAAAAAAGAAAGGGCAGTATTTACTTCTAAAATGCAAAATAATCCAGGCTTTTGTCTTATGACAATAACAATAGTGTAATTGATAAGACTTTCACTACTACCTACATGTCACTTTTCTATTTCTTGCTAGAAGATAGATAGATATTCCAAATATATCTACAATATACATAATATATATGTATATATTCCAAATTCCTTTAGCTTTTCCTTTAGCAAATCAAGGGTTAAATTTTAAGGATCCGGATCATAAAGTGCCCCAGAAAAATAATCCATTTCCTTGTGACAGCTAGGCCAACTCTATGTTAGAAGAAGGATACAATCTATTGGAGGTTAAAGAACATCTCCGCCTTTCCAGTCCTGGGGAATTAAGAAAGGAAGATGGGTGAGAGAAAGACAAGAAAAAGAGGAAGTCTACAGAGAGAAGCACAGTAAGATAAGTAAGGGTGACACTACTCCCCAGCTGAAACTATGAGTGGTTACTTCACATACTTCCCTATTTACATCAAAGTCTCTTTGGTCAGGCAGAGAGACCACTGAAGTTTAGTTTTCCCCAACTGCCTTCAGTTTCCAGGAAGAATGGAAACTGAGATAAGAGCCATTGGGTCTGTCATGGCAAAGAAATGAGTCCACTCCAGAGACTTGCCAGTGGGCTAGATAGAAGACCTGGCAGACACTCAGAGGCTATAAACAGTAGAGGCTGAGAGAAAGCAAAGACAAACAGGGCACATTTCCAGGCTCTGACCAAACCAAGGAAACGGAGTCAAATTATAATATGTGAAACTGTAACCTTCAGCTGTAAACACAAGTGGAGATGAAATAAACAGGAGACAAGGGATATCAGTCAGCCACCAGAACCAGAGCACAAAGGCACCTGAATCTAAGAACTCCCATCTTCTACCTACACTGTTTAAAAAAAAATTCAACTAAGTAAATCTGAAGGTCTAATTGGTTTTATTAAGTGATTAGTAAATGGGGCAGCATCCACTGAGCAAGTAGAAAGATGTTCAGAGGAATTGTACAAAATGCAAAGGTTTTTATAGGAAGGAGGCTGGGTCAAGAAGTTATTAGCAAAGGAAAAGAAAAGGTTGTTTCAGGAAAAAATATCTTCCCTAAGGGTGGAAGAGGGAGGGGTCTTATTAAGTAGATTACTTCATCTTGCTTTGGGGGATGGAGAGGGCCCCTGTTATAATTACCTCTAGTGCTGGCCAGAAAATTCCAGATGGGCTGGCATAAACTCCTATTCCTGGAGAGGCTGAAACTGCAATTAAGTCTTAGTTTGCTGTCTTGGGGACAAATGACTCCAACTTGGGCCTATGGTTTTCTTTTTAACAACACCAAGAGATTCTACAAGCCCTCTCCTCCTATACTCAGACACCATCTTATGAAAAAAGTAGTGAAAGGTTAATTGACACAGCATTTTATCTAACGGAAACTGAACACTATCTAAAGAAATTATTTAATTTGGAAGTTGGCAAACAGTAATGGATCCATGGGTCAAATCTACCACCTGTTTTTATAAATAAAGTTTTTTTTTTTTTTTTTACTTTTTCTAAACATATAATATATGTTTATCTCCAGGGGTACAGGTCTGTGAATCGCCAGGTTTACACACTTCACAGCACTCACCATAGCACATACCCTCCCCAGTGTCCATAACCCCACCCCCCACTCCCAGCAACCCTCAGTTTGTTTTGTGAGATTAAGAGTCACTTATGGTCTGTCTCCCTCCCAATCCCATCTTGTTTCATTTATTCTTCTCCTACCCCCTTAATCCCCCATGTTGCATCTCCACCTCTTCAGATCAGGGAGATCATATGATAATTGTCTTTCTCTGATTGACTTATTTTGCTAAGCATGATACCCTCTAGTTCCATCCACGTCATCGCAAATGGCAAGATTTCATTTCTTTTGATGGCTGCATAGTATTCCATTGTGTATATACACTACATCTTCTTTATCCATTCATCTGTTGATGGACATTTAGGTTCTTTCATAGTTTGGTTATTGTAGACATTGCTGCGATAAACATTCGGGTGCATGTGCCCCTTTGGATCACTACATTTGTATCTTTAGGGTAAATACCCAGTAGTGCAATTGCTGGGTCATAGGGTAGTTCTATTTTCAACATTTTGAGGAACCTCCATGTTTTCCAGAGTGGTTGCACCAGCTTGCATTCCCACCAACAGTGTAGGAGGGTTCCCCTTTCTCCGCATCCTCAACAGCATCTGTCATTTCCTGACTTGTTAATTTTAGCCATTCTGACTGGTGTGAGGTGATATCTCATTGTGGTTTTGATTTGTATTTCCCTGGTGCCCAGTGATGTGGAGCACATTTTCATGTGTCTGTTGGCCATCTGGATGTCTTCTTTGCAGAAATGCCTGTTCATGTCCTCTGCCCATTTCTTGATTGGATTATTTGTTCTTTGGGTGTTGAGTTTGCTAAGTACTTTATAGATTTTGGACACTAGCCCTTTATCGGATATGTCATTTGCAAATATCTTCTCCCATTCTGTCAGTTGTCTTTTGGTTTTGTTAACTGTTTCCTTTGCTGTGCAAAAGCTTTTGATCTTGATGAAATCCGAATAGTTCATTTTTGCCCTTGCTTCCCTTGCCTTTGGCAATGTTCCTAGGAAGATGTTGCTGCAGCTGAGGTCGAAGAGGTTGTTGCCTGTGTTCTCCTCAAGGATTTTGATGGATTCCTTTCTCACATTGAGGTCCTTCATCCATTTTGAGTCTATTTTCCTGTGTGGTGTAAGGAAATGGTCCAATTTCATTTTTCTGCATGTGGCTGTCCAATTTTCTCAACACCATTTATTGAAGAGGCTGTCTTTTTTCCATTGGACATTCTTTCCTGCTTTGTCGAAGATTAGTTGACCATAGAGTTGAGGGTCCATTTCTGGGCTCTCTTTTCTGTTCCATTGATCTATGTGTCTGTTTTTGTGCCAGTACCATGCTGTCTTGATGATGACAGCTTTGTAATAGAGCTTGAAGTCCGGAATTGTGATGTCACCAACTTTGGCTTTCTTTTTCAATATTCCTTTGGCTATTCGAGGTCTTTTCTGGTTCTATATAAATTTTAGGATTATTTGTTCCATTTCTTTGAAAAAAAAAATGGATGGAATTTTGATAGGAATTGCATTAAATGTGTAGATTGCTTTAGGTAGCATAGACATTTTCACAATATTTATTCTTCCAATCCAGGAGCATGGAACATTTTTCCATTTCTTTGTGTCTTCCTCAATTTCTTTCATGAGTACTTTATAGTTTTCTGAGTATAGATTCTTAGCCTCTTTGGTTAGGTTTATTCCTAAGTATCTTATAGTTTTGGGTGCAATTGTAAATGGGATTGACTCCTTAATTTCTCTTTCTTCTGTCTTGTTGTTGGTGTAGAAAAATGCAACTGATTTCTGTACATTGATTTTATATACTGACACTTTACTGAATTCCTATACAAGTTCTAGCAGTTTTGGAGTGGATTCTTTTGGGTTTTCCACCTATAGTATCATATCATCTGTGAAGAGTGATAGTTTGAATTCTTCTTTGCTGATTTCAATGTCTTTAATTACCTTTTGTTGTCTGATGGCTGAGGCTAGGACTTCTAGTACTATGTTGAATAGCAGTGGTGATAATGGACATCCCTGCCATATTCCTGACCTTAGCAGAAAAGCTCTCAGTTTTTCTCCACTGAGAATGATATTTGCGGTGGGTTTTTCATAGATGGCATTGATAATATTGAGGTATGTGCCCTCTAACCCTACACTTTGAAGAGTTTTGATCAGGAATGGCTGCTGTACTTTGTCAAATGCTTTTTCAGCATTATTGAGAGTATCATATGGTTCTTGTTCTTTCTTTTATTAATGTATTGTATCACTTGATTGATTTGCGGATGTTGAACCAACCTTGCAGCCCTGGAATAAATCCCACGTGGTCATGGTGAATAATCCTTTTAATGTAACTGTTGGATCCTATTGGCTAGTATTTTTTTTTAAGATTTTATTTATTTATTTGACAGACAGAGATCGCAAGTAGGCAGAGAGGCAGGCAGAGAGAGAGGAGAAAGCAGACTCCCCGCTGAGCAGAGTGCCCAATGCGGGGCTCGATCCCAGGATCCTGGGATCATGACCTGAGCCGAGGGCAGAGGCTTTAACCCACTGAGCCACCTAGGTGCCCCTATTGGCTAGTATTTTGGTGAGAATTTTCGCACCTGTGTTTATCAAGGTTACTGGTCTGTAGTACTCTTTTTTGATGGGATCCTTGTCCGGTTTTGGGATCAAGGTGATGCTGGCTTCATAAAATGAGTTAGGAAGTTTTCCTTCCATTTCTATTTTTTGGAACAGTTTCAGGAGAATAGGAATTAATTCTTCTTTAAATGTTTGGTAGAATTCCCCTGGGAAGCTGTCTGGCCCTGGGCCCTTGTTTGTTGGGAGATTTCTGATGACTGTTTCAATCTCCTTACTGGTTATGGGTCTGTTCAGGTTTTCTATTTCCTCCTGGTTCAGTTGTGGTAGTTTATATGTCTCTAGGAATGCATCCATTTCTTCCAGATTGTCAAATTTGTTGGCGTAGAGTTGCTCATAGTATGTTCTTATAATTGTATTTCTTTGTTGTTAGTTGTGATCTCTCCTCTTTCATTCATGATTTTATTGATTTGGGTCCTTTCTCTTTTCTTTTTGGTAAGTCTGGCCAGGGGTTTATCAATCTTATTAATTCTTTCAAAGAACCAGCTCCTAGTTTCATTGATTTGTTTTATTGTTTTTTGGGTTTCTATTTCATTGATTTCTGCTCTGATCTTTAGGATTTCTCTTCTCCTGCTGGGTTTAGGGTTTCTTTCTTGTTCTTTCTCCAGCTCCTTTAGGTGTAGGGTTAGGTTGTGTACCTGAGAACTTTCTTGTTTCTTGAGAAAGGCTTGTATCACTATATATTTTCTTCTCAGGACTGCCTTTGCTGTGTCCCAAGGATTTTGAACCGTTGTGTTTTCATTATCATTTGTTTCCATGAATTTTTTCAATTCTTCTTTAATTTCCTGGTTGACCCATTCATTCTTTAGAAGGATGCTCTTTAGTCTCCATGTGTTTGGGTTCTTTCCAAATTTCCTCTTGTGATTGAGTTCTAGCTTCAGAGCATTGTGGTCTGAAAATATGCAGGGAATGATCCCAATCTTTTGATACCAGTTGAGACCTGATTTGTGACCCAAGTTGTGATCTATTCTGGAGAATGTTCCATGTGTACTAGAGAAGAATGCATATTCTGTTGCTTTGGGATGGAATGTTCTGAATATATCTGTGATGTCCATCTGGTCCACTGTGTCCTTTAAGGTCTTTATTTCCTTGTTGATCTTTTGCTTGGATGATCTGTCCATTTCAGTGAGGGGAGTGTTAAAGTCCTTTACTATTATTGTATTATTGTGGATGTGTTTCTTTGATTTTGTTATTAATTGGTTTATACAGTTGGCTACTCCCATGTTAGGGGCATAGATATTTCAAATTGTTAGATCTTCTTGTTGGACAGTTCCTTTGAGTATGATATAGTGTCCTTCCTCATCTCTTATTATAGTCTTTGGCTTAAAATCTAATTGATCTGATATAAGGATTGCCACTCCTGCTTTCTTCTGATGTCCATTAGCATGGTAAATTGTTTTCCACCCCCTCACTTTAAATCTGGAGGTGTCTTCGGGTTTAAAATAAGTTTCTTGTAGGCAACATATAGATGGGTTTTGTTTTTTTATTCATTCTGATACCCTGTGTCTTTTGATTGGGGCATTTAGCCCATTTACATTCAGGGTAACTATTGAGAGATATGAATTTAGTGCCATTGTATTGCCTGTAAGGTGACTCTTACTGTATATTGACTCTGTTCCTTTCTGATCTACTACTTTTAGGCTTTCTCTTTGCTTAGAGGACCCCTTTCAATATTTCCTGTAGAGCTGGTTTGGTGTTTGCAAATTCTTTCAGTTTTTGTTTGTCCCGGAAGCTTTTTATCTCTCCTTCTGTTTTCAATGATAGCCTAGCTGGATATAGTATTCTTGGCTGCATGTTTTTCTCATTTAGTGCTCTGAATATATCATGCCAGCTCTTTCTGGCCTGCCAGGTCTATGGGGATAAGTCTGCTGCCAATCTAATATTTTTACCATTGTATGTTACAGACTTCTTTTCCCGGGCTGCTTTCAGGATCTTCTCTTTGTCACTAAGACTTGTAAATTTTACTATTAGGTGACAGGGTGTGGACCTATTCTTATTGATTTTGAGGGGGGTTCTCTGCACCTCCTGGATTTAGATACTTGTTCCCTTTGCCATATTAGGGAAATTCTCTCCAATAATTCTCTGCAATATACCTTCTGCTCCCCTCTCTCTTTCTTCTTCTGGAATCCCAATTATTCTAATGTTGTTTCGTCTTATGGAGTCACTTATCTCTCGAATTCTCCCCTCGTGGTCCAGTAGCTGTTTGTCCCTCTTTTGCTCAACTTCTTTATTCTCTGTCATTTGGTCTTCTATATCGCTAATTCCTTCTTCTGCCTCATTTCTCCTAGCAGTGAGAGCCTCCATTTTTGATTGCACCTCATTAATAGCTTTTTTGATTTCAACTTGGTTAGATTTTATTTCTTTTATTTCTCCAGAAAGGGCTTTTATATCTCCTGAGAGGGTTTCTCTAATATCTTCCATGCCTTTTTCGAGCCCGGCTAGAACCTTGAGAATCGTCATTCTGAACTCTATATCTGACATATTACCAATGTCTGTATTGATTAGGCCCCTAGCCTTTGGTACTGCCTCTTGTTCTTTTTTTTGTGGTGAATTTTCCCGCCTTGTCATTTTGTCCAGATAAGAGTATATGAAGGAGCAAGTAAAATACTAAAAGTGTGGCAAAGACCCCAGGGAAACATGCTTTAGCCAAATCAGAAGAGATCCCAAATCGTGGGGAGGAGAAAGGGGATAAAAAGAGGTTCAGAAAAAAAAAAGAAACAATTAAAAAAAGAAAACGAATAAAGAAAAAAATAAAAGAGAAAAATATATATATATATATATATTAGATAAACTAGTTAAAAATGTTAAAAAAGAAAAGGGTAAAATTTTTTAAAAATTTAGCAGAAGAAGAGAAAAAAATTGAAAAAGAAAAAAAAATTAAATTGACTGCAAGACTAAAGAATCATGGGGAGAAAGCCATGAGTTCCGTGCTTTGCTTTCTCTTCCTCTGGAATTCCGCTGCTCTTTTTGGTATTGAAACTGCATTCCTTGGTAGGTGAACTTGGTACTGGCTGATTTCTTGTTGATCTTCTGTGGGAGGGGCCTGTTGTAGTGATTCTCAAGTGTCTTTGCCCCAGGCGGAATTGCACCGCCCTTACCAGGGGCTGGGCTGAGTAATCCGCTTGGGTTTGCTTTCGGGAGCTTTTGTTTCCTGAATGTTTTCCATAGAGTTCCGGAGGTCGGGAATGAAAATGGCGGCCTCCCAGTCTCTGACCCGGAGGAGCCTAGAGCTCAGGGCCCCACTCCTCAGTGTGCCCTCAGAGAATAGCGCCCAATTACACCCGTCTCCCTGGCCTCCGGCCGCACTCTGAGCTCACCGAGCCTGCGACCGGTTCAAGGTAACCCCGAGCTGAGAGCTCACTCCTCGGCTCTGTCTCTGTAGCCAACTTCCCCATTCTAATACCTGCAAGCTCTGCGACAATAAGACACCCCCCAATCCTTCTGTGACCCTGTGGGACCTGAGGCCATGCTGACCCTGCATGGGCTTCACCCCGGTTTAGCCTCTGGAGTGATGTCCCTAAGCGGAACAGACTTTTAAAAGTCCTGATTTTTGCTCTGTTGCTCCACCACTTGCCGGGAGCCTGCCCCTCCCCCCGCAGTCTATCTTCCCCTCGCTTTGGATTAACTTCTCCGCCAGTCCTACGTTTCAGAAAGTGGTTGATTTTCTGTTTCTAGAATTGCTGTTCTTCATCTCTTCAATCTCCCATTGGATTTGTAGGTGTTTGCAATCTTTAGATAAGCTATCTAGCTGATCTCCTGCTACCTGAAGTAGTCTCAGCCTGCTACTTCTCTGCCATCTTGACTCCTCCCTATAAATAAAGTTTTATTGGAACTTAGCCATTCCTATTCATTTTCATACTGTTTCTAGTTGCCTTCGTTCTCAGAGCTGAGTACTTACAACACAGACTATAAGCTCACTAAACCTAAAATATTCATTATCTAGTCCTCTAGAGAAAGTTTGTCAATCCATGGTTTAAATTTAATTAAGTTAAATCAGACTCAGTTTTAAACCAAATTAGATATTTATGGTTTTGGTACCCACTCTTCTCACATGGGTGGATGGGCTCAAGAGAAATGCCAGATTAGATATAGGCACAATCGTACAAGCTAATTTTCACTACACATCTAAGTTGTCCTGTATATTACATCTGCAATGCTGCTATAATCATTTCAAGTAAGAACAATCACCCTTACAATTATATAGTGTTTTAGAGCTTTTAAAGGGCATTCACATCCACTGGCTCATCTAATCTTCACAAAAATCCCTGTGAGAAAGGGGTTTGTAGCCCCACTTTATAGATGAGGACATATTTGAGTCTCAGCGAAGTTGTCACTTGCTCAAGATCACACATCTAGTCAGTAAGAAATCCAGAAAATGAGCTCAGGTGTTCTATTACATGTCTCCTGTACTTCCCACTCTACCACAGCCAAACTACCAGGAGTATAAATACTAACTCAACCAAAGCAGAATCATCATGTTCCTACAAACTTAGAAACTGCTTCTCCAGCTTTTCTCTGAGTCATCAGAGTAGAGAATTTAAGCGTAAATGTCGAATACTTTCTAAGAAGTATGCTATATTATTTATTTGCTGTATGACAAATTGAAAAATTTACCATCTATTTTACTTGGAGCCCTTTTTCAATGAAGTAGGAGAGTGTCATGTTTAAGAATACATACAGGGATGCCTGGGCGGCTTAGTTGGGTAAGTGTCTGCCTTCAGCTCAGGTCATGATCCCAGGGTCCTGGGATCAAGTCTACACTGTACTCTTTTCTCAGTGGGGAGCCTGTTTCTTCCTCTGCCTGCCACTTCCCCTGCTTGTGTGCACTCTCTCTCTCTCTGACAAATAAATAAAATAAAATCTTTAAAAAAAGGGTACATATAGGCTCTAGCATCTGATTGGCCTAGATTGACATCCAGCTCTTCAACTTCCCAACTGTGTGACTTTGAAAACATTACTTAATCTCTCTGGGCCTCAAATTCCCCATATGTTAAAATGGAAGGGTTTTTTTTTTGAGGATTAAGTGAGATGATGCACATTGAGTACTTAGGGTCTAGAACATTGTTAGTATGAAATAAGTGACCACTCATTTATCATATAAGACTGTTAATATAAATGGTACAAACACTCCTTAAAAGAGTATAACAGAGGGACGCCTGGGTGGCTCAGTTGGTTAAGCAGCTGCCTTCGGCTCAGGTCATGATCCCAGCGTCCTGGGATCGAGTCCCACATTGGGCTCCTTACTCATCAGGGAGCCTGCTTCTCCCTCTGCCTCTGCCTGCCATTCTGTCTGCCTGTGCTTGCTCTCTCTCCCTCTCTCTCTCTCTGACAAATAAATAAATAAAATCTTCAAAAAAAAAAGAGTATAACAGAGGAAGGTGAAGATGGCAGAGAAGTAGGGGGAGGTACTGTTTCAATCTGTCCCCTAAAGTGAGCTGATTACCTACCAAAGTACTCTGATCACCCATGAAATCAGCCTGAGATTAGAATTATACACTTCTGGATCTCTATGGGGACAGAAGATGCCAGTGGACAGTAAGGCAGAGTGGGAACATCAGACTGATATTGGAAGATAAACAAAAGGGGGAGGGAGCCACCAGAAGGGACCCATTGGAAAGTAATACCTCAATACAAGAGTGCCCTGTGATTGGAGACCAGCATTAACTTGGAGTCTGGTTGAAAGCACTCAAAAAGAGCAAAAGATCTTAAAGAGAAATTGGTGGAATTGGGCGGTTAGGGACACGGACTTAAGCCCACGGACCCAGGATGGCCACCGCTGGCAGGGATTCAGAGAGAGCAGTGAAGAAGCCAGGTGTTGGCCCCTGAGCCACCAGCATGCCTGAGAGTGTCTGGGTGGTGGTGTCCATGAGGGTGAGGGAGTGGCTGTGGACGCCAACCAACAGAACCACAGCCTTTTGCTCTGCACCAGCGTTGTGCAATCAGGGTCTTAGTCGCATCCCACACCCTCCCCTGAGAGAGGTCCCTGCAGGCGCCAGCCAGCCAGTGCTCTCTAGGACCCTGAGAATCTGAGCATTCTCAGCCTGGGCCAGTGTGAAAATCTCAGTGCACTATCTCTGCTTGGGACCTCTCTGGTGGTCCAGACCTGCCCAAACAGCTGCGGTTAGTATTTCTCCTGGTTTTGGGTACAAGCAATAGTTCCTGTGACCCCAGAGACCGTGACTGGGGATGTGCTCTACCAGTGGCAGAGGGGGAATTTATGTGCTCTGTAGCACGCAGAGGGGAACAGACTGAGGCTTCTCTCTGATATGGAGGTCTGGGTGTAGTTTGCTTTCCTCTAAACCTCCAAAGAACCGCCAAGAGCCGCCAAGGGAAGAAAAAACAAACAAACAAAACCTCCAGAGAAGAAAAGCCTGAAAAACCGGTTTCCTCATAGCCCAGACCTTTGATGAGGGAAGGAGGAATCAACTCTAGCAAGACACCCTGAAAACCACTCAGCAGGCTCCTCCCCCAGAAAGCCAGCCAAACAAACAAACAAACAAACAAACCACAAGATGACAACCACCACTACTTCACAGATACAGCTTTTATTTATTTATTTATTTTATTTTTTTATAAACATATAATGTATTATTAGCTCCAGGGGTACAGGTCTGTGAATTGAAAGGTTTACACACTTCACAGCACTCACCATAGCACATACCTTCCCCAGTGTCCATAATCCAACCCCCTCTCCCTACCCCCCTACGCCCGTGCTCCCTCAGTTTGTTTTGTGACATTAAGAGTCTCTTATGGTTTGTCTCCCTCCTGATCCCATCTTGTTTCATTTATTCTTTTCCTATTCCCCAACCCCCCCATTGCATCTACACTTCCTCATATCAGAGAGATCATATGATAATTGTCTTTCTCCAATTGACTTATTTCACTAAGCATAATACCCTCTAGTTCCATCCACGTCGTCACAAATGGCAAGATTTCATTTCTTTTGATGGCTGCATAGTATTGTATTGTACATGCATACCACTTCTTCTTTATCCATTCATCTGTTGATGGACATCTAGGTTCCTTCCATAGTTTGGCTATTGTAGACATTGCTGCTATAAACATTCGGGTGCATGTGCCCCTTCAGATCACTACATTTGTATCATTAGGGTAAATACCCAGTAGTGCAATTGCTGGGTCATAAGGTAGCTCTATTTTCAACTTTTTGAGGAACCTCCATGCTGTTTTCCAGAGCGGCTGCACCAGCTTGCATTCCCACCAACAGTGTAGGAGGGTTACCCTTTCTCTGCATCCTCGCCAGCATCTGTCACTTCCTGACTTGTTAATTTTAGCCATTCTAACTAGTGTGAGGTGGTATCTTGTTGTTGTTTTGATTTGTATTTCCCTGATGCCCAGTGATGTGGAGCACTTTTTAATGTGTCTGTTGGCCATGTGGATGTCTTCTTTGCAGAAATGTCTGTTCATGTCCTCTGCCCATTTCTTGATTGGATTATTTGTTCTTTGGGTGTTGAATTTGGTAAGTTCTTTATGGGTTTTGATTACTAGCCCATTATCTGATATGTCATTTGCAAATATCTTCTCCCATTCTGACAGCTGTCTTTCGGTTTTGTTAACTCTTTCCTTTGCTGTGCAAAAGGTTTTGATCTTGATGAAGTTCCAATAGCACATTTTTGCCCTTGCTTCCATTGCCTTTCGTGATGTTCCTAGGAAGAAGTTGCTGCAGCTGAGGTCGAAGAGGTTGCTGCCTGTGTTCTCCTCAAGGATTTTGATGGATTCCTTTCTCACATTGAGGTCCTTCATCCATTTTGAGTCTATTTTTGTGTGTGGTGTGAGGAAATGGTCCAGTTTCATTTTTCTGCATGTGGCTGTCCCAATTTTCCCAACACCATTTGTTGAAAAGATTATATTTTTTTCCATTGGACATTCTTTCCTGCTTTGTCAAAGATTAGTTGACCATAGAGTTGAGGGTCTATTTCTGAGCTCTCTATTGTGTTTCATTGATCTATGTGTCGGTTTTTGTGCCAGTACCATACTGTCTTGATGATGACAGCTTTGTAATAGAACTTGAAGTCTGGAATTGTGATACCACCAACTTTGACTTTCTTTTTCAATATTCTTTTGGCTATTCGGGGTCTTTTCTGGTTCCATATAAATTTTAGGATTATTTGTTCCATTTCCTTGAAAATAAATTGATGGGATTTTGATAGGGATTGCATTAAATGTGTAGATTGCTTTGCATAGCATAGACATTTTCACAATATTTGTTCTTCCAATTCATGAGCATGGAACATTTTTCCATTTCTTTGTGTCTACCTCAATTTCTTTCATGAGTATTCTATAGTTTTCTGAGTACAGATTCTTTGCCTCTTTGGATAGGATTATTCTTATGTATCTTATGGTTTTGAGTGCAATTGTAAATGGGATTGACTCCTTAATTTCTCTTTCTTCTGTCTTGTTGTTGGTGTAAGGAAATGCAACAGTTTTCTGTGCATTGATTTTATATCCTGACACTTTACTGAATTCCTGTACAAGTTCTAACAGATTTGGAGTGGAGTCTTTTGGGTTTTCCACATATAGTATCATATCATCTGTGAAGAGTGATAGTTTGACTTCCTCTTTGCCCATTTGGATGCCTTTAATTTCTTTTTGTTGTCTGATTGCTGAGGCTAGGACTTCTAGTACTATGTTGAATAACAGTGGTGATAATGGACATCCCTGCCATATTCCTGACCTTAGCAAAAAAGCTCTCAGTTTTTCTCCATTAAGAATGATATTCGCTGTGGGTTTTTCATAAATGGCTTTGATAATATTGAGGTATGTGCCCCCTAACCCTACACTTTGAATAGTTTGATCAGGAATGGATGCAGTACTTTGTTGAATGCTTTTTCAGCATCAATTGAGAGTATCATATGGTTCTTGTTCTTTCTTTTATTAATGTATTGTATCACATTGATTGATTTGTGGATGTTGAGCCAACCTTGCAGCCCTGGAATAAATCCCACTTGGTCGTGGTAAATAATCCTTTTAATGGACTGTTGGATCCCATTGGCTAGTATTTTGGTGAGAATTTTCTCATCTGTGTTCATCAAGGATATTGGTCTGAAATTCACTTTTTTGATGGGATCCTTGTCTGGTTCTGGGACCAAGGTGATGCTGGCCTCATAAAATGAGTTTGGAAGTTTTCCTTCCATTTCTATTTTTTGGAACAGTTTCAGGAGAATAGGAATTAGTTCTTCTTTAAATGTTTGGTAGAATTCCCCTGGGAAGCCGTCTGGCCCTGGGCCCTTGTTTGTTGGGAGATTTTTGATGACTGTTTCAATCTCCTTACTGGTTATGGGTCTGTTCAGGCTTTCTATTTCTTCCTGGTTCAGTTGTGTTAGTTTATGTGTCTCTAGGAATGCATCCATTTCTTCCAGATTGTCAAATTTGTTGGTGTAGAGTTGCTCATCATATGTTCTTATAATTGTTTTTATTTCTTTGGTGTTGGTTGTGATCTCTCCTCTTTCATTCATGATTTTATTGATTTGGGTCCTTTCTCTTTTCTTTTTGGTAAGTCTGGCCAGGGGTTTATCAATCTTATTAATTCTTTCAAAGAACCAGCTCCTAGTTTCATTGATTTGTTTTATTGTTTTTTGGGTTTCTATTTCATTGATTTCTGCTCTGATCTTTAGGATTTCTCTTCTCCTGCTGGGTTTAGGGTTTCTTTCTTGTTCTTTCTCCAGCTCCTTTAGGTGTAGGGTTAGGTTGTGTACCTGAGACCTTTCTTATTTCTTGAGAAAGGCTTGTATCACTATATATTTTCTTCTCAGGACTGCCTTTGCTGTGTCCCAAGGATTTTGAACCGTTGTGTTTTCATTATCATTTGTTCCCATGAATTTTTTTCAATTCATCTTTAATTTCCTGGTTGACCCATTCATTCTTTAGAAGGATGCTCTTTAGTCTCCATGTGTTTGGGTTCTTTCCAAATTTCCTCTTGTGATTGAGTTCTAGCTTCAGAGCATTGTGGTCTGAAAATATGCAGGGAATGATCCCAATCTTTTGATACCAGTTGAGACCTGATTTGTGATCCAAGATGTGATCTATTCTGGAGAATGTTCCATGTGCACTAGACAAGAATGCATATTCTGTTGCTTTGGGATGGAATGTTCTGAATATATCTGTGATGTCCATCTGGTCCAGTGTGTCCTTTAAGGCCTTTATTTCCTTGTTGATCTTTTGCTTGGATGATATGTCCATTTCAGTGAGAGGAGTGTTAAAGTCCCCTACTATTATTGTCCTACTGTCAATGTGTTTCTTTGATTTTGTTATTAATTGGTTTATATAGTTGGCTCCTCCCATATTGGGGGATAGATATTGAAATTTTTTCAAACTTCTTGTTGGATAGACCCTTTGAGTATGATATAGTGTCCTTTCTCATCTCTTATTATAGTCTTTCGCTTAAAATCTAATTGATATTATATAAGGATTGCCGCTCCAGCTTTCCTTTGCTGTCCATTAGCATGGTAAATTGTTTTCTATCCCCTCACTTTAAATCTGGAGGTGTCTTTAGGTCTAAAATGAGTTTCTTGCAGGCAGCATAATGATGGGTTTTGTTTTTTTTATCCATTCTGATACCCTGTGTCTTTTGATTGGGGCATTTAGCCCATTTACATTCAGGGTAACTATTGAGAGATATGAATTTAGTGCCATTGTATTGCCTGTAAGGTGATTGTTACTATATATTGTCTCCATTCCTTTCTGGTCTACTACTTTTAGTAGTATTTCCTATAGAGCCGGTTTGGTGTTTACAAAATTCTTTCCGTTTTTGTTTGTCCCGGAAGCTTTTTATCTCTCCTTCTGTTTTCAATGATAGCCTAGCTGGATATAGTATTCTTCGCTGCATGTTTTTCTCATTTAGTGCTTTGAATATATCATGCCAGTTCTTTCTGGCCTGCCAGGTCTCTATGGATAAGTCTCCTGCAATCTAATATTTACCATTGTATGTTACAGACTTCTTTTCCCAGGCTGCTTTCAGGATTTTCTATTTGTCGCTAAGACTTGTAAATTTTACTATTAGATGATGGGGTGTGGATCTATTCTTATTGATTTTGAGGGGGGGTTCTCCGCACCTCCTGGATTTTGATGTTTGTTCCCTTTGCCATATTAGGGAAATTCTCTCCAATAATTCTCTGCAATATACCTTCTGCTCCCCTCTCTCTTTCTTCTTCTTCTGGAATCCCAATTATTCTAATGTTGTTTCATCTTATGGAATCATTTATCTCTCGAATTATCCCCTTGTGGTCCAGTAGTTGTTTGTCTCTCTTTTGCTCAGCTTCTTTATTCTCTGTCATTGGTCTTCTATATCACTAATTCTTTCTTCTGCCTCATTTATAATAGCAGTAAGAGCCTCCATTTTTGTTTGCATCTCATTAATAGCTTTTTTTATTTCAACTTGGTCAGATTTTATTCCTTTTATTTCTCCAGAAAGTGCTTCTATTTCTCTGGACAGGGTTTCTCTAATATCTTCCACGCCTTTTTCGAGCCCAGGTAGAACCTTGAGAATCGTCATTCTGAACTCTAGATCTGACATATTACCAATGTCTGTATTGATTAGGTCCCTAGCCTTCAGCACTGCCTCTTGTTCTTTTTTTTTATGGTGAGTTTTTCCGCCTTGTCATTTTGTCCATATAAGAATATATGATGGAGCAAATAAAATACTAAAAGGGTGGCAAAGACCCCAGGAAAATATGCTTTAACCAAATCAGAAGAGACCCCAAAACATGGTGGGGAGAAAGGGGGTAAAAAGAAGTTCAGAAGAAAAAAAATTAAAAAAACAAATAAAGATGAAATATGAAAAGAGAAATAAATATAAATATATATACATATATATATATATATATATATATATATATGTATATATATATTTGACTGGTGACTAGCACAGAGTCACCCACTTAATTTTGGGAGTATTTGGTCTCTTAGAAGAAACTAGCTCCCAAAATTTTAAAGAATGGAAAACATATATATATGGATAAACACAATCAAGGGATGGAATATGACTATGAAGTTAAAAATTTTTTTTTTAATTTCTAAAAAAGAAGTTGATATGGTAAGTTGGTTGGGAGAATAAAGAAAAAGAAAGTGGAGAGAATTTGCTCAGGCTGGAGACTAGAACAAGCCCAATGGTGGATTTAGGCTGTATTTTGATCAATTAGAAGAAGTTGTACCCCAAATTTTTTAGAAGAAAAAACACCATGTGTATTCAAAAATAAAGTTAGATACAATGAAGGACAAAATATGAGTATAATAATGAAGTTTCAAAAAAGATTATTTTTTTAATGAAAGATATTGTTAAGATAAGCTAGTTAAAAAACGTTGAAAGAGGAAAGGGTAAAAGTTAAAAAAAATTAACAGAAGAAAAAAATTAATTAACCTTGCAAGACTAAAGAATCATGGGGAGAAACCATGAATTCCATGCTTTGCTTTCCCCTCCTTTGGAATTCTGCTGTTCTCCTTGGCAAGTGAACTTGGTCGTGGCTGGGTTTCTTGTTGGTCTTCTGGGGGAGGGGCCTGTTGTAGTGATTCTCAAATGTCTTTGCCCGAGGCAGAATTGCACCACCCTTTCCAGGGGCCAGGCTAAGTAATCTGCTCAGTTTTGCTTTCGGGAGCTTTTGTTTCCTGAATGCTTTCCATAGAGTTCTGGAGGACGGGAATGAAAATGGTGGCCTCCCAATCTCCTCCCAGAGGAGTCAAGAGCTTGGGGCCCCACTCCTCAGTGTGCCCTCAGAGAAAAGCACTCAATCACTCCTGTCTCCCTGGCCTCTGGCTGCACTCCAAGCTCACCCAGCCTGTGACCAAGCATCTCTGTCTCTGGCACACAGCTCCGCCCGGAGTCTCCGAACCCTACAGATCCCTGCGCTCTTCCAGGGGGGTGTCCCCGGATCTTGTGGGGACCCCACTCACAGAGCAGTGGCCTGTGCCATGGATTATGGTTCAAGGTGACCCCGAGTTGAGAGCTCACTCCTTGGCTCTGTCTCTGTAGCCAGCTTCCCCGCTCTAATACCTAAGAGCTCTGCAACACTCTGACACCCCCAATCCTTCTGTGACCCCTCGGGACTTGGGGCCATGCTGTCCCCGCGTGGGCTTCATCTTGGTTTAGCATCTGGAGCAATGTTCCTCAGTGGAGCAGACTTTTAAAAGTCCTGATTTTGTGCTCCGTTGCTCTGCCGCTTGCCAGGAGCCAGCCCCTCCCCGCACAGTCGATAATCCCATAGCTTTGGATTCACTTCACCAGTCCTACCTTTCAGAAAGTGGTCAATTTTCTGTTTCTAGAATTCTCTTCTTCTCTTCAATCTCCTGTTGGATTTGTAGGTGTTTGGAATGGTATGATAAGCTATCTACATGCTCTCCTGCTACCTGATGTCGTCTCAGCCAGCTACTTTTCTGCCACCATCTTGACTCCTCCCACCACAACTTTTATTTTTAATCCATTCCAACTATTCTGGTTCTTTTCATTTTTTTATATAACTTTTTAACCTATCTACTATCACAATGAGATGTTCAGTACATCAAATTCCATAATAACCTTTTAACCTGAACTTTTTTGATATATATACCTGTGTTTTTCTTTTGCTTTTCTTTTTTTTAATTTATTTATTTTTATTATTTTTGTAATATTCATATAGAGATAAGTTTCAAGGTAATCCCCTTTCCCCAATCAATGCTACCTTTATAGGTAAACCATTTTTAATCCCCCTTTATCTCAGGAAAGTTGACTCCTTTAACAAATATATCAAGATACATCCAGGAAGAATCAAAATAACCTTCCTCACCCACACTGAAAATTTATAACCACCCTCCCATCTTTTTCTTCTGTCAGTGTTTCTGTGTATTTGTTTTTGTTCTGGTAGTGTATAAATCTTATACTTGGGGTTCATTTTGATGGGGTTCTTTTTTAATAAATTAATTTTTTTCTCTTGTTTCAACCTCTGTCTGTCTTTTTGTTTCTCTTTTTCTTTGTATACATCATAAATCTTACATTTGGGGCCCATTTGGACTGGGCCTCCTCTTTTATTTTTTTTTTAATTTTTTTTCATTTCTCTCTCTCTCCTTTTTTCTTTCTTTTTAGTGGGGACTCTCAATTGCTCAGAAGCATTCCAGGGTGAACCTTGCCTGCACCATGGTTGATACATTCAGCTACACATCCATTCAGCCATCTCTCACCAAAATGACCAGGAGAAGGAATGCCCAACAGAAAAAAATTCAGAGACTGGGCCCTCTCCATCAGAGCTATTGGATAAGGATACAGACAGTATGTTGGAAAGAGAATTCAGGCTAACATTTATCCAGGCAATAGCTAGGTTGGAGAAAGCCTTTGATGATAAAATGGAATTGATTAGGGCAGAAGTGAAAGCCACCAGAGATGATGTTAACCATACTCTCAATGAGTTCCTATCTAATCTAAATTCTCTAACAGCTAGGGTAACTGAGGCAGAAGATAGAATTAGTGATCTGGAGGACAAACAGATAGAGAAAAAGGATCAAGATGAAGCCTGGAACGAACAGTTTAGAAGCCATGAAAACAGAATTAGGGAAATAAATGACACCATGAAATGTTTCAATGTCAGAATTATTGGGATCCTTGAGGGGGTCGAGAAAGAATGAAGACTAGAAGATATAGTTGAACAAATTCTCCATGAAATTTTTCCCAATCTGGCAAATGGAACCAGTGTTTGTGTACTAGAGGCAGAAAGGTCTCCTCCCAAGTTCATAGAATCTAGAAAGACATTGAGGCACATGATTGTGAAAATGATTAATCATAATTTTAGACAGGAGCTCTTGAAAGCAGCTAGGGGGAAGAAATCCATTATGTACAGAGGAAAGCCCATCAGAAGAAAGGCAGACTTGTCACACAAACCTGGCAAGCCAGAAAAGGCTGGCAAGACATATTCAGGGCACTAAATGAGAAGAACATGCAGCCAAGAATACTTTATCCAGAAAGACTGACATTCAAAATGGATGGAGTGATAAAGAGCTTCCTAGACCAACAAGGTTTAAAAGAATATGTGACCATCAAGCTGACACTATAAGAAATATTAATGGGGGTTCTATGAAAGAGGAAAAAAAACAAGAATATCATTGAACAGAAATATATGGAGACAATTTATAGATACAAAGACTTCACAGGTAACAAGATGTCATATCTCTCAATTATAACTCTCAATGTGAATGGCCTAAATGCAGCCATAAAATGACACAGGGATGCAGATTGGATAAAACCACAGGATCCATCCATATGTTGTCTACAAGAGACCCATTTTGAACCTAAGGATACAACCAGACTGAAACTGAAGGGATGGAGAAACATCTTTCATACCAATGGGCCTGAAAAGAAGGCTGGGGTCATGATTATCATATCGGAAAAATTAGACTTTGAACTAAAGACTGGAGTCAGAGATAAAGAAGGACACTACATCATTCTTAAAGGGACTATCTACCAAGAAGATCTAACAATTGTAAATATGTATGCCCCCAATATGGGAGCGGCCAATTACATAAGAAAACTGCTAATCAAGAAAAAGAGTCATATTGATATGAATACATTAATAGTAGGAGATCTTAACACACCACTCTCAGTAATAGATCATCCAAGCAAAAAAATCAATGAAAACACAAGAGCATTGAATGACACATTGGACCAGATGGACCTCATAGATATATACAGAATATTCCACCCTTAAACAACAGAGTACTCATTCTTCTCGAATGCACATGGAACCTTCTCCAAAATAGACGACATACTGGGTCACAAATCAGGACTCAACTAATACCAAAAGATTGAGATTATTCCTTGCATATTCTCAGATCACAATGCTTTGAAACTGGATCTCAACCACAAGGAAAAGTTTGGGAGGAATTCAAACACCTGGAAGCTAAAGACCACCTTGCTTAAGAATGTTTGGATCAATCAGGAAATCAAAGAAGAACTTAAACAATTCATGGAAACCAATGAGAATGAAGGCACATTGGTCCAAAACCTATGGGATATGGCAAATGTGGTCCTAAGGGGGAAATACATAGCCATCCAAGCCTCCCTCAAAAAAACTGAAAAATCCAGAATACATCAGCTGTCTTTACACCTTAAAGAACTGGAGAATCAACAACAAATTAAGCCAACTCCATGCCCAATTAGGGAAATAATCAAGATTAAAGCAGAAATCAATGAGATAGAAACTAGAGATACAGTAGAACATATCAATGAAACTAGAAGCTTGTTTTTTTTAAAGAATCGATAAGATCAATAAGCCATTGGACAAACTAATCCAAAAGAAGAGAGAGAAGGCCCAAATTAATAAAATTATGAATGAAAAGGAAGAGATCACAACTAACACCAAGCAAATAGAAACAATCATCAGAAATTATTATCAACAGTTACATGCCAATAAGTTAAGCAATCTAGATGAAATGGATCCACTCCTTGAAAAGTATAAACATCCAAAATTGAACCAGGAAGAAACTGACAACCTGAATAGACTGATATCTAGTAACAAGATGAAGCAGTGATTAAAAACCTCCCAAAACACAAGAGCCCGGGACCTGACAGATTCCCTGGGGAATTCTACCAAACATTCAAAGAAGAAATAACACCCATTCTCCTGAAGCTGTTTCAAAAAATTGAAGCAGAAGGAAAACTTCCAGACTCTTTTTATGAAGTCAGCATTACCCTGATCCCCAAACCAGGCAAAGACCCCACCAAAAAGGAAAATTTCAGACCAATATCCCTGAAAAATATGGATGCTGTGATTCTCAACAAGATCCTAGCTAAAAGGATCCAACAGCACATTAAAAAGAATATCCACCATGACCAGATGGGATTCATCCCTGAGTTTCAAGGATGTTCAACATTCAAAAATCAATCAATGTCATAGAACAAATCAATAAGAGAAGAGACAAGAACCACATGGTCCTCTCAATTGATGCAGAAGAAGCATTTGACAAGATACAGCATCTGTTCCTGATTAAAACACTTCAAAGTATAGGGATAAAGGGAATATTCCTCAACTTCATAAAGTCTATCTATGAAAAACCCACAGGAAATATCATCCTCAATGGGAAAAAGCTCAGAGCCTTCCCGTTGAGATCAGGAACACAACAAGGATGTCCATTCTCACCACTCTTGTTCAACATAGTATGTGAAGTCCTAGTAACAGCAATTAGACAAAAAAAAAGAAATAAAAGGTATTCAAATTGGCAGTGAAGAAGTCAAACTCTCTCTCTTCGCAGATCACTTGATGCTTTATATGGAAAACCCAAAAGACTCCACCTCCAAACTACTAGAACTCATACAGCAATTCAACAATGTGGCAGGATACAAAATCAATGTACAGAAATCAGTTTCTTTCTTATACACTAACAATGAAAATACAGAAAGGGAAATTAGAGAATCAGTTCCATTTACCAAAGCACCAAGAACCATAAGATACCTGGGAATAAACCTAACCAATGAGGTAAAGGATCTGTACTCGAGGAACTACAGAACATTCATGAAAGAAACTGAAGAAGACAGAAAAAGATAGAAGACCATTCCATGCTGGAATGGATCAGAAGAATAAACATTGTTAAAATGTCTATATTGCCTAGAGCAATCTATACTTTCAATGCCATCCCATTCAAAATTCCACAGGTATTTTTCAAAGAGCTGGAATAAACAATCCTAAAATTTGTATGGAATCAGAAGAAACCCTGATTTGCTACGGAAATGTTGAAAAGAAAAACAAAACTGGGGGCATCATGTTGCCTGCTTTCAAGCTTTACTACAAAGCTGTGATCTCCAAGACATCATGGTACTCGCATAAAAACAGACACATATACCATTGGAACAGTGTAGAGAGCCCAGATATAGATCCTCAACTCTGCGGTCAAATAATCTTTGACAAAGCAGGAAAATATATACAGTGGAAAAAAAGTCTCTTCAATAAATGGTGCTGGTTGGGGCGCCTGGGTGGCTCAGTGGGTTGGGCCGCTGCCTTCGGCTCAGGTCATGATCTCGGAGTCCTGGGATCGAGCCCCGCATCGGGCTCTCTGCTCAGCAGGGAGCCTGCTTCCTCCTCTCTCTCTGCCTGCCTCTCTGCCTGCTTGTGATCTCTCTGTCAAATAAATAAATAAAATCTTAAAATAAATAAATAAATAAATAAATGGTGCTGGAAAAATTGGACAGCTAAATGTAGAAGAATGAAACTCAACCATTCTCTTACACCATACACAAAGATAAACTCGAAATGGATAAAAAGACCTCAACGTGAGGCAGGAATCCATCAGAATCATAGAGAACATAGGCAGTGACCTCTTCGATATCAGCCACAGCAACTTCTTTCAAGTTATGTCTCCAAAGGCAAAGGAAACAAAAGCGAAAATGAATTTTTGGGACTTCATGAAGACCAAAAGCTTCTGCACAGCAGAGGAAACAGCCAAGAAAACAAAGAGGCAACCCAAGGAATGGGAGAAGATATTCACAAATGACACTACAAACAAAAGGCTGATATTCAAGATCTATAAAGAACTTCTCAAACTCCACACTCACAAAACAGATAATCATATAAAAAAATGGGCAGAAGACATGAACAGACTTCTCCAATGAAGACATACAAATGGCTATCAGACACATGAAAAAATGTTCATCATCACTAGCCATCAGGGAGATTCAAATGAAAACCAAATTGAGATACCACCTTACACCAGTTAGAATGGCCAAAATTAACAAGACAGTAAATAATGTGTGTCGGAGAGGATGTGGGGAAAGGGCAACCCTCTTACACTGTTGGTGGGAATGTAAGTTGGTGCAGCCACTTTGGAAAACAGTGTGGAGATTCCTCAAGAAATTAAAAATTTAGAGCTTCCCTATGACCCTGCAATTTCACTACTGGGTATTTACCCCAAAGATACAGATGTAGTGAAAAGAAGGGCCATTTGTACCCCAATGTTCATAGCAACAATGGCCATGGTCGCCAAACTGTAGAAAGAACCAAGATGCCCTTCAATGGACGAATGGATAAGGAAGATGTGGTCCATAGAAACTATGGAGTAGTATGCCTCCATCAGAAAGGATGAATACCCAACTTTTGTAGCAACATGGATGGGACTGGAAGAGATTATGCTGAGTGAAATAAGCCATGCAGAGATAGTCAAGTATCATATGGTTTCACTTATTTGTGGAGCATAAGAAATAACATGGAGGGCATGGGGAGATGAAGAGGAGAAGAGAGTTGGGGGAAATTGGAAGGGGAGACGAACCATGAGAGACTCTGGACTCTGAAAAACAATCTGAGGGTTTTGAAGGGGCAGGGGGTGGGAGGTTGAGTGAGCTTGGTGGTGGGTATTATGAAGGGCAGTATTGCATGGAGCACAGATTGTGGTACATAAACAATGAATTCTGGTACACTGAAAAGAAATTAAAGAAATAAAAAATTAGTTAAAAAAAAACAAACCAAACAAAAAAAAAATGCTAGACCAATCAACCTTTCACACCAATAGCTAAATCCTTCACTGATATCTAATCATCCACGGATTAATAATAAAAAATATAACTTTAAAAAAAGAGTATAACAGAGTCTTTAAAAATTAAACATGCAGGGGTGCCTGGGTGGCTCAGTGGGTTAAAGCCTCTGCCTTTGGCTCAGGTCATGATCCCAGGGTCCTGGGATCGAGCACTGCATCGGGCTCTCTGCTCAGCAGGGAGCCTGCTTCCTCCTCTCTTTCTCTCTCTGCCTGCCTCTCTGCCTACTTGTGATCTCTGTCTGTCAAATAAATAAATAAAATTAAAAAAAAAATTAAACATGCAAGTAACATATGACCAAGAATTTGTTCTCCTGGCCATTTATCCAAGAGAAACTAAGACTTATGTTCATATATAAGCCTGTACATGAATATTTATAGTAGCTTTAATCATAATAGTCAAAAATTGGAGACAACCCAGATGTCCTTAAATAGATGAATGGTTAAACTAACTGATAATGCAGATCATGGAATGCTACTCAACAACAACAACAGCAAATAAAGCAACCAAGGTGGTGGGGGGAACAAACTACTGATAAACAAAACAACTTGGATGAATCTCTAGAGAATTGTGCTGAGTAAAAAAAAAAACAATTTCAGGGGCGCCTGGGTGGCTCAGTGGGTTAAATCCTCTGCCTTCAGCTCAGGTCATGATCTCAGGGTCCTGGGATCAAGCCCCACATAGGGCTCTCTGCTCAGCAGGGAGCCTGCTTCCTCCTCTCTCTCTGCCTGCCTCTCTGCCAACTTGTGATCTCTGTCTGTCAAATAAATAAATAAAATCTTTAAAAAAAAAACAATTTCAAAAGGTTATATACTGTGTGATTCAATTTATATAACATTGTTAAAATGACAAAATTATGGAGATGGAGAACAGAGCAGTGGTTGCCAGGAGTTAGGAAGAGGGAACAGGAGAGCTGGTTGTGATTATAAATGGATACCACAAGAGATCCCTGTTGTGCTGAAACTGTTCTATAACTTGATTTTGGTGGTGGTCACATGAATCTACATATGTGATAACATTGCATAGAACTAAATACATGCAAACACAGACAAATGAGTGCATATAAAACTAATGAAATCTGAGTAAAATTGATATGTCAGTGTGAATTTCCTGGTTGTACTATATATTATATTATAGTACTATATATAATATGTGTGTGTGTGTGTGTGTGTGTGTGTGTGTGTGTGTTTTAGAATACACTATTACACTATAGTTTTACAAGATATCTTTGGGGGAAACTGGGTAAAAGATACACGTGATCTCGTTATATTAGATCTTACAAATGCATATGAATCTATAACTATCTCAAAATAAAAGTTTAAAAAAGACTAATAATGTATTTCTATAACATGCATAACCCAACATAAGCTGCCACTGTATTAGTAAAGTCCCTTCTGCACCTGGGCATCCTTATATTTTCAGTAAACAAAGGACAATTTTTAATGCCCTATTGGGATCCTAGATTTAAACTTTTTTTACTATTTATATAATCAATTTGGCAGAGAGGATGATTTCCCACTTATAACTTAACGCCCAAGAGCTGTCTGAAGAAGCCTATTAACCATCATGCCATTCACAAATTAGCAGATTACAGAAGTGCCTACACAAAATCTGAGATGTTTATTCAGCCAGACCTGAGTTTGAATTCTTGCTCTGCAACCTCACGTATTACTAGCTTTGTGATAATGACCAAGTCATTGAATTTCATTATACCTGATAGTTATGAGGCTGAAATAAAAAGACATAAGTGGGGATATGTAGAGCATTTTACATTACAGGTATGTTTCTTCTACCATCTCTTATATACACACTGAGTCCTAATATAGTTCCCATTCATGAAATATGATTTAATCATATGTACAGAAAAAAATGAAAAAAATTTTCTGGGGACCTCAGATTATTTAAGGGAAGTACAATTTTTTAATAAAAGTACTGTGTAGATTTCCTGGTTGTGATATTATTCTACAGTTATGGAGGATGTAACCATTGAGGGAAACTGGGTGAAGGACAAGTGAGACTTCTCTGTATTATTTTAACAATTTATAGGATCTGTAATCATTTCAAAATAAGATGTTTTTAAAAAGGGAGAAATGTATTATGGTTCTGAGGTTCTTGAACATTTCATAATCACCTCTTAATACTAAAATTTTTTTTTTTTCATTAAGTTGCTTTATTGTTCGGGTGAAGATAAGGCCCTGGGCATGAGGAAATCAGAGTTAGGTTAGAAACTGGGAGATCAAGGGAGAAGGCACCAGGCGACCATCTTTACTAACTCTCCTTCTCTAGGGATGAGGAAATGGGCGAGGTGGGAGGCAGCCAGACCCTGGGCCTCGGTGGCTCTCAGAGCTTGGAGAAGGTGACGTTCTTCAGTTCCTGCTTCTCCACTGCAGCCTGGACAGACTTAACGATGTCCTGGGTTTGCAGCATGCTCATATTCCAGGTGGCCACGTAATTGAGGCCCTCGGCCACCGAATGGTTGCGGGAGTAGACCAGGTTGATCTTGGTGCTCTGTACCGCCACGGGGCTCTTGGTGGAAATTTCGGCCGCCAAGGCGAAGGCCGCATCAAGCATCCGCACCTCGTCTGGGAACACCCGGCTGACCAGCCCACTGCCCAGGGCCTCATCAGCCATCATCTTGCGGCAAGTGAAGGCCAGCTCGTTGACCAGGCTCTGGTTTCCGATGACTTTGGGCAGTCTCTGCAGCGTTCCTAAGTCAGCCGCCAAACCTATGTCCACCTCCTTCACCTGGAAGAAAGCATTCTGGGCACAGTACCGGATGTCACAAGCAGTGATGAGGTCCACGCCTGCACCAATGCAGGCCCCATGGATGGCGGCGATCACGGGCTTTGGACACTTCTCGATGACACTGAAGGTCTCTTGGTATTTGCTGATGAGGCTACGGAGGTACCAGCTGGTGCGGGCTACGTCATCTCCTTGGGGCTGTAGGATTTCCGAAGCCAGGTCCATAAGGTCGATACCTGCAGTGAACAATTTTCCTGCACCAGAGATCACCACAGCCCGACAGTCGGGGTCTTGTGCTATCTTGTTGAAGCACTCCATCATCTCTCTCCAGAAGGCTTTGTTCATGGCATTCCTCTTCTCAGGCCGGTTTAGCTGCACATGCAGGATGTGTTTCTGAGCCTCTGTCACCCGAAGGGACTCATAGTTGTGGTCTGGCGCATCTCTGGGGGCTGCTGTGGAGGCCGCATCTTGAGCAATGGAGTTCATGGGGCGAAGGCTAAGGCTGAGACCTGGGGGGGTGGGAGCCATCACTCGTCGTATCAGCAGGCTCCGCAGACTACGAGACACCGCCACGGCTGCCGCCATCGCAAACTAGTAGCTAAGGGGACTCAATACTAAAAATTTTATTTCTTTCCTCCAAATATTGAAATATTGAATTGAAATATTGTTTTTAAAAGAACCCTCAGAGTTGAGTGAATTATCCAAATTAGTTGATACAAAAATCCTTTGCACAATTCCCTAACATATCTGAGTAGTTCCACTGACAGAAAACTCACTCCCTACCAAAGGAGCCCTATCTATTTTTAGAAGCAGATCTAATACTTTAAAAAATTCTTCATCATATTGATGTGAAATCTGCCTCCTTTCAATTTTCACCTTCAGTAGATATTTTTCCCTACTCATTCCCAAGGTAGTAAGAAAGCTTTTTGGGTGGGGTTTTTTTTTAGAATATTAAAATAAATCATTCTCTCTCCATGTGGACTAGAAAATAAGATAGTAGCCAATATCTTTCTGTTTTATCCCTAGAGGCAGATAACTGCAATCATTTCCTGCAGAAACATCAGACCAATAATCAACATAATTTAACAAGTTCAACAACATATAGTGATAATAGTGGGAAATGACAAGGCTGTGCCTTAAATTTACATAACACCATTTCTCTGAACAGCAGCTAATAATAACAAGGCTGGTGTCAATGCTTCTTCTGTCTTAGAAGCAAGGAACTTCTCACAAACACCTTGTCTTTGTTGTGACTTATGTCATTTTGATGAACAATTTCCAAGATTTGTGCTTTTTATTATCCATTGCATTATGAAAAACTAAGGAGGAGAAAGGATTTCTTAGAGCACCATCCAGGTGTAAAGAATTAGCAGTCCTTTGATTTGTCGGAAATTTACATGTGAAATCCTCATTAATGCTAATGTGAGTTCTGGGACTGTGTAAATCTAACACATCAAGAAGAAAAAAAATGCTATCTAGAGGACTTCAACTGACATATTCTATTAACTCTCTAAGATTCTTAACTAATTGATTTTCCTTTTAATCATTGCCCTGTCCCCATTACTGCCCCACAATAGAAAAAAATGCATTTTTCATTATGAAAATCAATGTAGCTCTCTTTCGCCTTGACCATGCTCAGAATGGGAACTATAAGTGTGACATGACCTTTTAAAACCTTCTTTCACAGCTAAATCCTCTGCTGTCTCTGATTCCCATGTGACAGCAAGAACTTTTGGCCCCTGGGGCTCTAAGTACTCATAAAAAAATTCCTTCTTAGTAATTATTGTTATTACTTTCCATTTAGTAAGTAGCAATATTGTCCATCTAGGCTAAGAGGTTACATCCCATGTCCTCTTCCCAACAGCTCACAAAATGGTGCTTAAACTTCTTCAAAATACAAACTTCTGTCCTTGGTTGTTTTTGGTGGTGGCCAGGCAGGGCAAGTGGGGAGAGGTCTATGAGATTGTCAGCTCTGATGATTATATATGGCATTGAGTCATGGGTACAAATGTGGGATCCAGGATTAGGAGAGCCGAGGTAAGTCTGAGACAGAAGAAAGGGAATTGGCACAAGAATGAGGCAGTCCTGGGGAAGGACTTGGGAACCAGTGCCCAAGCCAGGGGCTGATGGGAGCATTCCAGAGTGGGAGTAAGGGTAGGGAACCAGAAACAAAAGGTTAAAACAAAGCTTCAAGTCAGAACCAGCCAAACAAGATGGAGTCAGGCTCAAAGGCAATAGAAGGTGCACATTTTTCAAAAAGTCAGAAGCAGCAGGTCAATTAGCACTGAGAGGTCATATATATCAGGGGTTGAGCAAGGTGGAAAAATAAAAATTCAAGCCAGTACACTGACACGAGGAGGACTACAGGAAGAAAATAAGGATAAAGATAAGACAAGAGCAGTGAAAAGAACCTGAAAAACTGAGGCATTTTACTTAGCCCTATGTGAAAGGTTTAATGGGTTTGTGAAGGCAGAAACCAATTCTTGTATAGTCAACTCTAGCTGAGCACATAATTGAGAATTTGTGACTGAGACAAGTACCAACTTCTGGAAGAAAGACCTCAGCTTGAATACCAACAGATGCACTGGGGGATAGTCTAAGGAAACAGAAAAATCCTGCAGTATGAAAGGCAAACACCACATTCTGTTACTTTGGATTCTGCTGAGCAAGAAGATTTCAGTAAGCTACCATTAGTCTGACAAATTTACAGACTTCTGAAGTGGCTACTAGGGGTAAAAAAGCAGAACATTGTTCTAAAATAATACTGAGCATTCAAAAGTAGATATGGTATGAGAAGGTAGCATTAGAATTTCCAAGGATGCTATACATACCTCAGCCCTGGTCCTGGGAACATTTTGCTCCGTGTGTGTGTGTGTGTGTGTGTGTGTGTGTGTGTGTGTGTATGTAGTGCGTTTTACTTTGAGGTAGCTAGTTGAGTTAATCATATTCCTTAGTTCGTGGTACATTACCATAACTGGTCACTAGTTTTATTTATTTGTGTACTTAGTTACTTATTTCCTTTTATCTTCATTCCCATCCCCTATCTCCACAGCCAAGAATTTTAATGTGATACTATGAATCTTTAAGAAATACGTTTTTAAAATATGTGTATTGTCATGCACATACATTTTCCCAATTTTTATTGAGGTCTTCCCTGACCAACCCATTTGAAATTGCAACCTTGTACTCTATATGTTCTATTTGTCCTCTAGACTCTCCACATTTCTTCATGCTGTTCTCTGCTCCTCTTTTCAGGACTGACATCAGTGGGCTCCATTACTATTCAGTCTTCCTATTATGTCTGGCCAGTGGAAGACCAGAAGATCTGAAAGAGGAGAATTTGGATATTTGTTTACCCAGTTCCCTCCTTACAAAATCATCTAGGGATAGCTTATTCCCTTTATCTGAGATCACAGTGTTTGTCAGAAGACTTGTCCATACAGTCCTCTGTCTCTCTTTATTCTGGTGACTTCTCCATTATTTTGACCAAGACTGAGGGATAATAACTGAATCCTACTGTATATTAGCCTTTATTATTTACCTCTATTTTGCCCACAGCTTTGGAAATAGTCCCTTTAGGAAACTCTCCTCAAAGTAACCAATCTGAGTATTCCATCCCTTTCATGCCAAGACCCTGATTGATTCAAATTGCCTGCCCTTATTCCTTTTCCCTGCCTCATTTTTCTCCATAGTACTCACTCTACTCTATCTAACCTACTATCTGTTTTACCTTTTTGTCTTGTTTATTGTATGGCTGAGAAACCAAAATGTCTGGGCAGGGATTTTAATCTGTTTTGTTCACTTTGAACATGGTAGGGACTCATAAATATTTATTCAATAATTGCAAAAAATGCACTAATACAGAAGTAGACAGGGGCCAGATCATACAAGATCTTGCAGGCAATAGTTAGGAGTTTGCATTTTATCTGTGTGCCATGAGAAGCAATTTAAGAAGAATTTTATTCAAGAGAGTGATAAGATCTTATTTAAGTTTTAAAATAACTATAAGGGCTATGGGGATGGTGTGTGGACAAGAATGGAAGTTAAGAGATCAGGTAAATGTCCTTTGCAACAGTCCAAGTGGGAGCCTAGAATAAGGTGATGGTAGCAGTAGTGGTAGAGGAGAGAAGTGATACATGAAGGAGTCTCTTCCTGGAGCATTCTCAAGCTATAGGCCATGAAAGGAATTTGTTCATTAGTCTGAGTTGGGTTGGTTTGTCTGAGGATGTTCTCAGTACCCCCAAGTTATGATCTCAGCAGGCTTTGTCCAGCTTTGTAATGTTCCAGACATATTTACATCTTAGCAATTCAGAACATGCAGGTTAACCTGTGGGAAAATACCCATTTGGAATCTTACTAGACATGGGATTTTTCAAGGGCAAAAAACCATGTATTCCTTATATTCAAAACTAAGATTTTGAAAGCATCCTAAGAACTTCTGAATAATGTGAATTTTAAATAAGAACCTGATCATTTAAAAGCAAAATAACACAGTATGGAAACCATTGATCTAAATGTTAACCTACCGCCTATGCTGTGCAGCCAAAGATTAGCCTTTTTTTCTCTCCAGAAAATGCTCTATGATTCCATTAGCAGATAATATGATTCAAAAAAGTGATTTCAATGTAGACAAATTCCAACTTGGTAGAAATTGTGTATAAATGTTTCTGAAATGGAATTAAAGGCTAAAAATGATAAGAGTCCTTCTCTTGTCAGAGTAGTTACTTAGAATATTTTTCCCCAGGAGCTTCCTCAATACATTATCCATTACAGAAAAATGGAATTTTACCTCACTTGTTATGGCAGGCAGGTTCAAAGGGCTTTTACAAGACTTTAAATACCTAAAGTCTCAATTCTTCATAGATTATTTTCCTAACAGTATCTATAATTCCTAGTCATTTGGCATTTGAAATAGGAATATAACACCATATTATTCTCTAGGTCTTTAGAATAGTTGGAAGACACCCCAGCACAGACTTACTGACTAAATGATAAGTGTTCATGGAATCCCTATGGATGATATCAAACCTCAGCAAAGACTAAATTAGATTAAAACCTATCTATTCCTGGAGATATTTCTGACACTTTGAGTTCTGTGGGATCTATGGGATAAAACGTTACCCTTAGGAATTAATGCTTAAAATAGCAACCCTATTAGAAGAAGTCTGGAAGGGAGGTATATAGAACTTTTATTTGAAACAATCACAGAATACCACTAAAGCCAGAACAGCGATTCCCAAGAGCTTATTTGTGAACTCATGCCACTCCATGATGGTGAAATGAGAAAAACATGGACAATGTATGTTTTTCATAATGCTAAAATCATTCAATATTTTTATTGTAAGATTTTGTTAAATTTTACTTCTTTTTAGATACTAATTCTTTCATAAAATGGTAATATAAGCAGATGGTAAGTGAGTTTTGTTTTTTTTTTTTAATGTCCTTACTTGGCAAGATAAAATGTTGGTAGCTCTATGTCAGTCTATCCATTTGGGGTGTGTGTGGGGGGGTATTCATTTGTGAAATCTAAATTTAGTTATTACTGTCCTAAGTGATTTTCAGATTCACAAAATATTGAATGACCCACACCCAGAAAATATATCATACTCTCCTTTCTATGGGTCCTCACAGCATGTTTCCTGGACAAGTATTGTGGCATTGACAACTTGCTCTCCTTCTATCTTCCATTAACATGAAGTGAAAGGAAGATTAGACATTCTCCTTAACTCTTCCCATGTGGCTCTGCAGCTGACCTTGCCTGTGTACAAAGCTCCTGCCACAGAAGTGACATCTTGTCATCTATCCAATATGAAGAGGAAGTGGCTGCCTGTGAATCTAGCCTAACAACTTTGCAAGGCTACTCATTCCATTGTTGGGCAACCCAGGTGGTTAGAAAGTATTTCTTTATATTGAGCTCAAATATTCCATCCTGTGATTTTCATTTAGTGGTCTTAGCTCTGTATACCAGGGCAACATAGATTAAGGCTAATCCTTCCCTTGCATCAGAGGACAACTAGTATATCTATCTCGTTCAAAGATTTTTTTCCTCCAGCTGCCATCACTGTTTCTCAGGACACAGTTTTTCAGCATCTCTGAATTCTGAAATTCGCCCTTTTCAAGGAAGACTTCAAAAAACCTTCTTCATGCCCAGATCTGAATCCAGATGAGGTCTGGCCAATTCCTAATCATCCACTGCTTCCTCTGATATAGACACCTGCATAATTTTTTTCTTGATTATGAATACTTTTCCTGAATATATCAGTTATATTGAGGTCATAATATACATACATCTAGAATCATTAAAATGGTCTAATTATTTGTTCATTATTTCAGGAAATACTATAAGAGCTCCTATAGCACTACAGGCACAGAGGGAGTGAATTAGTCAGAGCCCTCCAGAGAAACAAAACCAATTCAATATAAAAGGAGTTTTATCTTGAAGAATTGGCTCACACAGTTTTGGAGGCTGGGGAGTCTCATGATCGGCCTTCTGCAAGCTGGAGACCTAGGGAAGCTAGTGGTGTAATTCGATCCAAATCTGGAGGTCTGAGAACCAGGGGAGCCAAAGGTTGAAGTCCCAGTGCAAGGGCAGGAGAACATGAAATGTTCCAGATCAAGCAATGAGGCAGAAAAACAGGATGAATTCATCCTTCTCCACTTTTATTCTGTTTAGGCCCTCAGTGCATGTTGCCCACCCACATTGGGTAGGGCCATCTATTTTAATGAGGCCACCAAGTTAAATGTTAATCTTATCCAGAAACATTTTCACAGACACATGCAGAAATAATGTTTAAATATCTATCTAGATATCCTCTAATCTAGTCAAGTTGATGCATAAATTAACTATAATGGGGGGTGTATGAATATTGAAAACATACATCTTGCCATCAAACAGATAATAATTCAAATAAAAATAATTCAGAAGATGTGGGAGATATATATATATATATATATATATATATATATATATATATATACACACACACACATACACACACACACACAATGGAATACTATGTAGCCATCAAAAGAAACAAAATCTTGCCATTTGCAACGACGTGGATGGAACTAGAGGGTATTCCACTGAGCGAAATAAGTCAGAGAAAGACAATTATCATAAGATCTCTCTGATATGAGAAATTTGAGAGGCAGGGCGGGGGGTGATGGGAGGTAGGGAAGGAAAAAATGAAAGGAGATGGGATTGGGAGAGAGACAAACCATAAGAGACTCTTAATCTCATGAAACAAACTGAGGTGTTTCTGGTGGGGTAGGGATAGGGTGGCTGGGTGATGGACATTGGGCATAATAATATGAACCAAGTATATGCTAAATGTTGTAGACATTTTAAAGTTTTTAATTCCTATAATCCTATGAGGAAATATCATCTCTATTTTGCAGATTAAGAAACTGAGACATGAACAGATTAAGCAAATTGCTCCAAATCACACTACTATTATATGGCAGAGCTGGCACCAAACCCTGAAATTCTGACTCCAGAGCTCAAGCTATTATCTACCATGCTGTAATGATGCAGAATGTAAGAATATAAAATATATTGTTGAAGTTAAAACTTTACTTAAATATCAAGAAGTACAATAAAAGAATAATATTAAGGGATATGGTGGGGTGGGAGAGATGTGTGTCTATGGGTGTGGAGAGGGTTGTGGATATGTTTGGAGAGGTACTTGGTCAGAGAAGTTTCTTAGAATTAGTCTTGTGCCAGACCTTGAATGAAAGGGAACACAGTTGATTGTCAGACTTGCTATTCCTAACCTTAGCCATTTTAATATGAAAAGAACTTAATAGGATTTAAAACAATTATCCTATGATAAGGTTGTCTGGTTCTTGGCCTCACATATAAATTTGAAGCAATCTGGCACATCCAGTCTACAGGGAGACATAATTAAAAGGAAGTAAGGGTGGATTTACAAGACTTTATGAAATGGACCATAAACTTCAGAAATTGGCCATAGCCGTTGCAGACGTAGTTAATCTTGTAGAATTGAAAAATGAGTTAGCTATTCAGAAGAAATCACTGATAGAGAAATCAATGCATCTTGGATAAGATCCTGGGGTAAGAATGGTGAGAAAGTGTGTTGGGAAGGAGCATAAAGTAAATTCCTTACAATAGCAAATGCATTAAGCATTAATCACCCCCAAATGCTACTTGCAAATATCAGTGAAAATCATTAGGGTTTTTTCTTCCTTCAAAGAAAATGATTAACTTAAAGTCCATGAAGGTTGTTTAGTTTTACTATCATTTTGATGCCATTTAATCCACTCTATATTTTTAGTCACTAAATGGCTTTACCCTTACTTTCTATCTTCCATTTGCAAATTTCTATACTACATATGGAAATTTCTTTAAAGAAAAAATGGAAATAACTGTTATCTTGAAAATAGAGTTCCATTGCGTTCAGAACCATGATTCTTCTGTAAGTAGTTTATTCAAATAATCAAACAATTGCTTTTCATCAAACCATGGTTTTGATCTTGGAGCCTTTCACTTCTATTTGGTCAGCTTAGGCTAAAATTAACTATAAAAACTAAAATCACAATCACTTTATGAAGCTATTCATGGTAAGTTCTTGCACTTATTATTATGAAAAAAATAACTGATTCAGCAAAGAATTCCTTTAAAAAATAAACCACTAGGATTTTAGTCTCTCTGGGGATAATTTATACATTGAAGATAATTTAAGAGAAGTGAACACTCAGCATCCCCTAGCACAGGATGGCTATGTTTCTACAACAAGCATTCGAGTAAAAGTGAAAATATCCCATTATCCATGTTGTTTCAAAAAAATCAGACTGCTTTCAGCCTGTAGCAGAACACCTTGGCTGAAATTCACACTTTTACCTGAGTTTTTCCTGTTCATCCTTATTTACTGAGCACTTGGAATCTGATAAAATGTACTATTCCTCATGATTGCAAGGCCTTGTTTTGGATCCCAGCTCCTAAACGACAGGAACTGTATCTCTGTATTGCAACAACAGAGTCCTGGATAATTTAATCTCAGCTGATGTTGATGACAAGAATGTAAGTATAGCAATGTGTCCTTTAAGGCTCTCAGAGATCAACAAATAAGAACAAAATTGACCAAATAAAGCTTTACATTTGCACAAATTTATGCACAGAATTGTACATTCAGATATTTTCTTTAGCTATGTTCTGCAAATAGCACTGAATCAGAATTATTTGACCAGAAGGAATGCCTGGTATATCACATTTCTGCTGCATATGATTAAGATAGAATTGTTTAAGTCCTATCAGACTGAAAACGGTTACCAGAGTTGAGGGATGCAATTGTTAGAAAATCTCCTGCACTGACATTATGTTCAACAGATGGTGTTTTCCAATCTCTATTTCAATTAGAAGTTAGCCGTTCTTCAGGAAAGGTGAGCTAGTGAACTTTGGCTTTTAAAAATCTCTATCAGCATCTGGACCAGGTTTGCCAAATTCCCCTTAGCTTATCCTCAGCCTAAGAAAAGTGCTGCCACCTGCTGTTAAGAAGGAAAATAAATCCCTTCCCCACCCCACACAAATAACCACAGATAAAAACCCCCAGAGTTTGACCCTCCCATGCTCATGATTATATTGTTGATTCTTTACCTTTTTATTATATCCCTGTTTCTTTCTTTTTTTCTTGGAGGAATTCTTCTTATAAGAAACAAGGGTTTGTTTTGGTTTTTGGGTTAAATTAAGTTTTTTGTTTTTTGTTTTTTGTTTTTAAAAGCCTCACCTGATTATTTGCTTTTACTGTCACTGCTGAGGGCAGAGTGAGCACAGGTAAAAAACAAAGAGCCACAACTTTCAAATTTTGGTGTAGTTAAATAGAAAAAATAAGTATGGAAAGAAAGCAGCAATATGGAGTAGTCAAAAGATCCAAGGCTTTGGAAGTATTTACATACAGGATTAAGTTCCACCTCTGTCAACATTTTCATTAATCTAACAAATATGAACAAGGAGCACCTACTGTCCATCTCAGACTGCTCTAAATGCAAGGTATATGTTGATGAATTTAACAAACTCTCTACCCTCATGTCATTTCCATGCTGGTATGGGAGAAGGACAATAAACAAGGAAACAGACATGCAAACAAAAATAAATTCAGATACTTAGTGGTAATGACTGTGAGGATGGAAAGCCTCTAAGAAGATGGATAGCCTCTAAGAAGGTTTGTGATTAGCTACATGACAAGGAGCAAGTCACTAATCTCTGAAGGTCAGTTTTCTCATCTAGAAAATGGTGATAATAATGGTTCTTACCTCATAAGGTCATTGTGAGAGTGAGAAGCTATATGTATAAAGAATCTAGCATTTCCTGTCATATTATAAGCATGAAATGAATGGCAAACATTATTATCATTGTTGTTTTGTTACTATACTAAAACTGCTATGAATATAGGGCATACCAAATGCCCCAGTGAGTCAAAGAGCATTTTTTTCACCCTTAATGGATCTTTGAAGAACACTGCTTGGATGTAATGTGATTTTCTGTCAGACAAAATGCTTTTAATGCAGTTCATTCCTCTACTTCCATGATGCTCTTCTGAAGTCCTGGATAACTCTATTCCTTTCCCACAGGGGCCAAATGCTATGACTATTTTTCTCAGTAGGAAAATTCTGGCATGAAAGAGTGATTCATCTGAGTTTTTGGTCTTGGAATGGGAGCTCCTCTAAGTGTAGTTCTCTGTATGGTGAGTTTTGCACACTTTCACAGTCTCATGCATGATGCACCCTGATTTCCACCTCTATTCCTTCTCCCTTCAAATAATGCTATTCTGTCAGGAAAAGGCAAACCATTCAGATCAACAAGAAAAGAGACAGCTTACTCTCAAACCTACCTATCCCTCTTTATTCCTCTGACCCTGATCTGCCAGTCTGCTTTCTAGTTTGTTAGGTCCTCTTGGTGTGTATTGGAGGTCAGCTTTCTTTTCACCTTTCCCTAGCTTGAACTTGTATTAATCTTCACTGCCTTTTAACTGGGAGCCTGTGCTGTTTTACCTCCCCTGATGCCTAATATTTGAGATTCACCAAACTTCAGAGAAATTCAACAAAAGCAGATTTTAAGTGATGATCCACTTTTAAAGAACGTTTACTTCACACCTCTCACAACTTAGGTCAGTGTGGCGAGTATTATTAGTCACAGTTTTAGGTGTGGAAATGGTGTTTTGGAAAGTCAAGTGAACTACTAAGGTCACACAATAAGTCAATGGTGGAACCTATGTATTCTTGCTTCTAAACCAGTTGAAGAACTTCTAAACCCAGGCATGTTTCCATATAGGCAAAATGAAATATGAGTCCAAAATCCTAGTGTAAAAAACTATTTTTACTTTCCTCTCTGACAACAGCAAGGAGGCAGTACATGGTGGGGTGAAGAGCCTTGATGTTGGAGCCAGACTCCTGATATGTGGAAGTCATAAATCATAGGTGGTTTATTAGCTGTGTGATCCTGTTAAAGTGAATTTACCTCTCTGTGCTTCAGTTTTCTCTTTATAAACCAGGGGAAATAATAATATCACTTCACTGCATTGTGGTGAGAATTACATACATAATACCTACTTGCTTATACAAGTAGTCCTCACTTATCTGCAGGGGATACATTCTAAGACCCCCAGTGGATGCCTTGGATAGTACTAAACTCTCTATATACTGTTTTTTCCATTATATGTACATACCTATGATAAACTTTAATTTCTAAATTAGGCACAAAAAGAGATTAACAACAACAATAATAAAATGGAACAATTATAGCAATATACCTTAATAAAAGTTATGTAAATGTTGTCACTCTCAAAATCTTATTATGCTGTCATCATCCTTTTTCTGATGATTATGATGATGATGTGAATGATAAAATGCCTACATGATGAGATGAAATAAGGTGAAATTATGTAAGCATTGTGATGTAGCATTAGGCTACTACCAACCTCTGACAATATGTGAGAAGGAGGATCATCTGTTTCTGGACTGCAGATAACTGAAAGTGTGGAAAGCAAAATGACAGTTAAAGGGTGATTACTGTACTAATGCCTAGAATATAGTAAGACTCAATAAATACTATTTTTATTGATATTCTTTTATTGCTGAGTGGTTCTATTATATGGATAAACCATAATTTCAGTGGTTTCTTAACAAGTTAAACATGCATCTACCACATGATCCAGCCAATTCCATTCCTAGATATTCTCTCAAAAGAAATGAAAGCCTTTGTATATACAAAGACTTATACTTGAATACACAGGCTGTGGTATATCCCTAGAGTGGAATACTACTCAGTAATAAAAATGCAGGAGCATGGATGAATCTCAAAATATATATGGTGAATGAAATAAGCCAGAAAAAAGGTATATACTATATTATTCCATTTATATAAAACTGTATAAAATTCAAAGTAATCTATAGTGACAGAACACAGATCTGTGTTTACCTGGGGTCAAGGCTGTGTTTGAGAGAAAGGAGGAAACTTTTTTGGCTGACAGACATGCTCATTTTCTTGATTGAGGTGATGGCTGTACAAGTTCATATATATATATATATATATATGTCTTGTTAAAATTCTATTTTATTGTAAGAACACGTAACATGATACTACTCTATTAACAGATTTTTAAGGTGTGCAGTACAGTACTGTTATCTATTGACACAATGTTGCACAGGAGATCTCTAGAACCTATTGACTTTAAATAACTGAATTTTTATGTCTGTTGATTGGCAACTCCTTCTTCCCTCTTCCCCCAGCCACTGGAACTATCATTTTATTCTTTGCTTTTATGAATTTGATTATTTTGGATACAAATTCTATCAAATTTGTTTGCTGACACCAATGCCTGGCACACAGTAAGAACTCAATAAGTGCTAGCTATTATTATTGTTATTGCAGGGGTCTAAGGCCCTAATATTTCCACTGCTGATTCAATTCTGTCAGGGTAGAGTCTATATTAAAGAGATTATTTCTGGTTTTTGGATTAGGTTAGCTTAACTCACTAGGGTGTAGCTGTAGTTGTCAGTCTTTGTTTGTTGGTTTACATTCTACTGGTTGTTCTATCCATATCAATAAATCTGTATGAAAGGGCTGGTAGCTTACAATGATGTCAGCCATGTGCAACATAGCAAAGCACAACAAAGAGGCAATGTTGGTAACCTAGCAATGCCTCTAGCAGTGACTGAATGCTAAGTTGAGGAAGGTCTCTTAGCTGATAGTCCCTAGGACAGCAGTTCATAGCATTGCTCTTACAAGCAATGGTGGGCAGGTGCCAACCTGGCTATCAGCTGGAAAATCTCTCCATGTGTCCTGGACACCCATATATTTGCTTGCTTGCAATGTCTGCTTGCGATCTGAGAATGTTGGTACTCATAGGCAAGGTAAGACTACTCCATTTTAGATATGTCACAGGTCAAATCCTATTGCCAAAGCAACAACTCCAGTCAAATCTTTCTATTACAGGCTTAGAGTCCAGTAAGAATGTTGATCCTATCCCACAACCCCAATATTTCATAGGTGGCACACAGTAAACTGAAAGATCAGAACTCTCCAAATCAAATACCAATATATCACATTACTTCAGGAAAATTTCCACAGTAGGAAAACATGCTATATTCATTTCAGGAGAAAAATATTTGCAGTATTTTACCATGATGGGAAATTGCCTCCATGGTACATTAATGCCAGGTGAACTTCTAAAGGGAATTGCAACTGTAGTACCTAGAGAGGTACATCTGCAAGAAATTTACTAGGCAGGAGGAAAAAAATCTTCATGGCATTCTCCCCAAAGGGAAATTTCTGTAACCTTTTTCTGACAGGCAAGTAATAAGTATTCACACAGGAGCATATTGCTTATATTCCCCTGACAGGCAAGAATGTCTTTTACCCAGGCAAAAAATACAGAGGATAAACTGCAGGTATATTTCTTGTGTTAAACCAGGTGCAAGATTTCATTGCTTGAGTGAAGCCAAAGGCAAAGAGTCAATAAAGTACTCAAAGACTATAACAGGAGAAAAAGTAGATCTTGAGGTAAAGACAAAAGACAGGTCTTCAGAGTTCCTGTGTACTTAAGCTGGCTTCAGTGTCTAGAAAACACATGAACCTTTTGGGTACATCTCTGCTTATCTCTAACTTGGGGAAATAGGGTTATTAAGAATATTATCTACAGGTAATGGCTATTGAGATATATATATATATATATATATATATATATATATCAACAACAACAACAATACTAATAATTAGCCTTGAGAACTGAAAAGGAAACACAATCCCAGTTTATTGGCCAGGTGCAGTGAAATTTATTGTGAGTTGCCAGTACTCCCTAACAATGGTAACCATCAGTTAATAAGGGAATTCTAGAGAGAAGAGAAATGTCAGCAGAAATTCCATGGTGACTGACAGTTATTAGTCAAGAATGTACGTTTATCTCTGACTACATGTGATAGTACCTGTAGTCTCAGATATTCACTGAAAGGATGCACTGGATGTCTCTAAATTGCTTATCTAGGCACTTCCATGTCCTGCTCTATGAGGCTAATGGTATGAGCTTTAGTGGCAGTCCAGCTGGTTGCAGAATGGCTTCAGCAGGCTCAACACAGGTATTAAGATAACCAACAAGTAACATTAAATATTTGTTTCATATATGGGTCAAAAGAGAACTGTGAGGGTAAGAACTGCCAGGTTTGATGGAGAGGAGCAGCAAATATGCCTTTATTCTCTCAGGGATGTGGCTTGGTCTATTATTCTGTTATTCCCTCTAGTGCTTCCCTCCAGGGATCTGTTGACATCTCAGTTTTCAAATCTTTGCTCTTGCTTTCCGTTTCAAGCTTCTCATTCCTTCTCCATTCTCTATCCTTTTCTGTCCCATTCCAAATTCCATTTCTTATTGTAATTTTTGTGGCTTCCTACCATTTCTGATTATCTTGAGAATATACCCTTTCATAAGCTCCCTGAGATATGGTCCAAGGTACCCTTTCCCCAAGCTATCAAGGATCTCACTTGGCCCCAGAAATTCCTAGGAATCCTTTCCCATCCTCCAGGTCATTCCACTGAAACAGACTGTACTCCATTTGCTTAGCTTTTTCCACTCTTAATACCATTCTATCAATGCCCATTTTCCACATAATGCTAATAAGCTCACTTTTGTTAGTGGTTAATGAGTTACTCTAGCTCTTAACATTGTGTCTTGTATTGCATCTTAGCTGGAAACTCTCTGGAGATAATGTTATGGCCCCAAATAGTTACTTCAATAATGAAAACCATGAGAGACTCTAGACTCCAGGAACCAAACTGAGGGTTGCAAACAGGAGGCATTGTGGGGATAGGGTAACTGGGTGATGGGCATTAAGGAGGGCACATGATCTGATGAGCACTAGGAGTTATATGAACTACTGAATCATTGAACACTACATCAAAAACCAATGATGTACTTTATGTTGTCTAATTAAACTTAATAAAAAAATGGAAAAAATAAAATACTAGAAAGCCAACCATGCAGGGAGAGATCTTTCTGGTCAGGAAAAATCATTGAGATAGGACAGTGGTCTCCAGAATTGTTCCAGATCACAAGTCTGCTGCATGTTAGCAGTCAGCAGGGTTCTGGTGCATCCATCCCTAAAAAGAAGAGGGCAGAGTGAGAAGTTACCAGGCAAGATTAACTCTGAATTACACAGGGCTAGATGTTACCTGTCCCACTGAAAGGTCAGTGTTTTCTACCAAAAAATGATTAACAAATATAAAAGTGACAAATTCTACAATAAAAATACACATAAGACACCCATAACCAGAAACAATCAAGCAACCAACTAATTATGGGAATTCAAATGGCAAGACCTCCACAAGTTTCTAACTCAGTTGCTAATATCTTTCCACCTCCCTTCTATAGAGTAGGAGCAGGAGCATCATTATGCCAAAGCTGTTTTTTACCAAGTGCTTGAGGAGGCGCTTACATTTAATTGCAGCCAGCCAACCTACTTCCAGGATCCCTTAAGCATGTATGGAGCAGGGGAAAGGCAGGATGTAGGTGGGAGATGAATTAGGTCCTTCCCAATGCACGCTAATGTGCTTTCACCTGCATTTCCCTTATCCAAGAAGACTTTAATGGGTCCAAAGAAACTGAACTCCCTACTGCAGTAAAATGTTTTGTTTTCAGATCTTTTCCTTCTTAGTAAAGGGTTTAGGAGTAAAGGCATGTCCAGCTAGGATCCCGGATCATTAAAGGTCACATAGAAATATTCACAAAGCATCTTGAAAATATCATGATTCATGAGACAATTGGCCTGAAAGACTATATATAGTTCTAGTGTCCAGCATTAATTCTGGGTAATGGTGAGCCTGGAAAAAAAAAAAAAAAAAACAAGATGACAATGATGACTTAAAAAAAAAACAAGAAAGACAATGATGACTATACCCAGAAATTCTCTGCCTTGGTCAGCCTGGTCCCCTTCAATGTTAACTTTATACTAGAAGCTTTAACAGATAAACCCTGAAATCTCAGTAGCTTAACACAATAGAAGTCTTACTTAAACAAAGTCTAAAATGGATGTTCCTCATGAGTGAGGGATAATCACAGTTATCTGTGCATGCACACTAATGGAGGCTCTGCCAGCTTAATACATCGATTCCATTGATTCAGGGCATCAACATCAAACCAGTAGAAGGGAGAAGAGAAACTGTGGGAGATCACATGGGAGAATTTTACAATCCAGTACTAAAAGTACATTACAACTTCTACCCACATTCCATCGGCCAGAACTCAGTTAAATGGCCACATTTCTTCGTGTGGAGGCTAGGAAATATACTTCATGTGTCTAGAAAGAAAAGAAAACCAATTTGGTGAATAGGCAGTCCTTGCAACATATCCCATTCTCATCGCTACCTCTGGTAGTCCTTTTCTAAATCTCCTCCGAACACCTCTTCTCCAAATAGCTCACCCTTCCCAATTCCAATTAAGCCTTCCCTGGTCACCCAAGCCCTTATGCATATCCCCATTTTCACAGACATTTTTAACTCACTACTTCCCAAAGTATGGTTTACAGATCTCTGACAGGAGAATAACCTAGAAATCTTGCTAAAATGCAGATTCCTGGGCACCATCCACACCCTGCAACATCAGACTCCCTGAAGATCAGGAATTTGTGTGTTTAACTGATCAGAGGTGATTCCAAAACATACTAATGTATGAAATCACTGACCTGGAAGACTTGCAGTCTCTGCTCTTGATTTTTTTTTAAAGATTATTTATTTAAGCAATCTCTGTACCCAATGTAGGGCTCAGACTCATGACCCTAAGATTAAGAACCATATGCTCCACCAACTGAGCCAGCCAGGCAAACCTCTGCTCTTGATTTTATTAGATTTATAATATTTCTGTAATATTTTTCCATCTCCAAGTAATCTCCAACTAAATCTTGGGCATTTTGTAGACTGAGGTGATGTTTTTCCTTCTATTATTTCTTCTACAGTGTCTAACACTGTGTTGGGCACATAATAGAAGCTCAAAATGCATTGCCATGTTTATTATGGATTGAACAATGGAATAGGTGGCTGCCAAGTAAAATTCACTAGATAAAGAGGATTTTTCAAAACAAAAACCAGCCGATCACATTCAAAAGGGGAGGAAGAACAGAAACAAATGGAAAAAAAAAAGTACATTGCACCATGAATAATGAACATAAAGAATTTGTTCCCCTCAAGAGAGAATTTACATAAATAATTTGGAAATTATAGATCTAAAACAGGACACTAATAGAAACAAGGAAGTTGAAGGACATCGTTAACCTATGAAAGTTTTGATGGCATTGACAAAAGACACATCTGCCCTTTCAACCATCCCCTTGTACCTTTTTGAAATGGAATGTTTGTCTGGACTATGCGAAAGACCAGTTATCTTTGCAGGGGCAGAGTTGTGACAAAATTGGGTATATGCTGTGCAACCAACTGCGTACATTTAGACCAGGTCACTGACTCATGTACTATGTGGCCATGAACTCATACAATACGCCAATGTTCAACTATGCTCCTTTACCTTCCCTCTATTCTTGCTCATGCTCTCTGCTCCCCTGCTGCAAACAAATTTGGCTCTGCATCTGAGCCTTTGCTTTCATCTCCTGTTTCTCTTCTACTCTCACTATTTGTACTTTAAAAAATGAGTCTTGGCTACTTTGATTTTTAATTTTTGGCACTCAGTAAGTATATGACTTCCATTTCTTGTCACTTTGGAAATAAAACATTTTAAGTCCCAACTCAAGCATTTTGGCCCAGCTGCTGGTCTACTAGAACACTGGACAGTTTCCAGAGATGATCCTTGATATTCCTTACATATTCTAAAATCATAGAATAATGATTGCTATAAGGCAATATGCCATTTTCCTCTGAACTCATCTGAACTAAAGAGTAGGGTGGGGAGGGACAGAATATTTAGCTTTTAAACATGGACAAATCTCCTATTTCTTAATCTCCTGGCCAGGGGCCGGTATGATCAAGAATTTGATAAGTACCATCTGCAATAATAGTAATGTATATTTATGGAATGTTATTTTGTGCCAGACTCTGTCCCACTTTACCTTTATTATCTAATTTTGTACACACAATGATCCATTAGATAGGTACTATAGTCATTCTTTCCAAAAGAGGAAACTGAATCTCAGAGAAATTAGATAACTTTCCCTAAATCACACAGCTGGGAACTTGCTGATCTGGATTTGAACAGAGACTTGTCTGACTCCAGAGCTCACATGAAAACTACACTATAACTATACAAAGACTGGTATCACTGGAAGGAGTTCACATTGAAAAATTCCAAGGAGTCATTTTCAATAGGTCTGTTCGACCATAATATTGTCTATCAATGAACATAAGCTTCCTGAAGGCAGAGGACATATGTAATCTATGCATAAGAATTAGGAAATCAGTAGTATAAAGTTCCTGCTGATGCAAGACACTAGGCAGGGTATTACTGCTGAAAATTACTTAAGTTTCAAATACTGGATAAAGGGTGGAATAGAGACCAGAGTTTGTGTGGAGAGGCAAGGTGAACAGGGAAAAAAATGAACACTATACTCAGAATAGGCTTAAACCTGGAGATTCAGAGAAAGTAGAACTCCATGTGGACTAAAATCAGATATAGCACTATAGAATGAAATTTTTCATAGTTTTGTCTTTTAATATGTGGAAAGGAGGGGGGAACCAGGAACAGAATAGAGCTGACATATCATAAAGTCTCTTAATTGGGAATATATAAAACCTACATTATCCAAGGTGGGGAAACAGCTTCAGAATCATTCTGAACAACTCCAGTGAGTCAAGCTTTTAAAGTTTCACCAGCTCAACAATAGAAATATTACAGTATTTTTACTTTAAGAAATTATTTTTAGTCCTAAACTGACTGGATAAGTCTCCGTTGTATCTGTATATGATGACATTGGCATAGGACAAGACATCATCTTAGCCCCCAGCAAGGAGAGTTTACAGGTTAGAGCCTGTTTCTGGAAAGTGAAATAAAAGGCTATATAAGTGAAATCAACTGCTTAAAAATAAAGACCTGAATAAAGCTTATAATTTTCTATTATTTTTATTAAAGTTCTCAGTATCCTAATAAATTGATAGAGAAGCAAAGGAACAGAGATATTTGTCAATTTCCCATTCTTGCAAGCAAACTAGAACAGATTCTTTTTTTCAAATTTTTATTTATATTTTTTTAATTTCTTTTCAGTGTTCCAGAATTCGTTGTTTATGCACCACACCCAGTGCTCCATGCAATATGTGCCCTCCAAAATACCCACCACCAGGCTCACCCAACCTCCCAACCCCCTCCTTTCCAAAACTCTCAGTTTGTTACTCAGAGTCCAGAGTCTCTCATGGTTCATCACCCCCTCCAATTTCCCCCAACTCACTTCTCCTCTCCATCTCCCCATGTCCTCATGTCATTCCTTATGCTCCACAAGTAAGTGAAACCATAAGATAATTGACTCTCTCTTCTTGACTTATTTCACTCAGCATAATCTCTTCCAGTCCCATCCACATTAATACAAAAGTTGGGTATTCATCCTTTCTGATGGAGGCATAATATTCCATTGTACATATAGACCATACCTTCTTTATCTATTCATCTGTTGAAGGGCATCTTGGTTCTTTCTACAGTTTGGCAACTGTGGCCATTGCTGCTATGAACATTGGGGTACAGATGGCCCTTCTTTTCACTACATCTGTGTCTTTGGGGTAAATACCCAGTAGTGAAATGGCAGGGTCATAGGGAGTCTCTATTTTTTTAATTTATTTTTTATAAACATATAATATATTCTTATCCCCAGGGGTACAGGTCTGTGAATCGCCAGGTTTACATAATTCACAGCACTCACCATAGCACATACCCTCCCCAATGTCCATAATCCCACCTCCCTTCTCCCAACCCCCCTCCCCCCAGCAACTCTCAGTTTGTTTTGTGAGATTAAGAGTCACTTATGGTTTGTCTCCCTCCCAATCCCATCTTGTTTCATTTATTCTTCTCCTACCCCCTCAACCCCCCCATGTTGCATCTCCTCTCCCTCATATCAGGGAGATCATATGATAGTTGTCTTTCTCCGATGGACTTATTTCACTAAGAATGATACCCTCTAGTTCCATCCACGTCATTGCAAATGGCAAGATTTCATTTCTTTTGATGGCTGCATAGTATTCCATTGTGTATATACACCACATCTTCTTTATCCATTCATCTGTTGATGGACATATAGGTTATTTCCATAGTTTAGCTATTGTAGACATTGCTGCGATAAACATTCGGGTGCACGTGCCCCTTCGGATCACTACGTTTGTATCTTTAGGGTAAATACCCAGTAGTGCAATTGCTGGGTCATAGGGTAGTTCTATTTTCAACATTTTGAGGAACCTCCATGCTGTTTTCCAGAGTGGTTGCACCAGCTTGCATTCCCACCAACAGTGTAGGAGGGTTCCCCTTTCTCCGCATCCTCGCCAGCATCTGTCATTTCCTGACTTGTTAATTTTAGCCATTCTGACTGGTGTGAGGTGATATCTCATTGTGGTTTTGATTTGTATTTCCCTGATGCCGAGTGATGTGGAGCACTTTTTCATGTGTCTGTTGACCATCTGGATGTCTTCTTTGCAGAAATGTCTGTTCATTTCCTCTGCCCATTTCTTGATTGGATTATTTGTTCTTTGGGTGTTGAGTTTGCTAAGTTCTTTATAGATTTTGGACACTAGCCCTTTATCTGATATGTCATTTGCAAATATCTTCTCCCATTCTGTCAGTTGTCTTTTGGTTTTGTTAACTGTTTCCTTTGCTGTGCAAAAGGTTTTGATCTTGATGAAATCCGAATAGTTCATTTTTGCCCTTGCTTCCCTTGCCTTTGGCAATGTTCCTAGGAAGATGTTGCTGTGGCTGAGGTTGAAGAGGTTGCTGCCTGTGTTCTCCTCAAGGATTTTGATGGATTCCTTTCTCACATTGAGGTCCTTCATCCATTTTGAGTCTATTTGGGAATCTCTATTTTTTAGTTTCTTAAGGAATCCCCATGCTGTTTTCCAAAGTGGCTGCACCAACTTGCATTCCCACCAACAGTGTAAGAGGGTTGCCCTTTCTCCACATCCTCTCCAATACATACTGTTTACTGTCTTGTTAATTTTGGCCATTTTAATTGGTGTAAGGTGGTATCTCAATGTGGTTTTCATTTGAATCTCCCTGATGGCTAATGATAATGAACACTTTTTCATGTGTCTGATAGCCATTTGTATTTCTTCTTTGGAGAAGTGTCAGTTCATGTTTTCTGCCCATTTTTTGACATGATTATCTGTTTTGTGTGTGTTCAGTTTGAGGAGTTCTTTATAGATCTTAGAGATCAGCCCTTTGTCTGTAGTATCATTTGCAAGTATCTTCTTCCATTCCGTGGATCGCCTCTTTGTTTCGTTGAGGTTTCCTTTGCTGTGCAGAAGCTTTTGATCTTGATGAAGTCCCAAAAGTTCATTTTTGCTTTTGTTTCCTTTGCTTTAGAGATATCTTGAAAGAAGTTGCTATGGCTGATGTCCAAGACGTTATTGCACATGTTCTCCTCTAGGATTCTGATGGATTCTTGCCTCACATTGAGGTCTCTTATCCATTTCTAGTTTACCTTTGTGTATGGCATAAGAGAATGGTCTAGTTTCATTCTCCTACACATAGCTGTTCAATTTTCCCAGCACCATTTGTTGTAGAGACTGTCTTTTTTCCACTATATATTTTTTCCTGCTTTGTTGAAAATTATTTGACTGTAGACTTGAGGGTCCATATCTGGGCTCTCTACTCTGTTCCACTGGTCTATGTGTCTGTTTTTAGGCCAGTACCATGCTGTCTTGGTGATCACAGCTTTGTAGTAAAGCTTGAAACCAGGCAACGTGATGCCCCCAGTATTGTTTTTCTTTTTCAAGAAATTCTGGGACTCTTCTGGTTCCATACAAATTTTAGGATTGTTTGCTCCAACTCTTTGAAAAATGCCAGTGGAATTTTTATTGGAATGGCATTAAAAGTATAGATTGCTCTAGGCAGTATAGACATTTTAACAATGTTTATTCTTCTGATCCATGATGAGCATGGAATGCTCTTCCATCTTTTTGTGTCTTCTTCAATTTCTTTCATGAGTGTTCTGTAGTTCCTCGAGTACAGATCTTTACCTCTTTGGTTAAGGTTTATTCCCAGGTATCTTACGGTTCTTGGTGCTATAGTAAATGGAATTGATTCTCCAATTTCCCTTTCTATATTTTCATTGTTAGTGTATAAGAAAGCAACTGATTTCTGTACATTGATTTTGTATCCTGCCACATTCCTGAATTGCTGTATGAGTTCTAGTAGTTTGGGGGTGGAGTCTTTTGGGTTTTCCATATAAAGTATCATGTCATCTGCAAAGAGAGAGAGTTTGACTTCTTCATTGCCAATTCGAATACATTTTATTTCTTTTTGTTGTCTGATTGCTGTTGCTAGGACTTCTCATACTATGTTGAACAAGAGTGGCAAGAATGGACATCCTTGTTGTGTTCCTGATTTCAAAGGGAAGGCTGTGAGCTTTTTCCCATTGAGGAGGATATTTCCTGTGGGTTTTTCATAGATAGAGTTTATAAAGTTGAGGAATGTTCCCTCTATCCCTATACTTTAAAGCGTTTTAATCAGGAACGGATGCTGGATCTTGTCAAATGCTTTTTCTGCATCAATCGAGAGAACCATGTGATTCTTCTCTCTTCTCTTATTGATTTGTTCTATCACACTGATTGATTTGTAAATGTTGAGCCACCTTCTCATTCCCTGGATGAATCCCACCTGGTCATGGTGGATAATCTTTTTAATGTACTGTTGGATCCTATTAGCTAGGATCTTGTTGAGACTCACAGCATCCATATTCATCAGGGATATTGGTCTGAAATTTTCCTTTTTGGTGGGGTCTTTGCTTGGTTTGGGGATCAGGGTAATGCATTCTTCATAAAAAGAGTGGAAGTTTTCCTTCTGCTTCAATTTTTTGAAACAGCTTCAGGATAATAGGTATTATATCTTCTTGAAAGTTTGGTAGAATTCCCCAGGGAATCTGGCAGGTCCTGGGCTCTTGTTTTTTGTGAGGTCTTTGATTACTGCTTCAATCTCATTGCTAGATATTGGTCTATTCAGGTTGTCAATGTCTTCCTGATTCAGTTTTGGAAGTTTCTAATATCCAGGAATGCATCCATTTTGTCTAGGCTGCTTAACTTATTTGGCTATGACTGTTGATAATAATTTCTGATGATTGTTTCTATTTCCTTGGTGTTAGTCGTGATCTCTCCCTTTTCATTCATAATTTTATTAATTTGGGTCCTCTCTCTTTTCTTTTGGATTAGTTTGGCCAAAGGTTTATTGATCTTATTGATTCTTTCAAAAAACCAGCTTCCTGTTTCATTGATGCGTTCTACTGTATCTCTAGTTTCTATCTCATTGGTCTCTGCTCCAATCATGATTATTTCCCTTCCTGTGTGGGGGGTTGGCTTAATTTGTTGTTGATTCTCCAGTTATTTATTTATTTATTTGACAGAGATCACAAGTAGGCAAAGAAGCAGGCAGAGAGAGAGGAGGAAGCAGGATCCCCGCCGGGCAGAGAGCCCTATATGGGGCTCTATCCCAGGACCCAGAGATCATGACCTGAGCTGAAGGCAGAGGCTTAACCCACTGAGCCACCAATGCTCCCCAATTCTCCAGTTCTTTAAGATGTAAAGACAGCTGGTGTATTCTGGATTTTTCAGTTTTTTTGAGGGAGGCTTGGATGGCTATATATTTCCCCCTTAGGACCGCCTTTGCCATATCTCATGAGAATAAAGACCGAAGACTTCGGTCTTCATTCTCAATGGTTTCCATGATTTGTTTAAGTTCTTCTTTGATTTCCTGGTTGATCCAAGCATTCTTAAGCAAGGTGTTCTTTAGCTTCCAGGTGTTTGAATTCCTCCCAAACTTTTTCTTATGGTTGAGTTCTAGTTTCAAAGCATTGTGGTCTGAGAGTATGCAGGGAATAATCTCAATCTTTTGCTATCAGTTGAGCCCTGATTTGTGACCCAGTATGTGGTCTATTCTGGAGAAGGTTCTATGTGCACTCGAAAAGAATGAGTATTCTTTGGTTTAGGGATGGAATATTCTGTATATATCCATGAGGTCCATCTGGTCCAATGTGTCATTCAAGGCTCTTGTTTCTTTATTGATTTTCTGCTTGGATGATCTGACTATTACTGAGAGTGGCATGTTAAGATGCCCTAACATTAATGTATTCATATCAATATGACTCTTTATCTTGATTAACAGTTGTCTTATGTAGTTGGCTGCTCCAGTATTGGGGGCATACATATTTACAATTGTTAGATCTTCTTGGTGGATAGACCCTTTAAGAATGATGTAGTGTCTTTCTTTATCTCTGACCACAGTCTTTAGTTTAAAATCTAATTTTTCTGATATGAGAATCACTACCCAAACTTTCTTTTGAGGCACATTGGCATGAAAGATGCTTCTCTATCCCTTCACTTTCAGTCTGGATGTATCCTTAGGTTCCATATGGGTTTCTCATAGACAACATATGGATGGGTCCTGTTGTTTTATCCAGTCTGCAATCCTGTGCCCTTTTATGGGAGAGGTTAGGCTGTTCACATTGAGAATGATTATTGAAAGATACGTTTTTATTGACATCATGTTGCCTGTGAAGTCCTTGTTTCTAGAGACTGTAAATTTCTGTTGTATGTCACTGTTTTATAGAACCCCCTTTAATAATTCTTGTAGTGCCGGCTTGGTGGTCACATACTCTTTTAAACCTTGCCCATCTTGGAAGTTCTTTATCTCTCCATCCACTTTGAATGTAGACCTAGCTGGATAAAGTATTCTTAGCTGCGTGTTCTTCTCATTTATTGCCCTGAATACATCTTGCCAGCCCTTTCTGGCTTGCCAGGTTTCTGTGGACAGTTTTGACGTTATTCTGGTGAACCTTCCTCTGTACATTAAGGAATCTCTTCCCCCCGCTGATTTCAAGAGCTCCTGTCTAAAATTATGATTCATCAGTTTCACAATAACGTGTCTTGAGGTATTTCTATATTCTATGATCTTGGGGTTAACCTTTCTGCCTCTAGGACACAAATGCTGGTTCCATTCCCCAGACTGGGAAAATTTTCATGGAGAATTTCTTCAGTTATATCCTCTAGTCTTCTTTCTTTCTCCTCCCCCTCAGGGATTCCAATAATTCTGATGTTGGAATATTTCATGGCATCATTTATTTCCCTAATTCTGTTTTCATGGCTTCTAAGCTGCTTGTTCCAGGCCTCCTCCTGATCCTTTTTCTCTATTAGTTTGTCCTCTAGATCAGTAATTCTGCCTTCTGCCTCAGTTACCCTAGCTGTTAGAGAATTTAGATTAGATTAGATCTCATTGATAACATTTTTAACTTCTTCCTGGGTGGCTTTCACTTCTGCCCTAATAGATTCCATGTTGTCATTAATGGATTTCCCCAACCTAGCCATTGCCTGGATAATTGTTACCCTGAATTCCCTTTCTGACATACTATTTATGTCCATATCCAATAGCTCTGATGGAGAGAGCACAGTCTCTGAATTTTTCCTCTGTTGGACATTCCTTGTCCTAGTCATTTTGGTGAGAGATGGCTCTTTTGCACTCCTTTATTAGGGAGGTTGCTTCAAGTTGTGCTCTGGCAAATTCAAAAGGTAAGCCAAGTAATAAGCAAACAGTAGATCCAACCAATTTAGCACTGAAACTTGGCATCCAGATATAAAGACTCAAAGCCCCACATTCAATTCCTGAATGATGAAGTTTTAGAATATAAGAGAGGGTTGGTGGGATGCAGTCTGGAGCTGATGACCAACAAAGAATTCTTGAGATATCTTTGGTGGAAAATGTTGGTTTATTAAAGCATGGGGACAGGACCCATGGATAGAAAGAACTGCTTCCTAGAATAGATTCTTATATAAAACCTTCTGAATAAATTGTTAGTTCACATTTTTCAAATGTCTTTGATCTTAACTTATACGTGAAATTTCACTAGATAGACTCTTTTAATTTAGTTAATGTAAAATGTTAGAAGATGCCTTGCTTTAAAACAACTTAAGCCACCAATTTTTTATTAGATTAATAACTTAATCGTTAAACATTCCAACAACCATTTCAGTGGCAAACAATGCTGGAATTGTGATCACAGTAGTCCTCAGCAGAAATTCCAATTGAATTCAAGAGGGAAATTCCCAGAAAAAGCTTCTCATTACTTTTTCAGTCAACATCCAACATCATCATCATCACTACCATCTTGTGTGTTTGTGTGTGTGTGTGTGTGTGTGTCTGAAAAAGAGAGAGAGAGAGAAAGAAAGAGAGAGAGAAACAGTGAGAGAGACAGAAAGATAGCACTTTGTGTGGCATGAAACATATTCATTCTGTCATTATCAAGGATTTAGAGAGGTTTGGGCAGATGACATTTGACATGTAACTGAAAGTCAATTTAACAATAGTGGTTCCCAGTTTAATTCAGCAACAAGTTTTCTAACTATATATCTTTTTTCCCCCAAAAGCTCCATTTGAAATGAAAATACCAAAGTAAGAGTGTAGGCCACTAATTCCATACTGCAAAGTTCTCAGGTTTGCTTTCATCACCAAGAGACTGACTAGCCATCCATCAAACTCCTTTTTTCTCTATCCTAAATACAAAGCTAGAGTATACCTCCAAGTCCCTGCTGAAGTTAGGCATGTCCATAGACAGTGAGCACAAAGTGCATATCCAGTCTGGGCTCATAAAAACCTCACACACATGATTCTCCATCCCCTTCCTTCTTCCGCCAGCTTGACCCAGACAAACACATCAACTCTGGGACAGACACACTAAAGATAATAGAGCCACAAGATGAAAGTAGCATGAGTCCCTCGAGATGGGCCTCCAATCAGGAGCACCCATTTTGGACTTCTTGTGCATGTAAAATCAACTATTGTGTCAAGCCACTGAGAGTTGGGAGTTTAACTGTTACCACAGTTCTGTTATCCTAACTAGTACATCCAACAAAGCCTTTAGGAAAATGAAATATGGGACAGATAAACCTTTTATGTCAGAGAGAAGAACCAGAATTGGATGGGTCCTACAATAGGAAGTACTGAGCAGCTATAGGGCAGCTCGGGGGTCTAGGATGCTAGGAGGTAAAGAGGAAGCAGAGAGAAACTTCTCTGCTTTGCTATTTGCCTGGGGACAATCCTCGTTAGAGTAATAAACCTGAAGCCACAAGATGAATCACCTCAGCATGGTACTATTTATACCTCTGATCCCTACTCATGTTCCTGTTCAAAGAGCACAGATTTATAATTTTAATTATCTAAAACTTGTAGAGATTTAAATGTCTGTTTTAAGTGTTCAATAAGGATTAGAAAAGCAATTCATTTTTCCTTAAGCCAAGTCATAATTTACAGTTTTCTGCAACTTGCACAACTCATTGCAGCCAATGTCCAAGGGAGAACTTGAGCAAGAAGCAAGGAGCACTTTAATTAGCCCACAATTAATTCCATTTAGGCCAGATCCATGAAATGTAACCATCCTAAAGAACAGTAAATCATTCAGTTACCCATTTTGATGTGTTATTCAGTCTCAAAGCCAAAGGCAATAGTATTGATATTTTTTGAGTGTTCTCGGTGCTGAATGCAGTGGCAATCCAATGTCAACCTATTCAGTCTGAGGAATACTTGGGAGTCATTTTGGTGATTCAGAAGCTGTTACCCAGTCCATAGGATAAAGGCTTGATCTAATAACCTTCACCAGAAGAGACCCCGAATCGCTAAGGAAATGTTGAAAAACAAAAATAAAACTGGGGGCATCACGTTACCTGATTTCAAGCTTTACTACAAAGCTGTGATCACCAAGATAGCATGGTACTGGCATAAAAACAGACACATAGACCAGTGGAACAGAGTAGAGAGCCCAGATATGGACCCTCAATTCTATGGTCAGTTAATCTTCGACAAAACAGGAAAAAATATGCAGTGGAAAAAAGACAGTCTCTTCGATAAACCTTCACAATTTGATTCAGGAGACTTGGTATGTCAACTTCTCCAAGAATAGTAGCTTTTAAAGGGTTGGGGGGGGTACCTGGGTGGCTCAGTGGGTGAAGCATGAGTGTCAGCTCAGGTCATGATCTCGTCAGGAGACTGAGCCCTGCATGGGTCGCCACACTCAGCACAGAGTCTTCTTGAGATTCTTTCCCCCTCCCTCTCCCTCTGCTCCTCCCCTGCTTGCTTGTTCTCTTGTTCTCTCTAAAATAAATAAATAAATGGGAGGTTGGGGGATCCAGGTGGTGGGTATTGTAAAGGGCACGGATTGCATGGAGCACTGGGTGTGGTGCAAAAATAATGAATACTGTTACGCTGAATTAAAAATAAATAAATAAATATAAATAAATAAATAAGAATTTTTTAAAGGGGTGGGGACATGATCCCAACAGGAAAACACAAGAGATTTAAAAAGACTTGTTTCTAAAATCAAATAGCTGTCTCTTAAATTTTCCTTAATGAGTATGCTATCGCTCCCTTTCTAGAGAAGAATCACATTCATTTTTTTATTTATTATGTTATGTTAGTCACCATACAGTACATCATTAGTTTTTGATGTAGTGTTCCATGATTCATTGTTTGCATATAACCATATTCAAATGGAAAGAAAATGTAATCACAGTCAGGTAAACTGGGACCAGCTCTGGCTGAACCCAAGAAAGGTATAGTTCTTCATTCAAAACACAAATCTCATCATGTTACTCTACTGCTCAAAAAATTTTAATGGCCTTCTACTATTTTTACGATGAAGTCCAAAATCCTTACCATGGCCTATAAGGCTCAAGTCATTTGGCTCCTGTCTGCTTCCCCAGCCTCATCTATATATTCCATCCACACTGGTCTTTGAGTTCCTCTTACATGTCAAGCTTCTTCCCACCTCTGAGCCTTCAAATAGTCTCTCTGCTTGGCATGCCCTTCACCCTTACCACTGTTCACCCAAATGCTTCCTACCTCCTTCAGATTACTGTTCAAAATGTCCCTTCCCCAGGCAGACCTTCTGTGTACCCTCAGATCAGCCTAGGGTCACCCATTTTATGCTTTCATGGGACCTTCCCTATTTCTTACATCCCTGAACTTCTAAAATGTGATCATCTGGGGTGCCTGGGTGGCTGTCATTTAGCGTTTGCCTTCAGCTCAGGTCATGATCCCAGGGTCCTGGGATTGAGCCCCTCATTGGGCTCCCTGCTAAGGAGAGAAGCCTGCTTCTCCCTCTCCCACTCCCCCTACTTGTGTTCTCTCTCTCGTTGTCTCTATCTCTCCACCAAATAAATAAATAAAATCTTTAAAAAATAAAAATAAAGTGTGATCATTTAATTTGAAAATAAGAAATAAAATTTGAAAATTATCAGCTACCAACACATTATGTATTACTATATCATATCAGCCAGAGGACAGAATAGAGGACAGAACTGTCTGGTTATGGGTAGGGGAATAAAGGACAAAAGCAGGCTTTTAGGGAAGGAAACATGGAGGTAACTCTGCTAGGGAGAGCCAGGAAAAGCAAGAGGGATGAAGACCTTAAGAAGGCATTTAAGGAAAAAAGAGTAGAAAATGAGAAGGAAAGGAGTTTGAAGACTGATCTTATATTTTTGTTGCTTATCTGTTCTGACCCTCAACTTAATGTGCAATATAGGATCACAGATGAGGTGAAGATGAGGGAGGGGTCAGGGATTGGGTGGGGGGTCAGGTATATCATGCAGTTGTTCCACATTTAACCAAATATCTCATAGTTATCAGACGTGCTCATCTCAAAAAGGACCAGTGATCATTCTGAGCAGAGTGGGAATTCACTTGCTTTCTGAAAGGTCTGTTTCTCAAATTCTTCTAGTGTTCCTTCAGAGTTACAATTTACTTTTAGTGATATTTTTAACTGCTTGATAATAAAATTTATAGTTTCCATTAAAATATCTAGAAGATGGGCACCTCTGATATTTATAATCTTCCTAATTATACAGGTTTTATCTGATCAGATATCTATTAGAAAGTGTTATGGGAAAAAACACAACATGATCCTTTATTTTCATTTACAGACTGAACAGTTTCTGCAGAACTCTTAATAAATGTACATATACTTAATATGACTAAAATGTCTTTATAGCAATTTTTAAAACAATAGTGGAGGCTAGCCCAGTTCTAACAGGCTTTTACAAAATCTTTTGTCTATACTGATCATTAAAATAACATATACTAATAAAATTTTAAATTTAGAATAAAATAATAATAGTAAGAGCTGATATTGACTAATTACTTACTAAGGTACTATGTTAACTACTATATACTCATAGGACTATTATCATCATTACATCCTAAAGAGAGAACTGAAGCCTAGAAAGACAATGTATCCTTCCTGAGGTCACATGGTTAGTAAGTGATAGAGACAGGACTTAGACCAAAGCAGTCTAGGTTAGCCTGGTTTAACCATTATTCCATACAGCTAAGTAGTAAATTATACAAGGCTCTCAGCATGGAGTATGGGTTAGCCTGGCTCAGGGGTCCATCAAGGATGTCTTGTGAAAATTATTGATAATTAAAAATAAATAGTGCTTCTATAGTTTGACAGGGCTCTCTTGATGCCATCTGTTTCAAAATGACTGTGTAGGGGCACCTGGGTGGTTCTGTTGGTTAATTATTCAGCTGTTGATTTTGACTCAGGGTTGTGAGATCAAGCCCCATGTCAGGCTCCATGCTCAGTGGGGAATCTGCTTGAGATTTTCTCTCTCCCTCTGCCCCCCAACCGTTCACGCTCACTCACTCTCTCTCTTTCAAATAAATAAATATTAGATCAATTAATTAATTAATTAATTAATTTAAATAAATAAATAAATCTTAAATAAAAAATAAAAATAAATCATAAATGTGTAAAAATGTCCAGCTTCTGAATTCAACCCAAAAATCCTTAGAGAGAAGGATCCAGAGAATAAATAAAAGACCTAAGATCCCGCCAGTGCCCTGGCTCCCTGCTAGACCTGGGTTTAGCACAGTGACAATGTCCTTGATTTCCTAGGTAAGATTGTCACTACACTGATCAGAGCTAATTAAACCAGGAAAGCCCGAAGGAAGACTTGATTGAAGATGAGATCTAGCCACAATCTAAGACCTGGTGCTTGCTCAATGTAAAAGACACTAAATAGAGCAGAGCTGTTGCTTGAATGACATGTAAGTTAGCCCACTCTTATTCCCTCTCTCTCTTTCTCTCCCTCCTCCCCTTCTCTGTCTCTCCCTCCCTTCCTTCCTCCCTTTGATCCATCACACCCTGGAAAGGAATAATGATGGCCTTTCCAAAGATAAGAGGATTTCACTTCCTACCACCAACCCAGGAAATACTCTCAGGCATTTAACTCAACAACTTATTTGAAGCAATTGCACTGAAGGCAGCATCTCACTGGCCCCTTAAGGCACTGCTTTGTGTGAAATGCACACAGAAGACCCACTTCTGTTCCTAGCCACTCATGGAGCTCTCACCATTGCTCTTTGACGTCTCTAGGCTGACAGAGGAGAGCTGTGGGACTGCAAGACCTTTTAAAGACTATTTTCTAAAATGTTCTTAATCTAATCCTGCTCTAACTAGAGCTCCAAAGGGCTGTTAGACAGCATCTAAAAAACCCCTTTCTTAACTGGGTGAGTCTCTCATCTGAACTAAAATTTTTCTAAAACATGATCAGTGATTGTCTTAATTAGTCTTGCTTAGTACACACACACACACACACACACACACACCCTAGTCAATATATGAAAATAATCGGGGGAGGGAAGAACAAGAAGGAGAAACCTTAGGTATATAGGAAACTGAGGTAAATCTTAGAATGTGGACACTGCCTCCCCCTGCAGCATTCTGAAGTGATAGCTGATTATTTTCACATACCCTAAGTTCCTCAGAGCCAGAAGTTTAGCAGGTGTCACCCTTGCTCCCCCATTGCTTTTTCTAGTGCTCTTTTACTCTTGTAAACCTCTCTTTTGGCTTACATGATCTAATTATACCAATCTCCCTCTCTTCTTTCTATAACGGTCAGCAATTCCTTCGTCTATCAGACTTTGGCATCATCTTCCCCAACCTTGTTGTTGTCATTCTTAGTGACATCAATGTCCATATAGATGGCTCTTCCAAATCCCTGGTTTCCTAGTTCTTTGACTTCCGAATTGCCCCTTAACTCCAGCTTAGCTACCCATCCCTAATATCCCGGAATCTACTTCACCTTCCATATCAGTAACGCCAAAATTCTTTTATCTGTCCATAACCTCTTCTCTTTCCACTTTGCATGTTCAAGTACTTCCTACAACAACTATTCTTCGACTTCATTAAAACATCCAATTTGCTGACTTCTTCACTTTCTCTCAATCCATCAGCTAGTTTTTCTTTACCTTGCTTTTTATCCAATTTAGATCCCTCAGTCATATCTTTTCAATATTTCTTATCAATGACCTAAAGTCTCTTGCTCTCTGTCATTTCATTGCATGCATCTGGCAAAACCTTAACCTTTGATGAACACTATTGTCCACTTTCACCAAGTCTGTATCAGAATGATCAATAACTGCTAGACAAAAACATATACATGGAAGACAAGAACCACAGTGTGTTCATGACCACCATCCTCATACATTTTCTCAACATCACCAGCAAACCTAATATATGTCTTTGGTCAATTCCATTTCTGATCCACAGACTACTTCAAATTTTCTCCATTCTTCTGAAACCTCCATTCCTTGACTCCATCCTCCTCTCCCTCTCTCTCAGCAAATTACAGAGAAAATTGAAGCCATTAGACGTAAATGCTCTCCTCTTCTTGATTATAAACATAAAGGTCTACCTAACACCTGTTATCCTTTTACACTTAAGAGTAACATTATCCTTTTATACTTAAGAGCCAGCTCTACTACTCACTAGCTGTGTGAATTTTATCAAATCACATAGCATTTTTCAGCCTTTTTAAATAATATATAGACAGTAACAATAGCCAATTGTTTTTATAAATAGCCAAGGGTTGTTTCTTTAAAGATTTATTTATTTAAGAAAGAGAGAGCACACTGGGGGCGGGGGCAGGGAGAGAGAGAGAGAGAGAGAATCCTCAAGCAGACTCACCACTGAGTGCAAAGCCCAAAGCAGGGCTCAATCCCAGGACCCCAAGATCATGACATGAACCAAAACCAAGAGCCGGTTGCTTAACCAAGACATCCAGACATCCCTAATTAATAGAGTTATAAAATTTTATGAGTTAATATGTGTAAGGTTCTTGGAGTAAGCCCTATTTAACTATTTTCTATATTAAGCCCTATTTTACTATATTTCTATAGTAAGCCCTATTTAATTATTTTCTGTTTGAGGTGTTGTTATTATTATCCTCCTTTCCTCCTGTTATAATAAATGAAACAGCATCCCTGCTAGCTAAGTTTTCTCTTGTTATTATGATTAGAAGTCTCAGACTTTGCATTTTTAAAGCTAGATTTCCTATGCCCACATCCACATAAAAGTATATTGTTTGCTGCCACATATTCTTTCCTTACCCCTTGGCCACTTTCCCAATTATCTTTCCTCTGACTATAGGATATCCCCAAAGCTAATGTTCCTGCCCACAATCTGACAGCCTACTTAGCATTATATGCACCTTCTCTCACCCAAAACAAGGGCCTCAGAAAAAAGTAAACATATTTCTACTGTCACTTATTCCAACTTAATCTCATTTGTTTTTGTAAATGATTATCACATTTTGGAATTCATCCTCAGATCAGAGTAGTTTCCTGGCAGGAAGGCAGAGCAGGCCTGAGAAGGGCCGGGAGGCTGATCATGGGAAAGTTATTGCACAGAATATGAGAAAAGTAATACAGTGAAGCACATAAGGTCTGGAGTCCAAAGAAAAACCATTATCAGTCGCACCAAGGGCTAGTACTTAGGGTCTGATGGATAGGGAAATCTCAGTAGCAGGGGTTCTATCAGGGCAAGAAAACTAGGGAGAGTGAGGCAGCAATAGTCTGGAATGAAGCAATAGAAAATGACCTCATCTCTTCCTTAGTATGATTTGAAGCAAATCCACTATGATTTCAGAGTTTTTTTTTTCTTTTGTAAAAGAGTTGAATATCCTCTTTACAAGCCACTTCTCCCTATGCCATGTAACAGGAAATTTCCACCACCGGGATTAATTCCTTCAGGTTGAATAATTACCCCTAATGTCACCTTTTAAAATGCCCAGATTCCTGGGAGAGATATGTATGGTCTTATTAATGACAAATAAAAGTTGGAAGAAAGGCAGGCAGGGACATAGAGGCCCCTGCCCTAAGAGGAAACCACCCTTAAAAGGATTTTATACAACCCTGAAAGGAGCCCTCCACCCTTTCCATGTGATAGGTAGATGGCAAAAATCTCATTGGATAACAGGCTCATGGAGGGTTAATCAGATTAAAACAGCCTGGCAATAAGCCCATAAAACCCCCTAGATGTAGAAACTCCAGTGGTGGGGCGCCTGGATGGCATAGTTGGTTAAGTGTCTAATTCTTGATTTTGGCTTAGACATGATCTCAGGGTCCTGGGATAAAGCCTCGCATGGGGCTCCACGTTTAGTGTGGAATCTGTTTGAGATTCTCTCTCTGTGTCTCTCTCTGCCCCTCTTGCTAGCTCTCTCTCTCTCTCTCTCTCTCATAATAAATAAAATCTTAAGGAAAAATAAAAAGAACCAGTGGCAACCCTCTTGGTCCCCTCCCTCTTTGGGAGCTTTGTACTATCTATCACTCAATAAACTTCACTATCGCTCAATAAACCTTGTTTTGCTACCCATCACTCTTGATCTGGTCTACCTCTTCATTCTTCAAAGTGGTGTGACCAAGAACTGTGGGCATTAGAGGAAAAAAATCCTGTAACATTAGTATGAATCCAGCAAGCAACTTTTGTTTCACCTGGGGAAGTCCCAAGGAAATGAGACCCAAAGCCTAAAAAATCTAGTTGGGAAGATTTGGTTTTCAGGAAAGGTCAGAGCAAGAAGGCAGACTCAAATAGTAGCCCATAAAGGAAGAATATGAATCAGGAGTGGGTGAACCACTGGAGACAAAACACCAAAGGCCCAATGACCTCCTAATTTTCCCATTCAGCAGACATTTCTTAATTATTCTCTTACTTGATTTCATCATGAGAATGACTTGGTTGACCTCTCACAAAACTCTCCCTTCCCTGAAGAGTTACCTCTGACCTCTCCTTTTTTGTTATCTTCTATATCTAAATAAACATGATATCCTATTCAGTGTTTCTGAAGTATTCTTTTAAAATTTTCCCCTCCATCCCACCCCTTCTTTCACCAACTTAGGTCCTTCATTTAGCACCAGAACACTATTGTAACTTCTTAATTTCTACTTCTGCAAAGCTCCTATCCCATTTCTATACTAATACCAGGGTGTCTGAAGTCTCAAATCTAACCACGTCTTTCAACTGTTTAAAATCCTTCTGGAATCCAAGTGACTTGGGCCTTGCCAACCAGAGAATACAAATGAGGTCACAGTAACACTATTACCAAAATCACAATGGCTCTGAGCATGTTTGAATACAGGAAATTCAACCTCTTACAAAATATTTCTAGAAATCCTCAGGGATGCTCACAAGTGTCCATAAATCCTTCACAGTCATCTCTTACTAATGCAGCTATCTGAGCAAAGATTCTGCAATTTCAGGTCCCAAAGGTGCCTAGGAGGATCTATTCCCACCCAGAAGTTTGCTCTGGCTAAAGTCACTACTACCTATGGACTCTGGACCTTAGAAACTACTCTGTGGTCTAAGTGGCACATTATTTGAATATACATTATTTGAATGTGGCTACTACCACAGCCTCTATCAAGCTACTTCCCAAGACACCTTAGCCAGTAGAAAAAAATGACAGGAATACAGGGCCATGCTGTCCATTTCATAGTCTTCAACCTATAATAGGGCAGGTGACTACCCAGCCTTCCAAGTAGCTTCAGCTACCCTCTGGGGGACTCCTACTGCACACACTCACCCCAGATGATCATCACCCAGGTCTCCCTTCTACCCTCTGAGGCCAAATATAAGTGAGAGACAAATACTAGCCCAATTCCCCTCCTTCCACCCTATAGAGAAGCCCATTTCAGGAATACCTCTTTCCATTTTGATCATTTTCTATGGTGCTCATATTGTCCTGGAAAACAGAAAAAGTATCAGATTACTAGGGATACTTTGCTGAGAATTCCCTCAAGATATTTTCATATCACATCCAACTAGCTGAATGTAGAAATAATTTTAAAAGTTAACAATTGTGTGGCACATACTGTACACCAGGCATTGTTTTAAGTACTTTAGTACCATATAGGATAGATTAATATCATCCTCATTTTACAGAAGACAAAACAGAGAAACACAGGAATTAAGGGAATTACTCAAGGTTATACAGCCAACAAGTTATAGAGCCAAGATTAAAATTCAGAGAGTCTGGTTCAGGAAACTATGTGCTAAACCATTTATTTCACTGGAACTTTCCAGACATATCTTTGGGGGATCAGTGATGAGTTAGTCCAAGCCAGGTATATGTTCCCCTTTCTCTTCTCCCTCCACCCCCACCCCACTGGTAGCCTTTTCAGACCTTCTGATTGCACCTATGTACCCACACCCTTAAGCAAGTCTGGACTCCCTATCATGTGTGGGGAACTGAGAGGAGCATACAAATAGAGCTCCATATACCATATGTCCAGGTAAGTTTAACAAACTGCTAAATAAAATATGTTTTATCCCCCTACCTTGATATATATACCTTTATAAAAACACAGAAGTCTAGGTTTGAAAAATTTCTGGACTCCTTAGAGTTCATAAAATTTTGGCAGCACAGGGAAAGTCAACCCACCACCTCCTTTCTCTTCCTACTCCTGGCTCCACACTGCACAGCCTTTCTTGTATGTATATGGATAGCACCCAGTATGAGTGTGAAAGATCCATCCACGTATCCCACAAGCAGTTACTCTTGGGCAGAGAGGTATGTACGCTAGTGTTGCCATCTGCCTTTGGAAGAAGAGACCCTAAAAAGATCCTTATGAAAACTCTGGGAGTGAGTTCCAAGCAATCTGATATGACAGAAAGAGAGTAAAAGAGAGAGAGATGAGAGGGAAAAGTAACAGTAATAACTGGTACACAGTAAACATCATAGAACTCTTAACTATGATTAATCCTTTCGTGATAACACATGAATCACATGTGAAAATGAGGCAGAAACCCATCTCTTAAAAAGGCAGAGCAGCTCAGATTGCCCATGCACAGAATCCAACATGTTTTGATGAGAATGAGTTGCTGAGTTGTGGAAACAAAATCTTCCAGTCCAAACCTCCTCAGTTTCAATGTGTGAGTTCAAACACATAGAAAAAAAGGAGTAGAACAACCTCATGTTGTAAGCAGATTCTTATACTGTTGGTAAAGAAAATTATAAGTAAAAATATGTCCTCAAACTCATTCTGATGAACCTATCCATTCTTCAACACAAATACTGAGGTTATTAGTCTTTTTATCTATTACACATAAGAGCAAAGATTTGGGTTGAGGGAAAGACACACAATGTGTGAAAATCAGATAAGTGACATGCAGGACTACCTAAATGGTATGCAGAGAGAAAACTGAATGTTGCCCCACTCAAAATTAGAGAGGAGCCTGAACATGTTAGATACCTGTGAGGATGAGGAAACAAACAACCTACTTAAAAATATGACTGACGTTGGCTGGGTGGGTAAAGGGAGAAAATCTCTTAACTGAAAGTATTTAAAATGATTCTGAACTCATTAACACTACTTACTTTCCACGTAGGCAGAAGAGTTATTTCTCTTTGAATTTTCTTTCTGTAATATAACTGACTTCTTTGACATCTCTTCTCTGTTTTCACTTCAGGCCACACAACAACCTCATGTCCGTGACTACAAGTCTTTGAGGAGGGGCAAACTTTCCATTTTAGTATTTTTTTTCCCATTTTAGTATTTTTGTTACGATCTTTAGGTAGCTAATAATGGTCCTCAGATCTTAGGATTTTTATGATTACAGTTTCCACTTATTTTTTCCCTACTATATGTCAGATACTATACATATGACTTAATTTATACCTTCACTTTCATTCTCACAACGGGTCTCACAACAATTCCTATAAGGAAGGCATTATGCTCCTCATTTTCTACATGAAACTGAAGCTCAGGAAGGTTGACTGACTTAAGCAACACTGCATGGCTAAGAAGTGGTAGATTCAAATGCAGATCTGTCTGACCCAGGAGCCTGCTCTTTCCATACAGTGCCTTCCACAGTGGTTCTATATTCCTTGCTTCAAAGCAGGTAACACCTGGAGAAAAGAAAGAGCTCAAGTGGAGGTCCCTTCCAGTCCAGCAACCTGAGTGCAGGAGAGATGGAGGAGGGCAGAGGGCTTGAAATTGAACTGGGAGAGCACACCAGAGGACTTACAATGAATTTTCAAGTACCTCTTTGTTTTCTGAATTGGTTTGATCACTGAGCTTGGCTATCTAGAGGTGAAACAGTATATGTTGGTATTGTCTGAACATGTAGGTTATCTGCTGGTTACCATCCCAACCTCCAAGACCAATGGTTCTCAAGGTCTGGTCAAGGACCAGTAAAATGACCAAACATCGTAGTTTGCCTGAGATTTGTGTTAGTACACTCTGGTTTGCCTTAGTTTTAAGCACTAAAAATCCCAAGTCTTGTAAAACTCCTCAGTCCGTTTTACTCTGTCACCAGCAGCATCAGCATCACCTGGTAAGGTGTCAGAGATGCAAGTTACTGGGCACCACCCTAGACCTGGTGAATCAGAAACTCTGAAGGTGGGGTTTGGAAATCTTGGCAATTCTGATGCATGCTCAAGTGTCAAAACTACTGTCCAAAAATAAACCTTTTTGTTGATTAGGAAAGTGCTCAGTTGTCCTTTAGGGTAATTCTTATCTACATTTTTCTCTGAATCTCCAAATAAAATATGCTATTGAGAGGAAGACTGTTGCTTTTGTTTCTTTTTTGTTTTGCGTGGAATTACTAAGTCAGAGCTTTGTATGAGATGAACAAATATATTACAAAATATTTGCTGAACATCTACATGTCTATATATTCTACCACTGTCCTTAATGTTCTTCCTTTTATCATTTTGGTGGTTGCATTGTCCAAAATATTGGACACTATCTTTGAGTTAATATTTATCAATAACATAGCACTTTGGGCAGGATTTTGAATATTTTGATTACCTATATGTTTTCTATGTTGCGTCTATGAATTTAGGATACTTCCCTACAGGGTTAAGAGGTTTGAATAGAAAGGAAAGTGTGTGTTTGTGTGTGTGTGTGTACATGAAAATTTTAGTAAAATAAGTAAGACGTAAGACCACTGTAACTTGCCGTCCTCAGGTTTAAACTGACCAGATGCAAATCATGTCATAAATATTAAAAGATGATATACTGACACAAATGAACAGGAACCCTAAGATCAAGGCTGTTAGAAATGAAGGCCTAACAGAGCAAATGTTCACAAGAACAAGGTAGAGGATATCAGCTAATAAAACCACCTAACAAAAAAAAAAGCAAGGAGTGACCTGGAGAAAAGAGAATTTCAGATCACATCAGGTGCCATACAGAGCACTGAGGATCCTGCCTGGTGTTTGGAGGAGAGCGGTCATAGCTGTAAGGTCTTTACCTGGGGTATGGAGTGCTGTAAATATCTTTCAGTCCCCTCCAAAAGGGTCACACCGAACCCAAGATCTGAAAAGCTGCCAGGTTTCATGGCTCTACAGTGATTGTACAAGGCTTAACAGTTCTACATTTTTTTTAAAATTGTGCACTACAAACTGAGAATTTTAACAGATCAGTAGAGATGAAGTAGGCTTGGAGATCTTGGGTGAAAAGCTGCATGTACCTGTTCCAACAGGATTGCTTTTCTAGCCTAGCTAACACAAGAGTAAGATAGCAAGCATACACTTTTAACTTCTGTTTAATGAAAATGAATGAAAAATAGAAATGATTCAAAATGCAACATACTTGGTTCTATCCAATATTTCAATTATCTCTATTAAATTATGTTGTAAGTTGGCCTCATTAGCAATACATTAGCTCATTAACTTTGACAGTCTAACCACCTTGTGCTATCTAAGGATGGCATCTAAGTGCCCTCATTTATATGCATTAGATTCACTCATGGAAGCTTCCCTGGGAGAAAAATAAAAGTCATAATAAAAAAAACAACCACTAGGAAGACAATACAGTAATAATTCTGAGGAACAATATTGCAATTTTGCCTTCATATTCTGTCAGCATAAATGCAAACCTACTTCAGGCAGGAACTTATAAAAATAACAGGCAGATGGTATGTGGAAATCCATAAAGCTTTACAAAAATGCAATAATATTGTGCTTTGTGTTGACACAGCTCTTTCTCGGAAAGGAGCTCTAATCCCCAGATATATGCACTGTCTTTCCAGGGCAGCCCTAGAAGTCTGGGTGCAGGTAAGTGTATCCTAAAAGGGCTGACAAGGTCATACCCTACACATCTTTCTGGGGCCTGAGAAAGATTAGGCCTTCAGATAAAATTGATACCTTTTGATATACTTCCTACTCTATGGCTGCCTGTGCTTCACAAACAGACAACAGAAGCAAGGCTGACCTCCATCATGCATCCATTCATTGATTCACTTAATCAGAGTTTACATAAAATGCAGTCATTCATTCCCTTAGTGAAGAGTTTCTCAGTCACACCTGCATATTTGAATTACCTGGGAAGTTTCTTTTTGTATTATGTTCAATTAGCCAACATATAATACATCATTAGTTTTTGACGTAGTGTTCAACGATTCATTAGTTACCTGGAGAGCTTTTAAAAATTACTGAAGCAGGGGTCGTGCCCAAGAGCTTCTGATTTTTTCATTGAAAGAATAAACATCATTTATTAAGCATAGTTAAGCACATATTTTGTTTGTTGGTTTGCTAACAGATTTATTGAGATATAATTTACATAACATAATCATTTAAAGTGTATAATTCAATGGCTTTTAGTATATTAGTGGAATTGTACAACTAACACCACAATCCATTTTGGAATATTTCCATCAAACAAAAAAGACTAACCTGAATCAACCAATCTCAGTCCTAACTCATATTATCTGTGTCACCTTGGACAGGTTACTTAACTTTCAGTATTTTAATTCCTTAACTATAGGATGTGAATAGTAATAATACCTTCTTATCTGGAATTTCTGAAAATTAAATAAAATGATACAAGTTTAAAAAGGAGAGGGGCACCTGGGTGGCTAAGTCTGTTAAGCATCTGCCTTCAGCTCAGGTCATGATCCCAGGGTCCTGGGATCGAGCCCCATATCAGGCCCTCTGCTTGCTAGGGAGCTTGCTTCTCCCTGTCCTCTGCCTGCTGCTCTACCTGCTTGTGCCCTATCTCTGTCAAATAAATACACACAATCTTTAAAAAAAAGAGAGAGAGAGAGAAAACCTGTATGCTTCAGTTATCACCCCCACACTCCCTACAAGCTCCTAGGAAATTGCAAATCTATTTTCTGTCTCTATAGACTTACTTATTTTGAATATTTCATATAAATGGAATCATAAAATATGTGGCCTTCTCATGTCTGGCTTCTTTCACTTGTCATAATGTTTTCAAGTTTCATTCATATTGTAGCATGCACTTCAGCCATTTTTATAGCCAAATAATATTCCATTATATAAATATACCACATATTGTTTATCCATGTGTCAGGGGGATTTTTTGAGCGAGAGAAAGAGACAGAGAGAAAGTGCATATGCACGCAGCTGTGGGGCGGAAAGGGGCAGAGGTAGAGGGAGAGAATCTTAAGCAGGCTCCATATGCCGTGCAGAACCCCAAACAGGGCTCAGTCTCATGACCTTGAGATCATGACCTGAGCTGAAATCAAGAGTCAGACACTTAACTGACTGAGCCACCCAGGTGCTGCCAATACTTTTTTTTAGTAGGTTCCATGCCCAGTGTGGAACCCAGTGTGGGGCTTGAACTCACAACCTTGAGTTCAAGACCTGAGCTGAGATAAGGAGTCAGATGCTTAACCAGCTGAGCCATCCAGGTGCCCCTATCCATCAGCCCCAATGTATCAGTTGATGGACATTCATATTGTTTCCACCCTATGACTATTATGAATAATGTTGATATTAATATTTGTGTATAAGTTTTCACATAGACATAGGTTTTCAGCTTTCTTAAAAGGAAGTGGAATTGCTGGGTCAAATGGTAGCTCTATGTTTAACTCTTTGAAGAACTTCCAGAATGTTTTCCAAAGTAGCTATACCAATTTACATTCCCACCAATAATGTGTGAGGGTTCCAATTTCATTACATCCTTACCAACACTTGTAACTATCTCCCTTTTTGGTTATAGCTGTTCTAGTAGGTATGAAATGGCTTCTCATTTTGGTTTTAAATAACACTCCTTTTATGGTTAATAATCTTTGGGATCTTTTCATGCACTTATTGACCATTTGTTTCTTTTCCTTGGAAGAATATCTTTCTGACATTTTGCCCATTTTGACCTACTTGTCTTTTTAAAAAATATTTATTTATTTATTTATTTTAGAAAGAGTGCATGGGGGTGGGGAAGAGGAAGAAGGAGAGAGAGTCTTAAGCAGACTCCACACTGAATGCAGTGCCCAATGCAGGGTGCAATCTCATGACCCTGAGATCACAGCCTGAGCTGAAACCAAGGGTTGGGTGCTTAACCAACTGTGCCACCCAGGCACCTCAACCTATTTGTCTTTTATTATTGAGTTGTATATATTCTTTATATGTTTTAGATTAAAGTCCTTTATCAGATATATGTTACAAACATCTCCCATTCTGTTGGGTTTATTTTCACAATCTTGAGAGTGTCCTTCAATTCACAAAACGTTAAAATTTTGAAGAAGTCCGATTTATCCAGCTTTTTTTTTGTCATTCATTTTTAGTGTCACATCAAATAATCTATTGCCAAGTTCAAGCTCATGAATAATTATCCTTATGGTTTCTTCTAAGAATTTTGTAGTTTTAGCACTCACATACATGTCTTTGACCCGTTTTGAGTTAATTTTTATATATGGTAGAGGTAAGAGTCCAACTTTTCCTTTGTATACAGATACCAGTTGTCTCAGCTCCATATGCTGGAGATTATATATTTTCTCTCCATTGAATGGTTTTAGCACCCTTGTTGAAAATGAATTGACCATAGATGTATGGGTATAGCTGTGGATTCTGAATTTTACTCTATTGATCTATCCTTAAGCTAGTAACATGTCACTTTGATTACTGTAGTTGTTAGTAAATTTTGAAATAAGTAAGTGGGAAGCCTTTATTTGTTCTCTTTCTCATTTTTTAATTTTTTTCCATTTTATTTTATTTCTTTTCAGTGTTCCAGAATTCATTGTTTATGTACCACACCCAGTGCTCCATGCAATATGTGCCCTCCAAAATACCCATCACAAAGCTCAACCAAGCCCCCCCCAAAACACTCAGTTTGTTTCTCAGAGTCCACAGTCTTTCATGGTTGGTCTGCCCCTCCAATTTCCCCCAACTCACTTCTCCACTCCATCTCCCTATGTCCTCCATGTTATTCCTTATGCTCCACAAGTAAGTGAAACCATATGATAATTGACTCTCTCTGCTTGACTTATTTCACTCAGCATAATCTCTTCCAGTCCCATCCACATTAATACAAAAGTTGGGTATTCATCCTTTCTGATGGGGGCATAATACTCTATTGTATATATAGACCATATCTTCTTTATCCAGTCGTCTATTGAAGGGCATCTTGGTTCTTTCTACAGTTTGGCAACTGTGGCCATTGCTGCTATGAACATTGGGGTACAGATGGCCTTTCTTTTCACTACATCTGTATCTTTGGGGTAAATACCCAGTAGTGAAATGGCAGGGTCATAGGGAATCTCTATTTTTTAATTTCTTAAGGAATCCCCACACTGTTTTCCAAAGTGGCTGCACCAACTTGCATTCCCACCAACAGTGTAAGAGAGTTGCCCTTTCTCCACATCCTCTCCAAGACATACTGTTTACTGTCTTGTTAATTTTGGCCATTCTAACTGGTGTAAGGTGGTATCTCAATGTGGTTTTCATTTGAATCTCCCTGATGGCTAATGATGATGAACATTTTTTCATGTGTCTGTTACCATTTGTATGTCTTCTTTGGAGAAGTGTCAGTTCATGTCTTCTGCCCATTTTTTGACATGATTATCTGTTTTGTGTGTGTTCAGTTTGAGGAGTTCTTTATAGATCTTAGATATCAGCCCTTTGTCTGTAGTGTCATTCGTGAATGTCTTCTCCCGTTCTGTGGGTTGCCTCTTTGTTCTGTTGAGGTTTCCTTTGCTGTGCAGAAGGTTTTGATCTTGAAGTCCCAAAAGTTCATTTTTGCTTTTGTTTCCTTTGCCTTTTTCAAGATTTTGTTCAATATTTGGGGTCCCTCTCAATTCCATGCGAATTTTAGGATCAATATGTCAACATCTCCTAAGAAGCCAGCTGAGTTTCTGATACTGCAGAACTTCTTCAATTGGTCATTCTAAAGATTTACTGAACAATTAATGTGGATATGGGACTGTGCTGGGTACTTGGGACATAGCACTATGCACAACACAGTTCCTACCTTTGGGTAATTTACAGTACAGCAGTCACACAGGGATATATACAGGAAACCAAAATACTATGCCAGACACATTATTAGGGTCCAATTTAGCTAATAATTAGCTCTAATTTGGTTGCTGCTTGGTTCTCTCCCTAGTCAACAAGGGAAGGAAGGAATCATGTTGGACAGACTAAACAGGAAGCATTTCACGATCAGAAACCACTAGTTTTGAGAGAATAAAGGGTTCTGGTCCGTCCTCACCTCACATAAAATACACTGAATTTTAGATCACAGTTATTTATTTAACATTTCTTGGGACTTCAGCATTGCACTAGGAACTTCAGTAGATATGAAGGAGAGAGAGCAGAAAGAAAAAGAGAAAGAAGAAGAAGAATGGAAGGAAGAAAAATACTTTGAACTCTTACTATGTGGCAGAAACTATATATGCTATGGGCACTTATATACCTCATATTATTTTTCTTTTATTTTTCTAGCTTTATTGAGGTATAATTAACAGTAACATTGTGGGATTTTAAGGTATACAATGTGGTAATTTGATACACAATAAGGTGGTTAATACCTCCATCACCTCACCTTTTTTTCAGTGGTAGGAATACTTAAGAATTTAAAAATTTAAGAACCATTCTTTTAGCAACTTTTGAGTATATAACACAATATTGTTAACTATAGTCACTATGTTGTATATATCATATTATTTTACAGAAATATGAGAGGCTGGGGCAAGATGGCAGAGAAGTAGGAGACCCCGTTTCAACCGGTCCCATAAAGTGAGCTGATTATCTACCAGAACACTCTGAACACCCATGAAATCAGCCTGAGATGTAGGATTCTACACTTCTGGATCTCTATGGGGGCAGAATACTCCAGTGAAAAGGTAAAGCATACTGGGAACAATTGGACTGATATCAGAGGATAAACAGAAGGGGGAGGGAATCACCAGGAGTGACCCATTGGAAAGTAATACACCAATATGAGAGTGCTCTGTGATTGGGGACGAGCATTAACTTGGAGTCTGGTTAAAAGCACTCAAAAAGAGCAAAAGATCTTAAGGGGCAACTGGTAGAATCTGGTGGTCACAGGCACGGGCATAAGCCCACGGAACCAGGATGGCCACCGCTGGTGACCACCCATGACAGAGAGAGTGCAGCAAAGCCTCCAGCACATGGTCTCTGAGCCCCTGGCTTTCTGCTGCTTGCACCAGCGCTGGGCTAGGCACACTTCCCACCAGTGTGTGTGAGAGAGTCTGGTGTGTATGCCAGCCGGCACCCTCTAGAACCACAGCCTTTTGCACTCTGCACACACACTGTGAGATCGGGGCCTAAACTGTGCTCCCCACCTTCTCCTAAAAGAGCTCCTTGTGGAAGCTAGCTGGTGGTCTCTAGGACCGGCGGAGAGTCTGAACACTCCCAGCCAGGGCTTGAAAACCTCAGCATGCTATCTCTAGTTGGGATCTTTCAGGCCAGCGAGACCCCAGACTGCAGTCCCGGCAAAGACAACCACCAGAAGCAGGTTTCCTGGACCAATATCACTCACGGTTTCAGTGGCATCGGGGTACAGAGACAAGTGGGTGTTTTGGGTGACCCCTGAGATGAGGGATGTGCAGTGCCTGTGGGAGGTTGCACGGCTCAGTGGAGTTTGCAGAAGGGGACTATATGTGTTCTAGACCACCCAGAGAGGAGCAGACTGAGGCTTCTCTCTGAGACATGGGTCTGGGTGCAGTTTGCTTTCCATTAAACCTCAAAAAGCCACCAAAGAACAAAAACCTCCAAAGAACAAAAGCCTGAAAAATTGGTTTCCACAGAGCCCAGCCCCTTGATAGGGAGCAGGAGGACTCAACCCAAGCAAGACTGACTGAAAAACAATGAGGCAGGCCCCTCCCCCAGAAAGCCAGCCAAAAGAAAGAGAGAGCAACCACCACAGGGTCCCCATAAAACTGTAAAACCCCAATATCAGGGGAAAACAAGATATAAAGCTCCCAGTATTGCCCCAAAACCTGTATATTTCATGGATACAACTTTTATTTTTAATTTGTTCTTACTATCCTCGTTCTTTTTAATTTTTTTTACTTATTTACCATTAGAATGAGAGGTTCAATACAACAAATTCCATAATAACCTTTTAACTTGAACTTTTTTCATATATACCTGTTTTTCTTTTGTTTTTCTGTTTTTTTAAATATACACATAGATATAAGCTTCAAAGTAATCCTCCTTCCCTAATCAATACTACCCCTATATATAAACCAGTTTTAATGTCCCTTTATCTCTGGAAAGTTAAATCCTTTAACAAAGATAGCAAGATACTTCAAGGAAGAATCAAAATAACCTTCCTCGCCCACATTGAGGATTTATAACCACCCTCTCATCTGTTTCTTCTGTCAGTGTTTCTGGGTATTTGTTTTTGTTCTGGTATTATGCAAATTTTATACTTGGGGTTCATTTTGGCTGAGTTCTTTTTTTTTCTTGTCATCTACTTTTGTCCCTCTTTTTCATTGTTCGTTTTTGTTTGTATACCTCATAAATCTTACCTTCAGGGCCCATTATGACTGTGTCTTCTCTCTTTTTGTTTTCTGTCTCTCTCTTTCTCTCTTTTTTTCCTTTTTCTTTCTTTTTGGTGGTGACTTCTGATTGTTTGGAAGTGTTCCAGTGTGCACCTTTCCGGGATTGCAGCTTATATATTCAGCTACCCATCCCCTCAACCACCTATCACCAAAATGACTAGGAGGAAGAATGCCCATCAGAGGAAAAATTCAGAGACTGTGCCCTCTCCATCAGAGCTATTGGATGGACATAAACAATATGCCGGAAAGGGAATTCAGGGTAACAATTATCCAGGCAATGGCTAGGTTGGGGAAAACCATTAATGACAACATGGAATCTATTAGGGCAGAAGTGAAAGCCACCCAGGAAGAAGTTAAAAATGTTATCAATGAGATCCAGTCTAATCTAAATTCTCTAACAGCTAGGGTAACTGAGGCAGAAGGCAGAATTACTGATCTGGAGGACAAACTGATAGAGAAAAAAGATCAGGAGGAGACCTGGAACAAACAGCTTAGAAGCCATGAAAACAGAATTAAGGAAACAAATGACACCATGAAATGTTCCAACATCAGAATTACTGGGATCCCTGAGAGGGAGGAGAAAGAAAGAAGACTAGAAGATATTGTTGAACAAATTCTCCATGAAAATTTTCCCAATCTGGGGAATGGAACCAGAGTTTGTGTCCTAGAGGCAGAGAAGTTATCCCCCAAGATCATAGAATCTAGAAATACCTCAAGACACCTGATTGTGAAACTGATGAACCACAATTTTAGAAAGGAGCTCTTGAGAGCAGCTAGGGGGGAAAGATTCCTTATGTACAGAGGAAGGTCTATCAGAATAATGTCAAAACTGTCCACAGAAACCTGGCAAGCCAGAAAGGGCTGGCAAGATGTATTCAGGGCAATAAATGAGAAGAAAATGCAGCTAAGAATACATTATCCAGCCAGGTTGACATTCAAAATGGATGGAGAGATAAAGAGCTTCCAAGATTGGCAAGGTTTAAAAGAGTATGTGACCACCAAGCTGGCACTACAAGAAATATTAAGGGGGGTTCTATAAAAGAAAAAAGAGCCCAAGAGTGACATACAACAGAAATTTACAGTCTCTAGAAACAAGGACTTCACAGGCAACATGATGTCAATAAAAACGTATCTTTCAATAATCATTCTCAACGTGAACGGCCTAACCTCTCCCATAAAAGGGCACAGGATTGCAGATAGGATAAAACAACAGGACCCGTCCATATGTTGTCTATGAGAAACCCATATGGAACCTAAGGATACATCCAGACTGAAAGTGAAGGGATAGAGATAGAGAAGCATCTTTCATGTCAATGGGCCTCAAAAGAAAGTTTGGGTAGCGATTCTCATATCAGAAAAATTAGATTTTAAACTAAAGACTGTGGTCAGAGATAAAGAAGGACACTATATCATTCTTAAAGGGTCTATCCACCAAGAAGAATGATTAAGCAAGCGTATGAAATTGTCCAGTACAGGTGATAAGAGTAATCTATGGAAGAAAAGGGCCAATATACCCTAGAAGAGAAAGGAAAGGCACTGGGCTAGCCACTTTGGTTACCTAAATTCATATTTAATGAGATATAGCTTTGAACTGGTTTCCAGGAGGCAGAGAAGAAGAAAAACTATGAGCAATCATAGAAACCATTAACTAAGAACTTACTACAGGGCAGGCATGATCTTAAAGACTTCATGCTTCACTGCATTCTTTTTTTTTTTTTTTTTTTTTTGTAGGCTCCACACCCAGCATGGAGCCCAATGTGGGGCTTGAACTTGCAGCCCTCAGATCAAGACCTGAGACAAGATCAAGAGTCAAACACTTAATCAACTGAGCCACCCAGGTGCCATGTACTTTATTACATTCTTGACCCAACCCTATGAGGGTATGTGCTATTATACCTGCTCTACAGATGAGAAAACTGGGGCTTAAAAAATAAATTGTCCAAAGCCACATAGCCCAGAATTAGCAGAGCTAAAATTGGAACACAAAAGTTTTAACTGCCAAATTGTTTCCAAAGGTGATAGAATTAAGAGGCCTCTGGGACACAGAAATTAAAACAAGAACAGTAGAACTTGTGGTTGGTTTGTTCTATGACCCTAGGTGGAGCGGCAAAAGCACTAGCTGCTATCACTTTCCTTGAAATCTGAACTTTACAGAGGCTGGTGGCTCCCCAAAATGCTGTATCATGGGACTTGGCCCAGTGTTAGAGCAGACCATTCTTCCCAACTCCTAGTTTCCAGAAGAGCATTGCTTGATCTCTCTCTTCCTTCTTCACTTACTGCCTTCTTCCAGAGAAGATCTTAACTGGGTGGTAAAAATGAGGAAGAATACATACAACAGGCATGACCTTACTTCTCCTTCCTTCCTCTTTCCAAACTAGCCCACTATCTGAGAACACATTTTGGACCAGACTCCAAGTTCAGCATTGAAGGTTCTGTCATTGCAGGTTACAACTCTGGTGTTACAGTGTCTACTGTAGCTGGACAGGTTCATCTGTCCAACCCTGGATTTCATTTCACAAGCTTACTTGGCCCTCACACCTTAGCTACCTCCCCCAAGCTAGATCTTATCAGGAATAAAGGCAATATTTTTTTAATTTCTCCATATATTCAATAGAATATTACTGAGCCATCAGAAAGGATGGATGAATACCCAACTTTTGTATCAACATAGACGGAACTGAGATTATGCTGAGTCAAGCAGAGAAAGTCAATTATCATATGGTTTCACGTACTTGTGTAACATAAGGAATAACATGGAGGACATTAAGAGAAGGAAAGGAAAGGTGAATTGGGGGAAATCAGTGGGGGAGTGGGGAGATGAAACATGAGAGATTGTGGACTCTGAAAACAAACAGGTTTTAGAGGGGAGGAGAATGGGGGATGGGTGAGCCTGGTGGTGGGTATTAAGGAGGGCACATATTGCATAGCGCACTGGGTGTGGCATGTAAACAATGAATCTTGGAACTCTGAAAAAATATTAAAAAAATTAAATTAAATTAAATTAAATACAAATAAATAAGTAAATTTTTTTACTTAAATTCAATTTAGTTAGCATATACTGTATTATTAGTTTTAAAGGTAGAATTTAATGATTCATCAGTTGCATACAACACCCAACTACCCCAGCCCCCAAACCATCTCTCCTCCAGCAATTCTCAGTTTGTTTCCTATAGCTAAGAGTCTCTTATGGTTTGCACCTCTCTCTGTTTTCATCTTATTTTATTTTTCCTTCCCTTCTCTTATCTTCATCTGTTTCATTTCTTAAATTCCACATTTGAGTGAAATCATACTCAGCCATCAAAAAGAATGAAATCTTGCCATTTGCAACAACGTGGGGGGCACTAGAGGGTATTATACTAAGTGAAATAAGTCAAATAAAGGCAATGTTTTGTACTCTGCTTTACAATTCAGCTGCTTCAGAACTTGGGTAGGGAAGATAGTGCTATTTATTCTCTTCCTCAAAATTTCAACTCCTAAACTACTTGGGCTTCTATACTCTGAAAGTAAACACCAAATTATAGGGCTCTCTTTTTTTTTAATATTTTATTTATTTATTTGACAGAGAGAAATCACAAGTAAGCAGAGAGGCAGGCAGAGAGAGAAGAGGAAGCAGGCTTCCTGCTGAGCAGAAAGCCCGATGTGGGGCTCGAACCCAGGACCTGGGATCATGACCTGAGCCGAAGGCAACGGCTTAACCCACTGAGCCACCCAGGCGCCCCAATATAGGGCTCTCTTTTTAATTTTTAATTTTTTTTGAATATTTTATTTATTTACTTGAGAGAGTAATAGACAGCACAAGCAGGGGTGAGGGGCAGAGAGAAAGGAAGAAGCAGACTCCTCACTAAACAGGGAACATGATGTGGGGCTCAATCCCAGGACCCTGAACTGAAGACAGACACCCAACTGAAGCACCCCAGGGCTCTCTTTTTTAAAAATGCAAGTAAGTCTCCAAGGCAGAGAGAACACTAAGAAACACAGTCCACATTTCCTGAAAACCCAGGATATCCTAATATTTGTGACAGTAGTTGAGTCTGATTAAAAAGGCATGCAGCAAGGTGCGCCTGGGTTGCTCTGTCAGATAAGTGCCCAACTCCTGATTTTTGGCTCAGGTCATGATCTCAGGGTCATCATCTCAAGGTTGTGAGACTGAGCCCCACATCAAGCCCTGCATTAGGCTCCTGCCCTGGGCATGAAGACTGCTTGGTATTATTTCTCTCCCCCTCCCCCTCCATCTGCCCCTCGATCGCCCACCCACCCCCTTTAAAAAAAAAAAGGCATTCAGCAAAATCCTCTTTAGCCTATTTTGGTGAGGCAACATAGTGTAGTGGTAAGAGAAACAACTCTGAAACCAGAATGCCTGGGTTTGAATCCCAGCTTGTTATTAGCTGTGTGACTTTGAGCAAGTTATTTTATTTCTCTTGCCTCAGTTTCCTCTTTTAAAACATTAAATGGCTTGTTATGAAAAGTAACATGTTAATACATGTAAATTGCTTAGGATAGTGCCTGGCACGCACCAAGTATGGCATCAGTGTTTGTTAGCTTTGTCAGTGGATGATTCTGCACATGAATCTATTGAATAAGGTTGTCCCCTGCTGCAAAGTGTAACAATCACTCCTTCCTGTGGAAATTCAAAAAACATTCTTGCTCACTGGCTATATTAATGACAGCAGTGAAGTCAGGAGAGTTGAGGTCAGATAAGGGGTTACTACTCACTGCAGAAGTATATTCAAGACTCTAATGAATGAATTGGCTCATTACTCTTCTCAGCTTAGATAGTAGTAGACCTAGACTATCCATTCTTTACTGAGATGGAATCTAGGATCCTAAATCTATACTCCAATATTACTGAGGTTTTTATTTGAGGAGAATAATTTTCAAAATAAACTGTGGTTTCAACTAAAAGCCTATTATTTTCCAAAATGTTATTTTCATTGGTTTAAAAATGCATCCGATATGTCATTTGCAAATATCTTCTCCCATTCTGTCAGTTGTCTTTTGGTTTTGTTCACTGTTTCCTTTGCTGTGCAAAAGCTTTTGATCTTGATAAAATCCCAATAGTTCATTTTTGCCCTTGCTTTCCTTGCCTTTGGTGATGTTCCTAGGAAGATGTTGCTGCGGCTGAGGTCGAAGAGGTTGCTGCCTGTGTTCTCCTCAAGGATTTTGATGGATTCCTTTCTCACATTGAGATCCTTCATCCATTTTGAGTCTATTTTCGTGTGTGGTGTAAGGAAATGATCCAATTTCATTTTTCTGCATGTGGCTGTCCAATTTTCCCAACACCATTTATTGAAGAGGCTGTCTTTTTTCCACTGACAGAATGGGAGAAGATGTTTGCAAATGACATATCAGATAAAGGGCTAGTGTCCAAAATCTATAAAGAACTTAGCAAACTCAACACCCAAAGAACAAATAATCCAATCAAGAAATGGGCAGAGGACATGAAAAGACATTTCTGCAAAGAAGACATCCAGATGGTCAACAGACACATGAAAAAGTGCTCCACATCACTCGGCATCAGGGAAATACAAATCAAAACCACAATGAGATATCACCTCACACCAGTCAGAATGGCTAAAATTAACAAGTCAGGAAATGACAGATGCTGGCGAGGATGCGGAGAAAGGGGAACCCTCCTACACTGTTGGTGGGAATGCAAGCTGGTGCAACCACTCTGGAAAACAGCATGGAGGTTCCTCAAAATGTTGAAAATAGAACTACCCTATGACCCAGCAATTGCACTACTGGGTATTTACCCTAAAGATACAAACGTAGTGATCCGAAGGGGCACGTGCACCCGAATGTTTATAGCAGCAATGTCTATAATAGCCAAACTATGGAAAGAACCTAGATGTCCATCAACAGACGAATGGATAAAGAAGATGTGGTATATATACACAATGGAATACTATGCAGCCATCAAAAGAAATGAAATCTTGCCATTTGCGACGACGTGGATGGAACTAGAGGGTATCATGCTTAGCGAAATAAGTCAATCGGAGAAAGACAACTATCATATGATCTCCCTGATATGAGGGAGAGGAGATGCAACATGGGGGGTTGAGGGGGTAGGAGAAGAATAAATGAAACAAGATGGGATTGGGAGGGAGAGAAACCATAAGTGACTCTTAATCTCACAAAACAAACTGAGGGTTGATGGGGGGAGGGGGGTTGGGAGAGGGGGGGTGGGGTTATGGATATTGGGGAGGGTATGTGCTATGGTGAGTGCTGTGAAGTGTGTAAACCTGGCGATTCGCAGACCTGTACCCCTGGGGATAAAATATATGTTTATAAAATAAAAAAAAAATGCATCCATTTTTTTAAGGTAACAATAAGCATTCATCCTGTGCCTACTTGGTATTCAGATTTTAACTCACACATTTCCCTCTCTCTATTGTAACATTGCATATTACAACAAAACTCATAGCTTTCAAATTATATAGCATTTTATTAAAATTAAATCATACATTGTGCATGTATGTGTGTGTATGTGTTTATCTTCAGAAATAAGTGAACTGAAAATCACCAGTTTTTTCTCTGTGTTTATGAGAGGTTCATAGGGAATAGGCAAAATAGGCAAAGAAGATTAAGAGGTACAAACTTCCATTTATAAAATAAATAAGTCTTGGGGACAAAAATGCAGCATAAGAAATAGAATCAATAATATTATAGTAACATTTTATGGTGACAAACAGTAACTACATTTACCATGGTAAGCATTGTGTAATGCATACAATTGTGGAATCACTATGTTGTACACCTGAAACTAATATAATATTATATGTCAACTATACTTCAATTAAAAATTAAAAAAATTTAAGTAGGTGAACTAGGCTGTATGTATCCTCAATGCATTCTTACTTTTGGTAAGGATTTTGAGGTAAAGATTTTTTAATGTTGCTTGGATGTCATCATTTCTAAACAAAAGTAATAATAGTAATAGCCAACAGTTCTTGAGCACCTCCTATATGCCAGGCCAAGTGCTACATGCATTATATCATTTGACCCTAATAACAACCCCATGAGGTAGAAACCACTATGATCTTCTCTTGACATACATGAAAACTGAAGCCAAAAGGTGTAAAGTGAATTTCCCAAGGTCAAAGATCTATCAAGTGACAGAACTAAGGTTGAAACCCAGCCTCCTTCTACACTGCCCTCTGTCAACAGTGCTCTTCCTTTCTATTCAGGTAGGACCTGGCTATTTGCATTCTGGCCATTTGCTAGGAACAAAGGGTATAAGAGACAGAAAGTGTGCTTTATTAGGCACAGAGGGTGAATGTTAGTTTAATTCATCTTATTGTCAGGGAGAGGAAAGAATGATGTGGTTGGCCCTTACCTGACAAGTCTCTCATTGCATCCAAAAAATTTGTATAGAGAATCTGCAATGTTCCAAACATCATGCCAAGCCCCTGACACCAAATATCCTTGTCTCTGCTAAATTATGTTTCTCTTGTCCTTCATAAGCTTGCTTCAAGACTTCTCTTCCAGGATGCTGACACTAATTCAACTCATTCAGCTATGCTGAGCATGTTCTCAACAACCCTCTTTACTCTTTATGCTCCCATAGCAGCAGAGGACTATGCACACAGTAAAAATTCACCAAATGTATATGGATGATCTGGCCCTAAATAAAAAGTAGAGAAGAGTTCATAATTAATTCTTTGCAGAGATGTCAGGCCCAAATGGAGGAGAGATCAGCCAAGAGGTTAGGGTTACACTCAGGGACATGGGCTTTGGAATCAAGCAGACCTGAGTTTGTATAATAGCTTTTTGCCACTTGAAGCTGTGTTAGTTTGAGTAAGTTTCTTAACCTCTCTTCACCTTAGTTTGTTCATTGGTGAAATGGGGTTCATGACAACAAAACTCTTACAGTGCCAGCACAGATAGATAGATAGATAGATAGATAGACAGACACATATAAAAGAATATCAGTCAGCCATAACAAAAGATGAGATCTTGCCATTTGTGACAACGTGGATGGACTTAGAGGGTATTCTGCTAACTCAGACAAAAACAAATACCATATGATTTCACTTTCATGTGGAATTTAAAAAACAAAACAATAAATAAAGAAAAAGCAGAATCAGCCCAATAGACACAGAGAACAAATTGATGGTTGCCAGAGGAGGAGAAAGAGGAGGGATGGGTAAAATGAGTGAGGAGAAGTAGGAGATACAGGCTTCAAGTTATGGAATGAATAAGTCAAGAAAATAAAAAAGACAGCATAAGGAATATTGGTCAATGATATTGTAGTAGCATTTTATAGTGACAGTAGCGACACCTGTGGTGAGCTTATCATAACATAAAGTAGAAAGCTGTTGAATCATTATGTTGTATGCCTGAAACTAATGTAACATTGTGTGCCAACTATACTGAAATTTAAAAAAAAAAAACACTCTTACAGTGCTCCTGTGAGAATGCAATAAGTTGCATGTTAATTACTTTGCACAATCTGGAGTATAAATACTACTCAATAGTGGAAAAGAGAGACCAAAAGTGACAGTTATAAAGGTAAAAAACACAAAAGAAGTGAAAATGAATATTTCTGTAAAAAAATCAATCAAGAAACTCACAAAATAAAAAGATATAAAATATAACACCATATATATACCTAAAATGGGGGGAGGAGAGAAGTAAAGAGTGGATTTAAACTTAAATGACCATCACTTTAATGTGGACTGGTATATGCAAAAGAGGTTATATACAAACTTAATGATAACCACAAATCAAAAACCACTAATTAAATATGCAAGGAATAAAGAGAAAGAAATCCAAATATATTACTAAAGAAAGTCATCAAAATATGGGAGAGAGAAAGACAAGAAAGGATCAAAGAAAATCTCTAGAAACAATCCCAAAACAAAAAATAAAATGACAATAAGTACATATCTACCAACAATTACTTTGAATGGACTAAATGGACTACGTGTTCCAATAAAAGACATAGGTGACAAAATGGATAAAAAAGCAAAACCTATCTATATGCTGCCCACAAGAGATTCATTTCAGACCTAAAAACACCTGCAGATGGAAAGTAAGGAGATAGAAAAATATTTATTATGCAAATGCTTGTCAGAAGAAAGGTAGAGGAGCAATACTTATATTGGACAAACTAGGCTTCTTTTTAAGATTTTATATATTTATTTCTGAGAACTGCAGGCAGAGGAAGCAGGCTCCAAGCTGAGCAAGGAGCCCAATGAGGGACTCGATCCCAGGACCCTGGGATCATGACCTGAGCTGAAGGCAGACACTTAATTGACTGAGCCACTTACATCAATGGACAGATCATTTAAGCAGAAAATCAACAAGGGAACAGTGGCTTTTTGAGGGACACACTAGAACAGATAGATTTAACCGATATATTCAGAACATTTCATCCTAAAAGAGCAGAATACACATTCTTTTCAAGTACACATGGAACATTCTCCAGAATGGATCACATATTAGCCCACAAAATGAGCCTTAACAAATTCAAGAAGATCAGTCATAGCATGCATCTTTTCTGCCTACAGCACTATAAAACTAGAAATCAACCATAAGACAAAACCTGGAAAGACCACAAATACATGGAAGTTAAGTAACATGCTACTAAACAATGAATCAGCCAACCAGAAAATAAAAGAAGAAATTTAAAAAATGGAAACAAAATTTTTAATCCCATTATGTTTTATAAGTCACAAAATATTTTAATGAAAAAAATATATGGAAACAAATAAAAATGAAAACACAATGGTTCGAAACCTTTGGGATGTTATAAAAGCAGTTCTAAGAGGGAACTTTATAGCAATACAGGCCTACATCAAAAAGCAAGAAATATCTCAAATAAACAATCTAATGTTACATGTAAAAGAGCTAGAAAAAGAACAATAAACCTAAAATCAGCAGAAGGAACATAAAAATAAATATCAGAGTAGAAACAAACAATATAGAAATTAAGAAAATAATAGAAGAGATCAATGAAACTAGGAGCTGGCTCTTCGAAAAAGATCAATAAATTGATTAAACCTCTAGCCAGACTTATCAAGAAAGAAAGAGAAAGGACCCAAATAAATAAGATCACAAATGAGAGAGGAGAAATAACAACCAACACCACAGAAATATATACAATTATAAAAGAATATTGTGAAAAACTATATGTCAAAAATTGGACAACCTTGAGAATGGATAAATTCCTAGAAACATATAAACAACCAAAACTGGAACAGGTAGAAAGAGAAAACGTGAACAGTCCAATAATCAGCAAAGAAATTGGATCAGTAATCAAAAAGCTCCCAACAGGGGTGCCTGGGTGGCTCCATAGGTTAAAGCCTCTGCCTTTGGCTCAGGTCATGATCCCAGGGTCCTGGGATCGAGCCCCGCGTTGGGCTCTCTGCTCTGCAGGGAGCCTGCTTCCTCCTCTCTCTCTCTCTCTCTCTCTGCCTGCCTCTCGGCCTACTTGTGATCTCTGTCTGTCAAATAAATAAATAAAATCTTTAAAAAAAAAAAAAAAGCTCCCAACAAACAAAAGTCCAGGACCAGATGGCTTCCCAAATTCTACCACACATATTTTTTAAAGATTTATTTAACTGTTTGAGAGAGAGAGAGAGAGAGCAAGAGTGGGGGTGAGGAGCAGAAAGAGAGTGCGAGAGAATCTGGAGCAGAGTCCCCACTAAATACAGATACTGATGCATAGCTCAATCTCACAACCCTGAGATCATGTCCTGAGCTGAAATCAAGAGTTGGAGGCTTAACCAACTGAGCCACCCTGGTGCCCCTCCCCAAAACATTTAAAGAGAGTTAGAACCTATTCTTCTAAAACTATTCCAAAAAATAGAAAAGGAAGAAAAACTTCCAAATTCATTCTAGGAGGCTGGCATTACCCTGATACTAAAACCAGATAAAGACACCACTAAAAAAGAGACCTAGAGGTCAACATCCCTGAGACATAGATGCAAAAATTCTCAACAAAACACTAGCAAAAGAATCCACCAATACATTAAAATAATTATTCACTACAGTCAAGCAGGATTTATTCCTGGGTTACAAAAGTTGTTTAATATTTGCAAATCAATCAACGTGATACATCACATCACTAAGAGAAAGGAAAAGAACTATAAGATACTTTTAATAGATGAAGAAAGAGCCTTTGACAAAGTACAGCATCCATTCATGATAAAAACCCTTAAAGTAGGTTTAAAGGGAATGTGCCTCAACATAATAAAGGTCATAGATGAAAAACACACAACTGACATCATTCTTAATGGGGAAAAACTGAGAGCTTTTCCCTAAGATCAGGAATAAGACAAGGATGTCCACTCTCACCACTTCTATTCCACATAGTACTATAAGTACTGTTAGTCCTGGCCACAACAAACAACAAAAAGAAATAAAAGACATTCAGATCAGTGAAGAAGAAGTAAAATTTTCACTATTTGCAGATGCCATAATACTATACATAGAAAATTCCAAAGACTCCATCAAAGAATTGCTAGAAATGATAAATAAATTCAGTAAATTTGCAGGATACAAAATCAGTGCGCAGAAATCTGTTGCATTTCTATACACAATGATGAAGCAGCAGAAACAAATATTAAGAAAACAATCCCATTTACAGTTGCACCAAAACCATAAGATAGCTAGGAAAAAACCTAACCAAAGTGGTAAAAGATCTGTACTTTGAAAACTATAGAACACTGATGAGAGAAATTCAAGAGGACACAAAGAAATGGAAAAACGTTCATGGACTGGAAGAACAAATATTGTTAAAATGTCTATACTACCAAAAGCAATCTACACTTTAATGCAATACCTGTCAAAACACCAACATCATTTTTCACAGAGCAAGAACAGACAATCCTATAGAATAGACAATCCTACAATTTGTATGGAAACACAAAAGACCCTGAATAGCCAGAGGAATGTTGAAAAGAAAAGCAAAGCTGGAGACATCACAATTCTAGACTTCAAGTTATATTACAAAGCTGTAGTGATCAAAACAGTATGGTACTGGAAAAAAAACAGACATACATCAATAGAAAACGCAGAAATGGACCCACAACTATATGTTCAACTAATCTTTGACAAAGAAGGTACTAATATGTAATGGGAAAAAGACAGTCTCTTCAACAAGTTGTGTTGGGAAAACTGCACACCAACATGCAGAAGAATAAAACTTAACCACTTTCTCACACCATAAATGAAAATAACCTCAAAGTTAATTAAAGACCTAAATGTGAGACCTGAAATCATAAACACCTAGAAGAGAGAAGACACAATAAATCCTGACATTGACCATAGTAATCTTCTTCTAGATATATCTTCTGAGACAAGAGAAACAAAAGCAAAAATGAACTATTAGGACAAATCAAAATGAAAAGTTTCTGTACAGCAAAGGAAACAATCAATGAAACTAAAAGAAAACCTACAGAATCAGAAAAGATATTTGCAAATGGCATATCTGATAAAGAGCTATTATCCAAAATCTATAAAGAACTTACACAACTCAACACCCAAAAAAGCAAATAATCCAATTTAAAAATGGGCAGAAGACAAGAACAGACATTTCTCCACAGAAGACATCCAGATGGCCAACAGACACATAGAAAGATGCTCAACATCACTCATCATCAGGGAAATGAAAACCAAAACCACAGTGAGATACCACCTCACACCTTTCAGAATAGCTAAAATCAACAACACGAGAAACAACAAGTGTTGGCAAAGATGTGGATAAAAACGAATCCTCTTATACTGTGAATGGGCATACAAACTGATGCATTCACTGTGGAAAACAGCATGAACTTTCCTTAAAAACTTAAAAATAAGGGTGCCTGGGTGGGTCAGTGGGTTAAAGTCTCTGCCTTCAGCTGTGGTCATGATCCCAGTGTCCTGGGATCAAGCCCCACATCAGGCTCTCTGCTCAGCAGGGAGCCTGCTTCCCTTCCTCTCCCTGCCTGCCTCTCTGCCTACCTGTGATCTCTGTCTGTCAAATAAATAAATAAAATATTTTTTTTAAAAAGTTAAAAATAGAACTGCCCTACGATTCAGCAATTACACTACTGGGTATTTACCCAAAGAATACAAAAACGCTACTTCAAAGGGATACACTCACCCCTATTTTTATGGAAGCATTATTTATAATAGCCAAGAGATGGAAGCAGCCCAAGTGCTCATCAGTTGATGAATAGTAAAGAAGATGTGGTACTGGACACACACACAATGGAATATTATTTGGCCATCAAAAAGAATGAAATCTTGCCATTTACAATGACATGGATGGAGCTAGAGAGTAGCTATAGAGTATAATGTTAAGTTAAATAAGTTGGTCAGAGAAATACAAATACCATATGATTTTGCTCATATGTGGAATTTAAGAAACAAGACATATGAGCAAAGGGAAAACAAAAAAAAGAGATAGAGAAAATAAGAATCAGATTCTTAACTCTAGAGAATAAACTGATGGTTACCAGAGGGAAAGTGGGTGGGTGGATGGGCTAAATAGGTGATAGGGTTTAAGGAGTAGACTTGTCTTGATAAACACCAGGTGTTGTATGGAAGTGCTGAATCACTGTATTATACACCTAAAACTAATATAACACTGTATGTTATCTAACTGCAATTAAAATAAAACTTAAACCACTCAATGGTAGCCATTTCTAATTATTTATATAATCCAATGACAGGCCCACAGGTCCTTCTTAGGAACACGCCTCAGTCAGGCGAGCTATCTGGCTTCCGTGGGGGAAGCATAACATAGAAGGAGGGCACAGGAATTGATGGGGTACAGATCCCCTGGCCACCACCTGACCAGAAGTGTTTCTGAGCTCTACAGTTCACCAATGAGCAGGACAGCCAGAAAGAGACTCAAGGCTATACACCCCTACCACCGCTTAAAGAAAAAGGCAAAATGTCAACCCCTAGGATAGTCCCTTCCATTGATAATACTAGCAATTTCTTTCTAGGAATAATACCCAAGTGAACTACATAAAGCAAGCCCCACAGTGGGCCTGAGCTTTTATGATGTGATTGCAGTACTTTCTTGGGCATCAGTCCCTGAAACCTAAGAATATTGAGGACTATCCCTGAATCACTTTATTTAAACTGCCTACTCCCTGCTAATTCTCTGAGTGGACAGCCATCAGCTCCAGAGTCTTGTCCTGACAACTCCCACAGTGCTCAGTTGCGCAGAAATGGCTGCAGATATGAACAGACACTTCTCCAATGAAGATATACAAATGGCTATCAGACACATGAAAAAATGTTCATCATCACTAGCCATCAGGGAGATTCAAATTAAAACCACATTGAGATACCACCTTATACCAGTTAGAATGGCCAAAATTAGCAAGACAGGAAACAACACGTGTTGGAGGGGATGTGGAGAAAGGGGAACCCTCTTACACTGTTGGTGGGAATGCAAGTTGGTGCAGCCACTTTGGAGAACAGTGTGGAGATTCCTCAAGAAATTAAAAATAGAACTTCCCTATGACCCTGCAATTTCACTACTGGGGATTTACCCCAAAGATACAGATGTAGTGAAAAGAAGGGCCACCTGTACCCCCAATGTTTATAGCAGCAATGGCCACGGTCGCCAAACTGTGGAAAGAACCAAGATGCACTTCAACGGACAAATGGATAAGGAAGATGTGGTCCATATACACTATGGAGTATTATGCCTCCATCAGAAAGGATGAATACCCAACTTTTGTAGCAACATGGACGGGACTGGAAGAGATTATGCTGAGTGAAATAAGTCAAGCAGAGAGATTCAGTGATCATATGGTTTCACTTATTTGTGGAGCATAACAAATAGCATGGAGGACAAGGGGAGATGGAGAGGAGAAGGGAGTTGAGGGAAATTGGAAGGGGAGGTGAACCATGAGAGACTATGGACTCTGAAAAACTCTGAGGGTTTCAAAGGGGTGGGGGGTGGGAGGTTGGGGGAACCAGGTGGTGGGTATTAGAGAGGGCACGGATTGCATGGAGCACTGGGTGTGGTGCAAAAACAATGAATACTGTTATGCTGAAAAGAAATAAAAAATTAAAAAATTAAAAAAAAAACACTTACCACCCTCACTTTCAAATAATCTGCATCCATCTCATTTTGGGCACTCTTAGGTGATAAGAACAAACAAGCCAATGTGTGCATCAATCGGCAATGAACATAGGATAATAAGTTAATATTCTTCTCTCAAGTATCATACCTGGGATTTAACAGGAACCTTCAAGAACACAGGCAGCAATTTCTTTGACATCAGCTGTAGTAACATTTTTTCTAAATATGTCTCTAATGCAAGAGAAACAAAAGCAAAAATAAACTATAGAACTATACATTGTTTATATAGTTTATATTTATAAATAGAACTACATCAAAATAAAAAGCTTTTGCACAGTGAAGGAAACCATCAACAAAACAAAAATGCAATCTACCAAGTGGGAGAAGGTATGTGCAAATGACTTATCCAATAAGGGATTACTATCCAAAATATATAAAGAACTTATACAACTCAACACCAAAAAAACAATCCAATTTAAAAATGAGAAGAGGGGGTGCCTGGGTGGCTCAGATGGTTGGGTGTCTGCCTTCAGCTCAGGTCATAATCTCCAGATTCTGGGATTAAACCCCAAGTCAGGGTCCCAGGTCAACGGGGAGTCTGCTTCTTCTTCTTCTCCCACTGCCTCTCCCTCTGCTCATGCTCTGTGTGTGTGTGTACCTGTCTCAAATGAATAAATAAAATCTTTAAAAAAATAAAAATAAAAATGAGCAAAGGACCTCAATAGACATTTTTCCAAAGAAGACATACAGATGGCCAACTGACACATGCAAAGACACTCAGCATCACTAATCACCAAGGAAATGTAAATCAAAACCACAATGAGATATCACTTTACATCTGTAAGAATGGTTAAAATAAAAAAGACAAGAAATAACAAGTGCTGATGAGGATGTGGAGAAAAAGGAATACTCTTGCACTGTTGGTAGACATGCAAATTGGTGCAGCTACTGTGGAAAACATTATGGATGTTCTTCCAAAAACTAAAAATCTAAATACCATATGATCCAATAACCCCACTACTATTTACCAAAAATAATGAAAACACTAATTTGAAAAGATATATGCACTCTTATGTTTATTGCTGCATTATTTACAGTAGCCAAGATAAGCAACCCAAGTATCCACTGGTAGATGAATAGATAAAAAGATGTGGTATATATACAAAATGGAATAATCACACAGCCACTAAAAAGGATGAGATCTTGCCATGTGTGACAAAATGGATGAACACAGAGGGTTTTATGCTAAGTGAAATAAGTCAGACAGAGAAAGATAAATACAATATGCGTAAACAAGCAAACAAAAAGCAGAATCAGACATATAAATACAGAGAACTGATGGTTGCCAGAAGGTAGAGGATGGGGAAATGGGCAAAATGGGTGAAGGGGAGTTAGAGATACATGCTACCGGTTATAGAATGAATAACTCATAGGAAAAAAAAGGCACAGCAAAAGGAATATTGTCAGTGATACTATAATAGTGTTGTATGGTGACAGACGGTAGCTACGCTTGTGGTGAGCATAGCATAATACATAGAGCTTCTGAATCACTATGCTGTACACCTGAAACTAATGTAACATTGTGTGTCAGCTATATGCAAATAAATTTTTTTTAAAAGGGACCTTCAATGTCTTTAGGAAAAAAGGTGATTAGTTAAGCCTTTTACTTAAAGCATCTATAGCTATGCTATCTGATATGGTAACCACTGAGGACTGCCTGTGGCTATTTTAAATTAAATTAAATTAAAATTTAATTTTCAAGTGCTCAATAGCCACATGTTACTAGTGACTACTGTTTTGGGTGGTGCAGATATAGAACATTTCCATTATTGCAGAAAGTTCTACTGGGCAGAATTGAATCTAGTGGTAGGACTTTCAGGCATTGTGGTAGGCTGGTAAGGAAAGCCAGAGAGATGTAGGAAGCAAAAGGACCATGAACCTTTTGTGAATAACTTTTGCCCTTATAGAATGTTCTTTTTGCTGCTGCCCAAAAAGCCTCTCAGTCTTTGCCAAAAAGTCATTTTATGTCTCACCCAACCCATAAGGGTAGATGGAGGAAGTGGCATACAGCTATCTGGCCCTTGCTTTTAGAAACACTCATAGCAACCTTCAACTGAGTTCCTACCTTAGGGACATGAAAGATTATAAAGCCATTAACTTTGCCCTGTATTGTAAGTCACTAAAACTGTGAAAAACACTCCTTGGCAAAGCCTAAACTATAACTCCCAGTGATTTTGCTAGTATCTGATAGCTATGTTCACTGGAGTCACAGTTAGACTACATAACATCCAGACCATCATCTTGGCATTAGACCCTTTGCCTCTATCACAGACATGGAGATAATCACTAGGCTCTATTTACTAAAGTAAGAAAGTGGCTACTGACGTTTAAGAAAGATTTCCAACCACAAAGGTTGAAATCAATAGGACATCCTAGTCAACCTTTGGTTAATTAACTAGAAAATTAAGCTCAGCATATTACCTCATACTGGATAATCAAGGTTTTACTATAAGCAGAATGCAGTCAAAAGATAACATCATTTCCTATTTCACCATTTCCGTAACTGATTTAGTAACCTCTTATCAATCTCTAAATTAATGTTATTTCCATTAGTGCTGATAAGAGAGCAAACTGTAATAATGGTAACTGTTAAAACTTATTAAGAGCTAACTATGTTCCAGATACAGTGCTAAGTAGTCAGCATATTTTAATTCATTTAATTTTCACAATAATCCAAATGAGACCTGCACTAGTGTGGTCCCCATTATACAGATGAGGGAAATGAAGCACATGAAGATTATGTAACCTGCCTAAGAATACATAGGCAGAACATTAAAAAGATTGGATTTGAGCCTAGGTAATCTAATGTCAGAACTTATGCTCTAAGCCATTACACTATACTGCTTTGCAACTATAGATGACAATGATTGAGTCAGAAGCTTCTTGAGGGCTGGCCATAGCTCTAGCTAGCACAGTACGTGGCAAAGTATAGATTCTCATCAAATGTTTGGTGAATAAATAATAGCTAAAATTCTATTAAGTACCTTCCTATCTCATTTAATCCTTAAAGGAATCCTATCGATACTATTATAATACTCAGTTTATCGCCTCAGTTTTTACAGGTGAGGAAAATGCAACACAGAGAGCTAAATCACTTGTCCCAAATCATAGAGCTAGTGAACGAGGGACAAAGAATCTAAACCCAAACCCAGATCCCACTCGTGAATGAGTAAATAAGCTCTTGAAGAATGTATAGTCTACCCTATTATCCTTTTAATTATTTGCTGTGTTAAGTGTGAGCTCTAGTAGCCTCAATATAAGTCTTAGCTCTTCAAGGTAACTGAGCTCCCTGAAGCAGAGATCATGCCTGACGACTCTTTCCTCTAAGCTCTTAACCCAGTGATGAGTAAGGAAACAGTGTTCAATAAACACTTGCTAAATGATTCAGTGCCCTGGTAAGGAGCCATTCCAGTCTTCAACCTGCTCACCAGCTTCTGTCTTCTCTGTTCCTCTGGCCCTGGATGGACAGCCTGAGGTGATTTGCCTCCCAGGAGGGAGTGGTAGAAATGGTTTTCTCCAGAAGGGAGAATTATTTTTATTACAGATATTGTTTAGTGTTTCCAAGTCACCATGATAGTAAAGTGCAGTCTGACTTGGAATTAGTTTTATTATTGTTTTTGAACTCTCTACAATATACCCATGGGCACCTAGGCAAGCTACTCCCACTCCCCTGCTCCCAACCACAGAATGCTGTTGTGGTTCCCTACCAGAAACTGTTTAGAGGAGCAGGACTATAATCATTCTAATCAAGCAGTAGGCTTAGAGTTCAAGGTTAGGATTAGAGTCTCATTTCAGTCAATAACTGTCCTTTGGCAAGTGACTGGACTCATTAATATTCTAATCTGTAAAATGGAGGTACATTTGCCTGCTCACACAACTGGTCCAAAGAGCAGAATAAAAGGACAATACAGATATGCTACATTAAAAAAAGGGATACTTATTACTTTTGTACGCCATTAAACTAGTGATCACTATTTTGCTGACTTACTTGTTAGTTTTTTTTTTTTCTTGCAATACACAGAATTTCTTGGATTTTTTTGAAGATTAAAAACTTTTACTAAAGAAAGCAAAACAAATCCCTGGTTCAAGCTGATTCAGATTTATCCTGAAGTAAGAACCACAGAGCCCTTGGGGCACCTGGGTGGCTCAGTGGGTTAAAGCCTCTGCCTTCGGCTCAGGTCATGATCCCAGGGTCATCCTAGAGCCCTGCATCGAGTTCTGCATTGAGCCCTGCATCGAGCCCTGCATCGAGCCCTGCATCAGGCTCTCTGCTCTGCAGGGAGCCTGTTTCCCTTCCTCTCTCTCTGCCTGCTTGTGATCTCTGTCTGTCAAATAAATAAATAAAATCCTTAAAAAAAAAAAAGAACCACAGAGCCCTTAATGGAGAATGTTACCAAATATTGCAGCAATGCCATAGCCATCTCTCCCCATTTTAGCTAAAGAGACCCACCACCACAATGGAGGAGGCCTTTTGGCAAAAAAGCAGACTGACAAGGTGGAGGGTGAAGAAGGAAATTCTGTTTAGCCAGAAGCCGCATGGCTTCTCTAAGTTAGCACTGCCCAGCACATACCAGTCAGAACGAAATCAGTTTTTTAAATAATACCAGTAATAGCAGGAGGTTCAAAGGAAGTGAAGAAGGGTGGTAGAGTATTGTTCTCCCAGAGATTCCTTCACTAGCATATAACATTGAGGTGCAAACACCTCAGTCATCTTCATGTACTGTCTTCCACAACAGTTGATAAGATTAGTCTGTTGAAATTAATTCCAAAGAAAGAGATCAAATGTACTCTCATATTAGAAAACATTCCCAAAGCTTACCATCACTGACTAATGCAGAGATGCATCAAAAGGCCTGTTTTTTATACAAAGCAATCAATCTAGAGATGACATTTCAATGAAAATGACATCTTAAAGTTTAAATTGGTTCCACAAATGGGTGAGAGTTCATCAGAGAGCTTTGTTTCACCCACATAGCATAGATGGTTTCCTCAGAGTAAGGCCCCAGGCAGAACTTCATGGCTAAGTACACTGCTATTAACAATTAATATAATATTCAGGCCAAAAGGACCTTTGAACTCATCAAGTCCATCTTGTCAAATTATGGAAAAGAAAAATGAGGCCTAGGGAGTTTAACTGATGAACCCAAAGTCAATAACAGAAGGGACCAGAAGCCAGGTCTTCTGATACTCAAATGAGCATCATTTTACTAAAACACATGGCGTCTTCCTTTCCTCTGAATTCTCTGGTAAGGCTATCACCCGGAGTGGGGAGATTAACAATTTTATACCCCTCATACTTCACCACATTTTTACATAGATCGTTTTTAATTATATGTTTGATAGGTCATTTAAAACCATTTTTTCTTTCAGATCAAGTCTTCATTAGTACCAAAAACATTCCCAGTTTCTCCCACCAGTCAAAACTACAAATTCATATCAATATTCATTTCAGTCTCATAATTTAGAAGGCAAATATGCTGCCTATAAAAACAAAGTCAAAAATAGTCAAGTTATTCGTTTTTCATCCTTTGAATGATCCCTAACCTATACCATATTATTCATATTGCTGAGAATTGGGGATTCAATGTATTTTAAAGACCATCTGTTATATATAAAAGGTGGTGCTATGGTTCAATACTCCTTTTGGTTGCATACAGTTAATCTTTCTTTGAAGCTGTATTTGTATGCAGTAAGATGATTTTAGTTGTGGGGATTTTTGGCTATATAAAGTCCCATATTTATATCACTTTATTCCTGTTTCCTGGGAACCCAACCCTGCACTGTCTCTATGAAAGAGGGTTGATTTATATTTGACAATGAATGAAAACATAATTTCATTCATATACACTGAGGATTGTGCCGACTTGGAATGCATATCAGAATTTCTAGAGGGTTGTTTACAAACCATAGATTCCCCTACCGGGAGTCAGATATACCTCCTTGGTGGGCGAGTACTCCTGGGTGATAGTCACTGTGTTCAGAGTCTAGTTACTCACTAAAAGAGTATGGAGGCAGGAAAAAAGGTTGATCACTATCAATATAATACTTGGTATGTTCTAAACCTCTTTTAAAGATTTTTTATTTATTTATATGAAAGAGAGAGAGAGTGAGCACCAGTCAGGGTAGGGTGAAGGGAGAGGGACAAGCAGACTCTCTGCTGAGGGGAGACCAAGGCAGGGCTCAATTCCAGTACCCTAAAATCATGACCTGAGCTGAAGTCAGATGCTTAACTAAGCCACAAGGCACCCCTCTAAACCATTTTAAATGGTAAAATGACTGACATTTATTGAGCATTTACTACATGCCATATAAGGCTCTAAATGTTTTTACATGTATTTAATCCACTTAAATCCCAGATACACCCTATGAGGTAGATATCGCTATTTTCTTCATTTTACTAATAAGAAAACTGAGCAGAGGGAAGTAAAATCATTTGTTTATGGTCACATATCTGGTAACTGGCTGAGTCAGGATTAAGCCAAGGTAGGCTGAAATTAAGTCCTTCTTTACCCCATCTTCACCCCTGCAGTCCCAAACCCCTCTGTAGAGGTAACCAGAATCACCCATTTAGTACATAGCTTTCCCAACTCATTCTATGCATTTATATACATAGTCATGTACCCATAGAAAATAAACATTTTTTGTTTCATTCTTTCTTTTTTGTCTACATAAGTCATACTGTCTGGCGCTCTTTCTCTTACTACCTCTTGAATAAGGGGAAGTCAAGCAGTGTTTAAAAATGATTCAGGGGGCGCCTGGGTGGCTCAGTGGGTTGAGCCGCTGCCTTCGGCTCGGGTCATGATCCCAGGTCCTGGGTTCGAGCCCCGCATCAGGCTTTCTGCTCAGCAGGGAGCCTGCTTCCTCCTCTCTCTCTGCCTGCCTCTCTGCCTGCTTGTGATTTCTCTCTGTCAGGTAAATAAATAAAATCTTAAAAAAAAAATGATTCAGAAACTTGTTTTGGATATCTGCTTTATCCCATGGAGTATGTTGAGACCCTTAAGAATTTACAGTTCCATGATTTACAGAAGAACTGGGCTAAACTTAGAGCTAGAAAACACAGCTCTAGACCAGTACTTCTTAACCACAACTACACATTAGAATCACCTGAGGAGCTTTAAAAAAGGACTGATGCCCAAGCATAACCCCATACCAACTGAGTCAGAACCAGAAGAGACAGAGTCCAGCATCAGTATGTCTTAAAGGCTCCCCAAGTGACCCTGATGTGCAGCCAGAGCTGAAAACTGCTGGTCTAGGGCAGGGGTTGGCAAAGTACAACCCTTATAAGGCCAAATCCAACTGGCCATCTGTTTTCCTACAACCTATAAACTAAGTATGTTTTTTACATTTTTTAAATGATTGCCAAAAACATCAAAAGAAGAGAAATATTTAAGAACACATAAAAGTATATAAAATTTAAATTTGCATCCATGAATAAAGTTTTGTTGGAACACAGCACACCCATTCATATATGTATCATCTATGGCTGTTTTTGAGTTACTAATGTATAGCTGAGTAATTGCCACAGAGACCCTATGGCCTGTAAAGCCTAAAATACTTATTATCTGGCCTTTTACAGAAAAAAAAAATTATTGCTAACCCTTCGTTTAGGTCATCACCTTTCTATGAGATCCACCTTCACAGACTCTATAATCTCAAAAGGAACAGGCACATCACTATCACTGTAAGCCCAACTGCATAGGTAAAAGACAGAAAGTCATCAGGGATGGGTTGAAAATGAGTGGCAACAAGGAAGGAATATTAAAATAAGGTTGCACCAGATTCGAGTTATTAACATCTGCTAATAGGAAATAGAAACACCTCTGAACCTAGGCATCAGCCTAAATGTCACTAAATTTCCTCATCCGGACAAAAGGAATGATGAATTACAATTGAAGAATTATATGAGGACCAAGTCAAATTATAGGTGTGAAAGTGCTTGGAAAAAGAATAAAGCATGATAATAATTTCTGTTTAAAGGTTCATTTCCTTTAATTATATACTTAAAAACACCTTTCAGATCAAGAAAAAAGGAAGATAACAGAAAACAGAATATCTAGAGGATTTTTAGGAAATACTTCACTTGCACTGTGGCATTAGGGCTAAGGATTAGATTTTCCAAATATTTGGATATTTGTCTAAGAAATATATAGACATATTGGCCCAAGGCCCCTGATGACCACATTCAACCCATTTCTGGAATTCCCTGAAGATTTTAATAGAAAAACTTTCTCTAAGGCCATTTTCAGTTGCTCAGAGGAAGGATTAAATATCCATGTTCTCCATGTCTCTTTCAAAAAGTTTGGATAACATCCTCCCACTTTCCCCCAAAAAAAGCAAGCAAACAAATGAACAAGCAGAAAAAAAGATTCACCATCCCACAAAAGACAGAAAACGGATTTCAGGAACAAGCATTCTAGTGTGGTTGGCATATCCAATTTTTCCAAAATGTTTGCTGTGTTTAGATTTTTTAATAGAAAAAGCTCATTATATGATTGAGTTCACAGATAGTGTATATCTGAGGAATGACTTATGAATATCAGTTCTCTAAGACCCATCATATCAGGATGCCTTTTATATATAAATACTACTATGGGCATGTAACACAACATGTTTGCCTTACTTAACCCATCCACTGGAAGTATGTTCCCTCCAGTCACAACAATCCAACAGTCCTGGCCACCCCAGCCCAACGGGAAGGAAAAGCTACTGGAGCAATCTCCCTGTGAATATGGCTGTGGGATGCTTACATTAATGTTTCAGGCTCCTTGACTGCCACTGTGATCCTCAGATGCAGTTTATGCAAGGGGATCCTCACAGCTTCAAATAGTTAAACAATCTTTCTCTGAGTAGTTCACTCGTGCCCATAAATATGGGCAAAAATTTTCCTAATGAAAATCTGACTCAAGTAAAATTTTTAAAAAGCCCACTCCTTAGGTTCCTGGGAAATTTGTTGCATGTGTATGCTAAACTCTGTGACTGCCGAAGTAAGACAAGCAAAATCAGCACACGGCTCATTAAGAAAAACCAAATGGTATAGATGTTAGCATTTTAATTGTAGGCGGGTTTTCAGATTTCACAGAATGGCCTATTTAAAGTCAGTTATATGCAATACAAGGTGAATCTACAAGAAGTCCCCTCTAATTGGGCCACCTCTTCCTTGGTCTGCACATGATAAAGGGGAAAAATTACAGACTGGGGCTTCATTCACAAGTGGTTTGAGGAGGCAATCTCATTATTTTATAGTCATAATTCACATACCCGGTCATGGAGGGGAAAATCTAAGCACAAGGAGTTTTTCTAAAGCCCATACCATTTTCTATTCTAATCCACTGCAAATGTTCTCTCCCCAAGGCACAGGAAGGACACATGGAGCGCATCTTGACTACAACATATGGTGCTGAAACAGCAAGCTGATAAGTCTTTAGCAGTACTTGACAGTGGTAAGAGATCAATTATTGTCACATAAATATTAAAAAGCTCCCCTGGTACTCTGCTGGAATCAGAGTATATTTAACCATGATAACTACCTCCTTGTCAATAGCAACCAAATTTGCCTGTGAAACAAAATGTCACTCCATCAGATGAAGTTCAATTAAATGCTCAGTTGGTCCAAGGTTATGTTGCTGCTGCTGCTTCTATCTGTAAGGAAAGCCAAAGCATGAAATAAGTACCTATTACCTTCCCTATAGACCATGATTCTTCCATCCTGCAGGTGATAGGAACTTTTTGGAGACTTCCCAGTGTGGTTTTTTTTTCTAGGAAACTCTGACCTCCTAAATCTTACAAAGAGGTTGAACCTGGCCCTGGAATCTGAACCACAATCTATTTTGCTCTTGAGGTTCCAAAAGTTCTATAGCAGATTCTAGCAACCAACCCACCAACCAACATTGAGTACAATCTGATAATCATCTCAAACCCCTACTCCTCAAGACCCAGCCATCTACTGGGCAGGACTGGGGGAAGCCATCAACAAAAAAAAAAAAAAAAAAAGAATTCTCCAGGAGATTGCAAATTCCAAGATTCAGATATTTACCTAACCTCTTGTGCTTCTAAGAGCATTAGGTTTGCTCTAAGGTCTAAGGTCTGGAGAGCTCAAGCGCAGAATTTCTAGGTCAGATCACTGGGAAAGACCTTCCCATTTCTCCAAAGCTAGAATGGCAAAGCATTCACTGAAAACTGAGTGCTTCTTCCCTGATTTTAGGTGTAATTCAGATTATAGTGCACACATAAGGTGCCCCAGCTCCAAAGAGAACAACAATTTCTGATTACTAAATAAAGAAGAAAAATATTTTAATTATTTCAGAGTGTGTGCAGTTGTGCACAGAATGGGTGGGAAGGCTTCCAAAGCATCCAGAGATTCTTGACTGAAGTGAGAAATAAATACCAACACTCACAGTTATAGAAAGGATAATCATATGCCATAGCAACCACCTTGACTGCAGAGTCAAGAGAATGAAACCCTTTCTCTGAACTGAACAAAAGACAACAAAACAGTGTGTAATGGTTAAGAGCATTGGCACTGGAGCCAGACTTCCTGGGTTCAAATTCTGCCTCTGCTACTTACTTGAGCAAAGTGCTTAGCCTCCTGTGTCTCAGTTTCAATTTAAATTTAAAGTAAAGACACTTTAAATCCTCAGCTCTAGAATTCATTCATTTATTTCTAGTTTATCTTCAAAGAGCATCAACTCCTACCATTAAAGTCGCCTATCTGCCTCTCTGTTTCTCTGGGCAGGAAAGCTCAAAGACTTACAAGCAAAGCTTTAGCTTTATGTGGGTGTCAGTCACTGCAAGGAAGGCGAAAGGCAGGTCCGTCAAAAAGACAAATCTTTACCCCTATTTTCAACTGACTTTGGAGTGTGGTTGTGGATCAGGATGGAAGGTTCTCAGAGGACCCACCCCACTGTTCTGGCTGGGAGCGCAGTTTCACAAGGAGCTTTCCTGAGCAGCAGACTCCCCTCAGGCTGACAGAATTAGGAAGATACTATTCATTTCCGGGAGTGTTATTGTTTTGACACCTGCCTCTGGCATCTGCACCTTTTGGTGTAAATAAATGATTGGCTAGGGCCAGAACGTTGCCTGTATGGAGATGATTAAGAAGAAGCAGAGCCTTGGTGAAACCGCACACACAGCTCTTCCCTATAGCCCCTCTGCAACAAGAACCTATTTTTCTCCCTGTCCCTGCTACCCTAGTCTTTTTTTTTTTAATAAGAAAAAAAAAAAGAAACCTGTCTTTTCTTCACATTCTCATCCCAGCTGGTGTTTATTCCCTCTCCCTCTTCCCTTCTCCCTCACAATACTTAGGGGAAGAAAAACAAAAAGAAAAGTGGCTTTTAATCAGTTAAAAGAATGCCTTGTTCTGTGGTAAGGTCCACAATTTGAGTTGAGGGGGGAGGAAGGAAGTAGAATTCCGTGAATCCACCAGGAGTGATAGGTAACCATTAAAACCATTGGACTGAATGCAACCTCCCTCACCCTTCCACCCACATTTGGATTGTTCTTGCTTCAGTATTTTATCTCATTTTGAGTACAAGCCTTCAGGGGTAAGGGGTGTGGTTCCCAGGTCCCTGCATAATCATGGTAATAGTACCTAATATTTGCTGATTGCTGACTATATGCTGGCTACAGAGATCAATGTACAAGTGTGACCTTCTTTAATCCTCTTGGATCAGTACTCATGATCTCTTTTAGGCAGATGCAGAAACTTAATCAGACAGATGAAGTTAGCTGCCTGAGGTTACACAGTAAGAGGAGGAGGCTCCAAAGCAGGCATGGGTAAGCACATCTCAGACTAACTTGTTTAGTTGTCTTTAGGTCACAAAGGAGAGCAGGCTGCAGCTACCCTTCCACTAATGACTAGCTTATTGGAGGCACCCAATCCACATAAAATAAACCTTCTCAGGCCTGGGAACAGCAGAGCTATTCTTTAGAGTTTCTTTAATGGGTTTAGAAAAGGCCATCAATTCTGAGCAAGTTACTCTCCTGCTGTGTGCCTGACAATGAGGGTGAGCTATAAGGCCAACAGGATCATTCTGAGGTAAGGATGAGCCCGTTGCACAAGAGTATTCTGAAATTCCCCCAACATAAAGTGAAGAGAAACATAATAAGCAAAATTACAAAGCTATTTTTAAGAAAGTGGGGAGAGTAAATTTAGTGCTCAGGAGAGTGAGGAACTTAGGATGATCTGGAGCAGACCACTGAGTTTCACAACTCAGACTCTGCCAATCTCCTCCGTAAATACCCAGGCTATTCCAGGCCTGCTTCCTCTCTGGAGCAGATGCCACCAGTCTCAGAACATCATGGGGTAGAGATGTAATAGTCAAAAGAAGCAAAAGACCATGTGGTAACACCACTGCACATTCATTTAGGGTTTTATAGTTTGCAAAGTGCTATCGCCTACATGATCTCGTTTGCTTTCCTTATGTTGGGAGCCAATTAGTACCAACCCCATTTTCCACAACAGAATCACAAGACTTCATACAGTGACTGGATATGCCCCAGCTCCCACAGCTACTGAAGGAACAAAACTGGGATTTGAAACCAGGTTGCTGACTCCAAATCCCTGCATTTTCTGATAACACAATTTAAGAAGTAAGAATTTGCTTTTTGTTTTGTTAAAGTACACCAGAGTATTCCCAGATACCAAGGAACATCCCATTTCCAATGTAGGTGTTAAGGGCCTGGCACATAACCTATAGGATTTCTGGGAAAATACATACTCTTACTGAGGATGATTAGGACCTTTCTGGGACATGTATCACCCAGCCAAACCTTCCATCTCTGGCTTTGGTCTTCCTCTTCCCTGAACTCCTAGAGAAGTGTCTCACCCTGCACGGTTTTATACAGGTACTCCACCTGATTTGGTAGTCATAGTGCATCTTACCTGGGTGGATGTCATTTTAGGTATGAATTTTGTCACTGCAAATAGATTGAAAGTTCTTAATGTGTTTTGCTACTGTACCCAGTACTGTGATGGCCACATGAAGGATTAATATTGCATATGTTTTTTCCTAGTAAGTAAACATATGTACGTCCACATTACAGTTAATGAGCTTAGAGGTAGACTGAAAATCCAGAGCAAAGTAGATCAATGATGATAATGAAAATCGTAACTGTTTACTAAGCACCTACTATATACCAGGCACTGTACTAGGAACTCTATATGCCTTATATCATTTAATCTTCTAATCATTTTTAAAAGGTTGATACATAGTATTATCATTACTAATCTGCAGAACTAAAGTCTAGAGCAGTAGTCTTCAAACATTTTCTTCTCAAGAACTTCTTGGATCCTCAGACCACACCTTCAAAACTATTGGCCTAGAGGTTTGAGTAAGTGTTGAAGATCACTCAAAAAGTGGTCAGATTTGGAAAAAATATGGTGGTTCTTTTGCTAAGATCAAAGGGATCTTTCAGACCCATGTTGTTAGAAGCAGGTAACCAGAAACACTTGCCAGTACTGCCAAAGCACTGCTGTGAAATGTGAAATACTTTTAAATAATTGTCATTTAGTTGTTAATTATTTTTTTTCTGTTCCTTTATTATTAACTTGCAGAGTTTGGCATCAGAAGTGGTCTTCTCCTTATATTGTTTGAGGGTTGAAATAAAAAAGTATGGTGCTGTTTTGAAAAAAAGGGGGTGTGTTGGATTTGAACCACAGCAGTCTGAGTCCGAGCGGCCCCTCTTTTAATCACTGGGTTATTGTCTGCCTTAAAGATTTCTTTGGTTTGCTCTCAAGTCAGGGAGTAAGGAGGTAGGTACATTCCAAAGGGAGCAATTATGGTAGCAATGAGTATAAACATTAGAGAAGCCCAGTGGCATGCTGCATTCTTTGCTCAGCTGAAGGACACTGATTGTCTGGCATTGTTGAACTCCCCTTTTCAGTCTGCCTTAAGGACAGAGCCAGTATGTTGCCTGGAACCTTGATAGCCCTCCCTTTTCTCTATAGCCTCCTCCCTTCCTCCCCCTGTGGTGGTGAAGAGAAGAGATTCTACTACTTACTGGTTGCATGTCATTAGACAAGTAGTTTAATCTCTGAGTCTCAGTTTTCTGGCCTGTACAACAGGGTTAAGAGTAATTATCCTGCTGGGACGCCTGGGTGGCTCAGTTGGTTGAGCAGCTGCCTTCGGCTCAGGTCATGATCCCAGCGTCCTGGGATCGAGTCCCACATCAGGTTCCTTGCTTGGCAGCGAGCCTGCTTCTCCCTCTGCCTTTGCCTGCCACTCTGTCTGCCTGTGCTCATTCTCGCTTCTCTCTCTATGACAAATAAATAAATAAAATCTTAAAAAAAAAAAGAGTAATTATCCTGCAGCTGTGATTGAGAGGACTCAATAAGATAATGTATGTAAAGTTTTTATCACAGAGACAGCTGCGTAGTTAATAAATTCTCCAAAAGGATATCAAAAAGAGGAAGCACAAAAAAAGAGGAAGCACATATTACTCCTAATAATAATAATTTGTTGACTATTCTATATGATACTGTGTACTAATGCTTTATACAAAATAACTCATGTAATCTTCACAACCTTTAAGATTGGGATCTTTTTGCCAACGGAAAAACTGGAACAGAGAGGTTAGTTAGCCTGGCCAATGTCACAGAACTCATCAGTAAGAGCTCTAGAACTCAAACCCAGGCTGTTTCATTCTAGAACCTGAGCTTAAAACCATGGAATTCCCTTCATACAAAAGTCAAAGTTGTTATATTCCCTAGAACCAGAAAACCAATTCTTCATCCTAAAATCTCTGGATCCAACAACAGGAACGTAAAAACACAAATGAGAGTCCTTTTCATCAACAGTGCACAAAGAGTCAAGGAGGTGAGGGTCTATGATGCTCGTGGATGGGATACCCACCATGATTGCCTATGGGTGGCAGGATTAGAAGGCACGATATCCTCCTTATCATGACTTGTTTCAAAGCCTAGCAACCTCATGCATAAAATCTCTGCTCCAAAGAAATGAGAACCCCTTACTTCACTCAATTCCTCTTCATTGATTAATGTAATGACCACTGTACTGAACTGCAAGCACCTAGCTGGCTCTGAGGCAGTCTTGTGGAAGTCAGAACCCTTCATCAGTAATTTGCCAAATAATTAGTGGTTGATGGGCTGCTAATTTTCCTGTAGCTTCAAAGTGAAACACACAAGACACTTATGTCATTTCATTACTTTGCAACCTGGGAAGCCTAGGCAGCTGCTTTGCCCTCATATTTATTCCTTCTCCAGAAACATTAGTGACATTCACAAGGCTGGATCTGCAAAAACCAAAGGACACCTTCACTACCTGCCTCAGTGACATTGAATCAAGTAATGGAGTGAAACAGTGGATGTGGACTGAGGGGGGAGGGGGTTAGGAATGGAGTCAAGGAGTATGAATCAAACTGCAGTGCAATATCTCTGCCACTGGTGTCAGAAGGTGTAATTTGTATAAAAAGAAGCTATACACAATTGCTTAGTGTGGTCTGAAGCAGACACTTTAATAAAATAATTGTTCATATTTATTGAATGTGGTAAGTATACCAAGTATGTGCTTTACATGTATTAACTCATTTAGTCCTTACAACAGAACTATGAAAAAGATGCAATTATTCTCCCCATTTTACAGACAAGGAAACTGAGGCAGAGGGCTTAAGTGATTTTACCAAGGTTAAATAGTAAAAGGCAAAGCTGGGATTTGATCCCAAGTAGTCTGACTCCAGTGCTGCATTCATATACTACACTGACTCTCTTCACAGAGGAAATGGTAAAAAAAAAATTCTACTCCCATATACTGGATCTTGTCCAATAAATCATTCATTTATTCAGCAAACCATTGCTGAGTATCTAATGTGTACCAAGAATTATGCCTACACTGCCCTTGTGAAACTTCCAGTCTAATGTGAGAGATAGACATTCATTCAAAAAAAAAAAATACTGGTAAGAATAAAATCACAACTGTGACAGGTGATACCAAGGAGCACTATCTGGTTCTCTGAAAACAGGCAAGAAGGGACTGTGACCTTGAAGGGGGTGGTGGAATGTTGCTGGGAATGCTTCCCTGAAAAAGTGACAATTGAGCTGCCATCTCAAAAGGTGGGGGGGGCGGCGGTGGAGAGCGTTCCAGACAGAAGGAACAGCACGTGAAAACTATTTTTTCTCCTTTTCTCCAAGCTTCTTTGACAGCTGCACTGGGCTCGTTCTCTGGCCTCAGTTTGAATTAGATGGTTCGCTTTATCATGGTGAGACAAACATGACAAACCTAAAAATAATGGCTTCTTTTTTTTTTTTTAAGCAGCCTGATTGCATAAGATTTTAAGCTCAGGGCTCACCATTTTTTCTCTTTCCTCTAAATGCCCAAAGATGAGCAGGGGTGTCAACAAAGACTAATTGTTCCAATTGCAGCTTATTTTGCCCTCTCCTTATGAACTGGTTCTGAAAGTTCCCTGTAACAAAGGAAGAAAAAGGAGTCAGAGTGGGAAGGTGGAGGCTCTGAGGTACGGTGGGAGATAAAAGAGGAAGCTCAAGAGGAGATGATCCTTGCTGTACTGCATCTCAGGCCCTCCCTCCCTGTTCTCCCTAGTCCCACAAGCACATTGCCTTTCCCCTTCTTCCTGCTCCCATCTACCCACCAAATTCAGTCTGGGCATTGAGCAGTGCCTTCTTAGAATCCATTTGAACTTGAACTGCCAGCTTCAGCTGAGACTTAGAATCAGACTGGCCTTTCAGCCAAGAAGAATTAGTGCAGTCCAGGGACAAAAGACACATCAGGCAGGCAAGCATTCTCTCATCCTCAGAGGTCTCACACTTGCTGTGCTCCTCTGACTTGAGGGCAAAGCGACTTCCATCTTCTTAACTCTGTAACCACAGAGCCGCAGAAGTACCCTAACATACAGAGTACTTGAGCTGGCTTATTTATTGAGCTGGCTTATTTGTTTACTCATTTATTTTGGCAATAAATAAAGACTGAAGATACTCTTCTTGTGTTTGAACATGATAAAATTAGCAATTCTTACTCCAGCAGCAGCCACAGTCCTTAGGCTACTGGTTTCCCCACTCTGGATCTTGGTGTCACTACTCCCACAATATGGATACAAGAGAGTGGGATGGACTTGGTATAAATGATCTATTAAGCTCCTTCCCATGGAGTATATGGAACAGAAGCTCCTATTCCTATGAAGTGGTTATAAATGCAGAATTATACTGCCTAGGTTTGAATCCCAGCTCTACTTCCTGTTAATTGCATGTAACCCTGGGCAAGTCTTTTATAAGCCTTAGCTATCTCTTCTGTAAAATGGGGACAACAATGTAAAGTGGGAATTATAATAGTACTTATAGAATTGTCATGAGACTTGAATGAGGTAATACATGTACGAGAGTACCTGATGCCCATTAAGCCCTCAATATTTCTTAATTATTTTTCTTTATCAATCTATTGTTTTAATGTCATGAAGATTAAAAAAAACAATGAAGACCATACAAATACACATCTAGTGTTACCTATGATGCTCTTTGTTCAGCTCAGTTACACAGCTAAGTATTAAATAATTACATTGTCCTAATTGGCATTTTTGACAATTTTTGCTACAAATAGTCCACTTGGTACTCGTTTGGTTTTGAGCTTGGGTTCTGTAAAAGATTTTGTCCTTTCTTCATTATGAACTTCTTAAGCACAGTTAAAACCATTTTATGTCTCAAATACAGTTATACAATGGATTTCTCTTAATTTCATGTAGGTGGAGTTAAAATACGCCAGCCTTGAAGGGACTTTTATTCTTCCTTTTTAAAGGAAACATATTGCATGCATATTTAAATCCCAAGACTGAAGTTTTTCTCATTTTCTCTAGATGCCTGGAGATCAGTTAGTAAAATCTGTGAAGACTCATTGTTTTTTTTTTTTTTTTACCCTGAATCAACAGTGACACTGATTTATAACTTAATAGTGAGTCCCCTGAGTACTTAATAACATAGATTACACCCTAACAAATGCATTTCCTGTAGGCTTAAGTAACTCACTGATCTATTAGACTGGTAGAATAATATAGGAACTTACTTCCTGGTAACTGAGAAAATTTCTAAAGAATTTGTACCTTCTAAAATAGGAGCATTAAATAAATGTATTTCTACTGATTGAGTTTTTCTTCAAATAAATTCCTACCTGGGAAAGAGAAATGTATAATTTCATATTCTCAGAATATGCCTACCATGTGTATTTTGAAAAGTGGGGCCTTTTATTTTAACTTCAATTATCTTTAAAATGTCCAGGATCATTAAGAAAATTAAGATGTTTAGTACTTTTCAAGCATAGTTAGTGATGTCAAGATTCCCACTTTGCATTTTATTTTCTGATTCCTGAATCTGGATCAAATCTGCATGCACTGCACATCCCCAAATATGCTTTATCTTTATTTTTTCCAGTCCTCAGGCCCTGTTATGTGTTGATTGGTAAAAGAAAAATTTTAACACACAGATGCTTGTACTTAGCATCTGTCAGTAACCCCATGATTAATGACTCCTGTGTTGCCTAGCACATCCAAACATCATAAGCTTGGCTAATGTTTTGATCAGGACTGAAGAGCATGTTTAAGAGCTTCTCTTTGGACAGCTAGAGGGTAGGAAATAATCACATTGAATGAAGGGCCCAAGTTCTTGCAACTTGTGGTGAAATCTTTCTGAATATTGATTCCCTTTGCTAATAAGCTCAGAAGTTCAAAGCAAGGACCTGAGGCCATGGCTCCCTCTTGCCTCCTTCAGACAAACTGCACTCCTCTTTCTAAATGGACAGGATTATGAAACAGAATTTTTTAAAGCTATGTTACCCTCTTGACCGCTTTTCAAGATGCTCTGTTATTAACTTTACTTAAATTCCCTCTGCCAGAACTGAGTTTTCAAATAAATTATACCCAGATCACTCCTCCCACCTCTTCCTAGTGGTATTTTAAAAATCATGTGAAGTGGATCATTTTGCATCTAAGGGTGAGGCTTTTAAAATTCATCCTCAGGTAAGTGAGCATTGCTCTTGATGAGTGGCAGGCAGGTGTGGCAATGGATTGCTAAGCCTACAGAGAGTCTAGCACAGGTAACTTAGATACTAAGACAATCTGAGCATTTGCCTACCTCTTGGTCCTTACAGGAGCAGAAAAATGCCTCACCACATCCCAGGGAGTTGAAGGCTGCTTTCTTGCCACATGGTAGATACACAAAATTATATAGCAAATAAATCAATGAAAGAATAGATGCCTATTTTATTTTTAATCACAGCAAGAAAAGAAAGGCCGTGGCTCCTCCCTTCCACCACCAGCCATTCCAGGAACAAGCATCATTACCATGAGTTTTCATTTGTTCCTCAGAAACGGAGATGGGGCCTTTTGTATTTGGCCAGTGACTGAGAACATTAATGTACCTAGGAAATCTTCCTTTTTTAAAACTGAAAGTTTAAGGGGTGTCTGGGTGGCTCAGCTGGTTAAGCATATGCCTTAGGCTCAGGTCATGATCCTGGAGTCTGAAATCAAGTCCCTTGTTGGGCTCCCTGCTCAGTGGAGAGTCTGCTTCTCCTTCTCTCTTTGCCCCTCCCCCTGCTCCTTCTCCCTCTCTTGCTCCTTCTCTCTCTCTCTCTCTCTCTCAAATAAACAAATAAAATATTTTTTAAAAACTAAAGGTTTAAAAAGAGGCCACAAGATTGAGCATGCAGGAGGCTGTTGGTGATTTTAAAATAGCAGTTCTACCAGAGCAGTGAAGGTGCAAGCTACCCTGTCATGGGTTGAGGCAAATGAGTGGGAAAGCTATAGAGATGAGAAATGTAGGCCACTCTTCTAAGAAATTTGCTGGCAAAGGGAAGGATGGAGAGAGAGAATAGCAGCTTTAGGAGGAAAGTTGTTCCCCATGTTCTCCCTATCAGGGGAAGGTGTTTTCAGGGAAGACATCTCTTTTATTTGGATGAGGTAATCCCTGAACCTTCTTTTAACCAAGGGTAAATAACTTATGGAATCAGAAAGATGAAGGATGCAAGAAAAAGAAGGGAAAAAATCTGAAGTTTCCAAAGAGTACCTGGAGATTATCTTGTCCAAGCTGGCAAGAGAGGGGCGGTATACGCTTTCCTTTACTAGGATTCAGAACAAGTAAAGGATCCAGTGCAACACAGAAAGATGTTGAGAAGAGGTGAAAGTAGTGATAGGGATGTGTTAAGGATACAATGAAGGGATTTAAAAGGAGAGACAGGAGCCATGAGACACAGAGGAGGTTTGCCGATGTTGGTGATCCAGAAAGAACAGAAGACCTTCTTTTTTCCTGGTGAAGGGCAGTTAAGGGGACACTTGAAGCATCTTCTGAACCATTGGTTCCAATAAGAATGAGGATCTTTACCCCAAAGATACAGATGTAATGAAAAGAAGGGGCACATGCACCCATATATGTGGTCCATATATACAATGGAATATTACTCAGCCATTAGAAAGGAAGAATACCCATCATTTGCATTGACATGGATGGAAATGGAAGAGATTATGCTAAGTGAAATAAATCAAGCAGAGAAGACAATTATCATATGGTTTCACTCATATGTGGAACATAAGGAATAGCATGGAGGACATCAGGAGAAGGAAGGGAAAAATGGAGGGGGGACATCAGAGGAGGAGATGAACAATGAGAGACTATGAACTCCAGGAAACAAAGTGAGGAATTCAGAGGGGAGGTGGGTGGAGGGATGGGTTAGCCCAGTGATGGGTATTAAGGAGGGCACGGATTGCAAGGGGCACTGGGTGTTATACACAAACAATGAATCATGGAACACTACATCAAAACCAATGAAGTACTATATGGTGACTAACATAACATAATTTAAAAAAAAAAAAACAGTGGTACAATTTTTTTTAAAAAATGAGGCCCTGGCCTCAAATAGAGGCAAATGCTATCTGACCAGGGCTTACTCTCCAAGTTTCTGCTTCAAGAGTCTTAATAGAGACAAATGACTCAATGGAGCAATCAACCTAGCTGCTATTTTTTACAGGAAAAACTTTTTGAAAATGGTATTTTTTACCATGCAGGACTCAGTTCTAGAACCATCTTCTCATCAATGGAGAGGAAAGGGCTAGAGCTGTGTGATTTCCACAAATAACAAGTCCTAGTCAATTAGTGAGTTCAAGGGGATTTATTAAGAATCACTTTGGCCTCCTAGAAAGTTTAAATGAGAGGCTCAGAGCATTCCAAATTCCGTGTCTCACACTGCATATCCTGAAACTTCATCACTGTGTTTGGACTATGCTGCCTCCCTGCCTATTTATCCAGAATATTCCCCCCACTACAAGCCAGCCATTGTACCTGAATTCCCAAGTATTAGAGTCATTTATTTTCACTAAGACTATTTTGTGTTAAGATGTTGAAATCAGAGAGATCACCCAGCAACACATGGGTACCCAGTGATACCCATAAATACATCTGCATGGAGTTTGGTGTCATATTACCTTGCTGTCACCTTGGGAGCATGGACCTTGAGAAAATTAAGCAACAGAGTTCTGGAAGATTGTAGGATATACCATGCTGCCACAAAGACAGACCAGAATGTGGTAATACAGTGTGGAAAAAACCATGCCACTGGGCTCTGGAAGCAGGTCCCATCTACGGTGTTTGAAAAAGAGTTTAGAGGCCCTCCAGGAGACAACTACGTCACATATTTTATTTTTCTAGATCCAACTTGAGGCCCAGCAGGACATTATTTCAATGAGAGCACATGGAAAAAGTATTTGTCTTAACCATGAGAGACTATGAACTCTGAGAAACAAACTGAGGGTTGTAGGGGGATAGGTAAGCCTGGTGGTGGGTATTAAGGAGGGCATGTATTGCATGGAGCACTGGGTGTTGTACATAAACAATGAATCTTGGAACACTGAATCAAAAATTAACGATGTATTTTATGGTGACTAACATAATACAATAAAAAAGGAATCTTCTTCCTGCTGACACTAACATCTAAGTTGCTGTTTTAACAGAACCAAAGCAATGCTATGATAGCTTCCATGGAAAGAGATCACTTGGTTTAGAAGTCTCAATCTGTAAACTACCTCAATTCAGGCCCAGGCCCAGAGAGTTATTCAGAAGGCCAAGGAAGGGCCCACTGCCAAAAGGTCTTCCCTGACCTAAGATGACAAAGATTATTTTCTCTCTGTATAAGACCTATAATTTTGCAACGAGGTAGAAGTCTTGGGATGCATATACCTCTGCGAGAGGTAACACATTTACTTATATATAAAATATGATTGTAATGACTGAGAATAGGGCCTATTCTGGGAGCAATATTTTCTTTTTACAAGTTGAAAATATCTTTATTGTTATTGTGGTCATAGAAGTAATACATGTTCTGTGTAAACATTCAATAATACAAATGTATAGAAAATAATAGTAAAATCCTTCATAATGTCACTTTTCTATAAATAAAAAATCATGTATATCCTTCCAGATTTTATTATGCTATAGAAACATTTCATTTATGCTATTTTGAAAATGTTTTTTTTTTCAATCAGCAATGTGTCTTGACCAGCATGACCAGCATAGAGAAGTATACTGCATGGAGAAGTATACTGCTAATGAAATGTACCCTCTTGCAGATAATAATGATAAACTCTGGACAAAACACACAAAAAATAGCTACCTGAAGGATCTGGACAGTAAACAAAAGCAGTCAGAAAAAAAAAACATAAAAACAAACAAAAAAACAACATTCCCTTGAGAATTTGTAACTACAAGTTGGCCTCCATGTGAGTCTCTGGTTGAGATACATACTAGGTGTCCAAAACCCAAAGCAAAAAAGTCAGACTTCAAATGTCCCAGGGTAGGTAGTATCCTCTAGGCTACTGGCAAAAGTAAATGCAAATCATCTCTGAAAGAATTCTAGAATAATTCAGGTTCAAAATGTACATTACTTGTAACCAGCCCAGAAATTCTGTTTTTAGATCTATACCTAGAGAAACTCTTACACGTTAAATGGCAAACATGCATAAGAAGGCCTATAGCACCAATACTTTCAAAATCCAAAAACCTGGCAATAGCCCATACATCCATTAACACTATAAATAAACCTTAATATATTTATACAATCACATATCATACAGTAGTTAAAATTAACTATAGCCACTCATATCAACAGGAATGAATCTGGAAAAATACAATATTGAGTAAAAGGAAAGGTACACTATGATTTAATTTACATGAATTTTTAAAAAACATAATGACACAATATTTAGAAATAAATACATGTGTGATAAAAATAGTGAAAAGCAAGTAAATGAATTATCCAAATTACAGGCTAGCAGTTACCTCTAGGTGGGAAGGAGGAGGATGCACAGACAGGTAACTTCAGAATGACTGGCAATTTTTATTTTCATAAGCTGGGTGGTGATGACTTAAGCACTCACTTTATTTTGCTCTATTTTCATTCTCTGACCTGCACATACAGAAATTGAGGAAGACACAAATAAATGGAAATATATCTTGTGTTCCTGGATCAGAAGAATTAATATTGTTACAAAGTCCAAATTATCCACAGCATTCTACATATTCAATGAAATTCTCTTCAAAATTCCATTGTCATTTTTCACAGAGCTAGAACAAACAATCCTAACATTTGTATGGAACTACAAAAGACCCTGAATAGCCAAAGCAATCTTGAGAAACAAGAACAGAGTTAGGGACATCATAGGTTCTGATTTCAAACTATGTTACAAACCTCTAGTAATCAAAACAACATGGTGCTGGCATAAAAACAGACACATAGGGGTGCCTGGGTGGTTCAGTGGGTTAAGCCTCTGCCTTTGGCTCAGGTCATGATCTCGGGGTCCTGGGATTGAGCCCCACATCGGGCTCTCTGCACAACAGGGAGCCTGCTTCCCCCTCTCTCTCTGCCTGTCTCTCTGCCTACTTGTGATCTCTGTCAAATAAATAAATAAAAATCTTTAAAAAAAACACAGACACATAGACAAATGGAACAGAACAGACAGTCCAGAAATAAACCCATGAATAAATGGTCAACTAATATTTGATAAGAGAGCCAAAAATATTCCGTGAGGAAAGGGTAGTCTATCCAATAAATGGTGCTGGGAAAACTGGACAGCCACATGCAAAAGAATGAGCTTGACACCTATCTTACACCATTCCCAAAAACTAATTTGAAATGGATTAAAGACTTAAATATAAAACCTGAAAATACAAAACTCTTAGAAGAAAACTTAGGGGGAAAACTCCTTGGCAATGGTCTTGGCAATGATATTTTAGATATGACACCAAAAGCACAGGAAACAAAAACAAAATAAACATGGGTCTATATCAAACTTTAAAACTTCCATACAGCAAAGGAAGCAATCAACAAAATGAAATGGCAACCTATGGAATGGAAGAAAATATTTGCAAACCATCTATCTGATAAGGGGCTAATATTCAATATATACAGGAATTTACACAACTTAACAGCAAAGAAAACCAAATAATCTAATTTTTTTTAAAAAATGGGAAAAGAACCTAAATATTTTTCTAAAGAAGACATAAAAATAGCCAATAGATATATGAAAAGGTGCTCAAAGTCATTGACCATCAATAAAAGACAAGTAAAAACCACAACGAACTATCACCTCACACCTGTTAGGATGACTTATCAAAAAGACAAAAGATAACAAGAGTTGCCAAAGGTGTGGAGAGTGTATCCTTGTACATGTTGTTGGGAATGTAAAATGGCATAGCCACTATAAAAAACAGTATGGAGTTTCCTCAAAAAATTAAAAATAAAACTACCATATGTTCCAGTAATCCTAGTTCTGTGTATATACACAGAAGAAAAGAAATCAGGATCTCAAAGAGATAGCTATGCACCCCCCTCCATGTTCACAGCAGCATTATTCACAATACCCAAGGTATAGAAAAAACCCAAGTGTCTGTTGATGGATGAACGACAGGTGAATGGATAAGGAAAATGTGATGATAGGGACAGAAATATAATCACATAGCTATCCCTTTATTCTTTATTTCTAAACTATTTTAAAACACATTTCAAGCATGCCTTTTAGCCTTGGCGTAACTAAGTATGCATCTCTAAATAGTATAAATAGACATTTTTATTACACATCCCCTAATAGAACACTATTTAGTCATACAAAATAAGGGAATCTGATCATTTACAACAACATGGATGTAACAAAAACAAGGACATTATACTCACTGAAATAGACCAGACAAAGATAAATATGACCAAACTTAAATGTGGAGTCTGAAAAATTTGAACTTGTAGAAACAGATAGTAGAGTGCTGGTTGCCAGGAGCTAGAGGAGTGGGAGAAATGGGGAAATACTGGTCAAAGGAAACAAGCTTTCAGTTATAAGATGAATAAGTTCTGGGAGATCTAATGTATGGCATGGTGACTATAATTAATGATTCCGTACATCACACTTGAAATTTCATAAGAGAATAGATCTTAAGCAGTCTCACTACACACACAAAAAATGGTAACTGTATGAGGTGTAGATGTGCTAATTAACGTAATTTTCATATTTCACAAATTATATGTATATCAAATCATCACATTGTATACTTTAAATATACACAATTTTGTTTGTAAATTAAACTAAATAAAATATAGATATTATATATACTCTTATAACTATTTGACTATTCAATTTTTTTTTTTTTAATCCTGGGCATCTGGCCGGTTTAGTTGATAGAGTGTGACTCTTGATCTCAGGGTTGTGAGTTCAAGCCCCAGGTTGAGTGTAGAGATCACTTAAATTTTTTTTAATCCAATCAACAAATAAAAGGGCTGTTGGCTACTCAAATGATTTCTGAAGTGACATTTTAGGTTTTCAAAATGCTCTTTACACAATGTTAGATGTCAAATATATTCAATGAAAGAAAAGAAGAAAAGAAATGCCCTAAATGTAATAGCAGTAAGAGAAATTCAGATTTCCTTACCTTAGGCTTGAATGTAAATGCTTATTCCTAGAGTACCATGGAACTGCAATACTTGAGTAGATAGACCTTCAAAGGTCATCTAGTCCAGCCCCCATTTTTTTTTTTGCCAGACCTGAACTAAATCTCATCAAAGAAGAGAATATTCAACAGTACCTAAAAATTTATCTCAGAAGATGAATCTATATTTTCCTTTGGTATGTTGCTTTAGAAGTGCCATTTCTCCATGTGGGATCTTTATCATTCTTTCATTATAAACAGACACTATGAACATTTTCATGTCTACTAAAATGTAGAAAGAATACAATGAACCAAATAGATCTATCTAAAGCACCATGTAACAAAATGCTGCAACCATCACTTTAACAATCTTTTTCCTTATTTCCACAGTACATAAAAACATATCTCAAACATGTCCTTTAGCCCCTACATACTTCAGTATGCATTTCTAAATAATATAGACATTTTTATTACACATCTTCAATGGCATTATCACACCAAACACCAAAAATTAACAATTCCTTAGTATCTAAAGACTGCCTCAAACTGTGGGCTCTGAGAAACAAACTGAGGGTTTTAGAGGGGAGAGAGGTGGGGGGATGGGTTAGCCTGGTGGTGGGTATTAAGGAGGGCACAGATTGCAAGGAGCATGGGGTGTTACACCCAAACAATGAATCATGGAACATTACATCAAAAACTAATGATGTACTGTATGGTGGCTAACATAACATAATAATAAAAAAAAAGTCAACCAAAAAAAATAATAAAGACTGCCTCAAAATTCAATTTTGTAATTATTTTAATTGAACTGCATTTATTTTTAAACTACTGCTGAGTGTTCAGTGTTCTAGGCCAGCCTTTGTATTCCAGGATGGCTTACCATCCCACTGACAGCAAGGCTAGCCTTTGAACTATTTTTTTCAAGTGCAGAGAAATGTGCCTCTAAACTCACTCACTCATTGCCTGTTAATACTAAAAACATGTTTGCCAGTTGGCTTTCTGGAGCACAGAGTGGAGCAATCAGACCACCATGTGGTAGTAAAGCCCAGAAGAAGTTTCCTTGAGTTAGCAGGGCTACCTTGCCTGTTACTGCCTAGCTGTTGTGTTGCCTTAAAACCCCAAATGTCACTCTGAATTTCACCTAGGGCTATACACTGGCAATAAAATAACATTGTTTAAGAGTCTCCAAATAAAAGCTATAAAGCAAAGGAAATGACTTGTATAAATATTTTACTATCTCCTTATTGACAAGAATTTAAAAAAAAAAATCTCATTGATGCTGTAAGCAGTAGGTCTTAGGGAGGGACAGTCTCCCAGCTGCTTTCACATGGGTCAGAAAGACCTGTAACAGCCCTATACACCAGAAGACTTTATTTAAAAAATATATTTTTATTCCATTTTGTTATGCATGTTACCAATATTTAAAAAAAATTTTTAAACACAAACCCTATGACCCAGCAATTCTACTTTTTGATATTCTCTCTAGAGAAACATTCAGGTGTGTGCTCAAGGAGATATGTATAAGGTTTTTTTCATTATACTGTTGTTTGTAATAATTAAAACCAAAAATTAGAAAAACACTACATGTGCATTAATAAGGGATCAATATTCTATCATAGGAAATACAATGCAGCAGTTTACAAGAAGGAAGTAAATCTGCCTTACAATCCTGGTAAGATCCCCAAACTATGTCATTAAATTTATTTTTTTAAATTTCTTTTCAGCGTAACAGTATTCATTGTTTTTGCACCACACCCAGTGCTCCATGCAATCCATGCCCTCTCTAATACCCACCACCTGGTTCCCCCAACCTCCCACCCCCGCCCCTTCAAAATCCTTTAAAAAGCAGGCTGAAGAATAATGCAGTATAACACCTGTTTGTAGGAAAACACACACATAAATCTATATATCTCTATGAATACATGTATGTGTATACATGTATGCAGAGAAAAATGCTTGTAAGGATACCCACCAAACTGTAAACTGTGATAATCTCCAAAAAGAGGACTGGGATGAGAAGGGTGGTGAAGGTCAAAGAGAATTTAACTCCATCTATATCATTTGAAATTTTACAATGACAATGTAGTCATATGTTATGCCTATAATTTATCATTTAAAAAATGTTAGAAGAAAGGAAAGGCTTGCAAGTATTTTCAGGAGCATAGGTAAAATTGCAGGTTTACCTAGACAGGGCTTCAAATATCAACTGAGAGCAGACTCTGGCAGATGCTGTGGGGCTAGGAACATAAATGAGCAATGGGCCCTGCCTTCTATGGCTTCTCTTCCAGGCAAAGAGATAGGACATAAACACATGAAAGGTTTCTGTAAAATTAAATACCCATCTATACCCAGTGTGGAATTCACAGGAGGAAAGAACACTAGAGACAGGCGGACAGGGAAGAACTCAAAGAAGAGGAGATTGCTGAGCTGGACCACAAAGATAAGGCAAGATCTGGATAGGAGGAGGAACTAGCTCAGTTCTGTTCGGAGTTTGAAGAACAGACAGAGACAGGGGATCCCAAGTACTTCTTACCCTTATAGGATTCCTGGGCAGTTCTGTCCACTGATAGACTCCACTCCCTGGGCTCATGACCAAAGAAGGCACAGTCAATGTACAGCTCATTTAAAACTGAATAATCCAAGAATCATTTCAGTTTGTCTTGGAAGGTATCATGAATTTTTTTTTTCTTTTTCTCCCCAGTGGATTTAACTTCCCTAATTACGTTGTCCTCATCAGAAGCCAAAATGAGTTTCCATTTTCTAAGCCCACATTTTCAAATTTGTCCCTGCCTGATTTTCCCTACCACCCTTTCCCCACTCTGTACCACTATCTACATCAAACCTTATCTATCTCAGGTCCAACACAAAATACAACTCTCACAGGTCCCCACTCTCTGCTAGTATGTCAGTTGGTACCAATGAATTAATTACTAAATAATCCCTATTAATGTGTATATACTGTCTTAATCAGGCTAAAATGAATGTCTCCCGGGGCGCCTGGGTGGCTCAGTGGGTTAAGCCGCTGCCTTCGGCTCAGGTCATGATCTCAGGGTCCTGGGATCGAGTCCCACATCGGGCTCTCTGCTCAGCAAGAAGCCTGCTTCCCTCTCTCTCTCTCTCTCTGCCTGCCTCTCCATCTACTTGTGATCTCTCTCTGTCAAATAAATAAATAAAATCTTTAAAAAAAAAATAAAAATAAAATAAAATAAAATAAAATGAATGTCTCCCAAATCCCCTAAGAAATAATTAATAGTAAGAATTTTCTGGATTGAAGACTGAAGCAGAAGCTACTTGGAGAATTTGACTCATCCCAAAAGTGCAGGCCTCCATGCTGGGTCATCTCTACTTGGGCATAGAGGACTTCTAGGCAACAGATGAAAAAAAGACTCTCAGTGGGCTGGGCCTCTGGCATATATCACTTTATCTGGAGCCCTGGAGAACTCCAGAAGGAATCTAAAAAGCTGGACTCTTATGCAGGTTTCTGGGCCAGTTGGCTCCATGGCAAGACCCTTCTGTTAATGAATCCAGGGCATAGCCTCTGAGCAAGTTCTTTTCCATTGGCTTGTCTTGCACTTACTGAAGACACTAAAACAGTTGTTTTATTTTGTTTTGTTTTTTCATCTCATCTATCCTGGTACCCAGAGGTCTCCATAATGCACCCAGCAGAGAATTTATGGGTTTCTCCCTCCATCTGTCTTATCACTGAGATTGAAAAGATGTCCAGTGGGAAAGAATTGAGATGTTCCTTTTGTGTTCCTTCCAGAGAAGACATTCCAGTTTTCAGAAGAAGCAGGTTTTCCTCTCCCCAACCTGAGGGGAAAAGTCACTCAGGTCAGAATCAGAGCTTTGCCAGTTAACCCAACTAAGCAGAGCCTAGGGTAAACCATTTTCTTTTCACTTCCTTCCCATTCCCTGGAACAAGAAAGAAAGGGGTGGCTTTTCCACTAGCCAAGCAGAATAAGGTGGATCAAGTGAGATGGCTGGGAAGAGTGGCTGAGACAAACCCACCTAAACCCGAATAACGGGTGATCCAGGGAGTTCCCAGTGTAATAGCCAATGTTTATTGAGTACTCGGTAAGTACACACCAGACATTCTGATTAGCACTTTTCACAACAAGTAGGTACTTTTATTATCATTTAAAGCTGAGACATAAAAAATGAGGTACAGAAATGTTCAGTAACTTGCCACAGGTCACATAACAATTTACCATCAGTACCCTTAACTGCTATACAATGCTGATGTAGATACCAGGAAAATTTCTGTCCTGAAGGGGAAAAACACCAAGAAATTGACAGAGGAACAGTTGGACAATAGGCAATTGACATCAGGGAAGTCTAGCAGTGATGGAGGAATGAGAGGGTGGCAGGCAGGGCATTGTGTAGGAGAAGTAAAGCAGAACTTAACAAGGATCCTATCATTGGGCCTGGAATCAAGATGTAAGCATGTAATGCCTGGGAGGACAGGTTAGCACAAGACAAGAGCACAGCCACACCAGGATAGGCACTTAAGCATGGGAGGGATCTATTGGGAAGAAAACAAGGCTGACTCAATGCTGAGCTGTGTGCTATGGGTCCAGGACTCCATGGATTTTCCCTGACTAGAAAGAGTACATGAGATAGGGCTGGTCCTTCATATATGTGGAAACTAAATGATGCAGCTATGGGGCCAAGAATCCAGCTAGGATTAGAACTAAGAAAAAGAGGGTTGTTTTAAAGGCATAATTTTAATATCTCTCAGTTCAGGGCATGGCAAGAGGGAACTGGGATCATATAGGCTTCCATTATTTACTATATATCATCTAAATCTATCTTAAATCAAGGCTACTTTGACATGGTTTTCTTTTTGCTCAAATTAAAATGATGTCTTTATGTATGGAATGCCCTATTTACTCATAGGCAGCAGTGGATACAATCTGGTGAAGGGTGTCCTCTCAAAATGTTCTCTATCATATTCAAATTCAGCACTATGATATACAACACAGTTTTTCTGCTTCTCTTTGGACCATGAGATGGAAATGAAACTTGCTACCCTCTATGCAAGAAGTGGGGGGAAATGGTTCATTACCTAATCACTACATCCAAGAGCTCACAGTAAGGCAGGATCCAGAAAATGGCTCAAAAGCAGTTCTATGTTAATGAGGGATATTGGTCTTTGGTTTGCTTCTTTTATTATCTTTGTCCAGTTTTGGTATCAGAAGAAATTAAAAATAGAGCTTCCCTACGACCCTGCAATTGCACTATGGGGTATTTACCCCAAAGATACAGATGTAGTGAAAAGAAGGGCCATCTGTACCCCGATGTTTATAGCAGCAATAGCCATGGTCGCCAAACTGTGGAAAGAACCAAGATGCCCTTCAACGGACGAATGGAGAAGGAAGACGTGGTCCATATACACTATGGAGTATTATGCCTCCATCAGAAAGGCTGAATACCCAACTTTTGTAGCAACATGGACGGGACTGGAAGAGATTATGCTGAGTGAAATAAGTCAAGCAGAGAGAGTCAATTATCATATGGTTTCACTTATTTGTGGAGCATAACAAATTACATGGAGGACATGGGGAGATGGAGAGGAGAAGGGAGTTGAGGGAAACTGGAAGGGGAGGAGAACCATGAGAGACTATGGACACTGAAAAACAACCTGAGGGTTTTGAAGGGGCGGGGGTGTGGGAGGTTGGGGGAACCAGGTGGTGGGTATTGGAGAGGGCACGTATTGCATGGAGCACTGGGTGTGGTGCAAAAACAATGAATACTGTTACACTGAAAAGAAATTTAAAAAAAAATCAAAGTTCTAAAAAAAAGAAATACTTATAGATATATCTGACAAAAATATATACAGGATATATTTGCTGAAAACTGAAAAACAGCGATGAAGGAAATCAAGAAAACCTAAGGTGTAAATATACTGTGTTCATGATGTTCAGATGTCATTTCTCCCCAATGTGATCTCTGGATTTAACACAATCCCAATCAAAATTCCAGCAGGCCTTTTTTTAGATATGAACAAGCTGAGTCATGTGGAAATTCATATGGAAATACATACAATCTAGAATAGCCGAAACAACTTTGAAAAAAGAAAAACAATGTTGGAGGACTTCCAGCATCTGATTTCAAGAGTTACAAAACCCAAACACATGGGGTGCCTGGGTGGCTCAGGGGGTTAAGCCTCTGCCTTCGGCTCAGGTCATGATCTCAGGGTCCTGGAATTGAGCCCCGCATCATCGGGCTCTCTGCTCAGCAGGGAGCCTGCTTCCCCCTTTCTCTCTGCCTGCCTCTCTGCCTACTTGTAATCTCTCTCTCTCTGTTCAATAAATAAATATTAAAAAGAACAAACACGGTGGTATTGAAATAGAGATCAATGAATAGATCAATGAAACAGAATAGAAAGTTTAGAAATAGATTCACATATATTTGGATAAATGATTTTTAACTACCTACAAAGGCAATTCAGGGGAAATAGGATAGTTGATGTTTTTTTGTTTGCTTTTTTTTTTTTTTTTAACAAACCGTGCTGGAAGATGGAGGGTACCACATAGCAAGACATGTGAGCAGCCTCTACGAGCTAAGAGTGATTTTTGGATGACAGACAATGGAGACCTCCATCCTACAGCTGCAAGTAACTGAATTCTGTGCCTACAAGAATCATCTTGGACGTGGATTTTCCCCTGGAGCCTCCAGACAAGAACTCAGCCCAACCACCACTTTAATTTCAGCTTTGTGAGATGCTGAGCACAGAACATAGCAACACTGTGCCGAACTTCAAACCTGTAAAACTCAGCTAATTAATGGGTATTATTTAAAGTTGTTAAGTTCATGGTAACTTATTATACATCTATAGAAAATCAACACATCTGATAAAGAACTTGTATTTAGAATAAAGAACTGTGAAAACTCAATAATAAGAAAACAATCCAACAAAAAAAATGGACAAAAGATTTGAACATTTCACCAAAGTAGATATATAGATGGTCAATAAATACATGAAAAGACCCCCAATATTATATGTTATCAGGAATATATAAACCTTATGCTATGCTCACCACAAGTGTAATTACTGTCTGTCACCACACAATGATATTACAGTATTATTGACCATATTCTTTATGCTGTAACTTTGATTCCCATGACTTATTCATTCCATAACTGGAAGCCTGTATCTTTCATTCCCTTTCACCATTTTTCCCATACCCCCATCCCCATTACCTCTGGAAACCATCAGTTTGCTCTCTGTATTTATAGGTCTGATTATGCTTGTTTATTTATTCATTTATCTTGTTTTTCTTTTTAGATTCCACATATGAGTGAAATAATATGGTATCTGTCTTTCTTAATCTGACTAATTTCACTTAGGATAATACCCTCTAGGTCCATCCATGTTGTCACACATGGCAGGATCTCATCCCTTTTTATGGTTGAATAATATTCCGTTACATATACTGATGGTTACCAGAGGGGTAAGACTTGTGGTTGACTTCTAGTTTCATAGCATCATGGTCAGAAAAGATGCGTGGTATGACTTTGATCTTCTTGAATTTGTTGAGCCTTGTTTTGTGGCCTAATATGTGATGTTCTGTATACACTTCAAAAGAATGTACATTCTGCTGTTTCAGGATGGGATATTCTGAATATATCTGTTAAATCCATCTGGTCCAGTGTGTCATTCAAAGCCATTATCTCTTTGTGATTTTCTGTTTAGATGATCTGTCCTTTGATGTAAGTGGGATATTAAAGTCCCCTACTACTATTGTATTATTCTGAATGAGTTCTTTTATGTTTGCTATTAATTGTTTTGTGTTTAAATTTGTATTTGGGTTCTCCTATGTTGGGTGCAAACATATTTAGAATTGTTCTGTCTTCTTGTTATATTGTCCCCTTTATTATTATATAGTGCTCTAATTCAGCTCTTGATAGAGTCTTTGCTTGTAAAGCCTAGTTTGGGTGCATAAACAATGAATCTTGGAACACTGAAAAAATAAAATTAAATTAAAAAAAAATAAAGTCTAGTTTGTCCGATACAAGTTTTGCTACTCTGCCTTTCTTTTGAGATCCATTTGCATGATAAATTATTATCCATCCCCTCAGTTTCCATCTGCTGGTGTCTTTAGGTCTGAAGTGAGTATCTTGTAGGCAGCCCATAGAGGGATCTTGTTTTTTTGTTTTGTTTTGTTTTGTTTTTTACCATTCTGTCACCCTATTTGACATATACTTCTTGAACATCTGGTATGTTCCTGATCCCTTGGCAGAAAATGGGAAATTTTTGGCAGGAATATCTATGTTCCTATAGTGGATCCCACTACATTTGCTACTAGTACACACAGGGCCAGGGCTCACCTGCTTTCTTCTGACTGTGCTGTACTACAATAAACACCTACAAAACCATATAATACACTTCTGTTCTAGATGCACTCTTAACTTGAGGACTCCTTCATACTGGTGCCACTACCTTATGCACCTTCCAGCTCAATAATGTCCACTGAATAAAATCAATAACATCTGCATGGTCCTTTCTTTCTTAGAATAAACTTTCATAATACAATCTCTTGGTTTATCAGACATAGAATATCCATGTATTCATTCAACAGATATTTAATAATCACTGTGTCCTGGGCAAGGTGTGAGGAATGGCCAAAACAACAGTGAAGATATATTACTGCCCTCAATCAGTTCACAGGTTTATGGGGGAGACAGGGAACCCCTCATATAATACAACCTGTCTAGGAAAGATCTGCTGGTACTGCCTTTATGAAACATGTGTGCCTAAAAAACCAAATAAGATAAAGATAGTGTGAATTTTGACTCCCTCATGCAAAAGTGATTAAGTCCCTAAAGAACTATGAAGATAGAAAAATCCTATTCCAAAAGGAATGGACATGACTAGTACCACCATCCTTTCTGTCATATCTCCTTACCTGCCTCCTGCTCCTCCCTCTATCCAAATCCCCACTCATTACAGCTATTCTTCACTAATTTGCTCTTTGTCCAGCAATTGTCACAGTATGCAACATTCCTCTGCACTCTTTCTCTGCTATCAGTCTCTAATTAGAAGCTCTGTAAAGATTGCTGGGAACCAGCACAAGTGATACCATACCACTCAACTCTCCTGAGGAAGTGGAATCATGCTGTTGTCCAAAAACAAAAGAGGAAACCAAACCCAAATATAATCTCTCCCCAGTACACTTTGCAAAAAAAAAAAAAAAAAAAAAAACAACAACAACAACAACAACTCATGACAGTCATTCAAAGGCAAATCTTTGGGGGAACACTCTTTCTCTGGCATGGAACCAGAGCCCCCCACAGGACAAGCTCTTAAGTAGTCTTCTTCTTTTGAACACACATACCATTTAGGAAAAAAATGAAAAGATTATCCCATAGCTCCACAGCTACTGATACCAGGTTTGGGACTAGAGTTCTGCCCTTTAACCTCCAATTACCTGCTAATCCTGCAAAGCCACAATTCAGGTCATAAGCTCAGCCATCTTAGTGAATAAGGGTCAGGGAAAAGAAGATCTGATTTGGGACCTGCAGTATCAACCTAACTTGGATAGGTTGAGAGCAGCAAGAACATTCCAGTTATATCACTGGGGCAAGGGAACAATGGGAAGACCCTTAAGAAAACAGGCATAAAATATCTAGGAGACAGTGACAAGCCCAATTTGACTGTAGCATTGTGTGCATAGAAAGCTGTGATGGGTACAAGGCCTGGCATGCTGCATGGAGAACAGCACAGGGCAGTTGGTAAAAGCATGAGTTTTGGTACTAAACTGCCTAAGTGTGAATTTTAGCACCTGTGTAAGTAATCCTGGACACATTACTAAATCTCTGTACCTCAGAGAATGTACCCCACCTTGAGAATGGAGACAATAACAGAATGGTCTTAATGATGGGTTTTTTATTTTATTTTATTTAAATTTTGTTAGTTAACATGTGGTGCAATAATGGTTTCTGGAGGGGCGCCTGGGTGGCTCAGCGGGTTAAGCCGCTGCCTTCGGCTCAGGTCATGATCTCAGGGTCCTGGGATCGAGCCCCGCATCGGGCTCTCTGCTCGGCGGAGAGCCTGCTTCCTCCTCTCTCTCTGCCTGCCTCTCTGCCTGCTTGTGATCTCTCTCTGTCAAATAAATAAATAAAAAATCTTTAAAAAAAAAAATAATGGTTTCTGGAGTAGAATTCAGCAATTCATCACCTACACACACAATACCCAGTGCTCATCACAAGTGCCCTCTTTAAAGATTTTTTAAAAGATTTTATTTATTTATTTGACACAGAGAAAGAGAGATCACAAGTAGGCAGAGAGGCAGGCAGAGAGAGAGGAAGGGAAGTAGGCTCCCTGCTGAGCAGAGAGCCCGATGTGTGCCTCGATCCCAGAACCCTGGGATCATGAGCTGAGCCAAAGGCAGAGGCTTTAACCCACTGAGCCACCCAGGCGCCCCAAGTGCCCTCTTTAATACCCATCACTCATCTATAATACTTTATACATTTATAATACTTTAATACTCATCACTCATCACCCCTTTCCCTTCAAAAACCCATGGTTTGTTCTCTATCCTTAAGAGTCACTTTATGGCTTGTTTCCCTCCTTTTTTTCTTTTCCCTCTTGACATACATTCATTTGTTTTGTTTCTTAAATTTTACATATGAGTGAAATCATATGGTATTTGTCTTTTTCTAACTGACTTATTTCACTTAGCATAATACACTCTAGGTCCATCCACATCATCATAAATGGCAGTATTTTGTTTCTTTTGATGGCTGAGTAATATTCCATTGTATATATACAATAATTATATATGTACAATGATAATTGTATATATACAGTAATAATTGTATATTATCCATTCATCAGTTGACTGACATCCGAACTCTCTCCATAGTTTGCCTATTGTTGATAACGCTGCTATAAACATCAGTGTGCACATAACCCTTCAAATATGTATTTTTTATCATTTAGGTAAATACCTAGTAGTTGGGTAAATACCTAGCAGTTAAATTGCTGAATCATAAGGTAGTCCTATTTTTAACTTCCTAAGGAGCCTCCAAACTGTTCTGCAGAGTGGCTGCACCAGTTTGCATTCCCAACAGTACAAGAGCATTCCCCTTTCCCCTCATTCTCGCCAACACCTGTTGCTTCTTGTGTCGTTAATTTTTAGCCAATCTGACAGATATGAGGCAGTATCTCATTGTGGTTTTGATTTGTATTTCCCTGATGATAAGTGGTGTTGAACATCTTTTCATGTATCTGTTAGTCATCTGGATGTCTTCTTTGAAAAAGTGCCTATTCATATCTTCAGCCCATTTCTTAATTGGATTTTTTGCTTTTTGGGTGTTAAGTTTGGTAAGTTGTTTTTAGATCTTGGATACCAGCCCTTTATCTGTTATGTCATTTGCAAATACCTTCTCCCATTCCATAGATTGCCTTTTAGTTTTATTGACTGTTTCTTTTGCCATGCAGAAGCTTTATATCTTTATGAAGTCCCAATGGTTCATTTTAACTTTTGTTACCCTTGCCTTTAGAGGCATGTCTTACAAGAAGTTGGTCTCTCCGAGGTCAGTGAGGTTCCTGCCTGTGTTCTCCTCTAGGATTTTGATGGGTTCCTGTCTCACATTGAAGTCTTTCATCCATTTTGATTTTGTCTTTGTGTATGGTATATGGTATAGTGAAAATGGCTTGATTTCATTTTTCTGCATGTGGCTGTCCAATTTTCCCAGCACCATTTATTGAAGAGACTGTCTTTTTTCTGGATATTCTTTCCTGCTTTGTTGAAGATTAGTTGACCAGAGTTGAGGGTCCATTTCTGGACTCTCTATTCTGTTCCATTGATCTATGTGTCTGTTTTTGTGCCAGTACCATGCTGTCTTGATGGTCAAAGCTTTGTAATATAGCTTGAAATCAGGCATTGTGATGCCCCCAGCTTTGGTTTTCTTTTTCAACATTGTCCTGGCAATTCAGGGTCTTTTCTGGTTCCATACAAATTTTAGGATTGTTTGTTCTAGCTCTGTGAAAAATGCTGGCAGTATTTTGATACGGATTGCATTCCATGAGTAGATACCTTTGGGTAATACAGACATTTTAACAATGCTTGTTCCTTCAATCCATAAGCATGAAATGCTTTTCCATTTCTTTGTGTCCTCTGCAATTCCTTTCATAAGTGATCTATAGTTTTCAGAGTACAGATCTTTTACCTCTTTCTTTGGGTTTATTCCTAGGTATTTTGTTTTTTTCAGTGAAATTGCAAATGGGATCTATTCCCTGATTTTTTTTCCTGCTGCTTCATTATTGTTGTACAGAAATGCAACAGATTTCTGTACATCAGTTTTATATCCTACAACTTTGTTGAATTCATGTATGAGTTCAAGCAGTTTTTTGATAGTCTTTTGTGTTTTCTACATATAGTATCATGTCATCTACAAATAGTGAAAATCTGACTTCTTCCTTGCCAATGGATGCCTTTTATTTCTATTTGTTGTCTGATTGCTGAGTCTAAAACTTCCAGTACTATGTTAAATAGTAACGGTGAGAGTGGAAATCCTTGTCTTGTTCTTGACCGTAGAGGAAATGCTCTCAGTTTTTCTCCATTAAGGATAATAGCTGCAGGTCTTTCATATGTGGCCTTTATGATGTTAAGGTATCTTCCATCTGTCCTTACTTTGTTGAGAGTTTTTATCAAGAGAGGATGCTTTATTTTTTCAAATCCATCTTCTGCATCTAGTTGCAGGATCATATGATTCTTATCCTTTCTTTTATTAATGTAGTGTATCACATTGATTGATTTGGGAATGCTGAACCACCCCTGCAGCCCAGGATAAATTACACTTGATCACGATGAATAATTCTTTTAATATACTGTTAAATTCAATTTGCTAGTATTTTATTGAAAATTTTTGCATCCATATTCATAAGGTATATGGCCTGTAATTCTCCTTTTAGTGGAGTCTTTGGTTTTGGAATTAAGTTAATACTGGCTTTGTGGAATGAGTTTGGAAGTTTTCCTTCTGTTTCTACTTTTTGAAACAGTTTTAGGAGAATAGGTATTAACTATTCCTTAATGTCTGGTAGAATTCTCTTAGGAAGCTATCTGGCCCTGGACTTATGTTTGTTGTTGAGATTTTTTACTACTGATTCAATTTCTTTGCTGATTATGGGTCTGTTCAAATTTTCTATTTCTTCCTGTTTCAGTTTTGGTAGTTTTTAACTTTCTAGGAATCTGTCCATTTCTTCCAGGTTGTCCATTTTGTTGGCATATAGTTTTTCATAGTACTCTTATAATTGTTTGTATTTCTGTGGTATTGGTTGTGATCTCTCCTCTTTCATTCATGATCTTATGTAAATTCTTTTGAAGAACCAGTTCTTAGTTTCGTTAATCCGTTCCACTGGGTTTTTTTTGTTTTGTTTTGTTTTTGTTGTTGTTTTTTTGTTTGTTTTTGTTGGTTTTTTTTTTTAGTTTCTATATTGTTTATTTCTGCCTTAATCTTCATTATTTCCCTTCTGCTGACTTTAGGCTTTATTTGCTGTTCCTTTTCTAGCTCCTTTAAATATAAGTTTAGGTTGTGTGTTTGAGACTTTTCTTCCAAAAGTGGCCTATATTTCAGTATACTTAGCTCTTAGGACTGCCTTTGCTGCTTCTCAAAGGTTTATTGTGTTTTCATTTTCATTTGCCTCCATGTATTTTTTAATTTAATTTAATTTTTTTCAGTGTTCCAAAATTCATTGTTTATGCACCATACCCAGTGCTCCATGCAATATGTGACCTCCAAAATACCCATCACCAGGTTCACCCAACCCCCTATTCCCTCTCCTCCAAAACCCTCAGTTTGTTTCTCAGAGTCCACAATCTCTCATGGTTTGTCTCCCCCTCTGATTTCCCCCACTCACTTCTTCTCTTCACCTCTCAATGTCCTCAGTGTTATTCCTTATGCTCTACAAGTGAAACCATATGATAATTGACTCTCTCTGCTTGACTTATTTCACTCAGCATAATCTCTTCCAGTCCCATCCATGTTGATACAAAAGTTCGGTATTCATTTTTTCTGATGACTGAATAATACTCCATTGTATATATGGGCCATATCTTCTTTATCCATTCATCCGTTGAAGGGCATCTTGGTTCTTTACACAGTTTGGTGATGGCAACCATTACTGCTATGAACAGTGGGGTACAGATGGCCCTTCTTTTCACTGCAATCTGTATCTTTGGGGTAAATACCCAGTAGTGAAATTGCAGGGTCATAGGGAAGCTCTATTTTTAATTTCTTAAGGAATCTCCATACTGTTTTCCAAAGTGGCTGCACCAACTTGCATTCCCAACAAGAGTGTAAAAGGGTTCCCCTTTCTCCACATCTTCTCCAACACTTATTGTTTACTGTCTGGTTGATTTTGGCCATTCTAACTGGTGTAAGTTGGTATCTCAATGTGGTTTTGATTTGAAACTCCCTGATGGCTAGTGATGATGAACATTTTTTCATGTGTCTGTTAGCCATTTGTATGTCTTCTTTGGAGAAGTGTCTGTTCATGTCTTCTGCCCATTTTTTGACATGATTATCTGGTTTTTGTGTGTTGAGTTTGAGGAGTTCTTTATAAATCTTGGATATCAGCCCTTTCTCTGTAGTATCTTTTAGTGCTGGGAAAATTGGACAGCTATGTGTAGAAGAATGAAACTTGACCATTCTCTTACACCATACACAAAGATAAACTCAAAATGGATAAAAGACCCCAACAACAGGCAGGAATCTATCAAAATCCTAGAGGAGAACATAGCCAGTAACCTCTTCAACATTGGCCACAGCCACTTCTTTCAAGATATGTCTCCAAAGGCAAAGGAAACAAAAGTGAAAATGAACTTTTGGGACTTCATCAAGATCAAAATCTTCTACACAGCAAAGGAAACAGTCAACAAAACAAAGAGACAATCCACGGAATGGGAGAAGATATTCACAAAACCAGACAAAGTGCTGCTTCCATGTATTTTTTTTTTATTTCTTCTTTAATTTCCTGGTTAACTAATTCGTTCTTTAGTGGGATATTCTTTAACCTCCATATATTTTTGGTATTTCCAAATTTGCTCTATTGTTTTGAGGATTCAACAGGTCAATACATATATACTTGGAGCAGTGGCTAGCACATAGGAAATGTTCACCAAATATTAAGTGTTACCATCACTATGGAGACAGATTGTAAAGGCCTTAGCATTGTAACCTGAAAACAATGTCAGGTCCTGTCTCTTCCTCAGCCTCTACTCCTTCTTTCCTATGACTAGATCTACTTTCTGAGGGTCACATACTCCAAGCTGCAGACTCAGCTCTGCCTTGGACTCTAGGATTATTCCTGAGCACAAGCTAGAGGAATATTAGCCATACCTGCCCAGAATACCTATCAAGGACTTTTCCTCAGGTCACCCTTGCTGCTGGGCCAGCCTTGACCTCAGGGCCCAGCTCTGAAAACTAGATTTCCATTTTGCTCTTGAGACACAGTTGCCTCCACAATCCTTTCTCAGTTCTTGCTATTGTCTTTTTCCCTGTGTATAAGTCCTAGTCCAAGTTACCTTCATAGTTTACCGTCCCTCAGTGACTAGAGAATTGTCTTGCTCTTGCCAGTTCCCTCCTTTCTGAGGACTGTGGGCCTGGTCCCAAGCCCCAGGCCAGTCTAAGTTGGGTCTTTCTACCTTCTTACAGATTTCCTTGATGCTGGCCAACTGCCACAGCCTGCCTGAAACTCTAGCATTTGTGCCTGGATTCCTGTCACCACGATCCACCCACCAGCCAAGACATCTGTACTACTTTGCACTGAAGCCCTGGCACAGAGGACATGCCAGGATTATCACCTGCCAAACCCTGTTCTGTTGTGTTCTGCCAGCTGGATCTCAATTACTTCCATCAGCTGCACTGTATGCTCCTCAGGGTTTCTTCCTGCCCTTGGTGAGAGAAGAAGCAGGAATCGATCATGCAGGGTCTCCAATGATCCTAGAGACCAGTTGTCTCTAGCCTTTTTGGTATATCATTCTCCTAACAGCAAAGAGTTTGAGCATATGCCTCTGACTTTCATATATATCAACTGATTATATAGTCATTCCCGTATATATTATGGACATCATAGAATACACAAATATAAAAAATTAAGCAATGAATAAAAATAAATATAAATAAAAGCTCTAATACTTTCTTCTCCCAGAGGCTGTGCATCTTAGAAATGTCCCTGTAGAAGGCAGAGTGTGGAATATAGCTTGAAAAAGACAAACATGGAGACCAATTAAAGACTAATTTAGGTAAGAGATAATAGTGACCTGAACTCTGGGCTATAGTATACAGGACAAAATAAAGACATGAAATAAAATATGAATAAACCTCTTGAGAAGTTCACAGTCTAGTAAGGAAGATAAAAAGGAAAACAATGTTATCTATAACAAATGTTCTGGTCAGTTCCACCATTACTTCTGGGCAAGAAGGGACCTGGCCTGGACCCTATGCCTTAGAAGATTATGCATCTCTCTCTCTCTCTCTCTCTCACACACACACACACACACACACACACATACACACACACACACATACACACACTCACACTACATTTATTAAAGAATACACAGCTGCTGGGGCACCTGGGGGAATCAGTCAGTTAAGCATCTTCCTTTGGCTCAGGCCATGATCCCAGAGTCCTGGGATCAAGACCCACATTAGGCTCCCTGCTCAGCAGGGAGCCAGCTTCTCCCTCTCCCCCTGCCTTTCCTCCCTGCTTGTTCTCTCTCTCTCAAATAAGTAAATAAAATCTTAAAAAAGAGAATACATAGCTGCCTCTGTCACTCCAGATCCAGAATTGAGCATAGTCATGGCTCAATCCATAAACCTAAATATCCACACTCATGACTAACGTTGTTCAGGCAATGATTTCTCCATCTCTTGCTCTATGTTCTCAACATAAAAGGCAACCGAAACTGAATGCCTTTGAGCTTTGGAGGTTGCAACTCTGCCAGCTTTGAAGATTAACAATGTCTTAGTATATGGGGATGATTTGGGCAGGAGAAACATGTTGGAAAGAGAAAAGACAAATTACTTGTCAAATTAATCACCCATATGACTACAGTAGATCCTTACCTTTTATATTCTAGTTCAAAGTTACAAAGGTATATTCATGAATTAGCACATGTATGCAGCAATTGCACATGGCCACTGAGGAATAGCTTGCAATATTAAACAATATTTATTACTCTTAACATATACATGTAGATAGAGATGTAATATGCATCAAGCATGATACCAACTCTTATACTGGCAACTAAATGAACATTGAACATTAAAATTGATAATAGTTTTATTTTTATAAAGACATTTAATAATATTTAATTAATTTTTCAAGTACTCAATTAAAATCTTTAGTCAGAGTTAAATAATTTTATGTAAATTTAGTCCTAGTTAGTTATAATTTTGCCTTTAATTTTAATGGCTAATCTTGAATGTTTCTTAAGAAAAATTATTTTTTTGAAAACATGAAAAATAATTTTAGCTTTTTCACTTCTATATACTTTATTTAACATTCTGATAAACATGTATTTGAATTTTGTACTTTGAATACAGTATTTTATTTAATTATTTAATTACTGTCCATAGAATCCATTAAATAACTAATATAGAAATCTTGATTTAAACAAGATAATAATTGATTTTACTGACATAAAGGCAAGAAAAGTAAATTTTATGGAATATATAATAATGTATTAATTATACGTCCTTATTTTATGATTTATTCTAATATCAGCCCACCACAGAATATCCAGACATGTGTAATAATAATTAAATCCAGCTGTCTTTCTTTTTATTAAGATTTTATTTATTTATTTATTTATTTGAGAGAAAAGTAGAGAGAACACAAGCAGGGGGAGAACCAGAAGGGGTTGGAGAGGGAGAAGGAGATTCCCCACTGAGCAGGGACCCCAATGTGGGGCTCAATTCCGGAATCCTGGGATCATGACCTGAGCCAAAGGCAGACAGTTAACTGACTGAGCCACCCAGACACCCTTAAATTCAGTTATCTTGATATTTTTCTTACTCTCAGTCATATGAAAACATTTAATTTTTTTTTCAATTCTGCCATTATGAAGGTATATGTGTCTAGGTAAAGGTTAGAGTAAATTTTATTTGTTAATATGATTAGTAATTATTAAATATTTAGACATAAGGTCCATGGGCCTTCATTTGTACTCTTGTCCCAATGTCATTATTTATAAAACAGTACTGTGTTGGCATTAGTGGGGCTATAATAAGAAACTGCTTTGCCATGCTTGAAGTCCCATTTTATAAAAGAATTGAGGGCTCAAGAGGATTATTTAACCTTTCCAAAGTCACCTAGCTAGTAAGTGGCAGAGGTAGGACACAAACATCAAAATATGTTCCTATAAGAGCCTGGTTGTGGGTGTTAAGGAGGGCACGTATTGCATGGAGCACAGGGTGTGGTACATAAACAATGAATCTTGGAACACTGAAAAAATAAAATAAAATTTAAAAGAAGAGTATTAAGGGCACAGCCTATCCTTTTTTAAAATTTTATTTTAATTCCAGTATAGTTAACACACAGTATTATATTAGTTTCAGGTATACAATATAGTGATTCAACAATTCCATACATCACCCAGTGCTCATCATGACAAGTGCACTCCTTAATCCCTATCAGCCTATCCTTTTAATCATTATGCTATGCTACCTTCCAAAGAGGAGGCGTGAACCAAGAATCAAAATATTTAGGAAATTATTGTGATCATAGAAATGAGATTTGATGGGGACTTGAACTAAGGTGATAGCTGTGAAACTGTAAAGAAAGGATCATATAGACTTTTAAGAATGAGGAAGTCTAGGGACACCTGGGTAACTCAGTCAGTTAAGTGTCTGACTCTTGATTTCGGCTCAGGTCATGACCTCAGGGTTGTGAGATCGAGCACCATGTCAGGCTCTGCACTGGGTGTAGAACATGCTTAAGATTCTCTCTCTTCTTTTCCTTTTTCCTCTGCAATTCCTGTCAAATATACATTCTCTCTTGGAGTTAAAAAGGTTGCTGGACACTTCCTAGAATCCATTTTCTGCATATTCTTTCTTTTTCTCCCAAATCTCAGTGATAAATTCTCTCTCTTAAACAGAGAACATCACACAGAGGTTTGGCCAAGGTAATTGCTGTTATTCATTTAAAGATGTCAAACATTCTGAATTCAAGTCAGAAAACATTCCCTTCCCACTCATTTAAGAAAAGCTACTCAAGAACTCTTCTAAAAAATTGTCTAATAGGTTACTGGGTCTACTCTAATATCATTGATTTAAATTTTCTCAGAGTTTTTAATAGAAATCAAACTAATAGATGGGCTGTGGTGTGAATCAACTATCTCTTGCTCACTTCCTGCTGAGTTGGCACCAAATCAATCCAGTTAATCAACTCACCATAAAGAACAATAGAAAGATTGAAACACATACTTTAAACAAAGTGCCTAGTTCTATGGATACACAAAACCAATTTCAGGTCTTGGTAGTTTAAGAAAGAGCCTAGAACAGGAAATTCTCTCAACTGAATATTAGCCCTGGTTCACACTAAGCCTCAAGTCTATAGCCTGTATATTGAGCTTAAAGTCATGAATGTTAGATTCCTTGTTATTGACAGTTTAGGGCAACAGCTCAGCACCTTTTTCTGCTTCATCTGTTCCAAAATCTCAGGAAGTTCGGGTTGGCTTCTGAATAAATTCTGTTTCATGCTGACTTCAAAAAACAACCTCTAGTCTCCTCTCTATATATCTATATCTAGTCCTGGTTGCTGAGAGTTATGTCACTCCCCCATCTGCTCTTTCCTGGTGGCAGCACTCACAGCATTCCATGCCCAGTGATACTGCAAATAAGAATCTCTGTTCAGCAAGACAGATTTTGCTATGACATTGTTCCCATCTTTTTGCTTCCTTAGCCAGCCTTACTTCATTTTGTTTACCAGCTGAATTGCCAGAGGTGATGCGCTACTTTATCTAGCCAAGGAAGCCTTTGATTCACTCCCGAAGGATTCCTACACCAGAGATTCTAGGACAATGTGTCAATGAATATGATCATGACTGCCAGAGAAGGGCCATCCTGCTTCTTCCTCTTCCTAGCAACCAGTGAGCTTCTTTCTGCTTTCAGGAAGAGATGGAGATTTGAAGCTCAGCCTCAGGGTTGGTTGGTTTGCTGATTTGAAATGGACCCAGTGATGCCTTATCAACAGTGATGCCCTAATATACCTTATCAACTAGTAAAGTAGGGGTGTGGGGGTCAAAATAAGTGCTTCTATGTTTCAGTGCAAAATACCGGGTATTCAGAGGTTATCATCAATCTTACATCTTTTACAGGAGGCTGTGAGACCAACAGTGAGTAAGAAAGGCATAAGAAGGGAAAATGGCAGTATTAGGGCAAATGCCTTTCCTAGGCAGTATCAGCAGCAAAAGTTTAAAGGCTTACAATGTCCTTATCTATCACTAAAAACTTCACTGTTCAAAAACAACCAAAAAGATCACAACCAAGACTAACTTTATGCTATCTCCCCACCTCTACCACATTCTCCCTGAACCAGAAGGGGAGAGGAAGAATCAAGGTTCCCAAGTTATTCCACTTCTCCAAAGTGATGGAAATAGATCCTAGCTGCTGTTATACTGCATCAAGAAACTGAAATTGTATTTGAAGACTCAGTTTGCTCAGAACCCACAATATGACAAAACTTCAGAAAATCATCAAATGAGAACTCTGGTTATTGGCCCACTTGAGATGGCAGTAACTGGGAGATGGGCCTCTTGGATACTCATATACATTCTGGAGCTTTGTTTAGGATGTCTTGGCCCAATTCAAAGGGGAATTTCCTCCAAAGCTCCCTCATTAAGCCAAAGCCAAAAGCTCTTACTTAGAGAACTCTGAAAGAGTCTAACTGTGACTTTCAGTTCAGGCTTCTCACATCTCCATTCTTTTTTTTGGTGGGGGCTTCATGCCAGGCATGAGCCATTCACTTCAGTTCCTTGCTCTACTCCAAACCAGTTATTAGTATGCATCCATTCTTGTGATACTTTGGTCTAGATTCCAATAGGAATATCTGCACATACATGAAAAAAAAAAAAACCTCTCTTGTACCTCTCCTATTTGTGAGAAATACTGAAGTTCTCATATCAATTTTAACAAAGACAGTGGTAGAGAATCAGAGCAGCCAAATACAAAAAACTCTCATCTAGCTAGAACAACAGAGGCCTAGGCCCAGGTAATACTTGGAAAATTATTTTCCTTCTCTGAGCCTCAGATTCTTGACTGTAAAATTAAGAGGTTTGACTTACATTGGAAAAGCTAGTTTATAATCTAAGTGTTGTCAAGTGGCCTTTAGCTGAAAATTTTTAGTTTTTCTTGTTTGTTATTTGATAGCCTGCAGAGCTGCACTGAACATAATGTAGTTTGAGGGCACTGGAAAAGCCACTTCTCCTTCCTTCTATGGAAAAAAAATAGATTCCCTCAATTTGCTTGTTTATTGAGAGAATTCCTAATTTTGCTGCTTTGAAACAGCTTCTTTGAAAACGTGTATCAATCCAAAAAGAGTGGCAGTTAAGCTACCATTAGCCAAGAAACTGTAAGCTTATTGAAGGGAAGGGAAATAAAAAGGGAAAAGTTAGTTTCTCATCTTGGAATACCACCAAGCAGGGCAGAATCTGGCCAGAGGGTTTGTGGACAACAGGAGACCAGTAGGGGCTTTGATGATGACATAGAAAGAAGATAGGCTTTCCATCATCAGCTTGTCACCTTCTCCGACAGTCTGCTACCAGGTAAAATAGCATGAAGTTTTTTTATTTCTCCTAAAAATAATCTTTTTCTCTCTTCCTCATGTCAGCACAGTTGTATGCTGATGCAACAATCTGATCAATACTTGACAAGACAATATTAGATCAAACACCAGTGAATCCCACTCAGATAATTAAACATGGCCTAGAATTAGGTGAGGACGATGAAGATGTCCTAAAAGACAGACAGCAAGCCAGGCCCTTCACCATCTCTGGAACTCAAACTTTCTCCAACTTCATAAGTTTTTAAGTATATAAATTAAACCCAGCACTCTTACTGAGTAACTACTAGGTGTCAAGGTCTGTTCTAGGTGCTAGAAGGGAAAATCAAGCAACAAAGGCCTGAGCTCTGCCTTCAAGTAGCTTGTGGTAGAGATGAGATGATTAGATATATTTGTACTAAACACTGGAGTCTTATTTTAATGCACAACATGAACAAGGGTAAGATCCAGGGATCTAGAGAATGTTCTAGGATGCTGAGGTAATTCAAAACCATGGAGTTGTCAAGTCCCAAATTTGAACTGCTGGGAGGAAGTAGGGTGGAGGAGAGGATTCTCAAGACCTGCCAGGATCAGAAGCCCAAAAATGGAATCAGATTCCAAGTGAAGACAATTCTGGAAGCCTGGGAAAAATCATAGCTAAAAACGTAGAGACAGGAAAACAGCCTGGTTCAAGAAGAGACATGGTGACATGAACCCGAAAGTCAAGGCAGATCAAACCAGGCAGGTATTGGATGACCTATCAGACAGGACAAAGGCACAGTAGCAGGCAGAAGAACACCAAAGGAAGTCAAAGATCAATGTCAGTGTGATTGTCAAAAGTCACGTGAAGGACTAAAAGCAAAGGAATAACTCTAGCTGCTTTGCAGCTTTATACAACTTATTTTTCTATTGCCCAAAGATCTTTTAAGACAGAGCTTCTAAACACTGACTGGCCACTAGAAGCAATTTGTGCCAAAACCCAAGCCCCACCACAGACTAACTGAATCAGATTCTCCAGGGCAGAACCCAGGCCAACAGTATTTTTAAAAGCTATCCAGATAATTACAATGATTCATGAGGATTGAACACCACTGTTTTAAGGTGGTGAACAGGTTTAAGAGATTACCACAGGTTAACCTTAGTCAGAAAGTCTTCTGAGATAATGTGAATATTTATCAGAGACTTAAGGATAAGTGTATTAGTGAGGATTCTTCAGAATAACAGAACCCTGGGAGATTAGACAGAGATAGATGGATAGGTAGATGATAGGTAGATAGGTAGACAGATAGATAGGTGATAGATAGATTTTTTTAAGGGGGTTTATTATGTTGAATTGGCTCATACAGTTATGGAGGCTGCAAAATCCCACAATTTGCTGTCTGAAAGCTGGAGGCCTAGGAAAGCCAGTGGTACAAGTCAGTCTGAGACTACAGGTATAAAAATCAGTGAAGGCAGTGGTGTAAATCCTGTCGGAAGGCAGATGAAATGAAATGCCCCAGCTCAGGCCATGAGGCAGAAAAAAAGGGGGGGGGGAGATGAATTCCTCCTTCCTATACCTTTTTTTTTTTTTCTATTCAGACCCTAAACATATTGGATAATGTTCACCCACATTAGGGAGGGCAATCTGCTTTACTGAGTCCACCAATTCAAATGTTAATCTCATCTATAAACACCATATAAACACACACAGAAATGATGTTTAATTTAGGCAACCCCATGGCCGGTCAGGTCGACACATAAAATTAACCATTACAATAAGGCTACAGATGGAAGGAAGTGGGTCTTCTGCAGTGGAGGAACAAGGAACATGAAGGCAACAAAGGATGGTAGAAATTATATATTTCACCTTCCAAGAAAAGGGATTAGCTGATATGATCCAACAATAGTAAAGGGAAAGTTACTGAAAGTCTATCAAAATAGGCCAAGGATGGGGCACCTGAGTGGCTCAGTTGGTTGAGTGACTGCCTTCGGCTCAGGTCATGATCCTGGAGTCCCGGGATGGAGTCCCGCATCGGGCTCCCTGCTGGGCAGGGAGTCTGCTTCTCCCGCTGACCTCTTTCCTCTCATGCTCTCTCTCTCTCAAATAAATAAATAAAATCTTTTAAAAAAATGGGCCAAGGAGAGGAAAAAGAACCTTAGCTCCTTGAAATTTTGGTTAATCAAGTTGATCTTTAACACCATGTGAGAAGTAGTTCAAATAAGGAATCTATATAATTTTTTTAAGATTGTATTTATTTGTTTAAGAGAGAGAGAGCATGAGCAGAGGGAGATGGAAAAGGACAAAAAGACTCCCTGCTGAGAGAAGGGAGCCCCATGTGGGGCTCCATCCCAAGACCCTGCAAAATCAGACACTTAATCAACTGAGCAACCCAGGTGCTCCAAAAATCTGTTGGGTTTTTTTTTAAGATTTTATTTATTTATGACAGAGAGATAGAGTGAGAGAGGGAACACAAGCACAGGGAAGTTGGAGCAGGAGAAGCAGACTCCCCGCTGAGCAGAGAGCCCAACTGGGGCTCGATCCCAGTACCCCGGGATCATGACCTGAGCCAAAGGCAGACGCTTAATGACTGAGCTACCCAGGCACCTCAAGAATCTATATTCTTGAAGGCTGTTCATGACTATATTCTTCGGCTCCTTCCACCAATTTTCTATTAAATGTTCCTTTTGAAGAATTCCAAACTTGTTTCTGATTAAATAACATAAAGACATTTTTTTTCCCAACTGGAGAAGATAAGTAATACTGTTCTCCAAGCTTGGAGGCCATGGTTTTCTTCAGAGATCAGGAAATGATAAATGTCTTGATCAATGCTGGTCAGATGAGACACACACTACATATTTGCTGATACCATCCTGCTCAGCAGCTAGGTAAACATTAATCCCTAATTAACTGATTCAATTCAATTATCTGATAATTGAAGTTTTGCAGCACAAAGTGCCCTCGACTCTCTCCCAATATGGTTCTCTTAGCAGATAGTCTATTTCCTGGCCCAGAGAAAACAAAAACCACTGGGTATGAACTCCCCCAATTTCCTGGGTTCCTCCTTCCAATCTTTACTATATCTGTACCAATGCCTACATTCTTATCTGTCCGACAGAGGCCTTCCCCCTAGCTCAGGCCTAACCTCCACTTGGGCTCTTAATCCCATCATCTGTCTCCAATGATGAGCCTTTATCTCTCCTTATTTTTAACATTTGATTTGCTCATTCTCCTCCACAAATAACAATCTAAAACTCTTGCTCACCCTAAACAAATTCCTACCTCCCTTGATACTCTATCCTTTCTTCACACTGTCCATCACCTCTGCTTATATGACCAAGCCTCTAAAGCAAGTAATCTGTACTTGAGATCTCTCCTTCCTCACCACCAGCTCTCCAACCAATAACCTGGATTTCACTCTCACTGATCCAATGAAATTATTCTCACTGAGGTCACCAATGTCCTCCTTGTTTCCCAAATACATGGAGCCTTCTCAGTTCTTATCTTAACCTTCAGTAGCATGTGATGCTTGACAATTCCCTTCATCCTTACGTTTCCTCTTCCTTTGACATCTATGATGCCACAGTCTCCTACTTTTCCTCCTACCTCTCTGCCTGCTCTTTTTCAGTCTTCTTTCTTGGCTACCTTACTTTACCCATATTTAAATATAGGTGATCCTCAGAGTCTAGCCGAGGCTCTCTTGTCTAATTCTCTCAGGGAGATCTCATTGAATCCAAAATGTCTACTATATGCTATATGTTTATGACTCCCAAATATAAGTGTCAAGCCCAATGTCCTATAAACTTCATATTCACACATGTAAATACTTGCTTGACACCATCACTTATAATGTTCCACACTGAAGGGCAATCTAGCCTACTGGTTTATATTGTGGACTCTGATTCAAATTCTAGCTCTGACTTTTACAACTATGGGCAAGCAATTTGACCTTAATATCTCATTTTTCTCACCTGTAAAATGGGAATAAAAATAGTATCTGTGAGAATTGACTGAGCTACTGAACATAACATGTTCCTCACAGGGCCTGACACATTAAGCATTCAATAAATGCTAATTGTTTTTGCTTCTTCTTATTATTACTGCTGATTCATCATATCCAAAACTGAAAATAAAATTTCCAACCCTCTTATCTCGTTCCTGCTCCTCAATTTCCTAAAATGGTTAGTGGCACTACCATCCTCTCAGTCCAAATATAGAAACCCAAGGGTCACCCTAGTCTTTCCCCTCCACTTCCTTCTCTCCCTTTCCCTCCCACCCCTTCCCTCTCCCCTCTTCCCTCTTCTCCCTTCCTCCTTCTCTCCTCTTCCTCTTCCTACACTTTCCCCTTCCCCTTGTCCCCTCCAGGACTCCCTCACTAAAGGTCACCAAGTCCTTGTGCTCCTGCATCCTGAATGCTACTCAGCTCTGCCGTTTCTTGTCTATCCTCTTACCCACTCCCACTCCTTAGTTATTACAGTCTTCATTTCTTACTCACATTTTCCCAGTGACTTCCTGACTGGTGTACATCTTCTTGCTTTATCTACTTCCAATCCATTCTCCACTGTGTTTCTAGAGTAATCTTTATGATACAGATCTGATCGTTTTACTTCCCTGCTCAAGATCCTTCAATAAGGATTCATCAGCTATAGCACAAAATTTGAACTCTTTTGGGTAATATACTAGACCCTCCATAATCTGGTCCCTGTCTAAGTGACTCTTGCCATATCTCCCACCACTTTCTATCTTGCCCATCTCACCCTCGTACTATATCCTTCAGCAGTTCTGAGTCATCTGTTTTCAGTTCTTGGAACAGCCCCCTTTCTCATATATCCATTAATCAAACTCCCTTTAATTCTAAAAATTTAGTTCAAATACTTCTTCCTACCTTTATGGATCTTATAATCATGTTAGGGAGATAAACACCAAACAACTAAATAGATAAACAAAATAACTTCAAAAGTGATGAGTGACATGAAGAAAATAAAACATAATGATGAGAAATAGAGTACTTCACTGTACAGTAGTTAGAATAGATCTCTCTGAAGAGGTGGCATGTGAGCTGACACTTAAATGATTTGAAGGAGACAGACATGAAAATATCTGGAAGAACAATACAGGATCCAGAAAAAAAGAGAACAGTTTGTTTATTCAAAGTAGTCAATAAATACAAAACAAAATAAATTAGTTGTATAGTGTTGAGTACAGGCCAAATCTTGGAGGGTCTTTTAGCAAAAGTAAGGAGTTATTTTACTTATTAGTAAATTCTCCCTCATTTCTTTCTTCCTTCCTTCCATTCTTCCTTTTTTCTTATAAAAACTAAAAAAAAAAGTTGTTTTTGGCAAAATTTTAAAGAGTTTTTATTTTATTCTACATGTGATTAAAAGCCACTAGGAGAGAGACAAAGTGTGGTTTACATTTTTAAAAGATCACTCCAGAGGATAAATTGTAATGGAGGCAAGAGTGGAAGCAGAGAGACTAATTAGGAAGTTATTACAGTGGTCCAGATGAGAGATGATGGAGGGATGAACTAGGGAAGTGGCAGTCAAAGTGGAAAAAGTGATAGAATTTATGACACAAACTGGAAATAGATAATATTGGAAGGTTTTGAAGGGTGAGAGAGATAAATCAAGGATGATGAGTTTTCTGGCTTGAACAATTAGGTAGATGGTTGCACCCTTTACTAAGATGGAGACTACTAGGGAAGGAATAAAGTTGGGATGAGAGAATGGGTATCAAACCATTTACACCTCTATAGGCGTTCTAACCAAATTATTGTAAACTTTGGAATTCCAGTCTAAATCATACTATTAACCAAACTTTTATTCTACATTCTTGTGTCAAAACCCATTTGTCTCCAGCACACTATCTGCAGGTCATCTAAATACTCCAGAAACCATTTATTTCGTGCTATTTTGGTCACCATTGAAATAAAATAATTTTGCTTCTCTCCACCACTGGACATTGTGCCTCTTACCAACATCCTAGCTTGAAACCATGATGGCTAGAAGAAACTCTATGGCAACAGTCTTCAAGAACCTCTACAAACCAGATTGATTATTCACCTGAATGCTTCTGTAATTCCCAGTCATCCATGGCATTTTCTAACCATTTTCTAGGCACCTTCTTCATTGCCAAAATTATTAGTATGGTGGTCTACAAATTTTAGGTCTACAAAATACAGGTCTATATAGACTCCTGGGCCCTAAGGCCAAGGAACCTATTTAATAACTTATGAACTGGATAAGGTATGGTGCAAAAATTGCATGGAGCACTGGGTGTGGTGCATAAACAATGAATTCTGGAACACTGAAAAGATATAAAAAACTTTAAAAATTTAAAGAAACAAAACAAACGAACAAAAAACTCACCAACTATAGTCGCATCCTTGTTAATTAAGCCTTTCCACAACAACAACAAAAAAAACACACAAACAAAAAAAACCAAACAGCCATCATTGAATTTGGTACTCCTTCCAGAGGTTTCCTGGATGAAAGAGATGCTGTCCAGGCTTCAAAGGAACATCTATCTATTGTAAAAGAGTAGCACTACTTCCTGAGCCAGTAGATAACATATAGATAACAAATACAATAATAACAGCATGGTTGAGTGTATATTAACATGCAAGATACTGTGTGATATGCTTAAAATGCTTATAGCCTAAGAAAGTTCTTGGAGGAGGGATATTATTCCCATTTTAGAGTTGAGGAAACAGATATTTATTAAATCAAAGTGACTTAGACAAAGTCACATAGCCAGTAAGATTAGAACTGAGATCCACTTATTCCAAAATCTATGCTCTTAACTGCTATATTATGTAGAGGTAGTTACTGATAGAAATAGTTACCGGGGTGCCTGGGTGGCTCAGTGGGTCAAAGCCTCTGCCTTCAGCTCAGGTCATGATCCCAGGGTCCTGAGATTGAGCCCCGCATTGGGCTCTCTGCTCGGCGGGGAGCCTGCTTCCCTTCCTCTCTCTCTGCCTGCCTCTCTGCCTACCTGTGATCTCTGTCTATCAAATAAATAAAATCTTTTTAAAAAATCAAATAAATAAATAAAATCTTTTAAAAAAAGAAATAGTTACCATTTATTGAGTACATACCAGTACATGCCAGGCACTGTGTTCTAAATACTTTAGATGCATTATATCACTTAATGCTCATAAAAATATATAAGACAGGTGCATACCATTTTTTTCCTGTTCTTCAATTAGTCCAAAACCCTTTAAGATTTGAAAGCATTGACCTAACCCTCCAGCCCTCAAATAGCCCACAAAAGGTGCATTTTATTGCAAACTTTTGTTGATTCAGTTTACCTCTCTAGAGTAAAATGTTCTGTTTCATATAACCTCAGTCTAAATGCTGACTACATATCACAGTCCCTGTTCTTACCACTCACCCTACTTCCCACTAAAATTTCTTACTTTCCTGACTAAAATTCCATTGCCCACTATCGTATTGAACCCACCTGTGTATCTGACCAAGAATGGGTTTGCATGAACTCACATGCCCTAGATGTAAAGGGAGCAATCTCTACCTCCCCCCGGAAGACTATTTAATATTAAATTAATTAAAACTAAATAAAATTTTAAATATAGCACCTCAGTCACACACTCTTAATTACCAATAGTCACTAAAATATGGTAATTAGGATCTGAACTGGAAGGAGAGGACTATGAGAAGTACTAAGAAAGAAAAAAGATTCTAGATGACTGGGTGACTGATTACTTAAGTCACAATGGAGAAGAGAAAGAAGGAAGAGGAGGAGAAACAACAGCTACAACCATGATGACAATAATGATGACCAACATAAACTTCTCATGAAATAACCATAGATAGTGGTTAAGGAGAAATTCATGTTTGCATAAAAGAAAGAAAAAGAAAATAAGTAAGACAGAAACCAGGCCAGTGTGATGCCACAAAAATAAAGAAAGAGATTGTTTCAAGGAAGAGAAAAGAGGAAACTTTAAATAGTACCAAATGCTACAGAAAAATCTAGCCAAATAAAAATTGAGAGAAAGTCATTGAATAGAAACCTGGTAACATACAAAAGCAGCATTTTAGTTAAGTATTCACTTATTCATAATTCATTCAACAAAAATTTACTGAGAGCCTCCATAGACCACATGCTATGCCAGGTCTTGGCTAATACATTTATAAACAGAACTATATATTTATTGTCTTTGTGGGATAGATGATAAATAAACAGGCAAACAAATGGATATCAAATATAATTATTATAAATTATTATTAAAGGAGACAAACAACATGCAAGAGAACAAATAATGAAGAGATACTACTAAATAGCATGATCAAAGAAGTCCTGTTTGGGTTGGTGAGTAGCACTAAGTGAAAAATTCCAATTAAAGAGTGAAAAATTTTTGAGGAACCTTCACACAGCTTTTCTCAGGGGCTGCACCAGTTTGCATTCCCACCAACAGTGCACAATGGTTCCTTTTTCTCCACATCCTCGTCAACACTTATTGTTTTCTAGTGTTTTTTATTTTAGCCATTCTGACAGGTGTGAGATGGTATCTCATTGTGGTTTTGATCTGCATTTCCCTGATGGTCAGTGATGGTGATCGCCTTTTCATGTGTCTGTTGACCATCTGTATGCATTCTTTGAAGAAGTATCTGTTTGTGTCTTCTCTCCATTTTTTAATTACATTAGTTGGGGAATTTTTTTGGTGTTGAGTTGTATAAGGTCTTTATATGTTTCAGAATTTAAGAAACAAAACAAATGATCAAACGAAAAAAAAGAGACAAACCAAGAAACATACCCTTAACTATAGGCAACAAGCAGATGGTTACAAGAGGGGTGGTTGGTGGGGGGGATGGGTGAAGTGGCTGAAGGGAATTAAGAGTATACTCACCTTAATGAATACTGAGTAATATATAGAATTGGTAAATCATTATATTGTACACCAGAAACTAATATAACACTGTATATTTAACTATATTAGATTTAATTTTTTTAAAAAAAGGAGTGACAAAGTGTGTTGTAAGAAAACAGGCAGATAGTATGACTGCTATTTTCAAAAGTTGGCAATAAAAAGAAGCAACAAGAGGGGCACCTGGATGGCTCATTCAGTTAAGCACCCAACTCTTGGTTTTTGCTCAGATCATGATGTCATGGATCATGAGATGGAACCCTGTGGAAAGCCCCATACTGGGCTCCATGCTCAGCAGGGAGTCTGCTTGAGGATTTTCTCTCTGCCCCTCCATCAATTAATGTGTGCATGTGCTCTCTCTCTCAATTAAAAAAATAAATCTTAAAAAAAAGAATAGAAGAGTAAAAGTAGCTCTGAATGATTGAGAAACTTTTACTTCACCCTCGAGAAGATATGAGTAAAAGGTAATGAAGAAAGAAAGATTGGTGATATTAGAGAAAGAACAGAAATTGATGAAGTACAGCCCCACCTTAGGAAGGAGAGGGAAATTTAAAATTCAGGTGGAGGGACACCTGGGTGGTTCAGTCGGTTTAGCACCTGCCTTCAGCTCAGGTCATGATCCCAGCGTCCTGGGATCATGTCCACATTGGGCTTCTTGCTCAGTGAGGAGCCTGCTTCTCCCTCTGCCTGCCTCTTCCCTGCTTGTGCTCCCTCTTTCTCTCTGACAAATAAAATGTTTAAAAGAAAAAAACTCGGGTGGAGGGACTAGGTTTAAAAAGAAGAGAAACATTTCTTTGGCTGAGATAGAAAGGGAAACTTATAGAAAACTGAAGACACTGAGAAATTCTGAGTAAATGAAGATAGTATTAAAATATATATGGAAAGCAGGAATCATCTGCTTTCATCATGTCATTTCATCAGGAAATGGCCTTTATCATCTCAGGATATATCAAGCAAGATCATCTGCCAAAAGTATAAGGGAGTAGGATGAGGAATCTGTACACAGAAAATATCCAGAACATCCATTATGGTGAATATGATAGGATGTCAACAAAGATAATAATAATAATTGCTGATGGAGCAGTAATGGTAGAGAGTAGAGGAAGTATAAAGGTACAATAACAGATAGCATTATTCTGTAGGCCACCAGTCAACAAATGTTTGTGCCTTTCTTCCACAACTACCAGCATTCCAGCACCAAAAAACCAGACAACAAGACTGATGCAAAGTATGGTCAAAGGCCTAGTGAGCATGTGGCAAAGTCAGATTGTAGAGTCCAGGGATACCAAAGCAACCATCAGTGGCATGGCCACTGTGGGATCTCTGGTGGGCAGGAGGTAAGGACAAACAAGAAGAATAATGTGAACTAGGAAGAGCTGAGTATCTAGTGTTGTTGTTATGATATAGGGTTGTGATATGGGTGGCAGGAGCAGATTCAGTGTGAATAAAAGGGCAAGGGAGTTAGAGGATCATTATGGAGAGGGGTAGCTCTGATTTTGAGATCAAAGAGATGAAATAATTCAAAGTTCAGAAATGTCCAAGGTGTGGTTATGGTCGGCTGAAGTAGAGTAGAGAGGAACTGTATAGTTGGTGAGAAGGTCAACGTGTTGTAGAGGCCACCTACCTAAATGAAAGGAAAAAAACATTGTTGGAAGAACCATGAGGCAGGTACAGAGGTCAAGGAATATTTGAAAGGAAGTCACAGAAATGAGCAGGCAGGAAAAGTAGACAAAACTTCTCATAGAGCATCTACACCTTCAGTTCCCAAATATCACCATATCACTTATTCTTCCAAGCCCAAGATGTAAGGATTTTTTTCTCACATTGTAGATTAGCAAACTGAGTTCCAGAGAACTTAAATAGCATTCCAAGTTCACAGACCAAAATCTGTGTCAGAAACTGGAATTTGTAATTAAAATATGGAACTTCATGTGCCTTCCAAGTCAGTAGATGCCATTACCTTCCACTATAACTACTGCTTCCAAAGACCCTGGCCCCTGAGTTTCACCTATCCATTTCCGGAAAGGAGATAAACATGGGTGAGTAGGGCTTCAGCATGGATCAATGGATTCTTTTCTTCTTGTTTTCAAGGATGTTCTGAGGCAACTGTTCCTAGAAAGATAATAGAGGAAAGATGCAACTTCATACTTATTACTATATTAAGCATAAATGTCATGAAAAGGGGCAAGTTTACTGAGATTTATTAGACTCCATTAAAGTGTTGAAATATGCTTATACATCCATATATTTCACATTTTATCTACTGTTTTATATAAATACAGGTGTCAGCAACACAAAGCTGAGATAATATGTAACTGAAAGCAGAGGACAGAAACTGACAGCAATTTTGTAACGAATAACAAGATCTGTGAAAGAAACATCCTTTAAAAGTTGCCACTGCCTAAGGAAACACAAGCACAGCCTCAAAACACATCATTCCATCTGTCTAGTAGCAACATAACTGTGGGAAGAAGTTTCTAAATGCCACCCAAATTATCTCTGCATTAGTTTTCTTGAGGGACACCAAAACTGACTGGGGGATGGCTCATCCCCCCACCCTAAAAAAAGACAGTCATTTCTTCAACACAAATCCTGGAGGGCCCGTAAATTCTTCAGTTATTTTTTCTCCAAAAATTGGCTCAGAAGTTTAAAAGAACTACTTAGTTCAATCAAGTTAGTTGTTTGATGTGATAAGATGGAAGATGATTCAATACCTTTTCAGTTAATGATTTGGATGACAATGGTGATGATAGTGATGACAGTATTTCTGCTTCTGTTGCTGATGATAGCTAACAGGTATTGGATGTGTACTATTTGTCAGGCACACTGGCTTAAGCATTTTACCTAAATATATACAACCGTCTATTTGACATCATTACTTATAGGCTTCATAGGTACTTAAACCCTATCATGCCTAAAATAAGACTCTTAAAGACAGAAAATATTTCAGGAAGCTTACAATCTAATAGGGAAAGACAAATAATAAATATAGGAAACAAATAAATATATAATATAGCAAACATATAGCAAAACAAATGTACAAATATAGCAAGCAAAACAGGAAACAAATAAATATATAATATCAAGCAATGATGACCACTACAAAGAAAATAAATTATGACAATGTGAAAATAATTAGATATGAGAGAGTACATGTAGCTACTTCAGCTATTGTAAAGACTTTTGAGAAGAGATTACCTTTAAACTTGAGACCTCAATAATGAGAATGAGCCAGCCATGAGCCAACCTGGGAGACATCATTCCAAGAAGACAGAACAACAATTCAGTGGCCCAGTTACAGGAAGAAGCTTGATGTACCTAAGAAAGAGGCCAGTGTGACTTACTCTCCAGTTAGTAATGAGGATCAGGGTAGAGAATGAGTATAAGATAAGATGAGAGAGGTAGACAGGGGTGAGATTATACAGGATCAGGTAGACCATCATAAGAAGTTTAGGGTTTGTTCTAGATGTAATGGGAAGCTATTAGAGGATTTTTTTAAAAAATATTTTATTTATTTATTTGTTTGTTTATTTGACAGAGTGCTAGCACAAGCAGGGGGAGAAGCAGGCAGAGGGTGAGGGAGAAGCAGACTCCCTGCTGAGCAGAGAGCCCAACATGGAACTCAATCCCAGGACCTGAAAGTCATGACCTGAGCCGAAGGCAGACACTTAACTGACTGAGCCATCCAGATGCCCTGCTATTAGAGGATCTTAAGGGAGAGACATATGAACTGATTTCATGCCTATCATGTAGACAGCAGGAGGACTAGAATGGAAGAGGGATACCAAACAGTAGGCTGTTGCAATAATCAAGCCTAGAGATTATGATAACTTGGAGGAGGGTGTTAAAATGCCAGAAGTTGTAAGAAGTGTCCAAATTCCGGACATATTTTAGAGACAAATGAGACAGAACTTAGTAGTCGACCAGATATGAAGATGAGAGAGAGGAAGGTATAAAAATGATCCCCAATTTCTGGCTTAAATAATTGAGTAGATGGTGTTCCAATTGCCTAAGATGGGAAAGAACTGAGCAGAGTACAGGTCTGGAAGTAGCATGGAGATAATCAAGAATTCTGTGTGAAGCAACCTAAGTTTGAGAAGCTAGTGACGTATTCAAGTGGAGATGTCAGGTAGGCAAGCAAGTACAGATATCAGAAGCAATCATAAACAAGAAAGGTGAAGTATCTAAATAAACTAGTGTCAATACCTTTTCCTCCAAATAATTACACCAATAATTATCAACGTTTGTCACTCCCTACCAAAATGTAAGCTCCGTGAGGGCAGCAATCTTATCTGTCTTACTCACTTATATTGCTAGTACCAACCACAGTGCCTGGAAAATAGTATCTATCCAACAACATTTATGGCAAGAAGAGAGAGAGAAATACACTGAAATTCATTCTCTGACTAGGTCAGATTTTAAAAGGAAAGTCATTGAATGTCCACTCTATGCTCTTCCTCAAGAAGGAGAACTACTGATATGGTTGGTCCAATCTAAGGACACTTTGGTGGGGGGCCCATATTTTAGAGGCAGAGACTTTGAAGAAGCCAAAGACTGATTACAATCTTTCCCTCCTCCTACACAGAAGGAATGACAATGGCCAGAGCTAACATCCATATGAGAGAAGACCAGCTGTCCCCTTTGCCTGAACAAACCTTCCCAGATAGAGAAGAATGTTCTTTAGTCAAGTGAATACAAGTACTTCTACTCCTTGGCTGGAATCTCCAATTTGCATGCATAATTTCAGGGATCAATAAACTAGAGCACTTGAGTCGAATTTGGTTCTCACCTGTTTTTGTATGACTACCCAGGCTAAGAATGATGTTTACATTTTCAAACGATTGAAAAAAATCAAAAGAAGAGTAATATTTCATGAAACATAAAAATAACACACCCATGCACATTCATTTGCATATTATCTATGGCTGCTTCAGTGCCACAATAGCAATTTGAATAGTTATATCAAAAACCATATGGCCTACAAAACTGATGATACTTACCACCTGGCCCTTTACAAAAAAAGTTTGTAGAATCCTGCATTATTTCATTGCATGTTCACCATGGAAAAATATATATCACTTGGGTGATATATTAATTCCTATTTTACAGAAGATAAAGGTAAGGCTCACAATAGCCTATAAGTACTCATGTACTTACATGTACTCAAGTACTTACATGTACTCAAGTACTCATGTACTCAACCTTAAAAAAAAACACAGCAACCAAATATCAATAACAATTAAGTAAAATAAATTCAATATCACTGAGTGCTCACCAAGTGTCAGAACCAGTGCAAAGGATTTTCCATAATTTAATCTTTTAATCATGTAATCTTCACCAAAATCTTATATGAAAGATATTATTATTATGATCCCCATTTCATGGATGCAGAAACTAAGGGTCAGAGAGGTTAAGAGACTTAGCCAAAGTCTCATTCTAAGAGAACCAGGATTCACAGCCAGCTCTGAAGGAGCTGGACCTTAGCATCCATCTAACCAGGAAACAGGAAGTTTACTGTAGGTCCTGATCATGTCAAAGTTTAAATGGCAAGGCACTGAAGACCCTCTCTCTGTTCAGTCTCATTCTGCAAACCTATTGTTCAGGGTTGACCAGGTTGAATGATTATCTACATGGTGAGGTTAAAGATATGCTTGTAGAGTTCAGGTGAGAGCCCCAGAACTGAAGAGATTAGATTTGGGGTCATGGGAGAGGATGAGATCAGTCACTAAGAATAAAAACAGAATATGATCAAGTATGAGAACTCAAAGAAACACCAACATTAAGAGAGAGACTTAAAGAAATGAGTGGCTAGACAGATGAGAGAAATCATGAGAGAATAGCTCACAGAAGAAACAAGGAGGGACAAATTCTTCAGAAAGGAGTGATCCACAGAAACAAATGCTGCAAGGGAGGTCAAGGATACATAAGCACAGAAGACTGTCCATCTAATTTAGCAAAACAGAGTTCATCCGCAATCTTAGTAAAGTGCCAATGTAATAAAGTGATAGAAGTGAAAACAGATTGCAGTAGGCTCAGCGGTTGAAAGAGAGGATAGGAAGCAAAAGAATGTAGAGAATTCTTTCAAGAAAGGTGGCTATGTAATATCATAATCAATAGGAAAAAACTGAGAACTTTTTCCCTGAGGTCAGAAACAAGACAAGGATACCCACTCTCACCAGTTTTATTCCACATAGTACTGGAAAGCCTAGCCACAGTAATCAGACAATAAAAAGAAATAAAATGCATCCAAATGGGTAAAGAAGAAGTAAAATTTTCACTATCTACAGATGATATACTGTATTTAGAAAATGCAAAAGACTCCACCAAAAAACTACTAGAACTGATAAATGAATTCAGTAAAGTCACAGGATACAAAATCAATATACAAAAATCTGTCTCATTTCTATACAACAATAATGAGGCAGCAGAAAGAGAAATTAATTAAGAAAACAATCTCATTTACAATTGCACCAAAAATAATAAGATACCTAGGAATAAACCTAACCAAAGGAGTGAAAGACCTGTACTCTGACTACTATAAAACACTGATGAAAGACATTGAAGATGAGAGAAAGAAATGGAAAGACATTCCATGTTCATGGATCAGAACAAATATTATTTAAATGTCTATACTACCTGAAATAATCTACATGTTTAATGCAATCCCTACCAAAATACCAGCAGCATTTTTTACAGAACTAGAACAAACAATCCTAAAATTTGTATGTAACCACAAAGGCCATGAATAGCCAAAACAATTTTGAAAAAGAAAAGCAAAACTGGAGGTACCACAATTCCAGACTTCAAGTCATATTACAAAACTATAGTAATCAAAATGGTATGGTACTGGCACAAAAATAAGCACATAGATTAAGAGAACAGAATAGAAAACCTAGAAATTAATCCACAAGTATCTAGTCAATTAATCTTCCACAAATCAGGAAAGAATATTTAATGCAAAGAAAACAGTCTCTTCAACACACGGTGGTGGGAAAACTGGGTAGCTACATGAAAAAGAATGAAACTGCACCACTTTCTTACACCATACACAAAAGTAAACTCAAAATGGATTAAAGACCTAAATATAAGACCTGAAACCATAGAAATCCTCAAAGAGAGCACAGGCGATAATTTCTCAGACATCAACCATAGTAACATTTTTCTATTTATGCTTCCTGAGGCAAGCAGAACAAAAGCAAAAATAAACTATTGGGTCTTTATCCAAATAAAAGGCTTCTGCACAGCAAAAGAAACAATAAACAAAAACTAAAATGCAATCTATGGAATGGGAGAAGACATTTGTAAATGATATATCCAATAAAGGGTTAGTATCCAAAATATATAAAGAACTTAATACAACTCAACACCCAAAAAACAAATAATCTAACTTAAAAAGGGGCAGAAGACATGAACAGACATTTCTCCAAAGAATACATACAGATGGCCAATAGACACATGAAAAGATACTCAACATCACTCATCATCAAAGAAATCAAAATCAAAATTACAATGAGTTATCACCTCACACCTGTCAGAATGGCTAAAATCAACAAAACAAGAAAAAAAGATGTGTAGAAAAAGGAAACTTCATGTACTGTTGGTGGGAATGCAAACTGGTGCAGCCACTGTGGAAAACAATATGCAGGTTCCTCAAAAATTTAAAAATGGAACTACCATATGATTCAGTATTTAACCCCAAAATACAAAGACACTAATTGAAAAGAATACATGCACCCCAAAGTTTACAGCAGCATTATTTACAATAGCCAAATTATAGAAGTAGCCTGTGCCCATTGGTAGGTGAATAGCTAAAGAAGATGCGGTGTATATATACACAATGGAATAGTATTCAGCCATAAAGGAGAATGAAATCTAGCCATTTGCAATGGCATGGATGGATCTAGAGAGTATAACACTAAATGAAATTAGCCAGTCAGAGAAAAAAAAATACCATATGATTTCCCTCATATGTGGAATTTACTAAAACAGTAAACAAAGGGAAAAAAAGAGACTAATCAAGAAACAGGCTCTTAATTATATAGAACAAATTGATGGTCACCAGAGGGGAAATGTATGGGGGATGGATGAAATAGGTGAAGGGGATTAAGAGTACATTTATCTTGATGAGCACTGAGCAGCATATGGAATTGTTGAATCACTATACTATACACCTGAATCTACTGTATCACTGTTAACTACATTGGAATTAAAACAAAATTTCAAATAAGAATTAAAAAGAAATATTAGGAAATGTAGATATGGAAAGGAGAATGATAAGTCATTAGCCAGTAGTGGACCTCAGGCAAAAAGTAACTTTTTATAGATGGGAGAGATGGTAACTCTAACTTATCATGGTAAGGATTTCATAATGTATATAAATGTCTGATCATTGTGTCATACATCTGAAGTCAACATAATAGTGTATGTCAACTATACTTTAATTTAAAATTAATTAATTAATAAAATATAAATATATGGGAGAGATGTGAACCTGTTTATATGCAAAAAGGTAGGAGCCCATAGCAAGGAAGAAGTAATCCTAAATTTCAAACAATTCTAAATCAATAAATCAAAATCCAACTTAAAACTAATTCCATTCCTCTCTTTTAGTATAAATTGCACACTGTTGTGATTATTGGTCACTTACCTGCAGTCACAACTATTCCAGGCCACTCAGGTTTCTAAAAGCCTGACCACTAGGTCAATGTGGTATTGCTATCCCAAGACCCCCACTTGCCTTGAGGCCTGCCTTTTGCCACCTACAGCATCCAGAAAGCCATGAAATCTGAGGGATTTGGGGTTTTTCCCCCTTTTTTCAAACTGTATCTATTGCAGAAACAACTACTAGAGAGTAGGTGATGACAAAAATAGCAGAGAAAACTCCAATACCATGATTATAGCCAATGCAAAATAAAAGGAGGGTTCACTGCATAGTAAACTTGAAAAAAATGTCAGTGACATAAAATCTAAGAAACAATGAGGGAAGAACAAAGTAAACAACAGGGAAAACAAGCAAGACCAATATTACAAGAAAAGGGGGGGAAAGGGAAAAGGAAAAAGTGAGTCAAAGAACGGCAGCATAAACAAGAAGCAAGAGCAATGTACAGCCAGGATGGGTGCTGCAAGCAGCCGTGATGCCAACTCATGTGCCTGCTTCCTGTGCACATGTGTAAGAATTTCTGTAGTGTATATCCCTAGAAGTCAAATTGCCAGATCAGAGGGTATGCAGAAGTTCAACTTTAACTGAGTTTCAAAAATGGTGACTCCAAAAATATCTATAGTAACAACAGGTAGATCAGTGGTTGCCAAGGACTGAGGGTTGAGTGAAGCCCGTCAACTGTAAAAAGGTAGTGACTTCACAGGTATATACATTTGTTCAAATTCATTACCCTATATATTTTAAATAGGGGCATTTTACGGTATATAGGCTGTACTTCAATATAATCAGTCTCATTTTCAATGCATTCTTAATTACTGTATTTTTATAATATGCTTTAGAGGGAAATGTCTCCCACCCTCACCCCCATTCCTGATCTCTTGTTCTTTGGGAATGTAATGGCTATTACTAGTTCTTGTTTTTCCATATGTTTTAGAAGCAGCTTATCAAGTTCCATGGAAAACTCTGTTGAGAATTTGAATGGAACTGTGCTAAGACTACAGATGAATTTGGAGAGAATTCACTAATTGCTGCTATTGAGTCTCCATAACCATAGTATATCCCTCCACTTTTATGTTTCCTATAAAGGGCTTGTGACTTAAAAAATTCTTGATTGCTTTTTATTTGTGGTTCCTATCAAATATTTTTTATTGTACTTTCTAACATTTCTAATAATTGGTCCTAATGAAAAGAAGTGGAGTTGATTTCTGTGTATTTAATCTGTTAATGTTGTTATATTCTTATTGCTTCAAATAATTTATCCTCAGATACTTGAAGCTCTTTGCAATAGAAAATCAGAAAATGTACAAATGATGGTTTATTCCTTCCTTTCCAATTATATCTTTTATTTCTTTCCCTTGTCTTTTGTACAATAGCTAGAACTTCAAACATAATACTGAACAGAAGAAATGAGAGTCAGCCTCCTCATTTCCTTTCTTAAAGGGGATAAATTCAATATTCCTCCATCAAAAATGATGTTTGGTGTTAAGACTTACAGATTCCCTGTATCAGGTTACAAGCATACCATTATTTCTAGATTGCAAAAGCTTTCTTTTTTTTTTTAATCAACGGACTTTTGCTTGATACTTTTTCACATCTGTTGAGATCTAAGCCTAGTATTCTCTTTATGGGACAATTTTACAGTATTTTATAGGACTAGCTAGTCATCATTCACCATCACATTGGGGGTACATCTTTGGACTCCCAGCTTTATTCAGGGATTTCCTGTAAAAACCATCTGTCTTGGCTTTAGGCTTTACCGCCTGTTCCCCATTTCCAAAGCAGTTTTTTAAAGGAGAAGCTCAAGGTCTCAAGAATTCAAGAAAAGCCCTGAGGGAAAAAAGTTAGTTTGAAGGCTAGCTTACTTCTCAGGTTTCTCCTGTTTCCAACTATTTTTTGGCCTCTGTAAAATCACTCCTTTTGTGCCAACTCAGCAAAGTCAGCCACATGCTGGAAATGGAAGTTTCAACAGACTTCTCTGAGACTAAAGACATATATTCTGTGAAGTCTCAAAGTGGGGCTCTGCTATAGAGAGTTCCCTAATTTGTTTGACCACAGAAATCTTTTCTCTCAGAGAACTTTGACGAATAAATACCCCATAGATTACAACTTGGGAAACTCTGTGATCAATGACCTATAAGATTAGTGCTCTACTACCTCTTGCATGCTATAGCTCTGTCCTTTTGTACCTTTAGAGAAAAATCATAGGCTTACATGAAAGTAAAATTATTCAGTTATTCACTTTGAGGCAATTAGATTCGTGTTGTCCAGAACAGCTTTGCAATTTTAAGCAGCCAGGGCAGCAAAACATGCCAAAGCTCATACAGGAGACATTCTTGAGCCTCTGGCATTTAAAAAGCACACCAGGCTGATGGAACCATTTTTATACAAGAATAATTCTTAAAATCAAATGCTCAGACTTTGGGCTAAGCATTGATTACTGAACACTGTTTATCTCCACTTTCTCCTGAATCCTCACTAAAATGACAATAAATGAATAAAAACACATAAACCCATATGTGCAAAGAGATTGGGAGGGGAGAAAATAGCAGACAATTAACCATCTATGAAAAATGGAAAGCTGACAACTAAGTAGTAGCTGACTTTGCAGGTCAGATAAATTTGAAATCTAAGCCTGTAGTAATAGTAGTCATCAAGTAGCAAGCCTACCTTGGTCTCAAAAATCCAGGAGAGGCTCAAAAATTAGAGATACAAGATATCCCTGAAGGAAGGAATACAGAAGTGGGCAGGTGATAGACAACTACTTCCTACTCCACACAGATCAATTTCCAATAAGGTTAAACCAGACAAGATCTGGACTTGGGGATCCCAGGAACAGCAGAAGATGAGCAGGAAAGATCTTACTGAAATAAAAAGCATTAAATAAATGTCCACATGATGAATAGTGAAACCCTCAGTTCTCTTCCCTCATGTATCTCTCACAATACTAGCAGACATGATTATACTGCCCAGGCAAAAAACTGAAGAACACTTCCGCAGGGATGCTGAGCAGCTCATGAGAAAAGATCTATAGATATTAATAAGGGACTCCTAATTAAAAAGTTGTGTCTTTTTTTTAAAGATTTTATTTATTTATTTGATAGATAGAGAGATCACAAGTAGGCAGAGAGGCAGGCAGAGAGAGAGGGGGAAGCAGGCTCCCCACTGAGCAGAGAGCCCAAAGCGGGGCTCGATCCCAGGACCCTGGGATCATGACCTGAGCTGAAGGCAGAGGCTTAACCCACTGAGCCACCCAGGCACCCCTCAAAAAGTTGTGTCTTCACATAATTATCCAGTGTGATTTTTACTTGTTGTCAAGTCCCACCCACAGATGGTTGTCCATTCATGTGCTTTTGTATTTACTAATGCTTTACATTAAACATGAGAACAACCAGGAATCACCAAACCTTTTAGGAAAGGCACTAACAAAAAAAGGGTTTAAAAAAATAAGCAATAGAAACAATGCTGGGAGTACTAAAAACTGATTAATAACAACAGAGAGATCAAGGATAGTATACCTATGAACCAAGAACAGTGTACCATAAGTAGAAATAACCAGAGAACAAGACAAAGCTCTTAGAAATTAAAAATATGAAATAAAATATACATGAGAAGATTTTAAAATGGAAGAAATCTCTCAAAAAGGTAGAAAAAGGGACAAAATGTTGTACAATACAGAAAATTTAAAAATCAATATTAGAGGAAACTGGTTAAAGGACATATGAGAACTCTCTGTAAAACTAAAATTACTTCAAAGTAAACTGTTTAAAAAGTACAGTTAATTTTTTTAAAAAGACTTCAATAGCTCTTCATTGCCTATAACTATGTTGTCTAATATGGCAGCTGCCAGGTCAGGTGGCCATTGAGCCCTTGAAATGCAGCTAATCTAAATTGAAATATGCTATAAGCATAAAATGCATATTGGGTTTTTTCATTTTTTTTAATTTAAGAAAGAAAAAAGAATATGCACGCATAAGCAGGAGGAGGGAGGGGCAGAGGGAGAGGGCAAAGCCAACTCCCCACTGAGCAGGGAACCCCATATGGACATGGGGCTCAATCCCAGGATGCTAGGATCATGACCTGAGCTGAAGGCAGCTGCTTAACCAACTGAGCCATCCAATCACCCCTGGATTTTTAAAACCTAATATGGAAAACAACAATATAAACTATATTGTTATTTTTATATTGATTACATGTTAAAGTGATAATATTTTAGATATATTGAGTTAAATAAATTATTAAAATTAAAAAATATAAAGAAACTTAAATGTTCATAGAGTGAGCTCTGTCTATATTAACCTGAAGCTAAAGCTACTCACAGAAACCCAACCACACAGAACTAGTCATCAATGGTTAGTGAAGAGAGGTAATAGCCAGTTTCCAACAAGGGGCAGAGACTAAGCCAGTTAAGCCAAATTGGCCTGGGCTATTAGCTCGTGGGGAGAATGGAGACATGATATCCTTGGCTGCTATACCTATGTGTCTTATTTTTCACACTGCTTCCTCTGATGCATTTTCATCATATCAGCAATAAAACCTTTTCAACAGTTGTTTAAAAGGCACCCCTTTAGAGACAAACCATAAGAGACTCTTAATCTCACAAAACAAACTGAGGGTTGCTGGGGGTGGGGGGGAGGGAGAGGGTGGTGGGGTTATGGACATTGGGGAGGGTATGTGCTACGGTGAGTGCTGTGAAGTGTGTAAAAAAAAAGGCACCCCTTTATCTGATTATGTACTTGGGAACAACCTCCTCCCATGCTCTTCTCATATCAACCCAGCTTTACTCCTGACAGTATGATGCTTAGTATTTTACACTGAATGTAATGGGGTTCTGCATCTCATTTTGTATATCAGAGGAAGGCTTCCTAATAGACTCAAATTCGAAAGATTAGTACATTATGTTAAAAGGCCAACAACCCAACAACAAAAACTGGTCAAAGAATGCAACAGTACACTGAAAAGGAAATTCAAATGGCTCTTAAAACATATGGGAAAATGTGCAAATCCACTAATAATAAAAGAATTACAAAATAAAACTTAAATATGCCTTTTAATTTACTAGACTGGAAAAAATAAAAATCTGATAATTTACAATATGGTAAGACTAGGGAGAAAGGCATTCTCATGTATATCACAAAAATGCAATTCTATCAATAGGGATTGAGTTGAGAAAATAGGACATGCTTATTAGATAGACTACTGCACATCTATAAAAAGGAATGATGAAGTCCTCCCTATACTGTCATCAAAATATGTCCAAGATATCTTAAGTGAAGCAGAATAATGTATGTTCTATACGACTATCTATGTTTAAAAAAAAAAATAAAAGATGGGGATGGGACACCTGGCTGGCTTAGTGGGCTAAGCCTCAACCTTTGGCTCAGGTCATGACCTCAGGGTCTTGGATCAAGCCCCACATTGAGGTCTCTGCTCAGCAGGGATCCTGCTTCCCCTCCTCTCTCTGCCTGCCTCTCTCCCTACTTGTGATCTCTCTTTTTGCCAAATAAATAAACAAATTTAAAAAAAAAAGATGGGGATAACCCTATATTCATATTTGCTTGTGTATGCAAAATAAATCTCTAGAATACTGAGGAAACTAATAACTGTTTTGGAGGATCCTTTTTTTCCCCTTTTTTTAAGATTTTATTTATTTATTTATTTATTAAATTTATTTTCAGTGTAACAGTATTCATTGTTTTTGTACCATACCCAGTGCTCCATGCAATCCATGCCCTCTCCAATACCCACCACCTGGTTCCCCCAACCTCCCACCCCCCGCCCCTTCAAAACCCTCAGATTGTTTTTCAGAGTCCATAGTCTCTCATGGTTCACCTCCCCTTCCAATATCCCTCAACTCCCTTCTCCTCTCTAACTCCCCTTGTCCTCCATGCTATTTGTTATGCTCCACAAATAAGTGAAACCATATGATAATTGACTCTCTCTGCTTGACTTATTTCACTCAGCATAATCTCTTCCAGTCCCGTCCATGTTGCTACAAAAGTTGGGTATTCATCCTTTCTGATGGAGGCATAATACTCCATAGTGTATATGGACCCCATCTGCCTTATCCATTCGTCCGTTGAAGGGCATCTTGGTTCTTTCCACAGTTTGGCGACTGTGGCCATTGCTGCTTTGGAGGATCCTTATAAAAATTATCCCTTTCCCTCAGGAACTTATGCATGCCTTTCAAATCCAGTCTTTTCCTAATTCCCTTCACCCATCAACCTTTTAGAGGCAGTCAGTTACCTACATCACTCTACCACCCTGTCTTGCTCTTCAGCATCCTATTCATCTCCCAAGCTTGTGCTGATAAACTATTTTGAGTTCTGTTAATGGCTTCACGTGGGTGGGGAAGCTCCTGCTCACAAGATTTTAAGAGGCACTTTCAAAATCTTACAGGCAATGGTAGGTTGTGGTCTGGAGGCAGTTACCTTGTAAAGCTGACTAGAAGACAAGGGCTAAGAAAGATGAAGCCATGTTCCGTGTATTTATGGCTTTGCAAAGGCCTTGCACTTTGCAAAAATTCAAGTTGTAAATGAGAGATCCAATAGGGGGTCATGTGACCCACCAAAATCCAGTTCTCAAATCCTTAAAAACAAAGCCCCACAAAGAGCTTTTTTAGAATCTGAGGCTTTAGAAATTTTAAACTGACAAGAATTTTTGTGAATTTTGAAGGTCATATGCTGGAAAAGAACATATAGTATTTGTTTTTTTTTTTTAAAGATTTTATTTATTTATTTGACAGAGAGAGATCACAAGCAGGCAGAGAGGCAGGCAGAGAGAGAGGAGGAAGCAGGCTCCCTGCTGAGCAGAGAGCCCGATGCGGGGCTTGATGCGGGGCTCGATGCGGGGCTCCATCCCAGGACCCTGAGATCATGACCCGAGCCGAAGGCAGCGGCTTAACCCACTGAGCCACCCAGGGGCCCCAGTATTTGGTTTTATATCTTTCTCCCCAAGCTCCACGTTTCTCCCGATATCCAGGTCTTTTCAAAGGCCTGAATATCTCCCTTGAATAGACCTCTATCATTGGAGAATAAGGCAGTGCCTCCATCCAACCAGAAGGTGAGCTAGATGGCATGAATGCTTTTTAGAGGAGGTAAAGACTGAGCAGAGACAAAAGATGATAAAGCTTGCAGAAGTAAAGAAAGCCTCACTGGGGCCACTGCTTCTTTTGTTGAAGATAGAGGCATTGGTGGAAAACAATGAGCTGGGATCATTAAAGCCTTTGAAATCCCTGGGCAGCCTAAGCTCAGTGGCTCCATTATGGCAGATTTCTAAGTGAGAGCCTCTGCCAGGCTAAGCTAAGTGGGTATCTGATTTGTTGAAATGTGTTCACTTCTTTCTCAGCAAAGGCTATTAAATGCTGGGTTGTTTTTTTGTTTGTTTTTTGAAAGGGGATGAAGAATAAAGACTATGTATGAAAAGGCTGGTGCTTTGAAAGAAGGAGAAAAATATCTGCTGACAGACATGAAAACATACAAGTTCACAGACTTTCAATCATTCTCAGTACCTCTTGTACATCATGAGCAACATTTCATTTTCTTATCTCTGGGTACAAATGGCTGTCACCATATTTCTTCAGCATATTAGCTATCTCTCTGACCTCTCATCCAGAAACACAAATATTGTATATGATACACATGTTCAATTCCTAGGCAACACTCTTACTGTCCCCTCTGCTACTTAGCTTAGCACTTTATATCTATAAGACTTTGTATTTTCACATCAAATATGAGAAATGAACCATTCTTCTCAGCAAGTAAGGGCAATAGCTTTGGCTAGTACCCACCTAAGCAAGGCTTTTGGTGGTTTTGATAACATCCTACAGTATCTCTCCCCATATCTCAAAATGGCCTTGCAAAGTCTCAATAGAAAATCAACCCTAAGTTTTGAAAGTCTTATAGAACCTTGAAGAAATCAAACAACTGGTTATAACTTCAGCAAAAAATTTCAGTTTGCAGGGTCAGAAAAACAGGCAGCACCACAGCTACCAAAATATTGGGAAGCACTTTATTTGTTGCATTATTAGGAATATATATATTAAGCTCCTGTTATATAGCAAGTACACTGCCAAGTTCAAGGTACACAAAATAAAATCCAGTACTTGCCCTCAAGGGGGATTAAAGCCTGGTAAGAGGAGATAAATATGTATCAAATATGTATTCAAACAGATGAATGTAATAGAGTGTGATGATGGAAGTTTGCACAGAGTACAGGGGAGACTGAGGAAGCAGAAGGTGACCTTTAAGGAATAAATAGATATTAACCAACCAAATGGTGATAGGGTGAGAGAACAATGGGTAATGGAGTATATTTCAAGTATAGAGAACAACACAAGCAAAGGCACAGAAACAAGAACCAGCAAGACATTTCAGAGAAGAAAAAGCAATCCTATATGGCTAAAGAACAAGCTTTAAAACCAAGTGAGAGATGCAATGGGAGGTGTGGTAGATTGTTTTAATAATGGCTCCTAATTTGTCCACAAATCCCTGTATGCACACCCCCTTTGCAACTTTGCCACTCCTACTACCAAAAGGTAGACTTTCTCTCCATCCTTTGAGTCTGGGCTCAGCCACTTGACTTGTTTTAGCCAATCCAACAGTAACAAATGTGAGACTTGAAAACTGCTTATGCTTCAAGTCTTGCCCTCATTTGTTGTTAGTAATCTTTTTTTTTAATTTTTTATATTTATTTTCAGCCTAACAGTATTCATTGTTTTTGCACCACACCCAGTGCTCCATGCAATCCATGCCCTCTCCAATACCCACCACCTGGTTCCCCCAACCTCCCACCCCCCGCCCCTTCAAAACCCTCAGATTGTTTTTCAGAGTCCATAGTCTCTCATGGTTCACCTCCCCTTCCAATTTCCCTCAACTCCCTTCTCCTCTCTAACTCCCCTTGTCCTCCATGCTATTTGTTATGCTCCACAAATAAGTGAAACCATATGTTGTTAGTAATCTTGAAACCACCACCATGTGAATGAGAAGTGGAATAAATATCCATAAACATTCTCAGTTAACCAGAAAATGCAACTCAGAAAGCCCACCTTGTTAATATGGGTAACTAAAGATGCGTCCTTCCCTAACTTTATATAAGCACACTGTATTTCATCTAAGCAAAGTGTTCAGTAAGCCCTATTTTCTTCAGATAAAGTCACTTCCCCATACAAAGAAGCAATACATTGCATGGAGCACTGGGTGTGGTGCATAAACAATAAATTCTGGAACACTGAAAAGAAATTTAAAAAAAGAAGAAGCAATACAGTTTTATGATTAAAGATGTAGTCTCCACAGGGGCGCCTGGGTGGCTCAGTCAGTTAAGCATCCGCCTTCAACTCAGGTCATGATCCCGGTGTCCCTGGATGAAGCCCTGCCTCAGGCTCCCTGCTCAGCAGGTAGTCTACTTCTCACTCTGCCCCTCACCCCATGCTTGCTCTCCCTCTTTCTCTCTCTCTCTCTCTCAAATAAAGAAGAAAGAAAAAAAAAAGATGTAGGCTCCACAATCTAAACTATGGATTCTTCATCTATATAATGGAATTAATAAGGATACTTCATAGGGTTGTGTAAGGGCTAAGAAAGTTTTGTTATTTAGTTTTCTCCCTCTGAGACACCAAAACCATCATCTACTATATACAAAGTATTCAACTGCAACTTTTTCTGCTGAGATATCCCATTTCTCTAAATAACCTTAATAAAGGAGACTAATGACCCATTCAACACTCAACAAGTGTTATGAATAAATCACTGAATACTTAAGACCGAGTGGCAACAGGAAGTCACCAGAGAAACTATGTCAGGGACTAAGGGGCCCTTGCACTGTTTTTTTCTTCCATTTAGCCACCTAGTCTCCCTGAAGTGAGAGGAGAATGAGTATTCACCTCTACCAAGGCATTCAACTCTTTAAAGGAGTCCATTACCAAAGTGTGTCACCACATTTGAAATATTCCCAGCAGCATTTAAAAGTGTCATACTCATCTTCTTCCATTGAGAACAAACTCAATCTGTAGGCTGTTATTTGACACCAGCTTCCAGAATGTCTTTCTCTTCTCCCTATTGCTGTGTCTTAACCAAATTTGCTTTAGTAACATGCAGAGCACCTCCCTGATCTTCCCAAGGATTGATTTCCCTTCACAGAACTCTGAAGAATTTCCTGCATCGATGCAGTTCACTGGAGGAATGCCTCCAAGACATTTGAGGCAGCCAATATTTCATCATCGAAACTGCCATATAAAATTGGAAAACTGGAGTGGTGGCATTTTGGTCTTTTCCTTCCCTGCGAGGTGCTGTCGCTGACATGTGGGTCCAGAGTTTGTAACAGGGGCACTTCTCCCCGAGACCATGAGCTGAAGAGTGGAACGGGTCCCAGACTGAGCTGAGTTGGGGTCAAAAGATTCAGAGGTGCCGACGGCCGGGAGTCCTTGAGTCCTCGGAGTGCAAGGCCATGGCTTAGAAGAGCCCCGCAGTCCACACCAACAACCTGCCCTATGGAGACCTGGCCTCCGAGGTGACCAGGCGCAGAGTCACCATGGCTACGGGAGAAGAGCTCTCTACCAAGAAAAGTGATGAAGCCGGGGAGATGCCCCCCACTCTGGACTTGGAGCAAGGCCCTGCTGGCATGGCTGGCCCTTCAGAACCTCCCGCGCCGCCTCCTTCCCCCGCTGAAGACTGCAGAGTCTGAGCCGGCTGTGAGAGCCCTTCAGCAAAGTCGGGGGGGTCTTTGAAGACGGTCTTGGAACATCTTTGTTCTTTCTTTCCTCACGATCAGATCATGGCTGAGTGGTGTTTATCCTCACGAATGCACTGGGGCAATCTTTGGTTTTTCAAGCCAAGTCAATGATTAAAAAAAAAAAAAAATTGGAAAACTGTCACACTACATCTCAGGAATAGTACTTACTAATCAGTCAAGAAGACTGACAGATTTTAGCAATCCTGTGAAAATAGTTAACATGTCTAATACTTCTCCTAAAGAATCCAAAAAATCCTGACTCATTTTATCCCAACAAAGATGAAGAGCAGCAGTATAGATTTCACCTAGCATAACTTTTGTGGCCTATAGGAGGAGCTTCCTATAAGCATCACCATGAGTGAGGTGAAAGTGATTTACAAAACTTGTCTGACTAACAGACTTCTTGCCTCCAGTTGCAAAGCTCCAGGACTCCACCAGCCTCCCATTTCCCCACCAGCTGTATTATGATCTTTCATGGCCAAGGTTCTGAGCTACTTCTGTCTCTGACGGTAACACTCAATCCACCAGTTATGCTTTTTCTTCCAAGACTTAAGTTTATTTGGTTTTGATATTCCTTCTCACTTTTACCAAACCTCAGTGGAGCCATCCTAAAAAACCTCATTAAGTTAATTGGCAAAAGAGAAAGAGCTATGTTGGCTTCAGACAAGTTCTCAAAGACGAGCACTCAGCAGTGCTCCAGTTCCCCCAGACCATCTAGCAGAAGCTGACCAAGCAAGGAGTTCTGATTAGAAAGCAAGTAGGTAGTTCAAATGGTTCCAAGAATGGGCAAGACAGCCTAATACATTCCATTTCTGGGAGAGGCAAAGAGATGACTAATAGATAAAGATTGATTTCCCCACCAGCATACATGGGAAAACAAGTTCTCAAACCAACTCTCAGCCAAGAAATCGTAATTTTCCCTCCATTTTACGAAAATGCAGAGCTTCTTAATTTGATGACAATGGGTAGGGAAGATATATGACAGATGCTGCATCTGGGAAAATTAACTAGAAAAAACTGGACATTGTGTGTAAGATAACCCCAGTATCTTTGCCTCAATTGTCACATAAGGGCAAATTAACCTGTAGACCCTTATCTCCATCTAATTGAAATCACTATTTGATAGTCCTCTCTGGGTTATCCAACCCATAAGCAGTATAAAAACAGAATAAAGCAAAGGACACTTACTCCAGAGATTGGTGGGCACCAACCCTGCATATATGTCGTTTCTGCTAACTCTGACTTCCTGGACTCTTGATCCTGACTGCCCACTTAAATCTACTGTAACTACTTTTTCTCCACCTTAGCAATGGGTCACCTGGAATTTGACCTCCTTCTTAATGGCCTATAAAACTACTACATGTCAATTACTAAGTTTAATGCTTTAAAATTACCTCAGTTAATTACCAAAACAACTCTCTGATGTTGAAATTATTGCTCTTATTTTCACAGATGAAGAAAATAAGGTCCAGAATAGTTAGATACTTGCCCAAAATAGATGGTATCAGCTCAATCACTCCTGCTCTGCTAAATTCTTATTTTTCACCCTCTTTTAAAGAAAGCTTTATTGACATTTAATTCACATGCCATAAAATTCACCCAACATGTACAATTCAGTAGTTTTTACCATATATACAAGTTATGGGACCACAATATAAGTTTAGAAAATTTTCATCACCTCAAAAAGGAAACACTACATGTAGGCAATCACACCCAATTCTCCTCCATGCTCTGCCCTAAACCTAGGCAACCATGTAATTATTAGAACAAATCTGAGGTAACTAGTAATCTATTTTCTGTCTCCATAGGTTTTCATATCCTGAATATGTCGTTCAAATGGAATCATACATATGTGATCTTTTTCTTTCACTTGGCTTAATGTTTTTGAGGTTCATCCAGATTTATGGAAGTCCTTACTCCACCATTCCAGAAGTCCTATCTCTCTGTCCCCTCTTAACCAGACCTATTCCTATTGACACCTATACACTGGTATTACAGTGATCAAACAAGAATCTTGATTCTTAATTGTATAGAATGGAAACCTATTATGAACTCTACCTCATAAATCATATAGTAATAGCCTGATGAGGCTTGATTAGAGTCCTCTAATGACCTTAATTATGTCTCCTAAAACATATCCAAATCAATATGGGAATGGAATTCTATTATTTGAAATAACCATTAATACTACCTCCAATACTGCTGCCTATTTACTTCAGAATTTGGGTTTTCTCACTTTCAACTTATGTCCAAAACTGTCAAGCCAATAATCTTCATATTTCCCTAACTGAATAAAGATACTTTTATAAATGTCTCCTATTTTCAAATGAGATGAAGCGATACACTAATGCAAGTTATATTTTTTCTTCTAAACAATGAAAAGTTTCCTACTTCAACAACTCAAACAGCAAATTGTGCATGGTGTGTGTGTGTGTGTGTGTGTATGTGTGTGTGTGTGTGTGTGTGTCTGGCACTGAGTGGGTGTGTCTGGGAATCTAACAACCAAGTTAGAAAATCTTATCACTTAAGAATTTTCTGGCTACCTTTTGTGCTTTAAAATTAGCTCTCTGCTTGAAACCCAGCCCTCCCCTGGGTCTTTTTAGCTGTAAAGTCTCTTCTAATTAGTAATGTGTTGACATATTGCTATTCACAAGGGAGACTCTAGTTCTTCCATAACAGTAATAAAATTCAAGCATGGTGCCTTTGTCAGGATAAAAAACCCAAAGTGACCTAGGAAGATATGTGCAACTGTGAACATCTGAAGAATACTGGGGGTTAAATGTTGAAAGGGCCTTACCTCATGCTATTTCTTTCCTTGTGTTTGCAGTTGTCAAGCTGCCCCATCAGGTCAGATAATGAGCCACCAATTCTCAACATGAAGATGCAGGTTCTAAATGCAAGCTGTCTATCCTAGTCTACAGGGCATTTTCAAAATTGAGTTCTGAGGACATACATTTTTTTAAAAAATTCAAATAATGGAGAGCTACATGATGTTCCTGGATAGTAAGTTCAAATATATAAAGATATCAATTCCTCTCTCTTTAATCTATAAATGTGCCATAATTCCAGTCAAAATCACAATTGGATTTTACCTTGGAAAATGAACAAAAATACATCTAAAGGTCATATGGGATAAAAATAAAGCACCTGACTCTTGATTTTGGTTCAGGTAAATGATTTCAGGGTCCTGGGATCGAGCCCTGTATAAGGCTCCATGCTCAGTGTGGGGTCTGCTTGTCCCTCTCCCTCTGCTCCTACCCCCTGCTTACTCTCTCTCTCTCTCTCTCTCAAATAAATAAATAAAATATTTAAAAAGAAACTATAATAATTGCAAAGGCACTGGTACCAGAACAGACAGATCAGAGAAAGAGAATAACAAGTCCAGAAAGAGATAGGAATTTAAATGAGTATTCTATATACAACATATATGTCATTTTAGTATGGGAAAGGAATAGATCAGTTATTCAATAAATAATACTGGACTAACCAGCACACTATTTGGAAAAGAAACATTCAACCTCCTTTCTCACAATATATATCAACTAAATTCCATACAGAGTAGAAACTTAAATATTTTTCAATAAAAAGAAAAAAATGATGGGTGACTATTTGGACATAAAATAGGGAAATTCTTTATTCTAAGAATAAAAAAGAAACCATAATGAAATATTATATATTTGACTACATCAAAATGTGTAGAAAAATGCCATGAATAAAAAATTTTTAAATGACTGGGGAAAATGTAACACAAGGGACAGATTTATAGTAAAATTATCATATAAACACTTTTAAAAATCAATTATGAATAAACAGCATGCCAATAAAAATACAGAAAGAATACATACAAGAAATTCATAAAAAAATAAGAATGACATACATATATAAGAAAACTTGGTAAAATTCACTAGTGATCAAATAAATTACAACAAATGAGATACCAGTTACACCTACAATATTTGCAAAAATATGGAGAAATGGGCAGCATTTTTTCAAACATTTGTAATAAGTGGAAGTAACAATAGAGTCACATTTCTAGAAGACAATTTAGCAAACCTATTAAAGTTCCAAAAAATTTTCAGTCTCATTTTTCTAGCAATACTATCTCTAAGAATTCATCGTGGAAGAAAATAATCAGTAAGGTACATAAATATTTATGTACGGGCATGATTATCACAGCATTATGTATAATTGTGAAAAAATAAATGTCTAACAAAAAATGAGGAGTAAGTGATATGCACATAAGATTAATGAAATACTATGCAACTACCAAAGTTTTTGTAAAAGAATCCTTAATAAGTTAAGGTGCCTGGGTGGTTCAGTCCATTAAGCATCTAACACTTGACTTCAGCTCAGGTCATAACCACAGGGTTGAGATGGAGCCACGCAGTGGGCTACAAATTGGGCATAGAGCCTGCTTGGGATTCTCCTCTCTCTTTCTCCTTCTGCACCCCTCCTTGCATGCATGCATGTGCCTTCTCTCTCAAAAAAGAATATTTAATAACTAGTTACTTAAGGCTAAGTGGAAAAAAGTAGGTTATAAAACAATGTATTTCATATGACCCCAACTTTGCAAAATGTATATGTATGTGGTTATGAATGTATGTATATGTATGTGTGAGTAAGTGTGTGTGTGTGTGTGTGTGTGTGTGTGTAGAAAAGATTGAAAAGAAAGTCTCCAAAATAATAAAAATGCGTTCTTTGAATATGAAGATTATTGGTAATTTAAATTTTCTCCTTTGTGCTTTTCTGTACTTTCCGCATTTTGAAAACAAACATGTGTTACTGTGAATCAGGAAAAAAAAAAAAACACACAACAAATGTTACTTTAAAAATTGAGTCCTTTGGCTTACTTTTTTTTTTTTTTAATTTTCTTGATTAAAAAAAAATCTTCACACGCCCATACAAACAGACAGAAGCCTCAGGGTGTATATGTCAGCTTTGGAAAAATCTAGAGAAAAAATGTCATTTCAAGATAAGGTGTTATTCATACCATCTCTTCCTTTCTAACCTCAAGGAAAATACATCCTCTTTCTTAAACCCTTCCATCCCTCCTCACCCCATCCATCTCATCCCTGTCCCAAGAATAAATTCAAGGTGAAGGGCCATACTTCCTAGCATGACCAGCAGGCCTTTCACAACCTAGCCCCATCACTTTCTCAATCAAATTGCACTTCACTCATAAATCCAAAGTTAATACTGTACTGCTGAATAGACCATTTCTTCACACCTCCTTACCTTTGTTCACATTGTTCTCTCTTCCAGGAGCGCTGTTTCTTCACCTCTTCTGCCAAATAATTCCTACTTTGCCTTCAAGATTTAACTCCAGGTATCGCATACTCTAGGATCCCTGCCCAAGGCTGGTTTGGGGTCTGTAATGAGATTTAGAATTACCCAGTGTATACCTTAATAACAAAACTATGCGTTTAAAAACTCTATGTACGTGTCTCCCCTGTGAGACTACACATTCTCCGAGAGCTAAGATGATGTCTTACATATGCCTATATTCCCAGAACATAGCATAATGCCCAGCCTACAGTAGGTGCTCAAAAGCTTTTTGTGAAACTGAGTGGAGTGTATGCCCACCATGTATTCAGAGGGTGGTTTCTTTGAATACAAGCACACAATAGCGATCTCAGAAAATTAGGTAGATTATTACTGCTCTGAGAACTTTCTCTAAGATGAGCAAGATCCACAAAGCTATTGTCCTGCTATGTTTAACACTGGTCAGTTCCTCTTAGAGAAATGCAATCAGCCCAGGTTTCTGCACTTTAAGAAAAGGTGGAGGGCTACAGAGAAGTCACAGAAATGATCAAAGGAGTACAAAAAAGTATTCTAAGGAAATATTAGAAAATTATAAAAGATATGGGGTCTTATAGCCTGCAATCACTTTGGCCAACCTCCCTTCCTTATAGGGAAGGAGAAAACCAAAAGGGATGAGTATAAGATGACCTTGGACAGAACACAGATGAACATGAAGTCTTGCCATTTGAAGAACTGATGGAGGAAGGTTTGTCCTTCTTGATCTCCTCAGGACCTTCAGCCTATTTCCATGTTTGGCTGGAAGCCCTTAGATACAAAAGCACAAGTGCAGTGGGAAAAGAGAGGAATTATGAAGTGGGCTGAAATTAGGAAATAAACCTGGTGAACATTGTGATGCATAAAACATTGTCTTATAATTATTACAACAAATACTTAAAAAACACTTTAACTTAATGTAAAGATTTTCTTCGTTGGAAAGAAAACAGCATGAAGTTAACACCTGGGTCTCATTAATATGCATGACAACCTGTTTGCAAGATAAACAACAGCATTTATGTAAACCATTTAATATAAAAGCCATCACATAGAGACATAAACCATCTGATTCATGCTGAGTTTTTAATTTAAATTTAGTCCACAATTGGGCTGTTTAAACTAAGCATCAAAAAATTAAAGATTTCAGTTTACATTAATTTTGGTTGGAACTTATGGAACTGTAAGTAACATTTAGTTGTGATACTAGGAAGTGGCCTAAGTTTAGGGGTAGGAAAAAACTTACGCACATTGCTAACACATGATATTCCAACTCAGAAACAAAGTATTGTTGGACCTCAAAGAGTTAAAATACCCAGCCAATCCCTTGTGAGTCAGTCACATCATGACTAATGTAAATGGTGTTGAACATGACAGAATCTGGCTCTGATTCATCATTTAGCACATTTTCCCTTATGTAACAGACTGCCTCTAGCCGGTTAGCTCCGCATTGTGTTAGTGAGGCCAGTAATAGCAATAATAGTTCTTCTTGATTAAACAGCATACCATTCTTCATCCTTTCCAGGTTCTATTCTGTATCCTTCCAGGGCAGGAAGGGGGTGACTTCTGAAGGTTGCCTTTTCCAGGTTCCCACATGAGCTGGTTTCCAGCTAGGTTCAGCCAATGGGAGATACTGGAGGGAGGCTCTTTCATACTAAGAAGAGAAAAACCAACGTATTTCTCTCCACACCTCTCCTGGGATGGCATCTCCTATAGCAGCTGAATCTTCCCTATAGATTCAATTCCTGACAGAGAGACTCAGATGATTAAGCCTCTGGGCTCTGGTAATACTACCTCCTCCTATTTATCCCTCCAAGTCCTAGCTTGCTGTTACTATTAGTCAATGGATTACCTTACCATGCCCTGTTTGGCTTTTCAGCTCATCCATTCCCTTTATTACCAATTCCTTGTATTAAATTCCTTCTATTATCAATACTTGATGTGATCTCAATTGCTAAACCTTGACTGAGACAAAATTAACCATGTGTTAGACACAAAACACTATACTAAGTGTTTTGCATGCATCATGTCATTGAATCCTCGCAATTTGCCCTATAAGATGGGTCTCTGTTATTATCCCCATTTTAAATATGAGTAAACGGAGGCACAGAAAGGTAAGTAATTTGCCCAAAACCACATAGCAAGTGATTAACTTGAACCCAGATCTACCTGTGTCTCATACTAGAACTCTATGCTATGTTATATCTATATAAAATAACAAGATTGAACTAGATTATGTCAAATGCTCCTTGCAGCTTTAACATTCTATAAAACAATTCTATCATGCATTTATTCATTCAATGAATATTTATTGAGCACCTACTATGTCTCATTTTCTAGGCTTTAGGAACACATCACTGAATAGAGGAGCCCAAAATTCTTGTATTTATTGACCTTTGATTCTAGCATAAGATGACAGAAAATAGACAACTAAATAAATAATATATTTAGTACATCAGAGGGTGGAAAGTACTATGGAGAAAAAAATAAGTGCTGAGGAAGGATAAGCCATGCCAAGAGGAACAAGGGTTAAATTTTAATTTTAATAAAAGGGGTCATCCTATCTGCATTTCTCCTTTCACAGACACAGTGGGTAAACTGCCAATAAAAATACAGGGTAGAAAATCTTCTTAAGGACTTCATTAAATTCAGTTAAATTAAACCCAACAAATATTTACCAGAACCTTATACAATAAATGTTCTCAATTAAAGCTCCACTTAACTAACACACCAGATTAACAAAATTTCTCCATGCTCTCTGTAAAACATACTAACTGATGTCTGAGGTTCACTGAGCCATTGTTTTTAGTAGGCTAATCTCTGGTTTCTTCATATGCTTCTGCTCCCCCTCATAGTGCTCTAGGCTTACCAAGAGTCAACTGGGTTTGTTTACAAAACTTGTTTCTGCCTCACAAAACTTGTTTCTACTTGCAATTTGATTGTGTAGTTTAACAAAATGTTATGCAAATAAATGAAGTATGGAAGAGATTTCTCTGAAAAATTACATTCAAAGATGTGGAAAGATTGGCTAAAGACAAATAGGACTTCATGAAAATTTTTTAATTTTGTGCATCAAAAGACAATATCAACAGAGTAAAAAAGCAAAAATCCATAGAATGAGAGAAAATAAGTACAAATTATATATTTGATAAGGGGCTATATTCACAATATATAGAGAGCTCCTAAAACTCAACAACAAAAAAACCAAACAATTAGTTCCAAAATGAGCAAAGGGCTTCAATATATGTTTTTCCAAAGAACAGATTTAAATGGTCAATAAGCACATGAAAACATGTTCAATGTCATTAATCATCAAGGAAATGAAAATCAAAACTATAATGAGTTACCATTTCATACCCATTAGGAAGACTACTATCAAAAACTAAATAAATAACAAGTGCTGGAGAGGATGTAAGAAATTAGAACCCTTATGTATTGGCAATGTAACTGTAAAAACAGCTGTTGTGGAAAACAGTATGGCTCAAAAAATTATAAATAGAATTACAATATGATCTAGCAATTTCACTTTTAGATATATATTCAAAAGAATTGAAAGCAAAGTCTCAAAGAGATATTTACACACCCATGTTCATAGCAGCAGCATGATTTACAATAGTTAAAATGTGGAAACAACCCATGTGTCCAACAGTGGGTGAATGAATAAGCAAACTGTGGTCTATACATGCAGTATACATATTATTGGGCCTTAAAAAGGAAAGAAATTCTGACACATGTTACAACATACATGAACCTTGAGGATATTATGCTAAGTGAAATAAGACTGTCACAAGACAAATATTGTATGATTCCACTTATACAAGGTACTTACAATAGTCAAAATAGTCAAAAAATAAAATTGTGGTTGTCAGAGGATGTGGAGAGGGTAGTATATACAGGTATTGTTTAATGAGTATAATATTTCATTTTGCAAGATGAAAAGAGTTAAAGAGATTAATGCTGATGATGGTTGCACAATATTAAGAATGTATTTAATAACACTGAACTATACACTTAAAATGGTTAAGATGGTAAATTTTATGTTACGATATGTTTTTTCAAATTGGAAAAAACTTAAGGAAAAAATTATTACTTATTACTTTGCAAGTATCTTTATGATATCACTCTACTTTAAAGAAACTGTCCTGAAAATCAGAGTTAATGCCTTATAAATGCTGTTTCTGCAAAAAAGAGTTTGTGGAGCACTAGTCAATAAACTTACCCTCAAAGAAAAGGACTTGATAGACCCTAGATCAAAAGGTAAGTGAACAAATAAACACATGTTCTGGGAAAAAATATAATGTGTAAGATAAGTAGGTATCATGAACACTTAATATTTTCCTTTACCTTTTTCAATTAACTAAGTAGATAGAATCACTGCAGATAAGAGGGCTTCTACATACATTCAAAAATGTCATGCTGGGAGCTTCAGAAAATAAGATGATGCTAACAAGTCAGAAAATCCTTTGAAGTTCACAAAATCCTTGGGTTAAGTCCAGAAATTACTAGAATATGGGTAAGATAATATATACTATCATTACTGTGTCCATAAGGACAATTCCAGTATCTGCTGTCCTGATGTATTTTTTTAAGATTTTATTTATTTATTTGACAGAGAGGCAGAGAGGCAGGCGGGGTGGTGGGGGGAAGCAGGCTCTCTGCTGAGCAGAGAGCCCTCTGTGGGGCTCGATCCCAGGACCCTGGGATCATGACCTGAGCCGAAGGCAGAGGCTTCAACCCACTAAGCCACCCAGGTGCCCCCAATGTAATTTTTTGAAGGTTTTATTTATTTGATAGAGAGAGAGAGAACATGAATGCAGTGAGGGGTAGAGGGAGAAGCAGACTCTCTGCTGAGCAGGGAGCCCAATGTGGGGCTCAATCCTGGGACTCTGGGATCATGATGAAGTTAAAGGCAGATGTTCAACCAACTGAGCAAGTAGCATACTCTTTCACTCTGAAAAGCATCCCAGTTTGAAAAATAAATTATTTTGTCACCCCAAACATAACAGAAGGAAAAAAACAAGTGTTCAGTAGGTTCTAAGGAGGATGAAGTCCTACCCATTTCACGATAGGAGGTACTCTGAAAAGGCTATGTGAAGAAGTGATACTTGAATACCCCTCACAAAAATTAACTCCAAATGGCATAGATCTAATTTCTTAGTTTGAAGTTTATAATGAAGTATTTCTGACTATCATCAATATGTTGTATATTAGATCTCCAGAATTTATCTACTAGTTGCAAGTTTGTACCCTTAAACAACATCTTCCCAATTCCTCCACCCCCATCCCAGTCCCTGGCAACCATCATTCTATGCTGGTTTTACAAATCACCTTTTTTAAGATTCCATGTATAAATGATATCATACAGTATTGGTCTTTGTCTTTTTCTGACTCACCTCATCTCAAGGTCCATCCATATTGTCACAAATGGCAGGATTTCTTTTTTTCTCCAGGCTGAATAATGTTCTCACCATAAAAAAATAATTATAATTATGTGATATGATAGAAGTGCTAGCTAACACTATGGTGGTAATCATATTGCAATATACAAATGTTCCAAATCAACAAATCATACACACAATGTTATAGGTCAATTGTAGCTCACACAAAAAAAAGAAGTTTAAGGAAGTAATATGCTGCAAAAACCCTTTGCCATCCTGTTCTGCCTCTTCCCCAGTGATGATCTTCCACCAATACCTGGGAAGAAATGTTCTGGATTGGTGTATACTACAACCAGTAAATGGGTTTCCAAACTACTCCTTCCTCTGTACTTAAGCTCTTGTCTAGCAGAGGAAAGGAGAAGGGACAAAGGACCACTTCCTAAAGTGGCCAACCACAAGGACCCTGGCAGCCTTTATCACAGGGCAAAATACAATCCATGTTTTCAGTAAACTATCAAAGAGAGATGTCTTCTGGACTCAGGGGACAATTTGCAAAACAAAACAAAAACAAAACAAAACAAAACAAAACTTTCATCACTGCAATTCTAGAAAAAAAAATAAATCAGGTAAATGAAATTTCAAAAGAGGAAACAAAACAAATAGATCAACATCTAAATAAATCACAGAACTGTAAAACTCCTAGAAGATAATATAGAAGAAAACATAGATGGCCTTGGGTATGGTGATGACTTTTCAGATAGCAATAAAAAAAGAAATGACCCAATTTAAATTTTTTAAAAATTTTTAATTAAAAAAAGACATTAAAAGTCACCTCATAAAGAAGATAGGATGATGGCAAATAAGCATATGAAAAGATGCTCCGATCAGGGAAATGTAAATTAAGACAACATTGAGATATAATGGAATGCCTGGGTGGTTCAGTCAGTTAAGCGTCTGCCTTCAGCTCAGTTCTTGATCTCAGGGTCCTGGGATGGAGCCCGCAATGGGCTCCTTGGTCAGTGGGGAGTCTGTTTCTCCCTCTGCCTGCCGCTTCCCCTGCTTGTGCACTCTCTCTCTCTTTCTCTCTGACAAATAAATAAAAAAATCTTTAAAAAGATCAATGAGATATCACTACACACCTATTAGAAGGGCTGAAATCTGGAACACTGACAACACCAAATGCTAACAAAGGTGTAGAACAAAAGGAACTCAAATTCATTGTTGTTGGGAATGTAAAATGGTACAGCTACTTTGGAAGACAATTGGTGGTTTCTTATAAAACTAAATATACTCATATGGTCCAGCAGTAGCATTCCTTGACATTTACCCAAAGGAGTTGAAAATGTAATGTTTACATAAAAACCTTGATGTGGATGTTTATAGCAGTTTTATTCATACTTACCAGAACTTGAAAGCAACCCAGATGTCCTTCAGTAGGTGAATGGAATAAATAAACTGTGGAATATCCAGACATTGGAATATTATTTAGCACTAAACATAAATGAGTTATCAACCCATGAAAAGACATAGATGAAATCTTAAATACATATTACTAAGTGAAAGAAGCCCACCTGAAAAGGCTACATACTATATGATTCCAACTATACTACATTCTGGGAAAGGCAAAATTATGGAGACAATAAAAAGATCAGTGGCAGGGCGTCTGGGTGGCTCAGTGGGTTAAGCCGCTGACTTCAGCTCAGGTCATGATCTCAGGGTCCTGGGATCGAGTCCCACATCGGACTCTCTGCTCAGCAGGGAGCCTGCTTCCCTCTCTCTCTCTACCTGCCTCTCTGCCTACTTGTGATCTCTGTCTGTCAAATAAATAAATAAAATCTTAAAAAAATTTAAAAAATTTAAAAAAAGATCAGTGGCAGACAGGGTTAGGGAAGATTTTAGGGCAGTGAAAACACTCTGTATGATATTATAATAATGGATATATGTCATTATATATTTTTAAACACACAGTGTGTACAATACCAGGAGTAAACCCTAAGGAAACTACGGACTTTGGGTGATTATGATTTGTCAATTTAGGCTCATCCTTTGCAAAAAAAAAAAAAAATACCATTTTCATGAGTAATGTTGATAATCAGGAAGCTGTGCATGTGTGGGGAACAGAGGTAAATGAGAAATCTCTGTATCTTCCCCTCAATTTTGTTATAAATCTAAAACTACTCTAAAAAAATAAAGTCCTTGGGAATGTCATGTACAGCATGGTGACATAGTTAATAATGCTGTACTGTATATTTGAAAGTTGTTAAGAGAATAAATCTTAAAAGTTTCTCATCACAAGAAAACAAGTTCTCTAACTAGGTATGGTGAGAGATGTTAACTAGACTTATTGTGAAGAACATTTCATACCATGTACAAATTTCAAATCAGTATGTCCAATGACTAAAACTAAGATAATGTTGAATACCTCAATAAAATAAAAATAAACATTTATTTTTAAAAAGTGATATTCGAGAAGAGAACTAAAGGATGAATATAATTGGGGCACCTGGGTGGCTCAGTGGGTTAAAGCCTCTGCCTTCAGCTCAGGTCATGATCTCAGGGCCTCTCTGCTCAGTGGGGAGCCTGCTTCCCTTCCTCTCTCTCTGCCTGCCTCTCTGCCTACTTCTGATCTCTGTCTGTCAAATGAATAAATAAAATCTTTTAAAAAGGATGAATATAATTTTGGTAGGTAAAACTTGTTGGGTGAGCAAGGCATAGAAGGAGCAGAAGACAAATCATCCCTAGAGGTCAACAGAAAAAGGAGACAATTTGGAGGAGGAGCATGATGGGAGAGGAGTAGGAGACTGAGGTCCCAGGAGTTCAGCTAGTTATCAAACCATTCTGAACACCTACAAACTCAATAGGAGATCAAAGAGAAGAAGAGCAGCAATTCTAGGAACAGAAAAGCGACCACTTTCTGGAAGGTAGGACATGAAGAGAAGTGAATCCGAGGTGACATATGGGAAGATAGACTGCGTTGGGGTGGGGGCTCCCACCAAGCAGTAGAGCAGTGGAGCACAAAATTGGAACTTTTAGAAGTCTGCTCCACTGAGGGACATCGCTCCAGAGGCTAAGTGGGGGGTGGAGCCCTCGTGGGGACGTGTGGCCTCAGGACCTGTGGGTACACAAAAAGATCAGGGGTGTCTGAGTGTGGCAGAGCTCCCAGGTATTGGAGTGGCCAAGCTGGCTACAGAGACAGAGCTAAGGAGTGGGCACTCAGGTCAGGGTTACCTTAAAGGCACAGGCCACTGCTCTTCGAGCAGGGACCCCACACAGGAACGTGTAGTAGGAATCAGCTGGGTTTGGAGACTCCAAAAGGGACCATGCACCAGAGACCGAAACACTCAATCATAGGCTGGGTGAGCTCAGAGTGTGGCCACAGACCAGGGAGACAGGAAGATTTGACTGCTTTTCTCTGAGGACATATTGAGGAGTGGGGCCTGGAGCTCTCAGCTCCTATGGGCCAGAGATTGGGAGGCCGCCATCTTCACTCCCCTCCTTCAGGGAATGAAGTCTTCAGGGAACAAAAGCCCCCGAGAGCAAACCTGAGCAGATTGCTTAGCCTGGCCCCTGGCAAGAGCAGCGCAATGCCGCCTCAGGCAAAGACATTTGAAAATCAGTGCAACAAGCCCCTCCTGAAGAGGATCAACAAGAACATTCAGCCAGGTCCAAGTCCACCAATCAATGAGAAATGTGAAACTTCAGAGCTACAGGAATACAGCACATAGAATTCATGGGGTTTTTTCCCCCATGATTCTTTAGTCTCTCAACGTTAAATTTTTTTAATTTTATTTTTTTCTTAGTCTATTTTTTTTATTTTTTCCTCTTTCCAAAATTTAACTATTTTATCTTATCAAGACCTTCTTAAAAATCTTTTTTAATTTTGACTGTTATAGATATTCTATCCCTTCTTTGTATTTTGCCTTATTTTTTGCATACATATAGGTTTTTCTTTCTTTAAAATTTTGAGATAGAGTTTCTTCTAACAGATCAAAATGTACCTTAAATCTAGCTTTGTTCTAGTCTCCAGCCTGATCATGTTCTTTCCAATTTTTTTCTTTCTTTCAACCAATTTCTTATCTTACCAAGTTCTTTTATAGAATCTTTTTTAATGTTCATCTTTACAGTCATACTCCACTGCTTCATCATGTTTACCCTTATTTTTGTGTATATATATGTTTTTCTTTCTTTAAAATTTTGGGAGCTGTTTCTTCTAACAGACCAAAATACACGAAAATCAAGTGTGTGGCTCTGTTCTATTCACCAGGCTAATATATATACATTTTTTTCTTCCTTTCTTCCCCCTATTGCCTGGTTTCAGGTCTCTTCCAATTTGGTTAATGTATATTTTTCTGGGGTCATTTCGACCCTTTTAGGATTTTGTTCTCTCATTCATCTATTCTTATCCGGATAAAATGACAAGGTGGAAAAACTCACCTCAAAAAAAAAAAAAAAAAGAACAAGAGGCATTACTGTTGGCTAGGGACCTGATCAATATGGAAATTAGTAAGATGTCAGATCTAGAGTTCAGAATGATGATTATCGAGGTGCTAGCTGGGCTCAAAAAAAGCATGAAAGATACTAGAGAATCTCTTTCAGGAGAAGTAAAGTACCTTTCTGGAGAAATAAAGGAACTAAAATCTAACCAAGTTGAAATGTTAAAAAAGCTATTAATGAGGTGCAATCAAATATGGAGGCTATTACTGCTAGGATAAAAGAAGCAGAAGAGAGAATTAGTGATATAGAAGACCAAAAGATGTAGAATAAAGAAGCTGAGAAAATGAGAGATAACTACAAGACCACAAGGGGTGAATTTGAGAGATAAGTGATACCAAAAGGCAAAACAATATTAGAATAATTGGGATCCCAGAAGAAGAAGAAAGGGGGGGGGTGCAGAAGGTATATTGGAGCAAATTAGAGAATTTCCCTAGTTTGGCAAAGGGAACAAGCATCCAAATCCAGGAGGCACAAAGAACTGCACTCAAAAGCAATAAAAATAGGTCAACACCCTGTCATCTAATAGTAAAACTTACAAGTCTTAATGACAAAGAGAAAATCTTGAAAGCAGTTCAGGACAAGAGGTCTGTAACATACAATGATAGAAATATTAGATTGGGAGCAGACCTATCCACTGAGACCTAGTAGGCCAGATAGGACTGGCCTGATATATTCAGAGCACTCAACGAGAAAAATATGCAGCCAAGAATACTATATCCAGCTAGGTTGTCACTGAAAGTAGAAGGAGAGATTAAAAAGCTTCTAGGACAAACAAAAACTAACAGAATTTACAAACACCAAACCAACCCTGTAGGAAATTTTGAAAGGGGTCCTCCAAGCAAAGAGAGATCAAAAAAGTAACAGACCAGAAAGGAACAGAGACAATATACAGTAACAGTCACCTTACAGACAATGCACTGGCAATAAATTCATATCTTTCGATAGTTACCCTGAATGTAAATTGGCTAAATACCCCAATCAAAAGACATAGAGTATCAGACTGGATAAAAAAAAAAAAAAGACCTATCGATATGCTGTCTGTAAGAGACTCATTTTAGACCCAAAGACATCTCCAGATTTAAAGTGAGGGGGTGGAAAACCATTTAACATGCTAATGGACATCAAAAAACTGGGGTGGCAATACTTATACCAGACAAATTAGATTTTAAACCAAAAGCTATAGTAAAAGATGAGGAAGGACACTATATCATACTTAAAGGGTCTGTCCAACAAGAAGGTCTAACAATTTTATTTTTTTTAATTTTTTTAAAGATTTTATTTATTTGACAGAGAGAGAGATCACAAGTAGAGAGAGAGAGAGGAGGAAGCAGGCTCCCCGCCTAGCAGAGAGCCCGATGTGGGACTCGATCCCAGAATTCTGAGATCAGGACCTGAGCTGAAGGCAGAGGCTTAACCCACTGAGCCACCCAGGCAGCCCCAAGGTCTAAAAATTTTAAATACCTATGCTCCTAACCTGGGAGTAGCCAATTATATAAATCAATTAATATCAAAATCAAAGAAACCTATTGACAATAATACAACAATAGTAGGAGACTTTAACAACCCCCCTCACTAAAAAGGACAGATCATCCAAGCAATAGATCAACAAGGAAATAAAGGCTTTAAGTGACACACTGGACCAGATGGACATCACAGATATATTCAGAACATTCCATTCCAAAATAATAGAATACACATTCTTCTCTAGTGCACATGGAACATTCTCCAGAATAGATCATATCCTGGGTCACAAATCAGGTCTCAATAAGTACCAAAAAATTGCAGTAATTCCCTGCATATTTTCAGACCACAGCACTCTGAAAACAATTTATTCCTCTGCTTCTTCCATCCTGCTGTTCATTCCATCAAACGTGTTTCTCATCTTGTTTACACAGTCCTTTATCTCTGCTATGTTACTCCTTATTTCTGTGTTAAGGGTCTCACTAATGTCTTCCATTCTTTTCTTAAGGTCAGTGAGTATCCTCAACAATCATTGCTTTAAATTCTCTATCAGAGATGATACTTACATCTCTTTTGCTTAGATCTCTGGCCATGGCCTGCTCCGGTTCTTTCATATGGGATAAAGTTCTCTGTCTCTTCATTTTTTCTGCTTCTCTGTATCTGTTCCTGCATGTAACTGAAGTCAGCTATGTCTTCATATGTCAGCTATGTCTCCAGGCACTTGAGCTTGACATCCCCTCAATATTGGGCTCTGTGCTGAGATTGGAGCCTGCTTGGGAATCTCTCCCTCCTCTTCACCACTCCCCCTTCTTTCCTACTTTATCTCACTCCCTTTCTAAAAAAAAAAAAAAAAAAAAGGTTTCACATTAAAAATCTGAAGTAAACTACACCTTTACTTCTGATGCTTGATGTATTGACATTGCCTCAGCCCATGCGGTAATCAGGAAGCCTCTAAATTTCTCGTGATGGCCGCCAGAAAAAAAGTTCAAGTATTCCAAGAAAAAAAAGGTCAAATATTCCAAGTAAAGTTATAGTTTACTCAGTGCAGAGCCGAAAATTGTGCTGGATTTCATAACCCTGAGATCGTGACCCCACCTCTGGAGGTAAACTACATCATCACATGAAATGTCTGATTCCCACACGGACTGAGATGTCAAGCTCGATGGCCTGCCATCAAATCTGAGGAGACTTGGCTCAGTGACCGGCTTCCCGGGATTTCATTTTGTCCAATCAGATAGGGTTTGCAAATGACGTCAGGAAATGAGGCGACTATAAGTGAGCCAGTGCCTGGCAAACCGCTGCCAGTGTCCTTCCTTCTGAGCTGTCGGGAAGGCGAGCCCCACATGGCTGAACCTGGCTGTGAGACCTCTTCTGAGGAGAGCCTGGGCACTGAGGAGCCCACGGCAGCGGACCTAAGAGTCCAAAGCAGGAGCAGCCAAAGCGCCGCGGGTGCTGCCGCCCCGAGAGTTTCGCCACCTACTTCCCCCGGGTTCTGAAGCAAGTTCACGAGGGCCTGAGCCTCTCGCAGCAGGCGGTGAGCGTCATGGATTAGTTTGTCAAGGACATGTTCGAGCACATCGCCGACAGGGCCTCTCGCCTGGCCCGCTCCACCAAGCGCTCCACCATCACCTCCAGGGAGATCCAGACAGCCGTGCGCCTGCTGCTGCCCAGGGAGATTGGCAAGCACGCCGTGTCTGAGGCCACCAAGGCTGTCGTCAGGTTCAACAGACGCGAATGAGCTGCCCCTGGACCGCCTGAACACCTCGCAAACCAAAGGCTCTTTTCAGAGCCACCTCACTTGGCCCAGAAAGACCTGTAACTCTCCAGAATGCCACCTACACTGGCGTTTCGGCCTGGGCCATTCTGCCCATTCTTAAAGCCCTTTTAACCGTGAGCAAGTCCACTTTAATATATGTGTGTGGTGCGGTCTGTTATGATTTTCCTCGACCCTATGGCATTTCGTCAGTTTCCTAAACGGCCTGTTCCTTCAGGTCAGCCCCTTCAGGACACTTTACTGTCACAACTGGGTCCACGTAATTTTACTTGCCTTTTGTCTTCTTCTCCCAATTGCCTAGAGTAGTGTCGTCTCGAGATTTTTTGAGTGTGTTGATATAGCAAAAAGTGAAGGGCTGTAGCGGATACAGAACTCACACTTACCCCATTCACACTCGCTCAATATAGCCCCTCAACCTAATTCAGTTAATTACATAAAAGAGGACCCAAACACTGTGCAGAAACCTCAATCTAGACTCATGCCCTACTCAAGCTCCCGACTTTCTGATAGGCCTACTTTACTTCATTCGAATTTAGCCTGCTTCTGTCATCTTTCCCTTTTGACACAAAAGTCTTCCTGAACTGCAATTAAGCCTGGATGACGGGGTCCTCCAATGAGAGCCGCTGTGCTCCCAGCCTCCGCTAAAAGCAGCCAATAAGCATCTGGCGGCACAGGATCCACAGCCATTGGCCCAAAGGGTGGTGGGGTTGACCAGAGCTGAAACAGTAACAGCCTTCCTGTGACACCAGGCACCACCTGGAGATTGAGGGGGAAGGTGGTGGTGGTGTCTGTCTGCCTGTGGGCTTCTGCTGAAGCTCTTGCTTTGAACCAGGGTGGTTAAAGGGCAAACATGCCCATGTCACACTGGGACATGTCCCTATTGCTTTGCATCAAAATAAGAGGAGGCTGTTTGGCGATTAAGAGCACTAAGAGGACTCCTTCCTCTACGTCAGGTGATTGGATGCGTAGGGGGACTTAAGATAATGGTAATGCCTTTTAATACCCATTGTGTTTTTTCTTCTTGGTACGTGGGCTAGGCTTGGGTTTGCTTTTTTCTTTTTCTTTTCTTTTCTTTCCTTTTCTTTCCCTTTCTTCCTTCCTTCCTGCCTGCTTGCTTGCTTTCTTTCTTTTTTTCTTTTCTTTCTTTTCTTTCTTTCTTGTTTCCTTTTCCTATAGGTACATGCTGAATTTCAAGGTAGTTGGTGATTATCCGAGTGCTTTGCATTTAACTGAGTTCTAGCTTCCTATATATCTGTGAAGAGAGAACACACTGGCGGGGTGGGGGTGTTGGGTGGGGTTCGGTGCTTTGAAATTTGTTACGAGTTGCACTAAAACCCACTCTTTCATCATGTTTGCTATGTATCCCATGTGGACATTTAAAAAATTCTAAATAACCTTTGACTTGAATGTAGAAGCCTGTGAAAGGTGTCACTCTGAGCTAAACGGTGAGACAAATGCTAGCTAATGCACAGCAATCCAACCTTTTCTTGAGTCCATCAGAAGAGAGATAAATGCAAAGGGATATGAAAAGGGATGGAGGGCTTGCTGCATAAATACTCAAGGAAAGCTACCATAAAATGAAGGGCCAGTAAATCCCTGTGGGTGGTCCCTAGAAATTGCCATGTACATGGGGAACTAAATTTTTGAAGCCACAGGCTCTTTTCAGAGCCATATGCCTTTTCAGAGAAAGACCTGTGGACCATTTAGAAAAATTACATTCTGTTTCACAAAGTCTCTTAATTTCCGTCATGCTAATTGCTGCCGGTTCAAAATGCCCTTTCTGTCCACATGACTTACAGTGGTTTTTCAAAGTTATTCATGCACATTGGTCTCATACATATCGTTTTACTTAAAAAGTCATTTTAAGAATGGGAATCCAGAGGAGCTTGGGAAGATGGCAGAGTAGGAGGAGACTGAGCTCCCCTGTCCCACGTTTACAATTAGTTATCATCCACAACAAGTACATAAACCAGAGAGCAACCCAACGACTGGAAGAACGAACCCCACAGCTAAATATAGGGAGGAAGCTGCATCTGAAAGCTTAGGAAGGTCAGAAATGTGGAGAGAGGCTGCCTGCAGGAACATGTGGGGAGGGCAGGGAAAATGGGCCCTCGCACCAGGGAACTCACATGGAGGAGACTAATACCCATACTGTTTGGCTGTGGGAACTAGAGGGGCTGAATACCATGAGTTTGTATAACCAGTGGGACTTGGGGCCTGGAGCTCTGAAAGTCAGCTGTCTCAGCACTGAGCAAGCCAGGAGGGAGAGTGACAGCTGGGTCGCCACCCTTAAAGAGAGAGCAGCCCGTGTGGAGAAGCAACATAAAAAAACGGCAGTTTACACGATGCCAGGGGCAAACGGGAGACAGAACTGTTCATACTGATTTTGGAGCGTGGTGGGGGACTTCTCTGAGCAGGAAGGAGCTGCAGGTGCCATTTTCCTCCCCTGCCCCACAGCATAAACATAAGGCCGTCTGTGCACTGCACAGACACTTGCTACCTAACCCGCTAGCAGTGTGCCATGCCCCCCAGTTCTCCTGAGGACTTGCCCACACCTAGCCTGCTGGCCTCAGCCCTGGGGGGGCGGTAAGGGCAGATTTTGTTATAGCAGTGCATGCGCCACCCAGCCACCAGGTGTGCAGCTGCTTCCCTGCCCAGCCACTGAACCGTGCCCAGCAGCGGTGCCTCCCCCAGCCGTGTATCCACAGCCACTGTTGTGGGTGGGTCCAGCTGCACCCAGCCATTGCCTCCAGCCACACCCAGCTTCATGCCCCTGGCCAACCCCACACACAGGCCCAGCCACCACAGCACTTGGGGGAATCCGGCAGAGGACCAGTGGCCCAACGCAAATTTTGCTCCCAAGTTCCCTGGTGGGCATGCCCCGCCCCATCCCCAGAGTGGGCCTCCCGGGGTCCCGGTAACACCACAGAGAACAAGCACAGCCCACAACAGGCAGAGAGTCAGTGCAGATGACTGCCCTGAAAGGAAACCGACTCAGACACAAGAGCAGGGCATAAGCAACACACACAGGATACTCCCTGAAGTGCCAAGTCCTGGTCAACAGGGGACACAGCACTGCAGGGCCCTCTGGGACTACCTCTTCACAAAGTCACGACTTTCAAGAGCAGAAGACTTAGCTGGCTTCCGTAACATGCAGGAACAGACACAGAGAAGCAGACACAATGAGGAGACAGAGAACTTTATCCCACACGAAAGAACGGGACCAGGCCCCGGCCAGAGATCTAAGCAAAAGAGATGTAAGTAACATCTCTGCTAGAGAATTCAAAGCAATGATCGGTGACAATACTCACTGAACTTAAGAAAAGAGTGGAAGACACGAGTGAGACCCTTAACACAGAGATAAGGGGTAACATAGTGGAGATAAAGGACTCCATAAACGAGGGCGCCTGGGTGGCTCAGCGGGTTAAGCCGCTGCCTTCGGCTCAGGTCATGATCTCGGGGTCCTGGGATCGAGTCCCGCATCGGGCTCTCTGCTCGGCAAGAAGCCTGCTTCCCTCTCTCTCTGCCTGCCTCTCTGTCTACTTGTGGTCTCTCTCTGTCAAATAAATAAATAAAATCTTAAAAAAAAAAAAAAAAAAAAAAGGACTCCGTAAACGAGATGAGAAACACATTTGATGGAATGAACAGCAGGATGGAAGAAGCAGAGGAATGAATTGGTGACCTAGAAGACAGAGTAATGGAAAGGAATTGAGCCAAACAATAGAGATAAAAAGGAATTACACAAAACGAGAATAGACTTGGGGAACTCAGTGAGTCCATCAAATGTAATAACATTCACATTTTAGGAGTCCCAGAAGAAGAAGCAGAAGAGAGAAAAGGAGGCAGAAAGCTTATTTGGAGAAATAATAGCTGAAAACTTCCCTAAACTGGGGACGGAAACAAACATCCAGATCCAGGTGGCACAGAGAACTGCCACAAAAATCAACAGAGGCAGACCCACGCCAAGACATACTGTAATTAAATCAGCGAAATAGGGTGAAAAGGAAAAGAAGGCAGTAATTTACAAGGGAAAGCCAAAACCCGTAAGGCTAGCGGGAGACTTTTCAAGAGAAACTTTGAAGCCGGAGGGCAGTGGCATGATACATGCAGAGAGCTGAAAGGCAAGAATCTGCTGCCAGGAAGACTCTATCCAGCAAGGCTGCCATTCAGAATTGAAGGAGAGATAGTTTCCCAGACTAATGAAAACTAAAGGAGTTTGTGACTACTCAACCGGCCCTGCAGGAAGTAGTAAAGGGGACTCGGTGTGGAAAGGAGAGACCCAAAGGGACAGTATCAAGGTAGAAAAAAACCCACAAAAGCACTAAAAATGGACTATTCTGGTAAAAAGACAGTCAAGGAATTCACAAAACACAAGGATTTAAAATGTAACAATGTAGGGGCGCCGGGGTGGCTCAGTTGGTTGAGCGTCTGACTCTTGATTTCGGCTCAGGTCATGATTTGGGGTTGTGGGATGCAGCCCCACGTTGGGCTCCACAGCCAGCATGGAACCCACTTCAGATTCTCTCGTTCCTCCTCCCTCTTCCCCTCCCTACTCTCTCCCTCACTATGAAAAATGAAGATAAAAATAAATAAAAACTAAAATGTAACAACATGTACCTAAAACATGAGGAGGAGAGGAGCCAAGAATGGGTTCAAACTTAAGTGACCATCAACTTAATATAGACTGCTATGTGCAGAAGAGGTTATACGCAAACTTAACAGCACCCACAAATCCAAAACCAATAATAAATAGGCAAAGAATAAAGAGAACGGGACCCAAACATGTCATTAAAGAAAATCAGCAAAACATGAAAGAGAGAAAGACAAGAAAAGATCAGAGAAAATCTTCAGAAACAACCACGGAACAGGTAATACAATGGTGATAAATACATATCTATCGATAATTACTTTGAATGTGAATGGACTACACTTGATCTTAGCCAAAAGGCCGAGAAGCGATGAATGTGAATGGACTAAATGCTCCAATCAAAAGACATAGGGTGATAGAATGGATCAAAAAAAAAAAAAAAAAAAAAAAGACCCATCTATATGCTGCCTACAAGAGACTCGTTTTAGGCCTAGAGACACCAACGGTTGGAAAGGAAGTGAGGGGATGGAGCAACACCTATCAAGCGCATGGATGTCAAAATAAAGCCAGAGTAGCAATAGTTGTATCGGACAAACTAGACCTTAACGGTTTCAGTCATATGTGGAACATAAGGAATAGCACGGAGGACATTAGAGGAAGGAAGGGAAAACTGAAGGTGGGGGGATTCAGAGGGGGCCACGAACCATGAGAGACTGTGGACTCCAGGAAACAATCTGAGGGTTTTGGAGGGGAGGAGGGGATAGGGATGGGGGTACCCAGTGATGGGTATTAAGGAGGCCACGTGTTCTGATGAGCACTGGGTGTTACATGGCAATAATGAATCGGGAACGCTACATCAAAATCCAATGGTGTGCTGTATGGTGACTAACATAACACAATAAAAAAAAAGGACTGTAACAAGAGACAAAGAAGGACACTATATAATAATAAATAGGATACTCCAAGAAGAAGCTATAAGAATTATAAATATTTACGCACCCAACGTGGGAGCACCCAAATACATAAAAACAGTGAATAACAAGCACAAAGGAACTCATCGATAATAACACAATAGTAGTAGGGGACCTTAAGGCCTGAGTTACATCAATGGACAGGTGGTCTAAACAGAAAATCAACAAGGAGCCAATGGCTTTGAATGACCCACTGGGCCAGATGGGTTTAGCAGATATGTTTCAGAATATTCCATCCGAAAGCAGCAGAATACACATTGTTTTCAAGCACCCAGGGAACATTTTCCAGAATACAGGTGGACACGTTGACTCTGGGTCTCCAGAGCATCCTGGTTTCTAGCACATCCCGATCCAATGCCACTTGCTGCTTATCTGAAATAAGTTAATGACGTGGAATAAAAAGTATTCCAATAAAAACATAACTCTTCTAAGATCTGTTACTGTCTTGAGGTTGAAAACCAGCAGACAAAATGCACAACGAAATGGAATGTTTGAAAGATTTTCTGACCGAGTTCCCAAGGAGTTTAGAGGGCACTGGATTTCCCTCTCTGACTGTCCGATGTGATGTCACGTTCAAGGGTATGCAATCTCAGGTGACACGGCCTGGCATAGAGCCCCGCTTTCCTGCCTTGCATTTGGTCCAATCAGGTATGGAGGTTGCCCGTGACGTCAGGAAGCGCAGCCACTATAAATGGGCCAGCGCCCCCGCCCCCTCCTTCCCCCGCAGCCGCCATTGTCCTTCCTTCTGGAGCGTGCGAAAGGCGAGCCCCACATGGCGGAGCCTGGCTGTGAGACCTCTCAGGAGGAAAGCCTGGGCACAGTGGAGGAGCCCACAGAAGCTGACCTGAAGGGCCCAAAGCAGAATTCGCCAAGGGGCCAATGCCGCCGCCGCCGCCGCCGCCGCCGCTGCCACCACCGCCGCCGCTGCTGCTCCCACAACAGTTTCGCCACCTACTTCCCCAGGGTTCTGAAGCAGGTTCACGAGGGCCTGAGCCTCTCAAAGAAGGCCGTGAGCGTCTTGGATTCGTTCGTCAAGGACATCTTCGAGCGCATCGCCGACGAGGCCTCTTGCCTGGCCCGCTCCACCCAGCGCACCACCATCACCTCCAGGGAGATCCAGACAGCTGTGCGCCTGCTGCTGCCTGGGGAGCTTGGCAAGCATGCCGTGTCCGAGGCCACCAAAGCCAACCTCAGGTACACCTTCTGCCAGTGAGCTGCCTCGGGACCACCTGACCACCTCGTAAACCAAAGGCTCTTTTCAGAGCCACCTTACTTGGCGGGACAGACCTGTAGCTTTAAAAAGTGGGACTAACTCTATAGTTTTTGCTCTTGCTGCGGCATTCTGTGGATATTTACAGCATTTTTACTTTGAACAAAACAGGATCAGCACTACTTTTAATCTGTATTGGAGTGCACTTTATTCCTTGGACAGCTGTGGGCTCTCCTTAACCATGCGGCATTTCTTGGGTTTCCCAAACACTCATTTCTGTTAGTTATTTCTGCAGGTCAGCCTCAGTGGGGGGTTGTTTTTGGTATAGTGATGTTACCCTTTTCTTTCTCATTCTCTCATGAGCATGTGGGGAATTTTCCAGAGTTTCCTTATGGGTGATATGGCAACAAGATAAAGTGCAGAAGCTGATATAAGAATCCATCTGACCTCTCTTAGGTGGGTTATTAAAGAGATTTTTAAATATCTGAGGCAAAGTCAATCTCCTCTATGCCTTTATAGAGAAAAATATTTTCATATGCATTTGAAATTTATGCTGTTAACATGATATCATGGGTTCTTACTCCAGTTTTTAAATGGATTCTGCAATAAATTTATGAAAACTTCTATCTTAATGATTTGTGCAGTGAATATTGGCAGATATTACTGACATAAGAGCTTTGGCAGTTCCCCTTTGTTTATTTTTTGTTTGTTTGTTTTGTTTTGTTTTGTTTTGTCAGGTCTTTTATTTCAATAGCAGAGAAAGCAGTACTGTCGTATTTGTGATACTATCACCCTAGCCCTATACAATATATTTTAGTTTACAGAGGGGGGGACTTTTACAGGTACTATTTTATGTGGTGTTTACAACAATGCTGTTATACCTAGTTTATCACAGAAGAAACTCAGGTCCAGAGGGCACAGAGTCACAAACCTTGTAAGTGCAAGATCAGTGCTTGGAAGCAGGAGATCCGCACTCTCCACCAAGGCCCATAAGAAAAAGGGGAGAAAAGCCATACAATTGAAATAATTTTCCTGGTGCTTAAGAAAACTGTATTAGGTTACTCCTTACCACCTCTCATCTAAATTAGTCATCTTCTGGGGCGCCTGGGTGGCTCAGTGGGTTAAAGCCTCTGCCTTCAGCTCAGGTCATGATCCCAGTGTCCTGGGATCAAGCCCCGCATCGGGCTCTCTGCTCAGCAGGGAACCTGCTTCCTCCTCTCTCTCTGCCAGCCTCTCTGCCTACTTGTGATCTCTGTCTGTCAAATGAATAAATAAAATCTTAACAAATAAATAAATAAATAAATAAATTAGTCATCTTCTTAGTCTCATTCCCCCCCCACCCCCACCATTCTTACTACTTAGAGATTGAAAATATGGCTCATTCATTCACTCAATGAAATTCTTGGTATCTACTGTATGTCTGGAATAGATACTGCAAATGTGTCTGTGAGTTTAAGAAAGAAAAAAAAAGCCATGCTTGACTTCAGTTTGCATTTGCTTAGAGTCTGCTAAGGTTCCTATTTATTTTATTTATTTATTTTGGGGGGGTTCCTGTTTATTTTTAAGAGTGTAATGTTTTCCAAGACAAAGCTGTTCTAGATATTTACTCTTTTGCAGTGCAGTCAGATCAACTAAACCTATATAGGCTCTTTTTGTAGTGTTTAAATCTTTTTAAAATTTAATTTCCAAATATTCACAAACACTTTTCATCTGTAATATTGATAAGAAGCTTTCTGGTCACTTTCTGGCTCTAATAAGAATGATAGTAGCGTTTCATCAGCAAAGATGGTATTAAGATTTTGTTTGAGATCCATGTGCTCAGATTAACAATTTTGGTTTTCTAAGCCATTTCAGGTAACTTATTAGATATCACACATGCCCTTTCCAAGTAGCTTCAGCAGCCATCGAGAACACTATTTTCTCTTGGTCTATTTAAGTAAATTATAGATTTGTTTTTCAATATTAAAATTCCTTAAATTTGTGGAAGGGAACCGCCTTCACTGGAGGCACTTCAAAAAAGTCTGTAGCCTGGAGATATGTATCGTGTGGTTTGTTTGCTGATGTCGTTTAGGCCTACCTTCCCCAATCAGAAGTGATCTGAAAGCTGCAAGTTCATCTGAGCTCTTTCATGACTCCCAGTTTCATCAGCATTCACATCTATTTCTTAACCTCATGGAAATGCAAGCCCTGCACTAATCACCCTACTTCATTCTCTGACTCATTCCTCTTTCTTGAAAAGGAGTTGTTGTCACAGTCCCTGAGTGAGTGATTTTGCATCTTCTCATAAGAAGGGCTCCAAGATGCCCTAAGATTAAAAATGTCAATGTGTGGGGCGCCTGGGTGGCTCAGTGGGTTAAAGCCTCTGCCTTCGGCTCAGGTCATGATCCCAGGGTTCTGGGATCGAGCCCCGCATCGGGCTCTCTGCTCAGCAGGGAGCCTGCTTCCTCCTCTCTCTCTCTGCCTGCCTCTCTGCCTACTTGTGATCTCTGTCTGTCAAATAAATAAATAAAATATTTTTTTTTAAAAGTCAATGTGTGTGCTGCCTGGAGCTTTCTGCTCTACCTACCTTTAGAAGGTGCTCAAATAGGTTCACCCTGATAATAGTATCTCTACTGAGGGTGTGACCATCATGTACCCCGCTGTTAGTGATATTCTCCATCATGGACTAAAGTGCGTTGGAGAGCACTCAGTCAGCAGATCCAGTTTTTGCTTTTTCAAAATCCTGCAAGTTTATGAAATAAGAGTATGCTCGACTGAAGTACCCCTTTTTATTGGCAGTCTACTGATGTTAAATCAAGGTCAACCTACAAGGATGTTCCTTCCCTTCTCCCTCTCATTACATGCATGCTCTAGAAATTTCATTTTTGCCCAAATGTCCTGTATTTGAATTGGGCTCCACTTGATATCAAAAGTTGTTTGCTTTTGGATTTTTTTCGCATGTTACATTCTTATCATATTTTAAAATTCACACAAAAATTAAAAACTGTTTAACCAATCTTCATGTTCAATTCTTTTTTTTTAAGATTTATTTATTTATTTGACAGAGAGAGAACACAAGTAGGCAGAGAGGCAGGCAGAGGTGGGGGGGAAGCAGGCTTTCTGCTGAGCAGAGAGCCCAATGTGAGACTCGATCCCAGGACCCTGGGATCATGACCTGAGCCAAAGGCAGAGGCTTTAACCCACTGAGCCACCCAGGTGCCCCTTCCTGTTCAATTCTTATTAGAACTGGTTAATACAGTCATTTTGGGCTTTTATTTTCCCTTGCTTGTTATTTCTGCATTGAGGTGTTCCTAACCACCTAATCTAAAATATTGCTCTCTCCCTCATCATGTATATAAATATATATATGTATAAATATACATATATATAAGAAACATGTTATTATAATAGAACAATTGTAATTGTTATCTACACATTAATATGCATACATATTATATTTACTTATTTCATTCTCCATGGAATTATAATGTTCACAACCTGTTCCCTTTTTTCCTTACTTACTATCTTTGAATCACGCCAGGAATGGGAACTTCCTGAGAAGAGCGATGTTGTCTCATTTGCTGACGTATATCAGGAGTGAGAACTATGTATGGCACCGGTAGGGACTCAGTATTTGCTGAATCAATATGTGAAGATGGATGAGAGCAAAGGTTCTAGAGTCCCAGAAGAGGCAGTGCTGGGATGGGTTGGGAAAGATGGGTTGAGAAAGAAAAGCCAGACTGCGGTGGGTTGAGGAATGAGTGGTAGATGAGGAATGGAGATAGAAATAGGGTACTCTTTCAAGGAAAGGGAATACTGGTCTGTGGGTAGGAAGAGTGTTATGGGTCACAGTAGTTTGTGTGTGTATGTGTGTGTGTGTGTGTGTGTTTTGTTTTGTTTTGCTTTGTTTTTAGGATTGGGAGAGATATGACAATGTCTAGAGGTACTCAGTAATAGTGGCTGAATCTCAGTTAATGGCATGGCTGTTACATTATCATCATTATCACCATACCTCTACCGCAAGAATTTCCATAACATACCCCCTTCATCACCCCAGTGGACCAGTTCTCTATTCCTCCACTTGGGATATAAGTTCTCCATCAAGAAAGCATTCTACTGGGGCACCTGGGTGGCTCAGTGGGTTAAGCCGCTGCCTTTGGCTCAGGTCATGATCCCAGGTCCTGGGTTCGAGCCCCGCATCGGGCTTTCTGCTCAGCAGGGAGCCTGCTTTCTCCTCTCTCTCTGCCTGCCTCTCTGCTTACTTGTGATTTCTCTCTGTCAAATAAATAAAATCTTTAAAAAAAAAAAAAGAAAGCATTCTACTGAGCTCTGTCCTTTATAGGCTGCGTGGCATCAGGCTGCTTGCTTAATTTCTCTGAAACTTAATGTCCTTTTCTCTTAATTGCACTAACCCACACCTATTTTAACAGGATAAAGGAAGCTAGCGTGACCCCTCTCTCCACCCCCACTCCTGGCAGTCCTTCAAGAAGGCCCAGCTTCCATGGGGCCTGTGTTTTTTTATTTTCACGGCAGAAAGGTGCTCGGCTCTGTCAATTCTCCATGGGTCCTGGGCAATTCAATGCTGCTTCTTAGTCAAACTCTGACTGTAGATTTTTTTGTTTCAGGCATTGGGAATACAACGCACCACCGATGGGTAACATTTCATGAGGACTTACTGGGTGTCAGGTGTCAGGAGCTTTATATACATGTATTTTTAATCTAAGAAGCACATAATGCTAAGTATATACTAGAACTATTTCTAAGCACTTCAAATGTAGTAACTCATTTAACCCTCCTAACAGTCCCATGTTCCAGATGGGAGAGATTAAGGCACAGAAAGATGAAGTAAGTTGCTCAATGTCGATGAGTTAGTAAGCAGTAGAGCTAGGATTGGAAACTAGACCACCTGGCTCTAGGTTTGGGGCCCTCACACCACTACACTGTAAAGCTCCTCACTTAAGCTTGACAACAATCCCGTGAAGCTGGTACTATTATTCTCCTCCATTTCCCCCTGAGGCTCAGAGGGATTAGGTTTCTTTCCTAAAGTCGCACAGAGAGTAAGTGGTAGATCAGGTTTGAGTGAGGTTTGTCTGACTCTTAAACTTATACCGACTTTGATGGCTTGTAAAGTCCTTCCTCTAACAGTCCCGTGCTTTTTTGCTATATGTGCATATCACCTACACAATTGTTTATTGAATATAGCTGTTTTAAGGAACTTATTTTCAAGATTTTAGAAAACATTTTCCTAAGCCATAAATCTGCGATGTCACAGGTGACATGGTATTTGTATATTTTAAATTCACACTACGTAAACTGCGTAACTGTAAAAAAATAAAAACTGTGTACCACTTAAATCCAGCTCGTGTGCCGACAGAGGCACACTTGGGGAGGTATTACATTATATAACACTTTTAACCCACAGCCCACCCTTCACCTCCAAAGTTCTGTTCAAACCCTTTTTCCTACAAAACCACGGGGATATTGGTTTCCCTCCTGGACTCATTGAGTAGAGTTCCCGGACTGCTCACAACCCAGTGGTCAGAACAGCACTTGGGTTCCAGTGATGTTTGGTGGGTGGAGGTGGAGGGGCAGTGCCAGGGAATCATTCGTCATACGCAGCAGAGCTGACAAAAACACTGATTAACTCTTTCAGAATGTTTTAGTTTTGCTGCAACACACTGCTGCCTTAGAAAGGAGAAGAGTAGCAGAGTGGGGTCTCCACTAAAACATGTGCTGAGGATCGTGAGGTAGCAACTGCTTACGGGCCTGCCGGAGTTGGCAGGATAGTCTTGGATGGTGCTTGAAAGACATGTCAGAGATCTCAACCCACCACAGTTGTCAGTAAAACATGCGTGGCGAGGAGTGTAAAAGCAAGCCACGTACAGCTTTTCTGCCAAGGCTAAAACCTCACTGAAGAAGGGAGTGTGTGAGGGTGCTTAGCAGCCAACAGAGCCCTTGTTATAACCCCTTCACAGGTACGTGGTTGAAGAAAATCAAGCAGACTGTGGAGAGGAAGGCCAGGGCTGTGCGAATGGGCTGACGTCCTGGGCCATGTGGGAAGAAATGATGCAGCCCCAAATTTACTGAGTGCTCATTATGTCTCTTATGCTAAGCATTTTACTTCCATCATCTCATTTAATGCTCACCACCACCCTGTGAGGTGGGTACTGCTATCATTTCCTTTTTACAGATGAGGAAACACAGGCTCAGGGAACTTCCCTGATGGCACACAGCTAGTAAATAATAAAGCCGGGATTTGCACCCAGGTCGGTCTGGCTTCAAAGCATGTAAAACCAGGCCATATCCTGCCGACAGAAATGGATACTTAGGATGTTTCCATTTCTTGGCTATAGTAAATAATGCTGCAAAGTACATGGTAGTGCCCATTCATCGTACCCGCTTTCTGCAGATAAATACCCCAAAGTGGAATTGTTGCGTCATGTGGTACTTCCAATTTTTTGAGGAACCTCCGTGCTCTTTTCCAAAGTGGTTGTACCAACTTACGTTCCATACGTTACATTAGCAACAGTGCATGAGACTTCCTTTTTCTCTCCATCCTTGCAAGCATTTATTATCCCTTGTCTTTTTTATTACAGCTATTCATTATAGCCAGGTGTGAAGTTTACCTCCTTGTGGTGTTGATTTGTCTTTCCCTGCTTAGTGATACAGAAGACCTTTTCATGTACCTGTTGGGCATCTGTAGGTCTTCTGTGGGAAAATGTCTATTCAGATCTTTTGCCCGGTCTTTAATCAAGTTGTTTGATTTCTCTTTTTTTCCGCTTTTTAGTTTTGGGAATTCACTATATTTTTTGGATAGTAACCCTTTATCAGGTACATGATTTGCTAATATTTTCTCCCCTTCGGTGGGTTGCCTTTTCAATGAAGCTCTACTTGTTTGCTTGCTTGACACTATGGCTAGAGCGCCCATAGTGGAATGGAGAGGTCTCCCAGACTGGTTTTGTCCATGAACCACCATATAATCGGCGATGCTGTCAAGGAATGGGGAAGCTGAGATCCCCAAAGCCCTGTTTTTCTCCAAAGTCCGATATTACCCCATGTGGGAAAGAACACGGAGTTCCAAAAAGGGAAAGAATATTCACTATGCCCGTCCAATTATTTTAATCAGCACAGTAACTATGCACATGATTTTTCCTTAACCAAAACTCCCAGGGGTGTGTGACAATACACCCCGCTAAGCATCAAAGCCACCCAAAGCGATACGGACCCTGTCTAGCTATATCTCCCGTGAGTTAACGTTGTTCACCGTTGCCTCTGTAGGAATTTCATGCAAGAAGAAGTGGGTACCTAATGACAGCTTTCAGGATTTCAGAAGATTAAATACCTATCTAATGCCCTCCATATGGACCTTACCCCATCTCACTTCAGGATACCTTAAGACTTTAACTCAGAAGTAAAGCCATTTAAGAAAAATGGCAACTCAGGGTATTTATACCAACTGACACCATATGAAAGGAAATGGTAACAAATATAATTTAGGAAGATAGAAAATGATGTAGGATATAAGAAGGAATGATAATAGAATGAATTGGTGAATAGAGGGAAATGATACATTGATGGCATAATATAATTATAGTGATTATGGCAACTGGAAGAAAAAAGTTAACAAGATAGAACTAAAGACAGGATTATGAATCTCTTGGACAAGGCGTTGTGTCCAAGGGGAACACCTGATACCACTACAGGAAGCATTCCACCATCACCTCCAGAGAGATCCAGATAGCCGAGCACCTGCTGCTGCTGCCCAGGGAGGTTGGCAAGCCTGCCGTATCTGAGGCCACTGACACTGTTACCAGGTGCACCAGACATCAATAAGCTGCCCCAGGAGTCCCTGACCACACTGCAAGCCAAGTGCTCTTTTCCAAGCCACCACACTTGGCAGGAAAAGACCTGTAGCTCTCCAAAGTGCCGTCCACTCTAGTGTTTGGATCTGTGCCATTCAGCCAATTTTTAAAAATTCCAAATGTGAAAGAATTGTTAAAAAACACATTATAAGCTCAACTTTATATATGTCTTTAGTGCAGTTTGTTATGATTTTTCTTAACCATAATGCATTTTGTCACTTTCCTAAATGGTCATTTCTATTAGGTATTCCCCTAGGTTAATCTCTTCAGGGATCTTTGTGCTCAAAACTACTTCCATAATAATTTTATTTACCTCATGTATTCTCATTCTCCCACCTGTGTACAGTAGTATCATCCAGAGATTTTTTTTTCAAAGCATGTGGTTTAGCAATAATTAAATTGCAATAGCAGCTATAGCAGTCACACTTACCCCATTCACACTTTTTAACATATCCCATCATCTGAATTCAAATAAATACATAAAAGAGGACCCACACACTGTGCAGAAAACTCAAACTATCTAAACTCATGCCCTACTCAGGCTCTCGACTTTCTGATAGGTCCACTCTACTTCATTCAAATTTATCTGATTCTGTGCCTCAGTAGTCTACCATCTTTCCCTTTTGACACAAAATTCTTCCTGAAATGCAATTATACATGGATGATGGGGTCCTCCAATGAGAGTGGCTATGCTCCCCAGCCTCCCCCAGCAGCAGCCAATAAGCAACTAGCAGCACAGGATCCATGGCCATTGGCCCAAAGGGTGGTGGGGTGACCAGGGCTAAAGAAATAACAGCCTTCCTGTGACACGTGGCACAACCTGGAGATTGAGGGAAGAATTGGTGAGGTTGTCTGTCTGCCTGTGGGTTTCTGTTGAAGCTCTTGCTTTGAACCAGGGTAGTTGAAGTGTGAGCATGCCATCGTCACAGTGGGACAGTCCCTATCATTTTGGGTCAAAATAAGAGGAGGCTGTTTGGCAATTAAGAGAAGTAAGAGGACTCCTTCCTCTACCTCAAGTGATTTAATGGGGGACTTGGGATAATGGTAACCCACTTTAATACTCATTGTGTTTTCTTCTTGGCGCATGGGCTCTTTATTTCTCTCTCTTTCTTTCTTTCCATCTTTCTTTTCTTTCCTTTTTTTCTTTTTTTTTCTTTCCTTTTCCTATAGGTACATGCTGAGTTTCAAAGTAGTTGGTGATTATCCAAGTACTTTTCATTTGATTGATTTCTAGCTTCCTATATATCTGTGAAGAGAGAACACACTGGCAGGGTGGGGCAGGTGTTGGGGGGATTCAATCCTTTGAAATTTGTTACGAGTTACACTAAAACCCATTATTTTGTCATGTTTGCTATGTGTTCCATGTGAACTTTTAAAATAAATTCTAATTAACCTTTTATTTGAATGTAGAAACCTGTGAAAGGTGTCACTCTGTGCCAAACAGTAAGGCAAAAGCTAGGTAAACTACAGCAATCCAACCTTTTCTTGACCTCATCAGAAGAAAGATAGTCAGGGCAGGAGGAAACAAGTTGGCAGAGGAGTAAAAAACTGAAATATCATCAGGTCCCAGGACTTCAGCTAGATAGTTATCAAACCATTCTGAACACCTACAAACTCAACAGAAGTTAGAAGAGAAGAGCAGCAATTCTAGGAATCAACCACAGAAAATCAACCACTTTCTGGAAGGTAGGACCTGTGGAGAAGTGAATCCAAAGCAATGGGAAGACAGACCATGGGAGGATGGGGCCTGCTCCCAGCAAGTGAGACAGCAGCAGAGCATTAAAATTGGAACTTTTAGAAGTCTGCTCCACTGAGGGACATTGCTCCAGAGGTTAAGCAGGGGTGGAGCCCTCATGGCGACAGTGTGGTCTCAGGACCCACAGGTCACAAAAAGAGCAGGGGATTTTGAGTGTGGCAGAGCTCCCAGGTATCAGAGCAGGGAAGCTGGCTACAGAGATGGAGCCAAGGAGTGGGCTCTCTACTTGAGATTACCTTAAACCATGATCCAAGTCATAGCTCGGTCACTTCTCTTTGAGCAGGGACCCCACAAGTGGCAGATATGGAGAGACCCCTCCTTCCTCCTCAGGGAGGAGCGGCATGGGAGCATGCTGCAGGAATCTGCTGAATTTGGAGATTCCAAATGGGGCTGTGCACAAGAGATAGAAATGCTAGGTCCCAGGCTGGGTGAGCTCAGACTGTGGCCGGAAACCAGGAAGAGAAGAGGGATTGACTGCTTTTCTCTGAGGGTGCATTGAGGAGTGGGGCCCTGAGCTCTTGGCTCCTACGGGGCCAGAGATTGGGAAGCCACCATTTTCATTATCCTGCAAAGCTATGCTCTCCTCCAAAGCTGTAGGGAAAGTGTTCAGGGAACAAAAGCAACCAAGAGCGAACCCAAGCAGATTACTCAGCCTGTCTCCTGGCAAGGGTGATGCAATTCCTCCACGGGCAAAGATATTTGAGAATCGCAAGAGGACCGTCCCAAAGAAGATCAGCAAGACCATCCAGCCAAGTTCACCAATCAATGAGAACTGCAGAACTCCAGAACTAGGGGAATGCAACACAGAATTCATGGCTTTTCCCCCATGATCCTTTAGTCATTCAAAGTTAAATATTTTTAATTTCATTTTTTCTTGTTCTATTTTTTAAAAAATTTCCTTTCCCATTTTAACATTTTTTAACTATTTTATCTTATCAATACCTTTTTAAAAAACCTTTTTAAACTTTTATTGTTATAGTCATATTTTATCTCTTCATTGTATTTCACCTTATTTTTTGTATACATATAGTTTTTATCTTTAAAATTTGGGGACAGAATTTCTTTTAATAGATCAAAATATATCCTAAATCTAGCTCATGGCTTTGTTCTGGTCTCCAGCCTGATCACATTCTTTCCTCTTTTTTTTTTTCAGCCAACTTCTTATCTTCTCAATTCCTTTTTTAGAATCTTTTTAAATTTTCATCTTTACATTCATATTCCATACCTTCATTGTGTTTACCATTATTTTTGTATATATATAATTTTTTCTTTCTTTAAAATTCTGGGAGGTAGTTTTTTCTAAGAGACCAGAATACAGCCAAAACCAAGTGTGTGGCTCTGTTCTATTCACCAGTCCAATATATTTATTTATTTATTATGTATATATCTATTTTTAAATTTTTATTTTTCCTCCTTTCTTCTCTCCCAAGTTTTGGGTCTCTTCTCATTTGGTTAGCATATATTTTTCTTGGGCCTTTGCCACTCTTTTAGTATTTTGTTCTATCACTCATCTATTCTTACCTGGATAAAATGACAAGGCAAAAAAACTCACCACAAAAAAAAAAAAAAAAAAGAACAAGAGGCAGTACCAACAGTAAGGACCTAATCAATACAGACATTAGTAATATGTCAGAACTAGAGTTCAGAATGACAATTATCAATGTGCTAGCTGGGCTCAAAAAAAGCATGAAAGATACTAGAGAATCTCTTTCAGGAGAAATAAAAGAACTAAAATCTAACCAAGTTGAAATCAAAAAAAGCTATTAATAAGGTGCAATAACAAATGGAGGCTCTTACTCCTAGGATAAATGAGGCAGAAGAGAGAATTAGTGATACAGAAGACCAAATGATGGAGAATAAAAAAGCTGACCAAGAGAGAAACAAACAATTACTGGTTCATGCAGGGAGAATTCGAGAGATAAGTGACACCATAAGATGAACAATATTAGAATAATTGGGATCCCAGAAGAAGAAAGAGAGAGGGGGGCAGAAGGTATATTGGAGCAAATTATAGTAGAGAATTTCCCTAATATGGCAAAGGGAACAAGCATCAAAATCCAGGAGGCACAAAGAACTGCACTCAAAAGCAATAAAAATAGGTCAACACTCTGTCATCTAATAGTAAAACTTACAAGTCCTAGTGACAAAGAGAAAATCATGAAAGCAGCTTGGCACAAGAGGTCTGTTTCATTCAATGGTAGAAATATTAGATTGGGAGCAGACCTATCCACAGACCTAGCAGGCCAGATAGTACTGGCATGATATATTCAGAGCACTCAACAAGAAAAATATGCAGCCAAGAATACTATATCCAGCTAGGTTGTCACTGAAAGTAGAAGGAGAGATAAAGCTTCCAGGACAGGGGCGCCTGGGTGGCTCAGTGGGTTAAAGCCTCTGCATTTGGCTCAGGTCATGATCCCAGGGTCCTGGGATCGAGCCCCACATCCGGCTCTCTGCTCAACAGGGAGCCTACTTTCCCCTCTCTCTCTCTACCTGCCTCTCTGCCTACTTGTGATCTCTGTCTGTCAAATAAATAAAATCTTTAAGAAAAAAAAAAAAAGCTTCCAGGACAAACAAAAACTAACAGAATTTACAAACACCAAACCATCCCTGTAGGATATATTGAAAGGGGTCCTCCAAGCAAAGAGAGACCATAAAAGCAACAGATCAGAAAGGAACAGAGACAATACAGTAACAGTCACCTTACAGAAATACAATGGCAATAAATTCATATCTTTCAATAGTTACCCTGAATGTAAATTGGTTAAATACCCCAATCAAAAGACACACCGTATCAGACTGGATTTTAAAAAAAGACCTATCGATATGCTGTCTGTAAGAGACTCACTTTAGACCCAAAGACACCTCCAGATTTAAAGTGAGGGGGTGGAAAACCATTTAACATACTAATGGACATCAAAAAAAGCAGGGTGGCAATACGTTTATCAGACAAATTAGATTTTAATCCAAAGACTATAATAAGAGATGAGGAAGGACACTATATCATACATAAAGGGTCTGTCCAATAAGAAGATCTAATAATTTTAAATATCTATGCCTTTAAGATGGGAGCAGCCAATTATATAAACCAATTAATAACAAAATAAAAAAAATTGACAATAATGCAATAATAGTAGGGGACTATAACACCCCTTTCACTGAAATGGACAGATCATCTAAGCAAAAGATAAACAAGGAAATAAAGCCTTTAAATGACACACTGGACCAGATGGACATCACAGATATATTCAGAACATTCCCTCCCAAAGCAACAGAATACACATTCTTCTCTAGTGCACATGGAACATTCTCCAGAATAGATCACATCCTGGGCCGCAAATCAGGTCTCAACCAGTACAAAAAGATTGGGATCATTCCCTGCATATTTTCAGACCACTGTGCTCTGAATCTAGAACTCAATCACAAGAGGAAAGTTGGAAAGAACTCAAATACATGGAGGCTAAAGAGCATCCTACTAAAGAATGAATGGGTCAACCAGGGAATTAAAGAAGAATTTTAAAAATTCATGGAAACAAATGAATATGAAAACACAACTGTTCAAAATCTTTGGGACACAGCAATGGCGGTCCTGAGAGGCAAGTATATAGCAATACAAGCTTTTCTCAAGAAACAAGAAAGGTCTTAGGTACACAACCTAACCCTACATCTAAAGGAGCTGGAGAAAATAACGGCAAAGAAAACCTAAACCCAGCAGAAGAGAAATAATAAAGATCAGAGCAGAAATCAATGAAATAGAAACCAATAGAACAGTAGAACAAATCAACAGAAGTAGAAGTTGGTTCTTGAAAGAATTAGTAAGACTGATAAACCTCTGGCCAGACTTATCAAAAAGTAAAGAGAAAGGACCCAAATTAATAAAATCATGAACAAAAGAGGAGAGTTCACAACCAACACCAAAGAAATACAAACAATTATAAGAACATATTATGAGCAACTATACACCAACAAATTTGACAATCTGTAAGAACTGGATGCATTCCTAGAGAATATAAACTACCAAAACTGAACCAGGAAAAAATATAAAACCTGACCAGACTCATAACCAGTAAGGAGATTGAAGTGGTCATCAAAAATCTCCCAAAAAACAAGAGCCCAGGGCCAGACAGCTTCCCAGGGGAATTCTACCAAACATTTTAAAGAAGAATTAAAACATGTTCTCCTGAAACTGTTCCAAAAAATAGAAATGGAAGGAAAACTTTGAAACTCATTTTATGAAGCCAACATTTTGATCCCAAAACCAAAGATCCCATCAAAAAGGAGAATTACACACCAATATCCTCGATGAACATGGATGCAAAAATTCTCACCAAAATATTAGCCAATAGGTTCCAACAGTACATTAAAAGGATTATTCACCATGACCAAGTGGGATTTATTCCAGGGCTGCAAGATTGGTTCAACACCCGCAGATCAATCAATGTGACACAATACATCAATAAAAGAAAGAACAATAACCATATGATACTCTCAATAGATGCTGAAAAAGCATTTGACAAAGTACAGCACCCTATCTTGATCAAAACTCTTCACAGTGTAGGGATAGAGGGTACATACCTCAATATCATCAAAGTCATCTCTGAAAAACCCACAGCGAATATCATTCTCAATGGGGAAAAACTGAGAGCTTTACCCCTAAAGTCAGGAACATGACAGGACTGTCCACTATCACCACTGCTATTCAACATGATACTAGAAGTCCTAGCCTCAGCAATCAGACAACAAAAAGAAATAAAAGACATCCAAACTGGCAAAGAAGTCAAACTCTCACTCTTTGCAGATGATATGATACTGTATGTGGAAAACCCAAAGACTCCACTCCAAAACTGCTAGAACTCACACAAGTATTCAGTAAAATGTCAGGATATAAAATCAATACACAAAAATCACTTACATTTCTATGCACCAACAGCAAGGCAGAAGAAAGAGAAATTAAGGAGTCGATCCCATTTACAATTGCACCCAAAACCATAAGATACCTAGGAATAAACCTAACCAAAGAGGCAAAAAAATTTGTACTCAGAAAACTAGAAAGTACTCAAGAAAGAAATTGAGGAAGCAGTGGCTGGGTGGCTAAGTGGGTTAAAGCCTCTGCCTTTGGCTCAGGTCATGGTCTCAGGGTCCTAAGATGGAGCCCCGCATCGGGCTCTCTGTTCAGTGGGGAATCCGCTTCCCTTCCTCTCTCTCTGCCTACCTGTGATCTCTGTCTTTCAAATAAATAAATAAAATCTTTTTTAAAAATTTAAAAATTAAAAAAAGAAAGAAAAGAAATTGTGGAAGACACAAAGAAATGAAAAAATGTTCCATGCTCATGGATTGGAAGAACAAATATTGTGAAAATGTCTATGCTACCTAAAGCAATCTACACATTTAATTAAATTCCTATCAAAATCTCATCTATTTTTTTCAAAGAAATGGAACAAATAATCCTTAAATTTATATGGAGCCAGAAAAGACCTCAAATAGCCAGAGGAATATTGAAAAAGAAAGCCAAAGTTGATGGCATCACAGTTCCAGACTTCAAGCTCTATTACAAAGCTGTCATCATTAGACAGTATGGTACTGGCACAAAAACACACATAGATCAATGGAACAGAATAGAGAGCCTAGAAATGGACCCTCAGTTCTATGTCAACTAATCTTTGACAAAGCAGGAAAGAATGCCCAATGGAAAAAAAAGACAGTCTCTTCAAAAAATGGTGTTGGGAAAATTGGACAGCCACATGCAGAAAAATGAAATTGGACCATTTCCTCGCACCACACATGAAAATAGACTCAAAATGGGTGAAAGACCTCAATGTGAGACAGGAATCCATCAAAATCCTTGAGGAGAACACAAGAAGCAACCTCTTTGACCTCATCCGCAGCAACTTCTTCCTAGAAACATCGCCAAAGGCAAGGGAAGCAAGGACAAGAATGAGCTATTGGGACTTCATCAAGATCAAAAGGTTTTGCACAGCAAAGGAAACAGTCAACAAAACCAAAAGACAACTGAAAGAATGGGAGAAGATATTTGCAAACAACATATCAGATAAAGGGCTAGTATCCAAAATCTATAAAGAACTTATCAAACTCAACACCCAAAGAACAAATAATCCAACCAAGAAATGGGCAGAAGATATGAACTGACATTTCTGCAAAAAAGACATCCAAATGGCCAACAGACAAATGAAAAAGTGCTCAACATCACTGGGCATCAGGGAAATACAAATCAGAACCACAGTGAGATACCACCACACCAGTTAGAATGGCTAAAATAAACAACTCAGGAAATGACAGTTGTTGGTGAGATGTGGGAAAAGGGAAACATCCTACACTGTTGGTAGGAATGCAAGCTGGTGCAGCCACTCTGGAAAACAGCATGGAGGTTCCTCAAAAAGTTGAAAATAGAGCTTCCCTATGACCCACCAATCGCACTACTGGGTATTGACCCTAAAGATACAAATGTGGTGATCCGAAGGGGCACGTGCACCCAAATGTTTATAGCAGCCATGTCCACAATAGCAAAATTATAGAAAGAACCTAGATGTCCATCAACAGATGAATGGATAAAGAAGATGTGGTGTATATATCTAGAATGGAATACAATGCAGCCATCAAAAAATTAAATCTTGCCATTTATAACAATGTAGATGGAACTAGAGGGTATTATGCTAAGCAAAATAAGTCAATCAAAGAAAAGAAAATTATCCTATGATCTCTCTGATTTGAGAGACAGGGTGTGTGGTCATGGTGGGTAGAGAGGGAAAAAATAAAACAAGATGGGACCAGAGAGGGAGACAAACCATAAGAGACTCTTAATCTTAGGAAACAAACTGAGGATTGCTGCAGCGGGGAGGGAGGGATAGGTTGGGTGGGTGATAGACTTTGGGGAGGGTATGTGCTATGGTGAGTGCTGTGAATTGTGTAAGCCTGATGATTCACATACCTGTACCCCTGAAGCAAGTAATATATTATATGTTAGAAAGAAAGAAAGAAAGAGAGAGAGAGAGAAAGGAAGGAAGGAAGGAAGGAAGGAAAGAAGGAAGGAAGGACAATTTAAGCAAAAGCAGAGACCACAAGTAAGTACACAGCATATTCCAAGAGCAAGTAATTCAGTCAGTCTGGAACACAGGTGAATAGTCTAAGATCAAACTGCCAAGTCCTATTTTGGCCATCATGTGGCAGACCCTAAACATCAAGATAAAGAATCAGAACTTGATTCCCTAGGCATTACAGAAGCACTAAAGGTTTTTTAGCAGAATTATGTACTTTTAGTGTAGAAATTATATAGAAAGATGACTGCCTTTCCCTTTCATCTCCACACTGTAACAATCAATGACAGTAGCTAAATTACATACTTGTGTCTATCTATACAAACAAACCCTGGGCCAGTTACTTACTACTTTTAGTTATGTACTTATGAGGCATTTTAAAGTTGGGGTTAAATGTTTAGTTCCCCAAGTAAGACTGAATTTAAATCATTATCTCTACTATTACCCTTGTTCTTTATCTTGAACTAGTTACTTAAGGATACTCTATGCACATAATCCTTAAAAACAGTGCAGTGTCATAGTTAAAGGAGTGATTTGCAGACTCATTTAAAATCACCAGGCTCTAGCTGTGTGACCTAGATCAACAAATATAAGCTCTCTGAGGTCTATTTTCTCATTTGTAAAGTAATATCAATAATAGTACCCGGTATTACCTGATTCTTGTGGATATTACATTAGAAAATGCTTTGAACATAGTAAGTTCTCAGTAAACAGTTGTTATTACAATTTGTGTACAGATAGATCTTAGTGGATTTTTCATACTGACAGAAAAAACACCATTTCTAACATTGTGTCTTTGAGAAAATATTTTCAGAATTCAAGGAGGAGCAGAGGAATACAAAAGCACCTCTCACTCACTCATTCATTTATTCAAAGTTGAAGTCTAATAAAAATATACTTCTTCCCTGACATCCTTCAGGCACAAGAAAGAATATACTTTGTTTCTGTGTCTTTGGCAAGCTCACCATGTCTGTGATTCATTAGTGTCACAGGAGTAACTGAAATATTTTGGTTTCTATCTCAGTTGAAAGAAATATTGTCATTTTTCCAATGTAAAACGTTAAATGCACTTTGAATTTCTCTTCCTTTAAAAAATACCATTTGATTATAATTAGCATATCCATTAGTACCCATCAGGGATGCCATTCTTGGCTGAAACAAATGAATGTATAAACTACATAATATGACTCTATCCTCTAAGCCCATTCCAGTAGAGCATCTTACAGGTATCTGAACAATACTGAGGACTCAGCAGGATTATTCTCTCACTCCTACCTAGTACCCTTTAATATGGCTTTCCTTGGCCAACATGACATTCTGATGAGAGAGATCTCTGAGCTACTCAGGTTATGCAGTCCTCAAATCACATTAAAACCAGTTCTGCTATAAATCACTTGTGCAAACACTCCAGGTATTTCTGGGGTTACAGAATTATGACCAGATGTTCTCATATTCGCACTTTGGATTTTGCAAAGCCAACATGCCATATTTATTTCCCTACGCAGAAACATGGGTGAAGAGGTAGAGAAAAGAAAGGAATTTGTTGCTTGCCAGGGAACAGAACAACATATTTTAGTGAAAACTGTGTAGTTTTTGGAGTCCCAGAAATACATGTTTGAATGACAATTCCATCACTTACTTGTTACGTTATCCTGTGCAATTAATATCACCTCATGAAGCCCTTAATTTTCTCATCTGGAAAATGGGATAATAGTACCTACCTCATAGGATTATTGTGATGATTAAATTAAGAGAAAAATAAATCTGAAAAGCATAGCACATAGTAGACACTAAACAAATATTAGTTTCTCTTCATGACTTGTAGATTTCATGTCAAACAACTCTTATCTGGCAACTCCCTATGTGTAGCCCCTCTAGTACTAGGCACTGTAGAGTGTAGGATAATGGTTTTGCTGTGTATGAAGTATTTTTGTGTTTTTATTTTTGTTTTTTAACAGTCTTGACCTTAAAAAGATGGGGACGAATCTTGGTCTCCTCTTGGAAGGAGGTTTTCTCTCAATCCCTTCCCACTCCTACACAGTGTGTCACTCTTCCAGGCCAACTTGAAACTGGACAATAGAAATCTCCTATCAGTTACCCATCCTGAAATCATACAATTCTCTCTCACCCTAATGAAAGCTTTATATTCTCAGAAAGGAAAATTAATCTATATTTTTAAGAGTTTGATTAGTATTGCATGTACAGAAAAAACTTCTGAATGGGCTTTGTTCTTACTTTTTTATTGGTCTTCAATAGTCCCTCTTCCTCCCGTCTACTCTGTTTATCCACCCCAACTCCAAACACCCACCCCTGCAAAAGATCATCTTATGAAGATGTAAGCAGTAAGTGGATTATAGCCAATTTATTCTGGTTTGGCTGCCTCCCAGTGATGGGCATCAACCAATGCTTAATAAATATTTATAAGGTTGCCAACTAATATAGATTCATAGTTGCTAAGATCTTTATTACCTATATTCTGTATACTGTAGCAATTTACTGGGCTAGTCATTTGGAGAGAAGAGTTTTAGGGAATACATCAGAGACAGAAAAATTAGGCCAAAGAGTATAGTATATAGTGGTATGGAGCAATTAAGCAGAGGGTTTAGGCACAAGTCAATTCCATCTTACTTTACCTCAAAGCACTGACAACTTTATTTACACATATCATGAGCATTTTGAAGACATCTGTATTTAGGGAAATGTTTTCTTTAATTGTCCAGTAGATGAGATTTTTAGGATGCTCTCAGAAAGTGAACTCAATAGAACCTTTGTGGAAAAAAAAAAGGGGTGGCTTGAGCTTTGGTTCTGATATTCTTTCTCTGTATCTAAACCTACCAATCAATTTGGAGGGAAACACATATATTCCAAAACTGATTTGTTAAAATTATTGGTCTATATTCATTTTTCCCCAACCTGGTTTGATGTTGATCAGTCATAAGTCATATTAGGTAGTATGGAGTCCCACATTTTCTTCAATGGAGACAACTAAATAAAGTCTTTCCTAGATGTTCCAATGTCTTTAAAACTAATGGGAATGATTATGTTACATAATCTATAATACAAAATCATAATACAGTGTAATACTGATAGTCCCAATGCTAAAATATCCCTAGACTGTGGTCTTTTTGAGATTTTTATGGCTTATTTCATTATTTTCTTCCTCATTTACACAAGTATAAGCTATCATTACTTACTGTTGTCCATTTCCCTATAAGCTGGCTTTCCTTCTAATTTGCCTCAAGTATTCATTTGTTCAAAAATATCTATTGAATGCCAATCGCGGGTCAGAAACTGTGTTGGGCAATGCAGATGTGATGATGAGAGATACAGTTCCTGACATCTACAAGCTTACAAAGCAACTCAAGAGACAAATAAAAGAGGCAATTATAACACCATGAGATTATGCCATAATAATAATTATGTGGCACTATAGGGTCATATAATAGGGGTTAATTAATCTAAATGGGGTGGGAGACAAGCTGGAGATGTCTGTGAAGTCTTCCTGGAAAAAGTTATCTCTGAGCTAACCTCAGAAGGATAAGCAGGAGTTATCCAAAATGCAGAAGGTAACTACTAAAGAGTGATTTGAAAAGATGTTATAGCAGTATACACTTATATGCTAACCCAGGCAAGAAGTAATGTGATCTTGGATAGTAGTAGCAGCTTAGATGGAGAGCAAGAGAGATATCAGAGAGACACTGAGACACAACTGAGTAATTCACTGAATGCTGGGGTGAGGAAGGGGCAGAATGTAGGAATAAGCGTGGGTCATGGAATGAATCACTGATAAAGATAAAAAATACAGAAAGAACAAGCATGAAGAGGAAGATCAGAGAGTTAGCTTTGAACATGTTAGGTCAGGTAGACAGTTTTAGTAGACAATTTGATATATGGGATCTATTGCCAAAGAGAGAGAGAGAGCTCAATTTTTACTCTGTTGTGCATTAAAAAATTGAAGAACTAAATTCATTTAATATGTACATTAAAATAAGAAAAATATCTCTGACAGAGGACGTAAGGAACTTCTGTATGAACATGAGCTTTTTTTTTTTTTTAAATATTTTATTTATTTGTCAGAGAGTGAGCGAGCACAGGCAGGCAGAGGCAGAAGCAGAAGCAGGCTCCCTGTTGAGAAAGGAGCCCTATGTGGGACTCGATCCCAGGACACCAGGATCATGACCTGAGCTGAAGGCAACCACTTAACTGACTGAGCCACTCAGGCATCCCTGAACATGAGCTTTATAGTGATGATTTTTTTTTGGCAGCTGCTTTTGTGTATCTAATCAGTGCCTCAAACTTAACATGTACAAAACAGGACTCTTGATTTCCACTCACACTGCAACATATTTCCCTTCTAGTCTTTTCCACCTCAGTTAATGGCATATCACCACCCACCCAACTGCTCAATCCAAAAACCTAGGAGTTACTCTATACGGCTATCTTTCCCTTACCTTCCATATGCAACACATCTGCTAGTCTTCTCAATTCCACAACAAAAATATACCCTGAATCCATTCACTTCTCTCCATTTCTGTTGTTTTCTTGCTAGTTCAAGGAGACCATCATTTCAGTCCTATACCACTGCAAGAACATCTGTCTTCTTTTCCTCCATTCTTGCCAAACAACCCAAGGTGGAAACCCCTTTAGGGCCTTTGTCCTTGTTAATCATTCTGGAAGTTACTTTACCCTGATCTACACATGGTCCACTCATTGTTTAGATCTCAACTCTCAAACATCCCATTCTTAGAAAGACCTTCCTTGATTACTTTTTATTACTGGCTGAGCTTCGTCATACAGGTTCATGAGGCACTCCATCCCAAAATTCCATTTTCTTTTTTTTTTTAAGATTTTATTTATTTATTTGTCAAAGAGAGAGCAAGAACACAGGCAGGCAGAGTGGCATGCAGAAGCAGAGGGAGAAGCAGGCTCCCTGCTTCTAGAGCCCGATGTGGGACTTGATCCCAGAACACTGGGATCATGACCTGAGCCGAAGGCAGCAGCTTATCAACTGAGCCACCCAGGCATCCCAAAACTTCATTTTCCTTATAGCACTAGTCTCTTTACGAAAATCACCTTGTTTGTTACTTTATTTACTATTTATTGCCTTTTTCACATCCCCCTCAGCACACATACTAGAACATAAGAGGGCAGGGATTTTATCTATCTTGCTCACATTTGTATTTATATATCCTACAGCAGTTCTTAACATCTAATAATTTCTCAGTAAATATTTGTTAAAATTTGAATAAATGAAGTATTTTTATTATTGAGACCTTTTCGTTTCTCACTGCCTGCTTCTGGATTGTGCTGCGCTGTTCTCTTTGTATATGTCATGAGATTACAAAACTGTGAGACTGGTTCTCTTATGAGGTTCATAAACTGGCTCTGAATATATATACACTTACCCAGTAAAATTCTATTTTTACAGAATGGACAGACATAAAACACACTCTGTAAAAACAGATTTTCCAGGAATTAGTAATATGCCTGTGAACATTCTGAGAACTCTAATCTATTTAAATAATGATAGAAGAGAAAACTTTCTTACTTTCTCATGCCTTTCAAAGTATACTGAAGCACAATAAAAGACAAAGATCCAGAATTATCACTTAAGTCTTCAACCCTTAGGTTTTGAAAATTTTACTTCTGTCCAAAGAGGGGTCCATCAAAATGGAATTTCCCTTGAGTTTTCAGACAAACTGGGATATAACTGTTTAAGTTATAGGCACTCTCTTGCATGCAAGCTTTGGTCTCTCGCTACTACCCTGTGGATAGGCACACTGACAGAAATCACAAGGACTTCTCTAGTTCTCACCTCAAAGAAAGGCCAAGTGTCATCCTTGCAAAGGAGGGATTTCAACCAAACTGGCCAAAGCCATTTGTATCTGCTAGCTGTCCCTGGTGACCTCCCCAGATACACAGGACTCCTAGAGATCACTCCCAGCTCCTGCTGCAAACCCTGGAGTGCAGGTGGATTATTACATTTTTCAATCAGTTAGGCTCAATCATGAAAAGACAAGTCTTCTGAGGAATTCAGATCCCCTTAATAACTTTTCCCTTGCTGCTTGTATACCTATTTATGTCAGAGTAAACAGGAAAAGGGCCACTATTCTGAGAGGTGTGAATGAATTAAGGAGTTTAATTCTAATCCAAGTGACAGAAATCAATATACAAATCAGAGGCTACTCATTAATATGCTTTCAGAGCAGGTGCTACACAATCCTATAAAATCATCTGGGTAATCAGCAGAAGTTCAGCAATGAAAAATTTATCCAGGGATTAGAATATCAATTGTTATTCTAACCAAGATTCTGTCTTCTCATAACAGGACCAAAGAGACTTCCACTTAAAATACATGAAGCTGAGTGTGTGTACATGGGTGAATAGGGTGGGGTTCATGAACCTTTATCTGATCAAATTGTTTTCATAGCACATTTACCTCATTGGGTAAAAGCTTTCCCTGCAAGCAGTACATCCTGAAAGAATTCTATTCCCCATATGAAGAGTGACAGAATCCAGTCAGAAATGCTTTCAAGGGAGATAAAATTATACACTGTTCTGTTTGCTACAGATTCAATCAGCCAGAATAGAAGTAATGTAAATACTGCTCTGCTAAAGCTCCTTATAGAAGGCACCTGGAAAACATGGACTTGAAGGCCTTATATCAGCTGGTAGAAACACACTGACTCCAAGGTAACTTCACATCAGGGAAGTTTTGCTTTACTGGGAAATTAGCTCTGCTTTAACCATTAATAACAATTTCCATTTTATAGTTAGTAGACATTATAAAGTGTTTTGTTTTTCTTTGCCCTGTTTTGTTAGACACAGAGGAAAGAGAACCTGCATCACCCATGACAAAATGCTGACAACTCTACCTTCCACATATATGCTGAATCTGACTACTTTTCACAACCTCCTCTGCATCCATACTGACCCAAGCAACTCTCATCTCTAGCTTACATTAATGTTATAGCCTCTAAGGATGTCCTTGCCCTCCCACCTCATTCTACTCCCAAGAATGTAACCAGAGTGATCCCGTTAAAATAAAAGTCAGATCACGCTATTCTTTTAATCAAACACCACATCCCAGATTGATACCTAGCTTACTTGAAGTAAGAGCCAAAATCTTCTAAGAAGTAGCAAGGCTGACATTTTAGCCATTCTGTCCCCAGAGCCCACTCCCTTAGCCGCAGCTTCTCAAAAACTTTAACTTTGAAGCTGGCCTTCAATTAGTTCCCATCTTTATAGTCCACTGTTCCCACGACAGACTTATACCACCCTGCTGCTCTCCAGTACTCCAAACCCCTACTATAGTCTCCCATCTAGGTTTGCCTTTTCCTGACTATGCCAAATATGAAGAACCTTTCCCTATAAATTCCTTACCCTATATCCTCAAGCGTCATGTACTCATCATGCATTTACTCATTTTCTCTTTTCTGGAGTGTCATATATGGACCACCTACTACATGCCAGGCACTAGGAATACAGAGATGAACTCTACCCTCAGTCTAAGAGCTCACAGTTTAGTGAAACAAAACTGAGTGTTTGCTGACTAACAAAAAGGTGTCAGTAGAGAACAACCTCAGAGATCAGAGTTGTGATCTCTCTGAGGCGACAACTAGCTAATGTGCTAAACACCTGCCCTCACAGATTAAAAATGAGCATTTTTAACAGAAACCTTCTAGAGAAAATGACTGAACATTGGCCCAGAAGAGTGATGCTAATGACAGCAATTCCAGGTTCTGTAGCAAGCTGATAGGTTTGATAGAGTAGGACAGGGGTTCTTTAAGAAGACTGTCAATTAACATCAGGTAAATCATTGCTCATTCTGACTAAACAAAGGGAATCTCCTTAAGAAATGGTCATTACAAAGTCAATGTTTTTCAGGGACTAGTAAAAAATGTCAGGACCTGGTTTCAAAACTTCCCATTTTGTATATCGAAGTATGTTTGTTTCAGGGAAGGTGTGATCAAGGGTCTATCTTAGTCTATGTAATGATAAACCAGAATATAACATGTGGGATCACTATGGGGATTACAAAACGGGAATTATGGGAGAATACATATGCACCCAGTTTGACCAAAATCAGAAGATACTGAGGGTAAATGGTCATAGAGATGTGAAGTTGAGAGTTACGAAACTACACTCAAATGATACAGGATTAATGTTGTAGTTACCAAAATATGGTACTGAATACTTATGTTTTCCTTTTTCTTTTCTGGATATTTGAATAAATATTTTTTTTTTTAGAATTACTGATCCCACTGCTAGGTACCTACCCAAGAACAATGAAAATTTATGCTCACACAAAAACCTATACATAAATGCTTAAAGCTATTATGCCTTATTCAAAATAGTCAAAAAATAGAAACAATCTAAATGCCTTTCAATGGGTTAGTGATTAAACAAACTATGGTGCATCCTACCATGGACCACTACTCAGGTCAAAATGAAAGGAACTGAGAGGAATTGTCTTCCTTGAATGAATAAGGGTCTTTCAACATTGGAATGATTTAGAATTAAGTATGCACATCATTAAACAAATAAAAGTCACCGTATTCATTAAAAAAAAACCAAATAAAAAAAGAACAATCAATATATACAACTTGGATGAATCTTAAATGCATTTTGCTAAGTTAAAGAGCCAAATTCAAATTCAAAATCAAACACATCATATGATTTCATGTATATGACACTCCATAAAAGAGAAAACCATATGGATGAAAAAAGATAAGTGGTTGCCAAACGTTAGGGGTGAGGGGAAGGTCTGATCTTGATGGAGCAGCATGAGGAACTTTTCAGAGTGATGGAACCGTCCCATATGGTACTGCTGGATATCCTACTATAAGCATTTGTCAAAACCCCACATTATAGATATATGTAAATTTTAGAAAATTCAACCCAAGTGTTGGGGGAAATTGTGATGAACTGAAGACTGTGAACAAATAAATCTAGTTACAATCAAGTTACATGATGATGGGGAAGGAGAGAAAATAGTTGACCTAAATAACTTTGAAAAACAGAGTGTTGACTGGATATTATAAGGCTAAAGACCAAAAAAAAAAAAAAATGTTACACAAATACGGCACTCTAGTTCACAAATTTGTTTCTCATAGAGGTATGGCTCAGGGATTCTGAAACTACTTTAATATACTAGTTTAAAAATTAAGTATATTGTAGATAATCAGAACCAGGTTTCTCAGTGTCAGGGAAAAAATGTACAAGTAAGGAAAAGAAGGAGACTAAAACGAACCCTGTATGCTAGGTTGGAGCCATAGTATTAATATGAACTCATGGTTTTTTTTCTTAATGTAATCCAGACAGATACAGAAATATAGATGTGTGCATATATAAGTTTATATTTATTTATTTATTTATTTATTTATTTCCTAGCTATATGCACTGAGAGGGCCTAGAAACAGTGATATTTCAACAAACAAGCATACTTAAGGCACAAATCATGGTTTTAAAATATCACTCTCCATTAGACAAAAGATTGTCTGATTCCAGGGCAGAATAGGGAAAACAAAAGATAAACCCAATGCATCTTGTAGTGATGAAAATAAGGAAGTGCTTAATAACAAACAAAAACAAAACAAAAACAAAAATGTAAAGGGCATGTCAAACACAGATGGCAACCTGAAAGAGATCCCAGTGGCCAAATTTGGAATAATTTGAGCAACAAACTAAGCATAATATGGAATTATAACTCAAAGAATAAAATAAATGCCTATTAGATTTTGCTGGTATCAAAATAAGTGAATATAAGTAGGGAGTATAGAGACAGCACTTTCTTATAGAAGAAGTCCAATTTCCAATTAATAAATGTACAAAGAATGAGGAAAATAGAAGATCACCATTAGAACATCACAGGAATAATTGCTGCAAGAAAAAGCACCTGATGGATGCTAGTACAAGTGGGGCAAATCTTAAGCAGAAATAAGATATTTACATACGCTCCAAGTATCTTCCCAAAAATATTTAGTAATTTCAAAAAGATAAATGGTAAATTTATAGTTGAGACTCCTGACAGACACCACCTTAACCAAGTGATCCAGATTATCATTACTTGTAATATATAGTAACATCATGTACCCCCTGGGAGACTGCACAAGAAGGGCATACCACTGTTAGCCTTTCCAATAATGTGTAACTTCAATCTAATCATGAGAAAACACTAGAAAAAGGTGAATATTGGGAATGCTTAAAGCAGTATATCTATAAACTCATATATGAAGAAAAATAGGTTTCCTATATTTCTTCCCCCTGGAAAGTTGCTGTGGTTGTCAGCCACCATAGGAGCTATAATCTAAAGACTAAGGACAAGCAACCAAGAGACCATAATTACCTTGACTTGTTCAAAGTAGAAGGTATGTAAGCATTCTTCATGCATCTTTAAACAGTTTTTACTAGGCCTTTGGAGACATGGAAGTGGAAAATAAAATGAAAGGTAAATATGGGAGATGACATGGCAACCTAGACCATCCCCAGATTAGACACATTTAAGTTTAGATGAAGAACTTCATGAATATGAGACCAAATATTATCTAATGCCTTGGGTCCCAATAAGAACTATGAGATCCACAACAAATAACAGTAGCTAACATTTATTAAATGCTTGGCACATTGCTTGAATGAACACTGTTAATCCTCACAACTGCAGTATGAGATAGGTGCTTATATGGTCTTCATCATTAACAAATAAGGAAATTATTCTCCACTGAGATTAAATAAAGTACCCCAGTTCCACAGTCAGTAAGTGGTAGAGACAGGCTTTAGAACTAGACCGTCAAAGTCCAGTACCTATGGTCTTAATTACTATGGTATCATGCCTCTTCATGAAAGCTAGTGTCACAGAGCTCTCATTCTGAAATACCCAAGAATTGGAGACCATATTGAGGAATGTGGAGTTATACAATACTGATCTGCTATTTTGTGTCTGAGTGCTACTAAGACTATGCCCTCTGCTTGGGCATATTATATATTCAATTTGAAAATCTACAAAAATACCACTTATCTAGCAGTTGAAGACATTCTCCCAGTGAAGTCTCATTTTCTAAGCAGAAAGCAGAGCCAGGAAATGTCCATCCAGCTCATTCTCATGCCTAAGTTGAAAAAATGATCCCTGAGGGAAAATGAAACAAGACAGGACCAGCCCATAGGAGACTTTTGATTTCAGACTTTTGCTGGGGACAGGGAGGGATAAGGTATTTGGGTTATGGACACTGGGGAGGGTATGTGCTATGGTGAGTGCTGTGAATTGTGTAAGACTGATGATTCACAGACCTGTACCCCTGAAACAAATAATACATTATACGTTAATAAAAAATATTTTCAACCATAACACTCTTTAAAGCTACTAAGGATCTAAAGAAAAACCTTTTAAGCAACATTAACAAATACATCTGGCTTTTATATAAAGCAGCCTCATGTCATATATATTGTCAAGTTTTTTTCCAATTATTTTTGTCTCTTCATCTACACAATGTAAGCAAAATTTTTATTTCTTAAAATGTCACACCTGTTAAATAAAATATTATGAAGTGACTTTAAAAAAATGATCCCTGTGTAAATCTGAGAAGCCACCCAAGCAAATGCATGGAGTCCTCAGAAAACCAATCCAGCCTTGGATTTAGCTGTCTTGAATAATGTGGGTGTTTCCAAGACTCTATTAAGAAACTCCTTGGTGATTTGCTTATATTAAATAGTTATTGTGGAATGATTTAGAATTTCTTAGAATATTGTACTCAGATATCAATCTGTTAAGCCAGATGGTCTGAATAGTCAAAAATGATAGATTTCAATCATTAATCAGGCATACTTAAATCATTTATCCTACAAAAAGTCCATTCTTGATGCCTGAGATGATCTTATTGCAGTCTCCACAATTCTAAGATAGCAAAAGTGTCAATTTTAGAAAGCAGCTACTATATATTTACATGAATATATAAAAGATTTACTTACCAACTTTGCTGATGAATCAAAGTACAAAAGGATTAACTAACTCACTGGAGGGCACAATTCCAATTCAAAATATTTTCAGGCTAAAACCAACACAAATTCAATTACATAAATACAAGATAGGGGAAGCCTGACTTGACAGCAGCAATACATGTACAAAGAACTTGGGGACTTGAACTGACCACAAATGCACCTGAATCAATAGTGTGCTATGGCCTCTAAAATGATTAATTTCAAAGATTGTAATCTGTATTAACAAAAACTGAGTCTAGTTATCCTTTCTGTTTGCTTGACTGACCAGTCCACATCTGGAACACTCTTGTCCAGTTCTTGACACCACATCTTGAAAGGCAGTGACAGCTTCAAAATTCCTATATAGAATGGGTTTATGATACTGAAGTATTTAAGAATGAGAAGTCATAATGTCTCTAATTTACTTGAAGACATTTCAGTAAAAGAAAAAATTAGTGGAGCAAAACGTTAACAACTGTTAAATCTAGGTGATGGGATATATGGGAGCTGACGATGTGCATCTATTTTTCTAATGATTGAAATTTGCAGTATATTTGTCTTAAACCTGCATTTGCCATTTACATAAGAACTATATGTTTTTACTTATACTATGTATTTATTTGTAGTGGCTTTGGTAGGATTTAAGAGAGATTTGGAAGACATGAGTTAATTTCCCCCAAGGTAGTATCATTGTTGAAAAGTCCTAATAAGCCCCTTACCCCAGGGTTGGAAAGGACCACAGAAAATTTGGGGGGAAGCAAGAGAGTATCAACTGCTATGGTGTAAGTTCTTCTGCTGTAGCCTCCCTCCTCCAGCTTCACCAATACAAAGTGGCCAAGAGATCAGCCCTCTAAGAGCACTAATTAGCACTGACCTTCTACCTTTTCCTAATGGCCCAACAGGACTAATCTGGATAAGTCCTACATCCCTGTTCATCTCAGTCACCTCCATAAGTCCTAGCTTCCAGCATACATCATTACCTGTATTTCTAACCCCTTAAGATTTCATATATTCCCTAATCTGATTGCATATCCTGCTCATGAGTGAACTCCCAAACCCTCTTGCCACGCTCTCTGGAACTTAAAGCCCCATCACCAGAACATTCTTCTATATCCTCAATACTTCATTCAGTTTGTTGTCCTTAAAAAAAAAAAAAAAAAAAAACTTGGCTCTTCCCTTAGGTCTCTGTTTCCATAGAGTCCTCTTAGATGGTGGATATTTTTTTCCCACATCCTTTATATCACTCACTGGATCTGGAGGTAAAGAAGTATCCTCTTCCTCCTCTTTGCCACTTACAGGGCAATTTTTTCTCCCTCTTTCCTCAAAAATTCCAGCCCACTTAAAATGTACACCATCAGATTATGACAGTGGCCACCCCTCTTTATGGCTGCCCTCTACTAACTTGTCAGTCACTTCTCTTCATTCATTCATCAGAAATGTTAGCACCTGGCCACAGTATTTTTCTCCCACCACTTCTGTGATTTCAATATCCACTTGAAGATGTAGACAATCCCTTAGTTCTACCATCCCTTGAAGTCACTTCTCATAACCATTTGTTTGATATCATCCCACCCCAGCCATACACTCATTAGTCATACTCTAGATGTTATTACCAGTAACTATCCCACCTCTGTAATTTCAACTTCAAGCCCCCTCTATTCAACATAACCTCCACCCGCAATCCATGGATGCTACTACCCTCACTGTCCATCTGTCCTTTAATGCCTTCACTTCCTCACTACCCAGCTAAATCTCAGGTTCCATCATTATACCCATGACCTTATATAAATCTGCAAGTGGGGGCGGTGTCCTTGTACTCCATTACATTTAACCCTGATTAAATCCATCTATGCAGCAGAATGATCCCACTTTAAATTCAATTTGACCAGGGATGCCTGGGTGTCTCAGTCAGTTAAGCATCTGCCTTTGGCTCACGTCATGATCCTATGGTGCTGGGATTGAGTCCACATCAGGCTCCTTGCTCAATGGAGAGCCTGCTTCTCCTTCTGCCTGTCGGTTCTCCCTGCTTGCGCTCACTCTTTCTCTCCCTAATAAATAAGTAAAAACTTTTTTAAAAAAATTAATTAACAAAATAAATTTGACCAGAAATCTCTGTGGACCTTCTGAAATGCCTGACAACCCTAAATGTTCCTAATCAGTTCCCTGCCCTCTCCAAGAGAACTATTTCACACCTCTCTTCCACAATGAAACTGCAAACAACTCCCCTTCATAATTCTCAGCTGATTATTTCCCTGATTTCATAGAGAAAATAGAAACGATCAAACTTATTTGTTTGAAGATGAGATAGTTCTCTACTACCAACTCACCCGCTTCACTATCCATATATCCTGTCTTTTTTCCTGTTACTAGGAAGGAACTTTCCACACTCCCATAAGACCAGTCTTACTTGTGCACAGGATCCCTTCCACTCTAAGCCATTCTAGCATTTTGCTCTAGCAGTCAACACCAATCTTTCTTTTCATCAATATGCTGAGAGATCATTCCCATCAGCATATAAACATGCTACAAAATCTCCTTTCTTTTTTTTTAATTTATTTTTTATTTTTTCAGCATAACAGTATTCATTATTTTTGCACCACACCCAGTGCTCCATGCAATCCGTGCCCTCTACAATACCCACCACCTGGTGCCCCCAACCTCCCACCCCCCACCCCTTCAAAATTCTCAGATCGTTTTTCAGAGTCCATAGTCTCTCATGGTTCACCTCCCCTTCCAATTTCCCTCAACTCCCTTCTCCTCTCCATCTCCACTTGTCCTCCATGCTATTTGTTATGCTCCACAAATAAGTGAAACCATATGATAATTGACACTCTCTGCTTGACTTATTTCACTCAGCATAATCTCTTCCAGTCCCGTCCATGTTGCTACAAAACTTGGGGATTCATCCTTTCTTTCTTCTTTTTCTTTTTTTTTTTTTTTTACAGCGTTATAAACATATATTTTTATCCCCAGGGGTACAGGTCTGTGAATCGCCAGGTCTACACACCTCACAGCACTCACCACAGCACACACCCTCCCCAATATCCACAACCCCACCCCCCTCTCCTAACCCCCTCCCCCCATCAACCCTCAGCCCGTTCTGTAAGATCAAGACTCACTTATGGTTTGTCTCCCTCCCAATCCCATCTTGTTTCATTTACTCTTCTCCTACCCCCTCAGCCCCCCATGTTGCATCTCCTCTCCCTCATATCAGGGAGATCATATGATAGTTGTCTTTCTCCGACTGACTTATTTCGCTAAGCATGATACCCTCTAGTTCCATCCACGTCGTCGCAAATGGCAAGATTTCATTTCTTTTGATGGCTGCATAGTATTCCATTGTGTATATATACCACATCTTCTTTATCCATTCGTCTGTAGATGGACATCTAGGTTCTTTCCATAGTTTGGCGATTGTAGACATTGCTGCTATAAACATTCGGGTGCACGTGCCCCTTCGGATCACTACGTTTGTATCTTTAGGGTAAATACCCAGCAGTGCAATTGCAGGGTCATAGGGTAGTTCTATTTTCAACATTTTGAGGAACCTCCATGCTGTTTTCCAGAGTGGTTGCACCAGCTTGCATTCCCACCAACAGTGTAGGGGGGTTCCCCTTTCTCTGCATCCTCGCCAGCATCTGTCATTTCCTGACTTGTTAATTTTAGCCATTCTGACTGGTGTGAGGTGATTTCTCATTGTGGTTTTGATTTGTATTTCCCTGATGCCGAGTGATATGGAGCACTTTTTCATGTGTCTGTTGGCCATCTGGATGTCTTCTTTGCAGAAATGTCTGTTCATGTCCTCTGCCCATTTCTTGATTGGATTATTTGTTCTTTGGGTGTTGAGTTTGCTAAGTTCTTTATAGATTTTGGACACTAGCCCTTTATCTGATATGTCATTTGCAAATATCTTCTCCCATTCTGTCAGTTGTCTTTTGGTTTTGTTAACTGTTTCCTTTGCTGTGCAAAAGCTTTTGATCTTGATAAAATCCCAATAGTTCATTTTTGCCCTTGCTTCCCTTGCCTTTGGTGATGTTCCTAGGAAGATGTTGCTGCAGCTGAGGTCGAGGAGGTTGCTGCCTGTGTTCTCCTCGAGGATTTTGATGGATTCCTTTCTCACATTGAGATCCTTCATCCATTTTGAGTCTATTTTCGTGTGTGGTGTAAGGAAATGATCCAATTTCATTTTTCTGCATGTGGCTGTCCAATTTTCCCAACACCATTTATTGAAGAGGCTGTCTTTTTTCCATTGGACATTCTTTCCTGCTTTGTCAAAAATGAGTTGACCATAGAGTTGAGGGTCCATTTCTGGGCTCTCTATTCTGTTCCATTGATCTATGTGTCTGCTTTTGTGCCAGTACCATGCTGTCTTGATGATGACAGCTTTGTAATAGAGCTTGAAGTCCGGAATTGTGATGCCACCAACTTTGGCTTTCTTTTTCAATATTCCTTAGGCTATTCGAGGTCTTTTCTGGTTCCATATAAATTTTAGGATTATTTGTTCCATTTCTTTGAAAAAAATGGATGGTACTTTGATAGGAATTGCATTAAATGTGTAGATTGCTTTAGGTAGCATAGACATTTTCACAATATTTGTTCTCCCAATCCAGGAGCATGGAACATTTTTCCATTTCTTTGTGTCTTCCTCAATTTCTTTCATGAGTACTTTATAGTTTTCTGAGTATAGATTCTTAGTCTCTTTGGTTAGGTTTATTCCTAGGTATCTTATAGTTTTGGGTGCAATTGTAAATGGGATGGACTCCTTAATTTCTCTTTCTTCTGTCTTGTTGTTGGTGTAGAGAAATGCAACTGATTTCTGTGTATTGATTTTATATCCTGACACTTTACTGAATTCCTGCACAAGTTCTAGCAGTTTTGGAGTGGAGTCTTTTGGGTTTTCCACATATAGTATCATATCATCTGCAAAGTGAGGGGGTGGAAAAGAATTTACCATGCTAATGGACATCAGAAGAAAGCAGGAGTGGCAATCCTTATATCAGATCAATTAGATTTTAAGCCAAAGACTATAATAAGAGATGAGGAAGGACACTATATCATACTCAAAGGAACTGTCCAACAAGAAGATCTAACAATTTTAAATATCTATGACCCTAACGTGGGAGCAGCCAACTATATAAACCAATTAATAACAAAATCAAAGAAACACATCGACAATCATACAATACTAGTAGGGGATTTTAACACTCCCCTCACTGAAATGGACAGATCATCCACGCAAAAGATCAACAAGGAAATCAAGGCCTTAAATGACACACTGGACCAGATGGACATCACAGATATATTCAGAACATTTCATCCCAAAGCAACAGAAGACACATTCTTCTCTAGTGCACATGGAACATTCTCCAGAATAGATCACATTCTTGGTCCTAAATCAAGTCTCAACCGGTATCAAAAGATTGGGATCATTCCCTGCATATTTTCAGACCACAATGCTCTGAAGCTAGAACTCAATAACAAGAGGAAATTTGGAAAGAACCCAAATACATGGAGACTAAACAGCATCCTTCTAAAGAATGAATGGGTCAACCAGGAAATTAAAGAAGAATTGAAAAAATTTATGGAAACAAATGATAATGAAAACACAACGGTTCAGAATCTGTGGGACACAACAAAGGCAGTCCTGAGAGGAAAATATATAGCGGTACAAGCCTTTCTCAAGAAACAAGAAAGGTCTCAGGTACACAATCTAACCCTACACCTGAAGGAGCTGGAGAAAGAACAAGAAAGAAACCCTAAACCCAGCAGGAGAAGAGAAATCATAAAGATTAGAGCAGAAATCAATGAAATAGAAACAAAAAAAACAATAGAACAAATCAACGAAACTAGGAGCTGGTTCTTTGAAAGAATTAATAAGATTGATAAACCCCTGGCCAGACTTACCAAAGAGAAAAGAGAGAGGACCCAAATCAATAAAATCATGAATGAAAGAGGAGAGATCACAACGAACACCAAAGAAATAGAGACAATTATAAGAACATACTATGAGCAACTCTACGCCAACAAATTTGACAATCTGGAAGAAATGGATGCATTCCTAGAGACATATAAACTACCACAGCTGAACCAGGAAGAAATAGAAAGCCTGAACAGACCCATAACCAGTAAGGAGATTGAAACAGTCATCAAAAATCTCCAAACAAACAAAAGCCCAGGGCCAGACGGCTTCCCGGGGGAATTCTACCAAACATTTAAAGAAGAACTAATTCCTATTCTCCTGAAACTGTTCCAAAAAATAGAAATAGAAGGAAAACTTCCAAACTCATTTTATGAGGCCAGCATCACCTTGATCCCAAAACCAGACAAGGATCCCAACAAAAAAGAGAACTACAGACCAATATCCTTGATGAACACAGATGCAAAAATTCTCGCCAAAATACTAGCCAATAGGATTCAACAGTACATTAAAAGGATTATTCACCACGACCAAGTGGGATTTATTCCAGGGCTGCAAGGTTGGTTCAACATCCGCAAATCAATCAATGTGATACAACACATTAATAAAAGAAAGAACAAGAACCATATGATACTCTCCATAGATGCTGAAAAAGCATTTGACAAAGTACAGCATCCCTTCCTGATCAAAACTCTTCAAAGTGTAGGGATAGACGGCACATACCTCAATATTATCAAAGCCATCTATGAAAAACCCACCGCAAATATCATTCTCAATGGAGAAAAACTGAAAGCTTTTCCGCTAAGGTCAGGAACACGGCAGGGATGTCCGTTATCACCACTGCTATTCAACATAGTACTAGAAGTCCTAGCCTCAGCAATCAGACAACAAAAGGAAATTAAAGGCATCCAAATCGGCAAAATCTCCTTTCTTAAACAAACAAAAAACTCCTTTGACCATATATCTCCCTCCAGTTACCTCACAACTTCTTTTCTCCTCTTTATACTGAAACTCTTCAAAGTAGTTACCGATAGTGCTCCATTTCCTCAATCTCATTCTCTTCTCAACTCACTCAAACAGGCTTTTTTTTTCACCGAGCAACTTTTTTTAAAAAAAATTATTTATTTTATTTTATTTTATTTTATTTTATTTTATTTTATTTTTTCAGTGTTCCAAGATTCATTGTTCATGTACCACACCCAGTGCTCCATGCAATACGTGTCCTCAAAAAACAGGCTTTTATCTCATGCTATGACAGCACTCAAATCAAGGTTGCCAATAACCTTCATCTTGCCAAATCCAAAAGCAAACTCCTATTCCTCATCTTATTAAACTTCTCAGCTACATTTGGCTAGGTTGATTACTCCTTCCTTTTTGAACACATCTGGGTTTTTGTGACCACAGTCTCTTGTTTTATTTTTTTTTATTTTTTTAAAGATTTTATTTATTTATTTGACAGACAGAGATCACAAGTAGGCAGAGAGGCAGGCAGAGAGAGAGAGGACGAGAAGCAGGCCTCCTGCTGAGCAGAGAGCCTGATGCAGGGCTCAATCCCAGGACCCTGGGATCATGACCTGAGCCGAAAGCAGTAGCTTTAACCCACTGAGCCACCCAGGCACCCCTCTTGTTTTATTTTATGTCTAGCCACTTTTTTCTCAGTCTCCTCTGCTGGTTCTTCCCCATCTTCCCAATCTCTAACCACTGGGTGCTCCAGGGCTCAATTCTTCTTCTTTTTTTTTTCAGGTCATTACTTTTAAATTTATTTATTTATTTTTTTAATAAGCATATAATGTATTTTTATCCCCAGGGGTACAGGTCTGTGAATCGCCAGGTTTACACATTTCACAGCACTCATCATAGCACATACCCTCCCCAATGTCCATATTCCCACCACCCTCTCCCATCCCCCCTCTCCCCAGCAACCCTCAGTCTGTTTTTTGAGATTGAGTCTTTTATGGTTTGTCTCCCCCCCAATCCCATCTTCTTTCATTTTTTCTTTTCCTACCCCCTACCCCCCCACACATTGCATCTCCACTTCCTCATATCAGGGAGATCATATGATAGTTGTCTTTCTCCGATTGACTTATTTTGCTAAGCATAATACCCTCTAGTTCCATCCATGTCGTCGCAAATGGCAAGATTTCATTTCTTTTGATGGCTGCATAGTATTCCATTGTATATATATACCACAACTTCTTTATCCATTCATCTGTTGATGGACATCTAGGTTCTTTCCATAGTTTGACTATTGTGGACATTGCTGCTATAAACATTCGGGTGCATGTACCCCTTCGGAGCACCACTTTTGTATCTTTAGGATATATACCCAGTAGTGCAATCGCTGGGTCATAGGGTAGCTCTATTTTCAGTTTTTTGAGGAACCTCCACACTGTTTTCCAGAGTGGTTGCACCAGCTTGCATTCCCACCAACAGTGTAGGAGGGTTCCCCTCTCTCCGCATCCTCGCCAGCATCTGTCATTTCTTGACTTGTTAATTTTAGTCATTCTGACTGGTGTGAGGTGGTATCTCATTGTGGTTTTGATTTGTATTTCCCTGATGCCGAGTGATGTGGAGCATTTTTTCATGTGTCTGTTGGCCATCTGGATGTCTTCTTTGCAGAAATGTCTGTTCATGTCCTCTGTAGGGCTCAATTCTTGAATGTTATCCCTTCACTACATAGTAACACTCACTTTCAAATGTCAGAGCAACTCCAGCCCTGACTCTCCCCTCAGCTCCAGTTCCATATGGATGTCTAATAGGCAGCTCAAATTTAACTTAGATCTCAAATGGAATTATTGATCCTGTCTTTCCACCCTGTTCCTCAGCCAGTCTTCCCCTTTTAGTCAATGCATCACCTCCCATCTAGTTGTTCTTGCCAAAATCCTAGGATATCATCCCTGATTCCTACTTCTTTCTCATATAACACATCAATCCATTAGCAAACCCTACTGGCTCTGTGTTCTATCCCAGTTTAAATTTTCACCACCTCCAAGGCATCATAACCTCTTGTCTGGACTATTTCAACAGCTGCTTAGTTGTTCCCTCTACTTCTATCTTTGCCCCCTTGTCTGTTCTCTACAAAGCGGTAAGAATTATTTTTTTGAAACATAATTCATAGTAACTCCATTTTCTTACCTAAAATCTTCCAGTGGATCCCATTCACAATAAGAATAAAATTTGCAAATGACAGTACAGACAAAAGGTTGATATCCAGGATCCATAAAGAACTCCTCAAACTCAACACACACAAAACAGATAATCATATCAAAAAATGGGCAGAAGATATGAACAGACACTTCTCCAGTGAAAACATACAAATGGCTATCAGACACATGAAAAAATGTTCATCATCACTAGCCATCAGGGAGATTCAAATTAAAACCACATTGAGATATCACCTTACACCACTTGGAATGGCCAAAATTAGCAAGACAGGAAACAACATGTGTTGGAGGGGATGTGGAGAAAGGGGAACCCTCTTACACTGTTGGTGGGAATGCAAGTTGGTGCAGCCACTTTGGAGAACAGTGTGGAGATTCCTCAAGAAATTAAAAATAGAGCTTCCCTATGACCCTGCAATTGCACTACTGGGTATTTACCCCAAAGATACAGATGTAGTGAAAAGAAGGGCCATCTGTACCCCAATGTTTATAGCAGCAATGGCCACAGTTGCCAAACTGTGGAAAGAACCAAGATGCCCTTCAACGGACGAATGGATAAGGAAGATGTGGTCCATATACACTATGGAGTATTATGCCTCCATCAGAAAGGCTGAATACCCAACTTTTGTAGCAACATGGACGGGACTGGGAGAGATTATGCTGAGTGAAATAAGTCAAGCAGAGAGAGTCAATTATCATATGGTTTCTCTTATTTGTGGAGCATAACAAATAACATGGAGGACAAGGGGAGTTAGAGAGTAGAAGGGAGTTGGGGGAAATTGGAAGGGGAGGTGAACCATGAGAGACTATGGACTCTGAAAAACAATCTGAGGGGTTTGAAGTGGTGGGTGGGTGGGAGGTTGGGGGAACCAGGTGGTGGGTATTAGAGAAGGCATGGATTGCATGGAGCACTGGGTGTGGTGCAAAAACAAGGAATACTGTTATGCTGAAAATTAAAAAAAATTTTTAAAAATTATTTTAAAAAATGAAATTTTACAGTGACTTTTCCCTCAGCCTGGCTTGCCCCCTTACTTCATTCAGGTTTCCACCCAAATGTCTCTTCCTCAGAGAGGCATTTATGTGGTCACCCTATTTAAAATTGCACCTTTCCATCACTCTCAGTTCCCTACCTTGCTTTGTTTTCCATTGTGGGACCTAGCTTCTGTTATTATTCATTTGCTTACTTGCTTTAGATCTGTCTCCTACACTTAAAATGTAAGTGTCAAGAGAACAGAGCAGATTTTTTTTACTACTGGTGCTCACTAAATATTTGTTGAGTAAGCAACTGCATCCACAGGGGGAAAAATGATCAGGATAATCTAGAAATCACAACACAGCTTATAAGAAAAACTACCTAAAGGTGTCACAACTGCTTTTATCTAAAACTCAGAGGACTTTGCCTTATTCTGTATAGAGGAATAGCACTAAAATTATAGGGTAGAAATTACAGAGAGGCAGGAGGAGGAAATTTCTAGAAACCAAAGCCCAAATAAGCCACCTCATGAGGCAGTGAGCTGTTAGGTATTTATGTCAGTGATAGGAAGGCTGAATTTATTCAGATTTATTTATTGGGAGCCTCCCATATGCCGGTTTTGTACAAGGTCCCTAATATAGGTTAGATACATCACCTCATTTTGTTTAATCTTCAAAACTATATGAGGTATATTTAATTATTATCAGTCCCCATTTTATAGATTAGAAAATTAATTTCTTGGGACGCCTGGGTGGCTCAGTTGGTTGGACAACTGCCTTCGGCTCAGGTCATGATCCTGAGTTCCCGGATTGAGTCCTGCATCGGGCTCCCAGCTCCACAGGGAGCTGGCGTCTCCCTCTGACCTTCTCCTTGCTCATGCTCTCTTTCATTGTCTCTTTCTCAAATAAATAAATAAAATCTTTAAAAAAAAGAAAATTAATTTCCTGTGTCCAAAACAGAGACTGTTTTCTATACCATACTGTCTCCAGCCACTTCAGCTGAGCAAGTCTATTTGACAGGGAGACTATAAGAGTAGCGATTTGCAAAATGTGGTCCACAGACCCCTGGGAGTCCCCAAAACACTTTCAGGTGTTTAGTGAGGTCAAAACCATTAATATAATACTAAGATACTGTATGCTTTCACTCTATTTCTCTTAAGAATGTACAGTGGAGTTTTCCAGAGGGTATAATGATATTGATGAGTCTTTGCTCTCTGGTAGATAATGGAATGTATGCTATATAATCTTTTTTTAAAAGATTTTATTTATTTATTTATTTGACAGAGACATAGACTCATAAGTAGGCAGAATGGCAGGTGGAGAGAGAGGGAGAAGCAGGTTCTCCACTGAGCAGAGAGCCTGATGCGGGGCTCTATCCCAGGACCCTGGGATCATGAGCTGAGCTGAAGGCAGACACTTAACCTACTGAACCACCCAGGCGCCCCAATGGTATGTATGCTGTATGTTCTTCTGTTTAATTTCTCTTAGTTTGAATTTTTCATATAGTAAATATTGACAGATACAAAAATACAGAAACAAAAATCGCATTGAGGTCCTTAATAGTGTAAAATTTTCCTAAAATCAAAAAGTTTGAGAACCATTGCTAAAGAGAAATGGAGAATCTAAAATTCAAAGACCTCTGAAATCCGTTCCAACTTACAGATTCAAGGATTTCAATGGAGTTGTCTGAAAAACAGATTAACCCCAAAACTTTTTTTGGTTAAACTATCAGGTATGGAAATTCTTTGTTAAATGTCTGTGTCTTCTTCACTGCCTTGGTCACTATAATGGGATTTTTCTTTGAAAACTCAGTATCCTGTATGGCTTCAAGACCCTAGGGCTAGGGATAAAGAAAATACAGTAATAAAGTATGCACTTTCCCAACACCCTATTAGTTTGGGTTTGGAGTTGTTTTTTTTTTTAACTTGGTGTTTTGTAGATATTTCATTTATAAAAATTATAATGGAGGGGCGCCTGGGTGGCTCAGTGGGTTAAGCCTCTGCCTTCAGCTCAGGTCATGATCCCAGGGTCCTGGGATCGAGTCCCGCATCAGGCTCTCTGCTCCACAGGGAGCCTGCCTCCACTTCTCTCTCTGCCTGCCTCTCTGCCTACTTGTGATCTCTGTCTGTCAAATAAATAAATAAAATCTTTAAAAAATTATAATGGAATATTACTCATCTATCAGAAAGGTTGAATACCCACCATTTGCATTGACATGGATGGAAATGGAGGGGATTATACTAAGTGAAATAAGTCAAGCAGAGAAAGACAATTATCATATGGCTTCACTCATATGTGGAACATAAGGAACAGCATGGAGGACATTAGGAGAAGGAAGGAAAAACTGAAGGGGAGGGGAATCAGAGGGGAAAACAAATCATGAGAGACTATGGACACCAGGAAACAAACTGAAGGTTTCAGAGGGGAAGGGGTGGGGGGATGGGTTAGCCTGGTGATGGGTATTAAGGAGGGCATGTATTGCAATAAGCACTGGGTGTTACACGCAAATAATGAATCATGGAACACTACATCAAAAACTAATGAAATACCATATGGTGACTAACATAACTTAATATAAATAAATAAATAAATATTTTAAAAATTAAATTAAAAATCACTGATGTAGGTTTGATTGTTTTTGTGTCCCTTGTTTGTTTTGAATTACAATTTTCTTCTATTAGCAAAGTAATGAGGGAAGGAGAGTAGGCAGAAAAGAGAACATTCCTAACTAAATACCTATTGTAGGTCAGGTACAATATAATATGTTTCAGCTGTCATTTGCTGAGCACCTATTTTACCAGTCACTTCACTCAGTTCTTAATATGTATTATCTCTAATTCTCAGAACAATCCCAGAAAACAGGTAATAGCAAGTCCATGATAGATTTTCTGAAAAAAAAAAAAAAAAAAAAAAAGGCTGCATAATTACCTTCCCTACATCCATGTCCTTGGGTAGTCCCTTCCCACACCTATACTGGTCTTGGTCATATGATTCACTTTGACCAATGGGACAATAGCAAATATGAACAAGCTGAGACTCAAAAAGTGCTTATGTAATGGGTCTTACTCTCTCTTAATGCTCTTAGTAACCCTCATTCATCAGGTGAATGAGCCCAGGCAAGCCAAGTGGGTGATAGATGCCACATAGCTCAGTTGCTTCCATTAGCCCTGTTGACAACCAGCTAAATGCCAGACATAGGAGTTAGGCCAGTTGACATAAATGGATGAGTGAACCCAGCTGACACAGCAGGAAGCAGAGACAGTCCCAGTTGAGTGCAGTCCAAACCACCAACCCACAGAATCATCAGCAAATAAATGGTTATTGTTTTAAACCACTACATTTTGAGGTGGTATGCTATGCAGCAAATGCTGATAACAATTCCCATTTTACAGAGAAGGAAACTGAGTCTCAAAAAAGCTAAATAAATTTACTGAGGTTATTCTATGGCCAGTATGTGGCAGAATGAGAATTTTAAACCTAGAACTATGTATATTTCATTTAATCTTTGCTCAATGAGATAGACATACTATTACTGATTTAATTTTAAAGATGAGGAAACATGTACAGGGAGGTTAAACAATCTGCCCAAGCCAGATAATAAATAGTAAAATGCTAACTGTACTTACTGTGGTGACCATTTTGCAATATACAAATATTAAATCATGTTATACACCTGAAATTAAAATAATGTTAGGTTAGTCATACCTTAATTTTAAAAAAGAATAAGGGGGATACCAACAGTAAAATTAAGTAATTGATTAATAAAAAATAAGTAGTAAAGCCAAGATTTAAGCTCAACTATGCCTGTTTTCAGAAACTGTGCTACTTTCACTTCAGGCTGTGGGTTCCAGTTAGTTGAGGATTCTAGTTAGCTTATTCTTCCCTATAGAAAAATTAACTGTTCTAGCACTGTATTAGCAATCAACAAGATTAAATTTAAAAATGCACTGCATAATTTCAAGCACACAAACATAAAGAGTATAAAGGAAAAAGAGTGATGGAAAAGGAACAAGACTTGGGAATTTGAGTTATTTAAAAAAACAACAACAACAACAATAAAACATTATAAAGTATATCTGGTTTTATAAACAGGAGATAAGAAAAACCCATTAAAATAACCAAAGCACTAAGAGGAATATAAAGTAAGACAGGAGAGCCTGAAAATGGTATTTTAAACTAGAACTGAAGTAGCTAGCAGGCACCTGCTTAAACCAGGAAGGAAAGTGTTCGTTAACACTAAAAAGCATTGCACTGTCTGCCCATCACATTCAAAATGTGTCCTTCTACTAACTTTCTGCTGTCTACATGCTGCCTGGCATTGGAATTATTTAGGTTGGAAAAGAGAACATGGATGGAGGGAGGGAGCACTAACATCTATTGAAAATGGCATGGGAAGAGCACTGGATTGCAACTAACTAGCCAAGTGACCTTGAATATATTACTTAACCTCTATGGATCTTAATTTTCTGTTCTCCAAGGTCCCTTGCAGCTCTAAAATTTCATGATTCTATGATTATATTAAAGGGAAAGTGGTGACCAGCAGTGATCCATGACTACGGAGAACAAAAAAAAAAAAAAAAAAAAAAAAAAAAAAAAGAACAAATGAGCTCAGAAAATAGCATTTCTTCATTTACTCAACAACAAGCATTTATCCAACACCTACTATGTGTTCTAAGCTTTGTTCTTGTCCTCAGAATCATAATCCAGTGAGGAAAGGGATGTGGCAACAAATAATTACAGTTCAATGTGATAATCCCTACAAAGACATACAGATTCAATACCAACTTACCTACTTACTAGCTGTGTCACCTTAGGCAAATCACTTAATCTCTCTGAGCCTCAGTTTCCTCATGTTTTCTCACCATAATAGATTCTGAAGCTACAGTCTGAGCTACCTATAGGCTTGATTCTCAAACCTCCATAGATGCAAAATATAGTCAGTTGGGAATTAAAGCAAGATTGCAGAGGGTTCAAGGAGGGGTAAGATAAGGATAAGGGGAGAGTTAATAGCTAAAGCTTTCAAGAATTTGGCTGTAAAGAAAAATAAAGAAATGGGATGCTAGCTAGAGGAGTATGTGGTGTCAAAGGGAAAATACATTATATTGTTTTGTTTTGTGTTTTTGAATGGGGTCATAGGACATGGTTGACTTTTTTATGCAAAAGACCCAGAAGAGAGGGAGATTTTGATAAGCAAGAAAGAGAGGGGATAACTGAAGAAGCAAACTTCCAATGGAGACAAGATTGTATAGAATCGAGGAGGAACTGGCCTCTGAGAGGAGCATCTCCTACTATCAGGAAAATGGACACATTCTCAATCATAAAAAGGGGGAAAACAACAGTTATAGTTGTAGTTAGAAGGATAGATTAAGTGGTGAGAAGATGAAAATATTCCCATTTTCTGGGTTCCATTTATTCAGTGCTATATGGAGTGAGGTCTTCAGTGAGCATGAGAAGGAAAGACGAGTAGAGGAGGGAGGTCTGAGGCCAGAGGAGGAAGAGGTCAGCTCAGATAATTACAGTCCAGAAACCCTCACTAAAGAAAGATAACAAAAGTGATGTACATTGTCAGATGTCCATCTGAAGTTCACAATGAGTGATGAGAGGCAGAAAAGTTGTGAAAGTCCCAGGTGCAAGGAAAAGGAGGTGAGGGGGAAGAAAATGGGATACTTAAGCATCAGGGTATAAGAGCTCACTGGGTATGAAAGATAGAAGGGGAAGGGGGAAATGATGTTAACAATACTGTAGATTGGTTCTAAGCTGCGGTAGGAGCCAAACAGAAGATGATGGGCTGATGGAGACAGAAAACGTAGTGGTAAACAATGGATTGGAGGTCTAAGCTGGTAAGGTTGAAGAACTGCATCAATGGAAGTCAAGATTTACTAAATAATGCAGTTACTGGTGGTGAAAAGGGCTAGTGTGTGACCAAGCCAGTGGGTAGTTGAGGTGCATAAAGGGAAAGATCATTGAAGTAAAGGGATCAAGGAAATGAAAAAGCCACGATGAGAGATGGGTCATTCACATGAGTGTCGAAGTCACCAAGAACAATGGCCAGAGTCAGGGAGGAAACAGCAACAAAACTTAGAGGTACAGCCATTCCCCTCCACCCCCAAAGGAGAATTTCTGTTACATTCCTCCAGTTGCTAGGAGGTGGGGGGACTCAGGGCATAGATCCCACCAACTGTGGGACCCCCACCTCCCTCCATGCCCTGTACTCAAGTTCAGGGGATCCAGTACACCCCACAGCTGGTCTCCTCTCCTCTCCTCCTACTCTCAAAGTCCTCAGCTATCAGATAACTCATCTCTAAATTTCTAATAACTCAGAATTTTTTTTACAACACGGGCCTTCTGGGGCACATAAAGCTCTGCCATCCTTGACAAAGGATCAACAAAGATGTTGATGTCCTCAAGAATGTTGAGAGGAAACAAAAAGAAGAGAGTAAGCCATGAACTAGATCTGTAAGAAAGGAGGAGAAATAATCAGGAAGCTGGTAGGAGACAGTAATGAGGAGGGTAGAGGAGTGGGGCTTTTGGAGGAGGGAGAGAGTGAAATGATACTAAAGGGATTTGGGGGTGGGAACTGAGAACACCAACCTCACCTCCTGGGCAATATGGTTAAGAGGCATTCAAGGTTCCATTTATAGCAGGAGGCAGGGGACATGTCCTGATTCCAAAAATAAAAAAAAAAAAAAGTTAAGGATATAAGAACTTTGGCCTTCACAGACAGTCCTTTCTAGAGGGTAGAGTAAAGCCTTGGGAAGAAGTAGAGGAAGTGGCTTATGTCTAATTGGATAATAAAGAGGGTAATATGGAGGGTTAACAATAGCCAGAGAGGCTCAGGAGGTAAGGCACAATGAGATGAGTTCTAACAGTCTCTTAGAGGAACGTGATCAATTCACTGTAGGTTAAGGTCCAGAATATTTCATTCATTTGTAGTCTTTGACTGGGATGGCCACATTTTGGCTCACATGAGACAGTGTGAGGGCTCCTCAATCAGAATTCGTGTGATGGAAGAGCCACAGCATCTGAAGCAGCAGTCCACTTGAGGCTCACATAGTGGGATTGTGTAGGTGACTTGCACAAAGCAAGTTCAGATCCACTGAAATGTCTGATGGCAGCATTTTATGCCTTTGTTTTCTCTTACAGCATGACTTCAACCAGATTTCCTCTGACCATAATACAGGTGTGTCAGGAAAACTGGTATGGATGCTTTCTCACTCTTAGCAACCCTTCATTCACTAGGCCAGCTTTGTAAGGACAGGATCAAGTGGGAAACATGCAGAGTAGGAGAATAAGAAAAGAATCCATTCCATATGATCTCTAGCCTCACCTCCCTAAGGAGGTCCTTGCAGTGAAGGAAGCACAACATCACGCTTCACTCCTTGCAGAGCTGGCCTTCGTCCATGTTGTCCATTCAGGTTGTATCAGCTTGGGGCAGCCCTGTGACTTGGCTAACAAACAGATGAGTCTCGAGTTCCTGCAGTTAAACGGGCAGCCAGAATGCTGCCTCAGCTTAGGGCTGGGCTCAGAGCAGAGGACAGCTGGACTACATCCAGGCCAGTCTCCCAAAGGCCTATAGATCTCTAAGTTCAGCCAGGGTATAAACCTTTGCGGTATTAACATATCTAACAAGCTCCCAGATGACACTGATGCTCCTGATCCAGGACCACACACGGAGGATGACAGATCTCCATTAGAACTTTGTCTCCATTTGTACTCTTGCAAATCAACTCAGCTTCCCAGACCAGAGCTTATTAACTAACCAAAAGAAACCGAGCACGAAATTGTTCTAGGAGAGCTATACCCCCTAAACCAGCTTCCCTCCCAAATTCTGAGCTCTGCCAATGGCACTACCTCTTTTCCAATCACCTAGGCTTGAAATCTCTTTCTCTCTCCTATTCAGATCCTGTCTATATAGTCAGTCATCAAATCCTTCTAAAATATCCATTAAAATGTCTCTTGTGGGGTGCCTGGGTGGCTCAGTTGGTTAGGCATCTGCCTTCAACTCAGGTCATGATTCCAGGACCCTGAACAGGGAGCCGGATTCTCCCTCTCCCTCTGTCCCTCCCCCTGTATGTGTGTGTGCTCTCTCTCTCTCTTCTGTCAATTAAATAAATAAAATCTTTTTTTAAATAAAATAAAATAATAAAATGCCTCCCATAATTTTCCTTCCTATCTGCAATTCCAACATTCTAGTACAGGCTTTCAACATCTCTTGGTACCCTGGCCCCTGACTCCAGTCTCTCTCCCTTCCAACCCAACCAGCACACTGCCACCAGGCTACTCTTCTGACCTCCATGACTTCTTCTAGTTCAAAGTTTGGTATGCCTTCCAGCAGGTCACCTGATTAATACAAAAGCCTTCCATAAATCCCACCCCACTGAGCCTGCACAACACAACAATCACTGGTCCACCAACATTCCCTGCTTCTCCAAAGGGTGAGTCTAGCTGACTGTTGTAGAATTGCAATCCCAAAGAACACCTGCCTCAGAAGTGTTTGGAATGTGTGATAAAGAGGCATAATCCTGAGTCCCACTTAAGACCTACCAAATCTAAAACCTCTGTAAGTGGAGTCCAGGAATCTGCATTTTATCAAGCTTCCCAAGGAAATTCAATGCATGCTATAGTTGGGGAATCACTTCTCTAGCCTCCTACCATAAGCAGAACCCAGCATCACCCCCTCTATCTGTTACCTATTGCTATGTAACAAATTACCACCTAATGTAGTGGATTAAAACAACACACATTTATTACTTCACTGTTTCTGTGGATTCAGAAACACAGACATAACTTAGATGGATCCTTTGGCTCAAAAATTTCTCCAAAGGCTGCCATCAAGATATGGGTCAAGGCTGCAGTTATCTCAAGACTCAGCTAGGGAAATATCTGCTTCCAAATTCGCACATTTGGCATGATTTAGTATCTCACGGGCTGTTGGATAGAAGACCTCCATTTCTCACTGGCTGTTGACTAGTAGCTATCCTCATTTTCTTGCCAGGTAGACCTTTCCTAGGTCAGTTAACAATGTAACACCTTGTTTCATGGGAGCAAGCAAGCGTAGAGTGCTAGAGAGGAAGAGTGCCAGCAAGACAGAAGTAATAATCTTCTGTAACCTAATCATGAAAGGGACATCTCTTCACTTTTGCTGAATTACACTTGTTAGAAAGAAGTCATTAGGTCCAGCCCACATAAAAGGGGAGAATTACATAGCACGTGAATACCAAAAGGTAGGGAATCACGGAGCCATTTCAAAAGCCACCCGCCACTCCCTCTTCAACATCAATACACACCTTTTAGCCCGTGTTCTTGCCTATTTACCCAGTAACTACATAAGAAGCAGAAACAACATTCTGGTTCACAGGAAAACAATGCATAAAGATATCAATTACCCCAGTCTGACTCTTTACCTTACAAATGTCTGATTTTAGTAAAGAAGAAAGCAGTTGATCAAGGCTCGAAGTGGATATTTGGGACCTTCTGACAAACACATATTCACCAGTTGGGCCAGTTTTCAACCCTGGCTGTAGATCAGAATGCCTGGGGAGCTTTTTTTTTTTTTTTTTTTTTAAAGTACTGATGCCCACGGTCCCACCATAGACCATTTAAATCGGAATTTCTGAGGCTGGAGCTCTAGAATCAGCATTTTTAAAAGATCTCTAGGTAGTTTTAATGTACATCCAGGATTGAAAACCCCTGGGCTGACCCATTTTTCCTCTCTCACTTGCTTTTTTGAGAAATGTTATATGGAAACAGTTTCTGCTTAGGATAGGTTGAAAGCCCCTTCTAACTGATTTGGAAATGTTCTGTGAAGGAGAAGGAATTGGACGCCAGCTTTACAAAACAGCAAGAGAAGTCTTAGTGGAAACAGACAGAGGTGACCTGAGAGAGGGCATCAGGTTTGAGACATGTCTGGGTCAGAACAAGACCACACGAAGTCAGTATGCATTCAGTCTGTGCCTATATAAAACTGGTAATGGCCTAGGAACTGCAGCAAGGGGAAAAAAAGAAGCTAAGTCCCCCAGGACAAAGGTTGCAAACTCGTAGCCCATGGGTCAGATGAGGCTCACAGGCATGTTGTGTACGAGTGTGTGTATATATGTGGGGGGGGGCATATATGTGTGTTCTGTTCTTTGCAAAGTTTACACAAATAAATATACAACTTATTCACATTTGGAAAAAAGGATAACATGCATCCTTGGCATATTAAACAGTTAAAGTCCACATTTTTCTTCCAATAGTCATAACTTCACTGAGGAATTAAACTCTAAAATATACACAAACCATCATTTAAACTGATTTACTACCAGTGAAATCAGGGAAAGAGGCCATTTATTATTAACAACACTGAGAATCAACACAGAAAATGGGGATTGCATAGGCTTACATTGAACAACAGTATCTAGAATTAGCAGTTTTCATAAGCACTTAGTAAATTTTTTTAAGTGTATGAATTAAACATCCTTATCTATAATTTAATGCTTCCTATAAACAGATTTTTTTGTAAGCTAACAAGGTGCTTTGTAAAAAACTGGCATTTGTTGCCATATTTAAAATAAGGAAAGTTTATATAAAGATCCAGATCAGGAGGTTCTCGTCTATAAACCGGTAGCTTGGATGACAGTATGCTTACCTTTCCACATGGTAACAATCACCAGAAAGTGAATGGTGACTCCCACTTCTTCCTCCTTGCCTCCCCAAATGGACATGCTTCACAATTTGGCATCCTCTGCCTTTACCTGAGCAGGAATCTGGAAGGCAGTATAGAAAAGTGGTGAAGAATATACACTCCGGAGTCAAATGGGCTCCTGTGTGTTACTCCTGGCCTTGGGTTCTAAAAGAGGGTCCATCCTTTCTTTTATTGGACCCAGACCAGGTGACACTATTATGGCTCTTCCCCAGGAAAAAAAAAAAGAATATAGACTCTAGAGTCAAACAACTTTGTATCCAAAGACTACTTCTGTCTATGATTGTTAAGTGGTGTGACTCAGTAACTTAATTAAACCCTCTGTGCCCCAGTTTCTCCTTCTGAAATTCATGAATAATAACAAAACCTACTTTACAGAGTTGTTAAGAGGATTAGTAAGTGAGCTAATACATATGAAGAACTTAGAACCATGCTTGCCCAGAAGGTAAGCACTCTGTAATCATGAGCTATAGTTACGAGTACAGTATAACACAGTAGTTACAAGTCACTCCCTATCCTTCAGTTTCCTCACCTGTAAATTGGGTATAACAACAGTTCCTACCCTGTAGGGCTGCTGTGAAAGGACTAAATGAGATCTTGTTTGCACAGTACCTGGCACAGAGTAAACACTCAATAAATGTTAGCTAACGTTGTTACTCCACTCTATCAGGAAAAGGGGATTAACACACGGAATCCTGGTGAGGAAGATCAAGTAAGAGTCAAGTTAGGTGATGTGTAAACTAAAAAGACTGAGGAGTAAGAGACAATAAGAAAGTCTCAAAGTATTTTTGAAGACAAAAACAAGCATTAGGGATTTGCTTCTGAGGCTGACTCTCCAGAGACTAAGAGCCAAGGAAGGGAATTTATCCACTTAATATGCCACATGCCCAAGCACTTTGGAGACTCACTCTCTAAGCCCAAATCCCTCGCAGGTCTACCTACCATCTTTGCAACCCACCAATGTGACCAACATGATACATTAATTGTGTCCTTAGACACCCAAGATAATGAAAGTACTAAAAATAATGGCTTCATAGATATGAATGTTCCTGAAACTGACAGGTGTGACAAGTAATGGAAGCAGAAATAGAGTACAGGAGCAACACTACTGTTCAAGCGCTCCTTGCCTGGCCTCTGACAAGTTAATCAAAACATACACAGTAGAGTTGCATTTTCATTGGGCTGGTGCGCTCATGCATTAATGGAAATCAAACTTCAATGATCGCAAGATTTAGAAAGAGAAAAGCAGGAGTCCGTCTCCTGCTTTCCTACAACTGGGTTTCTCAGAATCCCAAGCAGGAATCACTGATAATTAGTGATAAGAGGGTTGGTCTACAACTCACCAAGGAAACCTGGGAAAGAGTGTGATTGTAAAGAGCCCAAAGCAGCTTACAGCATGTCTTCATTACGGATACACTCTCACCTCACAAGGCTGTTGCACATCAACTCACAGATTATCTAAAGGACAATTTTAGTCTCAGGGAGACTTTCCTCCACACCCTCTGCCCATGCCTCTGAGCTTCCTACATCCACAGATGTGTGCCCATGGAATACAAAGTCATTTTAATATTAGTCTAGGAAAAAATACATTTAAGAAAAAGCCTACAGGGATGCCTGGGTGGCTCAGCCAGTTAAGCATCCAACTCCTGGTTTTGGCTCAGGTCATGATCCCATGCATTGTGAGATTGAGCCCTGAATGGGGCTCCACGCTCAGCAGGGAGTCTGCTTGAGATTCTCTCTTTCTGCCCCTCCCCCAACTCGAACACATGTGCTCACACATGCTCTCACATGCTCTCTAAAAACATAAATAAATCTTTTTTTAAAAGAAGAAAAGGCTACAGTACAAAAACTAATATGGTATCTAAAGCCACATTCAGTTCAAAAAAAATTTCTGTCAGTTCTGTTGATATTTTCCATGATAATGGTCCATGCGTTGTATTACTGAATTTGCATATGCTGAGGGAATTGTGTTGTCACAAAAAAATTTTAATTCCAGGCTATTTTCCACCTCACTTCTGAGAATGCCCCAAGGGCATCTCTTCCTTAATACTCAGTTGTTCCATTCTGCAACTGGGAATTGTAACTTTGAAAAAAGGAAACCAGAAGTTGGAAAGCAGATCTGCCACAATCATCAAATGAGGGGAAGGGAGTTGGGGGAAATTGGAAGGGGAGGTGAACCATGAGAGACTATGGACTCTGGATAACAATCTGAAGGGTTTGAAGAGGTGGGGGGGTTGGAGGTTGGGGGAACCAGGTGGTGGGTATTAGAGAGGGCACGGATTGCATGGAGCGCTGGGTGTGGTACAAAAACAATGAATACTGTTATGCTGAAAATAAATTTAAAAAATGATTAATAAAAAAATGATTCATTCGAGGTCAGGTGCTAATGATCTGTGGATTAACATGACTAATTGAAAGCTGGCTGTAACTCACATTATTAAGTGCTGCCACATTCAGGAAAGGGCAACAGTGGAAATCAGGTAGGAATGTCACTGTTGAGATAGCAATGGATGGTATTCAGAAGAAAAAAATTTGAAAACTAATGTTAACATCTGCTTTCCCCTCCCCAGTGTCCAAAAAAGAGAAGCCAGCACTGGATTTCTAAATTGGTACTTCTCAAACTTTAATGTGCATCACCTGGGGATCTAATTAAAATTCCAATTCCAATTGGGTAAGTCTGTGGTGAGACCTGAGGTTCTGCATTTCTAACAAGCTTGCAGATGACACACACTGCTGGTCCATGTACCCACACTTTTGAGTAGCAAAAGACTAAACCAGAGATCAGCAACCTAGAGCCCACAAACCAAATCTGGCCCACTGCCAACCGCTGTACAGCCTGTGAGCTAAGAATGATTTCTAGATTTTTTTTAAATGGTTGAGGGGGAAAAAAACCAAAAGAATATTCTGTGACATGTGAAAATCATGTTAAATGCAAATTTCTGTGTCTATAAACTAAGTTTTATTGGAACACAGAATGTCTATTCATTTACATATTGTGTATGAGTGCTTTCTAGCTCAGGTAAGTAATTGCGACCTAGACCATACAACCCACAAACCTAATATATCTGGACCTTTACAGAAAAAGTTCTGTGACCCCAGTTCTGAAGGATAAATAAAGAGGATTATGCTATATCATTGCATGGAGAGAAGGGTTTTGAGTTGCAAGGAAGGAACCCTGTGAGCCTGAAAGAGAGATTGTAGTGGCTCCCATAGACACTGGGAGAAGTCAGAACTGACTGACAAATCCAGTGCACTGAGTGCGGGCAGAGTGCCCCAGACATGGCAGCAGTCAAAAGGGAAGACCTCAGTGAACAGTATCTCAGGGTCCACTCGGACAAAGACAGTCAACAGAAACCAGCTGACAGCAACCTCTGGGAGCCCAGGGAGCGAACAGTAAGCCTAAACCACTAAGAAATAAGGACCCAGCACTTGCCTGATTTTCTGGCACAGCAAAAGCCCAGGACTCTTCAGTGATCAAACGAAAGAGTGTAGGAAACCACCTCCCCCAAATCATCAGGACTTAATTTCCTGCCCATACAACATGTTGGGGACCTGAAAATTACATTTAATTTATAAAAATAAAGGAACAGGATATATCGTGCCTATGTTCATTTACTAGGGCTGCTAAAACCAAATATCCTAGACCTTAATTTCTCACAGTTCTGGAGACTGGAAACTCCAAGATCAAGGTGCCAGAAATGCAGGTTTTATGCTGTGACTTCTCTTGGCTTAGACTAATCTCCGCCTGGGCTGTGGGCTCACCTGTACAAAGAGGGGAGGGAGGAGAGGTGGGGGGAGGGAAGGAGGGAGGGGGAGGGCGAGGGAGGGAGGGAGGGAGGGAGGGAGGGGGAGAGAGAGAGAGAACACAAGAGTGAGAAAGCACTGGTAAGCAAGCACGGGAGTGCAAGAGCACTCTCCAGTGTCTCTGCTTATAAGAACACTAATCCTATTAAACCAGGTCCCACCATTATGACCTCAGTTACCTTAACTGCTTCCTCACAGGTTCTATCTCCAAATACAGAGTATTGAGGATTAGGATCTTGACATATGAATTGAGGGTGGGCAGAATTCAATCCATACATTGCCCTCAGTGATGTGGACTACAACTCGTAAGTGCTACACCCATTTATATCCTTGATCTTAAGAAAAGATGACTGACTTCTGGCCTGATGTGAGGACATAAAAAGGTACTTTATCTCACTCAATCTCCTCCACTGACCTGCCACTCACCCCCAAACCCAATATCAGAATTATTCCTTTAAATGAAGATTACCTCACTCAAAGGTCCAGGTTAAACTATAAATCCAGTAAACAGAAGAGCTGCACTTTACCCCTAATGGCACAGAAAATTCTCCATGACAGAAAATACAGTAAGAGCAGGGACTCCCAGCCAGAATGCAACTTGCTCAGTTACCTGACCTTGAACAAGTCATTTAACCTTCCCATTCCTCAATTTTCACATCCATAAAACTGGATGAGATATAGTAACCTACTTCCTAGGGTTGTTGTGAAGATTAATCTAATTAATATGTACCAAGCATTTAGAACAGTAAGCACTCGGTGGTCGCTAGTTATCTTATCTTAAAGATTTGAGGGAATTTTTGCATTCTACTCCAGAATATATTCAAATTAGTTGCCACCAAGAAAAAGTGACAATCCAGGAGGAGATCACACATACCTACTGCCACACCTCCATGTACTCCTATGGTTTGAAAAGCACAAAGCCAAGGACGACCTTGGGAAATAAAGGGAAAGACACTGAGGAACAGAAACTCGGGCAAAGGGAAGAAATCTGAGAAAAGTCTGGATCTTGGAGTGTTTTCCAGAAAAGACTAGTCTAGCTAAAATAACTGGGGCAGGGTGGAGGCCGCATAAGGGCACTCTGTGCCTGGGAAGAGAGAATTGGTCAGAGGGTGCCAAAGACTGTTCTTGGGACTCCCAATTTCTAAGTTTCTCTGGGGCAGAAAGATCTTTCAGCATTTCCAATTCAAGCCTGCTCTGCCCCAAACAAGGTCACAAGCTTTGCCTAAAATACCCAGAATAGTGAAGTTTGCAACAAAAAGGCCATTTTCTCTTCTTGGAACAAAGCAATGCGATGCAGCAACAGCAGCAGAGACACTGTCGTCTTTCATTCAGAAACAACAAAGGAAATTAATTAGGAGAAGCAAGCCCATGTACAATAGACTAATGGGCAAAATATTTGCCAGGCTGTAGGCCTTATACTCAGTATGCAAATGAGCTGAATGGAAGGGAAGAAAAATTCAAAAACAGCTATACTGTTTTCTTTCTTCCTGTGTTGACCAGGAGGAAACGATTTTTCAAGTGGTTAAAAAAAATAAATGAGTCTACAGCTCTATTGCTCCTGCTGCAAAGGCAGCCTCCACACTTAGATTTCTTATTGTTCCATCATCCTGAATACATGTAATTATTCTAGGTCTGGTATTATCTGTTCCACACAAACAGCAGAGTACCTTTCTGAACTTTTGTCCAGTACCATAAGAACCTACCAAAAATAAAATCCACAGAATTGCAGGAATTGAAAGGATGCTTCTGTGTCTGGTACAAAATTTTCGGAGGGGAAGCCTATGTCCCCAACCTCTCTATGCCCCCACTATGCACATGGCATGCGTGCACACGTGCGCGCGCACACACACACACACGCACACACACTCCTCAAGGGCCATATACTTTCCTCAGGACTTGAGAAAGGACATAATTACAGATTCTCAAACTCCTTCCATCGCATCATGCTTGGGCTATATACTGTGGGGATGTAGTCACCGCCCACACACAGCCTGGAAAGTGACCGACTCGCCTTAGAACTGCCTTGAGAGCCATATGTGCATTGGTTGCAAAGCCAACTATGATTTCCTCCTGAGCACATGGTTCAAGATATGTTTTTGCACAAGCAGGCATGGATGTGAAAGTCATTTTTCAAGAACTCAGATCCTCTGATATATATATATTTATACACATGCCAGTGCTACAGAACTTTCTGTTGAGAGGGGGACATCTTGTGGATTATCTCAGAACTGAGTGTTTCTGGAAGGCAAGCCAGCAATAGGAATGGTACCACGGATGACAACAGCAGCCATCCTAAGCACTTCCTATATGCCAGGCACAGTACTAGGAACTTTACACTAATTATCTCACTTAATGCTCAGAGTAAACCCTGTAAATAGGGATTATTTTTTCTCATTATGCAGACAGAGAAATTGAGGCTCAGACAGATTAAATAATATACCCAGGGACGCCTGGGTGGCTCAGTTGGTTGGACGACTGCCTTCGGCTCAGGTCATGATCCTGGAGTCCCGGGATCGAGTCCCGCATCGGGCTCCCGGCTCCGCGGGGAGTCTGCTTCTCTCTCTGACCTTCTCCTCGCTCATGCTCTCTCTCACTGTCTCTCTCTCAAATAAATAAATAAAATCTTTAAAAAAAATGATATACCCAAAACCTCACATCTGGTAAGTGGAAGAGCCAGAATTCAAACTTAAGCTTTACTTGGTTGAAAGTTAACTTGCTTTCCTTATGTTATAAAACCACTGCTGTATTTAGCAGGTGTATGATAACTGACACTGTATAGTTCACTGGTTAAGAGTAGGGGTTCTGGAGCTATACTACTTTAGCTTGATTCCAATCCTGTTGGATGTCCTTGACAGGAAACATACAGATGACCCTAGTAGCTCATTTCCTCCCCACTTTGGTGGTCTGGCCAAGACCTAGATCGAGTGCATAGAACCTGAGCGCAGAGAGACAAGACAAGACTGAGAGTTAATGTAACCATTCCTACTAGGCAAGATTATTCCTAACATCTCAGTATGCAGATCCTGGTGTTCCATATGCCTGTTCCCTGGTGTGGCCCCTAGGCTGGGAGAGTCTTCATTTCTGGTCACCAGACAGGGGACCAGAAGAGACAAGAGCTATTCAGTCACTAAAAGTCAAAGCTCATAGCACACAAGGATTCTGGGACAAATGAACTGATGATAGTGTGAACCCATGGCCTAGAGCAGCAGAGCAATAGAGAAAAAAACTAGATGTTCCCTAACTCCTCTTAAAGTAGCCTATAAATATGTAATATGAGTTGGGGACAGGGTTCACTCGCATATCTGGACCGTTTTTTGTCCCAAATCTAATGTGCTGCCCCAGGCAGACCCCACCCCTGCTGGAACTTCAGTGATGGTGTGCACAGAAGATCTATAACTGGCCTGTGCTGTGGCATGATGAGAGTTCAGGAGACCACATACACTCTGCCACTTCTCTGTTTGTAAATAGTGCCCACACAGAAACCCTATGTTATATCTGTACCATGTGGTCCTAATGGTATGTGTCCATGCCTCCCTTGCATAGCAAACCTTGAACACATTACTTAATCTTCCTGTGCTGGTTCTGTCACCCATAAAAGGGGTGATATGAGAGTATCCATTCAAACAGGTGTCAAGTGAATTAATAAGCATACAGAGCTTATGATACCTGGTCCAGAGTAAGCACTCAACAAACATTAGCAATTAGTATGGCTATATTCAGAGTAGCAATGCATCTTAGAGGTCATTGTATTCAGCCCTCTTGCTTTATAGATAAGGATACAGAGGCATAGGCAATAGAAGGACATTTGAACAAATGGGCACAATTACTTAGTGGAAGGATGAAGCAAGACCCCAGATCTTTCTCCCCCAGTCCAGTATGAGTCAAAATATTTGTGTGTAAACAGAACTTTGCAAATTAAGGTAGATACTAAATGTCCTAACAGTGTCGACTACTTAAAAGAATCTTTAATGAGTCATTCTGCAATGTGATAAATACCTCTCATTTATCCTTCTCTCTACCCAGCCAAATCTTCCCCATCCTTAAAAGAACACCTCAAAACAACACTTCTGAAAAGCTTTTCCTCTCTCCAACCTTTCCCTTCCCTCTTGTCTGGATTCTTGCAGCACTTGTTATCTCCACTACAACATTTAGCACTTAATCCTCTCTTGTACTCTCTGTAATGTTCCATGCTGCTAATGTCATCTGTCCAGCCAGACTGTAGGCTTCCAAAGGGAAGGGAGCATTTCTTCTTCATTTGTAATTTCCACAGTCCCTAGCATTACACTGAGAGTCTCCTGGCAGATGTTCATCATTTCTTTGCTGACTTTTCTGTACATATTATCAAAGCAAAGTACACCAGGGTGGCGTCAAACAGAAAACTGGGCATACACAATGCCAAAACACATGTGATTTGATCAGGTACTCACTCAGGATAGCCCTTACATACTGGGGCCATGTTTCCAGCCATGTTTATACAAGTGTTCCCCACTCCCATGACATTCCCTTCTTCTGTAAACTATGTACATTCAATTTTCAGCAGTTTTAAAATAAAATGTGTGGGGCTCCATTCTGAGCACTTTACATATGTTAATTCATTTAATCCCTACACTAAGACAGGTACCAGTATTAGCTCTACTTTACAAATGGGAAAGCTGAGGCTCAGAGTGGTAAATAACTTGTTGAGGATCACACAGCTAAAAGTGACAGAATCAAGAGGCAAATCCAAGCTGTCTGGTTCTAGAGCCCACACTTTTAACCACTCTACTATCGTGCCTCTCAACCCTCACATTGATCCTCAGTGGTATGTATGTCACCTGTCCCCCAAAGGGGAAGACAAAATATTTTCAGTGATAAAACAAATGAGAAAAACCAACTCTCCAAAGTTATAATACGACTACACGATGCCATGACAACTGAAGGGGGGAGTCTAGCAACAAATACTGCCATTAGGGACCACTTGTTAAATGCCAAGTACTGAGCATTCTGTGTGTATTACCTCTCTTAGTCATTACAACAACCTCTGAGGTTGTGTTATTATCTCCATGTTTAGATGAGGAAAGAGAGGTTTATAGAGGCCAATATATATAGCTAGTTAAGAGCTAGAGACCAAATATTAACTCAGATATGCCTGCCCCCATAGCCAGGGCCCTTAAGCACTATGTTATACTTGTGATTTGGTTTTATGTAGGCATAGATGATTCGAGCTCATATTTGCATACTAAACTGGATGTACTAGTATCAGACAAGAGAGTCTGAGTATTATCTGCCACTCTGGACAGCTGCAGAGCCAAGATCACCAGACAGGGGACCAGAAGAGACAAGAGCTATGCAGTCACTAAAGGTCAAAGCTCATAGCACATAAGGATTCTGGGACAAATGAACTGATGATAGTGTGAACCCATGGCCTAGAGCAGCAGAGCAATAGAGAGCAATGGTTCTCAAACTTTGGTGGGCCTCAGAATCCTCTGGGAGATGTGTCACACAGCACAGGTTGCTGGGCCCATACCCCAGAGTCTCTGATTCACTAGGTCTCAGGTGGCACCAAAGAATTTGCATTTCCAACCAGTTCCCAAGTGATGCCAGTACTGAAGGTCCTGAAATCACTTTGAGAACCAGTGCCATGTGAGATTCCAGATAAGTGGCAAAGCTCTGGTCTACCCACAATGATGTGAGATAATGGACAACTTCCAGTTAGAAGAGATGGAAAAGGTTCTAGCTAAAGTTTATCCTGACATCATATATGGGCTGGGGGCCCTACCTGCTTCGTGGCTTCTCTGCTTCATACCTGTAGGCTCAGTCCTACTCCTATTTAGATGACAAATCTTAACTATGAGCAAGAAGGACATAATTAAAGTGCTTCCCACATCAGTAGCCTGGACATTAGCTCTAAGTTGAGCTGGAGAATCAGATTTTAATCTTAGTCTCCATTTCTGATCCTTGGAATCTAATATCCCAACCATGTATAAAGGAATTCCTGTTTTGCTGATGTCAGACCCACACAAGGACAGAGGGTTCTTACTCTGATTTGCAGCTCATTAACTGATGTGTTGCTACCTGATGTCTGGCATGCCCAGTGCTGAATGTGAGTCAAACACTTCTAGGGGCGCTCAAGGCTACTTTTTCTCCTACCAAGAAGAAGAATCCCTCAGCATATCAAGGTGTTCTCAGCACCACAAAAATCTACTTTAGCAGAATTCCCAAATGCAAAGATGTCTGGTGAGAGGAGTTAAAGGGATTGGTATTTACCTTTTCTTTTAAGTCTCATGTGATTAGTATGGGAAGATTGGGCCTAGACAATCCTGCTGGAAGCCTTTGGAAGGCCAAGAGGCAGAGGGTAGGGTACAAGAGAAAGGAAGAAAGGCATAAGTGGCTTACGTTTTCTCTGCTCTTAATCTTCAGGAGAATCAATCTCTCTCTCTCTCTCTCTCTCTCTCTCATTCTCTTTCTTCCCTCCCCCCATTCTGGAATGATAGGAACCAAAGGTTAAATGGATAGGACCAAGTGGATGTTAAAGGGAAAAAAAGATTCCAGTCTCATAATCAAGCGATAGAAGAGTTCTCATGGCTCAAGAATGGTTCAGTCCAGCCTTCCTAGAGTCATAGAGTACAGGAATTTGGGGACCAAATTGGGGACCAAAACCCCAGCAATTAGTGAGGAACATGCATTTGTCTGTAGTGTCCCCTCTGTGCTTTATGTCCCATAGGGCCCTAGCAGAACAAAAGTGGTAGGTGACTGGAAGTGACTTGAAAACCAGGTGGATTCAAGACACATTGAAGTCCAAGTAGCATTGACCACCTGAGTGATATTCCTAGCTTCAGTTTCCTAACCTCTCAAATAAATATAGTTATATTCCCTACTTCACAAACTTGTTGTGGGGATTAAATAAGATAATACACAAATGTACTTAGCTGAATCTACCATAGTGAGGGTTTTGTTAGTGATATCTGTTACCACTCTTATTATTTCTCTTCTTATTCCAACTGAAATGGGCCCCTGACTTGCTATGTGACATTCATCTTACTACTCTGGGTTTCAATTGCTTTATCTGTAGGCAAGGAATAAAAATCCCTGTTCTATTCACCTCACCAGTATGCAGTGAGAGCAAAACTAATTGTGCATATGCTTTGAAAAAAAAAATATAAGAGCCAATCCGAATGTCAGATTGTAAGGGGTATTGTTGCTTGGCTTCTAGAAATCATTATTCTCATGACAAACAATTTAATAAAACAGTCAACCCAGCATGAATAAGCACCATTCCCCCTCCCCCATTAACTCCATCAATCATCTTAAAATGATAAGTTTCTGTGTTGACTTGTAACTCATCTTATGTTGCATCTCATGGACTTCTTCATTAAAAACGTAATTAAGCCAGAGCTTCAGTCTCATTTACTGAAAGCTGGGCAGGAAACTTTGCACTAACCTTGGGTGGGTCAAAAAGTGCTATGAAACATGTCTAAAAATACAGGCAGGGGCCAGAGCAGACCATTCAGGCTCTTGCGGATCATAGGAATGAATGTCTTTATCCTAAAGGCAATGAAAGCTATTGCTGTGTCTTAATCCGAAGGGCAGAGAAAGATGGTAATGACATGGTTTGATTTCCTCTGGATGCTATAAAGAAAATTGATTGAAGGGAGTCAAGAGTAGAGGTAGAAGGACCAGTTGGTAGCCTGCTGCAGTTGTCCAGGTGACAGATATTGGTGTGGTCTACAGTAACATCAGTGAGGATGGAAAGATTTGAGAGATCATCTAGAAGGTAAAATTGACAGGACTTAGTAAGGGGTTTAATGTGGGTGGGAGAGGAAAGAGACCAAGAAGGACCCCATAAGCACCCCCTAGCTTCTTGGTGCAACTGGATAGATCATGAGGTGTTCTACTGATAGAGAAGACACTAGAAGGGAAATGGGTTGGAGTAAGTGTATATCACAAGTACAATCTTGAGTTTATAACTTGGAAAAGGGAGGTCTGAACTGAAAGTGTATGTTTGAGATACATTCATTCCTGCCACCAACCATTTGCCTGGACCAGAACCTGGGTCTGCTGACAGTATTTGCGTCCTACTCTCAACACCCTTCTAGTGGCCATGGAAATAGTGTTTTGATCTACTCCCAAGTTTTTGTCCTTGCCAGGCTGATGCTGCTGCAATAGTTAACTGAGCCATGGCCAGTTGTATCCTGAGCTGTCAGAGTGTGCCCATTAGGCATGTCCAGATCACAGATGTCTACAGGACAGAGCAAGTTGAGTTAGGGTTGTAAGTCATGGTGCTTAATGTTCCATATAGGAAAAAGATCCCAAACAGAAATCAACTAGCAGCTTAGGTTGTGAGGTGTATGTCTACACACCTTGAATTCTGAGGCTGAAACTGATCTCCAGAGATCCAAAGCAATGACAAAGGCACAAGCATAACCTGAATGAATGTGTACATATACTGGTGGTAGTATTTGGGCTTCAACAGGGACACAGGGTAAAAGCAGAGACTACCTAAGTAATAAAGTCTTGGGTATCAGTATATGCTAGTTTTAAGCACGTTTTGCTAGTAATTTCTTTTCATTATTGATACGTTTTTATATTAATTATATATGCATATAATTATTAATTATAATAACGTGAAGACTACGAATGAAATAGCATGACAACTCTGTAATTTCTATAATAAAGACTATGAGAAGATAGGAGGAACACTGAGACATGTCCTAAAGGTCCTGAGTGCTGAGTGATGTAGTCAACTGACAGCGAAGGATCCACAGAAATGAAACAGAAACAAGAGCGTAATTACCAACATACATGCATACACACATGCTCATACATGCACACAAGAACACATGCACAGTACTTAACTGGGTTATATCATTGTGGATTGTTTTCCTTCCCAAAAGTTAAATACTCCAATAATAGATTTTGGCAGAACTCCCCAACCCTATGAGTTGTAGGGACTTGTTGTACCACAACAGTGTTATGGTTTTGCTGAGATATCAGTCCTGTCTACTCTCATGACAGGCTAGGTGGAGCCTGGAGCTGGGAGCAACCTCACCCATCAACCTCACTGAGCCTTCCAAATATTTCCTATGACAGTATAAACTCAGGAAGCACTGGATTATAATATGTATTCATTTTTGTCTCTCCTAAAAATTCTGTTACCATCAGCCTGAAAGCTTCATACACATACTAAGCTGATATTTTCTTGGTATGTATTGATTTTGTTTTTAATTTGAGGTTGCTAGGAGAAGGCTGATGGAGATGCAGGGTGATGTAAGCACCTACCTGTCTCCACTTTACTCCTCCCCCAATGGATGTGCAATATTCCCAAAGAATGCTGTGTGTTCCATAAGTAGTATAGGAATTGATCTGAGATGGCACCCAGATGAATAATATATGTACACACACACACACACACTCTCCATGATTTTCAAGATATCTTTGTTTAAGAAGGCTAACATAGAGGGGAAAAAAGATAATTAAAAGGGAAAAAATCAGGTGCAATAGTAGAGACGGTACCCAAAATCACAAATGACTGAATTTTAGAGCCACTAAACTCATGTAAAGTGCACATTGGCCCTGAAGTCAAGAGACCAGGGCTCAAATACCTAGTTTGCTGCTAATAAACTGTGCCTTTGAGCATATTTCTTCACTTCTCTAAGCCTCGGTGCTGTCATCTACATGTTGGAGGTAACAAGCTTGTTGTGTGAGTTAAATAAAGTAACACAAATACACAGTCCATAATATAGTACCTAGCACACAATAAAAGTTCACGAAAAGTTGTTTCCCTTCTCCCTGACCTTAACAGTGTCCTTTTATCTAAATCACTCACTGGAGTTCAAAATTGACCCCAAACAAAGTACCCCACACTCTGACTGAGTGCTTTCAAGCCGAAAGCCTCAATGCTTAAAGTGCTAGACACAGCAAATTTGGATCTGCCCCGATAATTATACCCAAACTTTGATATTCTAGGTATGAAGTGATTTTAGCTGAAAGTAAGGCCAGAGGAAAATTTCAAATTTGAACTTGGTTTGGACAGGAAGTCACTGAATTGTTCTCTTTGTAGATTTCTCCATTGGTTTTCATCAAGCTTCTCCATAGCTTTGTGAGTTCTCTTATACAAGATAAAACTATTTGCTTTTCAGGAAAATTTTCGCAGAGATGACAGAAAAGCATGAAGAACAGAAAGGATAGAATTCTGACCACTTTTATAAGTCCCTTTTATAAGTCCCTTTGAAGCATCATTTGGAACCTTGATTTACTTATGAAACAATTCTGAATAAGAGCTTACATGTATGGATTGCTTTCATATACATAACCTTTGTCTGCCTCCATCTTCCCTTCAGGGGTTCAGGGAAACCTTTGCTGGTAGAGCCTGTCACCCAAAACATTAAAAGATGCCACACTCTGAGGTGTAAACACAGTTGAGAATTAGGTGGCGAGCTGTGCCTTTTAAGCCAAGAGAATCTAGGAAAGATCACTAAAACCTATGAAGCTGAATAATTTAAAAAAAAAAAAAAAAAAGAGTTGGGGCGCCTGGGTGGCTCAGTGGGTTAACCCGCTGCCTTCGGCTCAGGTCATGATCTCGGAGTCCTGGGATCGAGCCCCGCATCGGGCTCTCTGCTCTCTCGGGGAGCCTGCTTCCTCCTCTCTCTCTGCCTGCCTCTCTGCCTGCTTGTGATCTCTCTGTCAAATAAAAAAAAAAAAAAAAAAAAGGAGCAATGCCAGAAATTTGAGGACCAGTAATATGAGAATGAGGTGTCAGGGGCAACGATGGAAAAGGAGGACCTGGACCTCAATGAATGACTAGGAAAAGTGCTGTATTCATGGCTGGGTTTAAAAGGCCACAGTCAGGCACTTGGGTGGCTCAGTCGTTTAACTGTCTGCCTTCAGCTCAGGTCACGATCCCAGGGTCCTGGGGTCAAGTCCCGCATGGGACTCCCTACTCACCAGGGAGTCTGCTTCTCCCTCTCCCACTGCCTGCTGCTCTCCTCCCCCTGCTTGTGCTCTCTCTCTTGCTATCTTTCTCTCTCTCTCTCTCTCAGACAAAGAAATAAATAAATAACTCTTTTAAAAATAAATAAATAAATAAATGAAGACCCAGGATTTTTTTTTTTGTTAAGTTCACCCCCACTGCTTCCGCTGTATTCAGCAACCCAGAATATTGTGTCTGTAGTAGAGAGCTGGAATAACAATAAGCCACCCAGTACACCTTAAGATCAGCCTTATTATACATCATCACTTGACCATGAGCTCCTTGAAAGCAGGGACTGCATCTCAATTCTATACCTAACAGTTACCAGGCTCAGTTCTGCTGGTCTCCTACCCTTCCAACAATCTCACTTTCTACTCCTACCATACCTGCTAAACATACTGCATCTCCACCTGACATGGGTGCTTCAAACTCATCAAGTCTAAAGCTGAACTTATATCCCCAACCCAAAAATACCTGCTCCTCTTCTTATATTGCCTATCCCAAGCTCATACCATCACCCCAACCCAGTGATTCATGCCAGAAATCTGGGAGTGCTCCTTCTCTTTGAGTGTTCCTTCTCTTTCACCTACCACTTCCAAGCAGTCATTAAAGGCCTGTCAATTTTACCTTCTAAATCTCAGTCTCTCTCTCTCACTTCTTCCCTCTTCCTCCCTTCCATCCACCTCTACTCTCTTTCCCTCCCCTGCTTTCAACAGGAATTCTGTACCAGAATCACCTGGGGAGAGATTGTTTAAAATGCAATTGCTTGGACTCCACTTTAGTCCCACTAACTCAGATTTTGCAGGGACAGGATCTGAAGTCCACATTTTCAAAAGCTGTCCTGGCAATTAGAAGGCTGATGGTCCAAGGATCAAGCTTTGAGAATCACTGTTCTAATCTATCCCCTCCTCTCCAGGCCTCCGTTCATTATCTTCACTCAAGAATTCATTATCTCTCCTCTGAAGACTTTAAGGTTCATAAGAGGAGAGGACTGTGTCTGTCTTGATCACTATTATATCTCCAGTGCCTACATAGCATGGCACTTGTCATATTGTAAGTCTTCCATACATTTTTGTGGAATAAATGAATGAACTAGGATGAGAAGCTAGCAGTAAAATATTCAGGACAGAGTTGTACATATCTTACATTCAGCTAAAAAACTCAGTTTAGCCAAGGATACAACTTACCTAATCATAACCCTACAAAGCATGTTTTACCCAAGAATCTCTAAATTCCATGTATATTAATTAAGGTAATGCTAGCTTCTATAACAAATAAACCTGTTTGCTCAAAACAATAAAAATGTACTACTTGCTCATCTAGCAGTCCAATGTGGATGATTCCAGTTAGCAGCTGACTTTTCAGATGGAAATATAGGGACCCAGTCTCCTTATATGTTTTGACTCATCCATCTTAAACACACTTAATGCCAAGGCTAGTATGGTTGTCTGAAATGGAAAGAGATTTTAAAATTAACACCTTCCTCTAAAACTGACACCAATCACTTCTGTTCACATTCCATTAGCAAGTATTAGTCTTATGGCACCATCTAGGTAAAGGGAGCTCAGAAATACAATCCTAACAACAACTCCATAGAGATGAGGAATATGAATTTCTTGCCAATTAAGTACCCATGTTTGTCATACCACATAAACTGGTAAGCTGATTCTGCAAATCTACTTAGCAAGTATATTTAATTGAACTTTAACCCTAGAGACAAATTACAAAATAATTCCCATTTCAGAGATTGGCTACATTGTTCAACTGTACCAGAAGTAATATGGGGTTGCTTTATAGTAGAGAATGTCCCTGAGGAGCTTAGCTAGGAATGGAACCAAAAGCCAGATGAGCTATAGATGTCAAGTGGCTCATCTTTCCTAGTTTGCTCTGCATCTCCTTTTTGGCAAATTCGCTTAAAACAGAAAGTACCATTATTTTCAAATATAGGCTTTTGACCTCAAAGTTCCAAATCCCTCTTCTGGGGGTGGTGGGGATTTAATGCCCAAATGGCAGTTCAGCTAAGACAAAAAGTTTACATCTCAGAGATACCCCTAGAAAGCTGCAATGGCACAAATTCATCTCTACCAAGGTTTTGTTGCCTGAACACACAGGTAAAAAAAAAATTGTTTGGGTATATTTGTGCCAATCTTCTAAACTATCATAGAAAACTTCTGGGGGGCACAGACATTTAATCATTCTGGAACGAAATGGCTTTTGGGGACAGCATGTCTCTGGGTCTATTTCTATTCGAAGTCCTAAAGTGCCTCAAATGCCTGGCTAGCCTGATGGATTAGGTACTGAACCCTGAGGCTCTTGAGGTCAATGATTTATCGCAGCTGAAAGCTGTGAAATGTCATTCTGCTGAGAGGACCAAGCAGCATTCAGTCAATAGAATTAGCAGACACTTGAACACATATTTTAGCACCAGCTGCGAGGCCCTCTAGAGATATTTAACATATCCAGATGTAAGTTTCTCAGGAAGCACCATCAGAGGCTCAACAGAGACCAGAGCTAAGAATAGCCTAGCGATATGTGACATATTCCAATGTTGGAGGAAACAATGCAACCAATGGAGCCCTTATTATAGATCCTCATTCCTCCAAAGTACAGTGAATGAACAATGTTTGAAGCAGAGGGATGAAATAGAGATGAACTATCAACCCAGAATCAACAACCACTCCCAACTCCCCTCAAGCAATTGAAAGAAGAAGAGTTAATTTCCATTTCCCAATTTGCCTGGTCTAAGTGGATCTAGTTCACCTATACAACCTTGAGTCAGAACTGTAAGAGCCTTGCTCCTGGTGTGTGCCACTGTGTGTGCCCTCTGCCCCCACATCTGTGGAAAGAATGCAGGGAAGTCCTCCTCTTGCTGGGTCACTCTGCTCTTCGTGCTAGTATTTCTGGTCCTTTAGCTCTGCTTTTCGCCAGATTCAACTTCCTTAGGCTCCCTCATTTAACAGTCTGTTCTGAACTTGCCTTTTTGGCTCAATGGCACTCTCTCTCTGTTCCCTCCAGCCCCAACAACAGTTCTTCACTTGGTACTAAGCATCATGCAGCATACTCTGGGTCTTCTGACCCTGGTACACTGGGACCAACCAGCTAAAATGCTTCCTGCACCACTTCCCCACATGGAGGAGAAAAATAGACACCTCTCATCAGTATACACAGACCAGTATCTCACTGAACACTTACCATCCAGGACTGTCAGTGGCTGCCCCATCTCAGCCCCAATCCAGATATTCAGAGTAAGTATTCAGTTGCCGATATACTGCCCCATTCTATCTTGGCTATTCCCTACCACTAGCACGAGGTGCCAGACATTTCCACCATATAATCAGGATGAGGCTGATTAATTACCTATTAATTATCTACTGCTGTATAACAAATAATCCAAACTCTTAGCAACTTAAACAATAAACATAGCAAGTTTCTGGGGGGTCAAGAATTCTGGAGCAACTTAGCTGGATGGTTCTGGCTCAGGGTCTGTGAGGAGATTGCAGCTGTAGGGCAAGGCTACAGTCATCTGAGGAAGCTGGAAAAGTTCACACTTGTGGCTTTAGGAAGAAGGATTCAGTTCCTCCCCATAGAAGCCTCTCCACAAGGCTGTTCAATTACATGACAGTGGGATTCCCCCAGAGTAGGTGGTCTAGGAGAGTCCGCAGGATGGAAACTGCAATCTTTCCATAAACTGATCTTGGAAGTGATATTCCATCATTTCTGTTCATTAGAAGCAAGACACTAAGACCAGCCGCATTCAACTGAAGGAAATCAGACTCCACCTCCTAAAGGGGAGGAATATCCAAGAATTGGAGCACATATAATTAAAACCACCACAACCAGAAAGGAGAACCTTCTTACACTGTTGCTGGGAATGCAAGTCGGTGCAGCCACTTTGGAGAACAGTGTGGAGATTCCTCAAGAAATTAAAAATAGAACTTTCTTATGACCCTGCAATTGCACTACTAGGGATTTACCCCAAAGATACAGAGGTAGTGAAAAGAAGGGCCATCTGTACCCCCAATGTTTATAACAGCAATGGCCATGGTCGCCGAACTGTGGAAAAAACCAAGATGCCCTTCAACGGACCAATGGATAAGAAAGATGGGGTCCATATACACTATGGAGTATTATGCCTCCATCAGAAAGGAGGAATACCCAACTTTTGTAGCAACATGGACGGGACTGGAAGAGATTATGCTGAGTGAAATAAGTCAAGCAGAGAGAGTCAATTGGGTGTCACTTATTTGTGAAGCATAACAAATAACACGGAGGACATGGGGAGATGGAGAGGAGAAGGGAGTTGAGGGAAATTGGAAAGGGAGGTGAACCATGAGAGACTATGGACTCTGAAAAACAATCTGAGGGTTTTGAAGGGGCAGGAGGTGGGAGGTTGGGGGAGCCAGGTGGTGGGTATTAAGGAAGGCACGGATTGCATGGAGCACTGGGTGTGGTGCAAAAACAATGAATTCTGTTACACTGAAAAGAAATTTAAAAAGAAAAAAAAAAGAAACTGGCACCTCAGAAACCAAAGGCTTTTTCATATTGCAGGTTTTTTAAAGCCTGAGTAGTATTCCATTGTATGTCTAAACCACCTTTTCTTTCCCCATTCATCTGTCAGCGGATATATTGTTTCTACATTTTGGTTATTGTGACTAGTACTATAATAAACATAGTAGTGTTAAAAATTTTTAAAAAATAAAAAAAAATAAAACCACCACAACCACTAAACACCTCTGGAAGAGGGAACAAGAATTTCTCTGGCCCCCTTCTGCTCACTTCTATTGGACACTTGGAGCAGCTCCATTCTCCTCAGAGCTTTGGTACCCAGTGGTAAGGAAAGCCTTATCCTGCTTTTCAACCAATTTATGGGTTCCAGTTACCTGCCTCATTTGCTGTTGGCACCACTTCCCGTGTTGGCCCTAATTCTGCCACTCCCTAGTCTAAGAGTGTCCCCTGGATATATTTATCCTGCATTTAAGTGGTAGAATGAATAGGACACTCCCAGACCATATTCCTCACACCTGCCAGAACTGGATGGGAGTTCTTCAAATCCAAACCATGCTTCAGTTTGGATTTCATTTCTAACTGCACAACTTCCATCAGAGCCACGTCTGCTACCCTGGTCTTCTTTCTCAGCATTCTTGCCAAGCTTTCCACTAAATTGGCCTCCTCATGCCCAGCTGATGATGACAAGACACTGAACTGGATCTTTTCCAGATGGCAGCCCACAATGCACTTCCTGAACACAGAGAATGGCAAGCCCTCATAGGAGAATGTCAGAGAAGTCTCCTTCTATACCACCCAGAAATGGGGGGGGGGGCGACTCTTTTCTGCTTGAAAAAAATGTGTTTTTTAATTATGACTTTAAATACCTTTTCCCGGGGCGCCTGGGTGGCTCAGTGGGTTAAGCCGCTGCCTTCGGCTCAGTTCATGATCCCAAGTCCTGGGTTCAAGCCCCGCATCGGGCTTTCTGCTCAGCAGGGAGCCTGCTTCCTCCTCTCTCTCTGCCTGCCTCTCTGCCTGCTTGTGATTTCTCTCTGTCAAATAAATAAATAAAATCTTTAAAAAAAAATAAAATAAATAAATAAATAAATACCTTTTCCCCAAACCCCTAACAGTGTTGCATTTAGCTACAAAATCAATCCAAATTATATTCCCATTAGTGTCATATGTATTCATATGTTGTCACATATTTATGGGTGTACTTATTATTTTTATTGTGACTTTTGCATTTAATATTACTTCAAGTACAAGTATCTATAAATCAATATAGTCTCCATATTTGTTATTGTTAATATCCATGGAGTATTCCATCTCAGTGACATGCATGGTTTTCTTTAGCCACCCACCTCTCACTATTAGCCACCCACCTCTCACTATTCAGTAGTTTCCAGCTTTTAATGGTTATAGAACTCCCACTAACATTTGTACAAATTAATTTCATTTGTTTTAAGGTTATAAATTAATTTCTCTTTTCTTAAGATTATTTCAGTTGAAATGCTTTGAGCACATTTCAGACTTTCAATCTAATTTATACACTACCTACATATAAAGAGTTTCTAGATGACTTACAATGAAAGCACACACACAATATATGCATAGACATTGATAGGACTATTAGAGTAGACATATAATAGAATTGAAAAGGCTTATGTGATTTGTGTTTCAAGATGGAATAATGGCATCTAAGATCTCAGACTTCAGTTTGTTCCTGTGATGGTATTTGTTTCTGCCCCACAGAGGGAATTCTCTATTCCCTAAAATAATCCTTCCCTCCTCCATAATACTTCCCACCACCATAAAGGAAACCAAATATGGTGGTGACTTGCTACCTGTGTGATCTCAACAAGTCACTGAACCTCAGCGTTCCTCAGTTCCCACATATGCAAAACGAAGACATAGGGCTATTATCAGAAGTAAACGAGTTAATATTTTTAAGACACTTAAAACAGTGTCTATGACATAGTAAATATTATATATGTTTGTGAAATAATTGAAACAATGAGTCCTCTACAAAACAAAGAATAAATAAAAGTAAGGAAAACATTTAAAGTCACAAATGCAGTTCTATTTGGAAAAGCATGCTTCATAATGCATACAAATAAATGAGCAAAAGATTGCATAAATACCTCCCATACACAAAAAAGTCATTTTTAAGAGTCCTTCTTGATGTAATGAGGCCTGAGGCTTTAGGGTAGTAGGTGTTTAGAGGTGGAAGTGGTTTGGGGATATCAACTGCAGAGTTGAGGGGAGTGACTTTTTCAGAAAACGTATGTGACAATTCTGTTCTACAATAAACTTGTTTGGTTTTGGAATATCTCAGATGCCTGCATCTCATCCAGAAACCATTTTTTCTGAGACATCTGGGTGGCTCAGTCAGTTAAGCATCTACCTTTGGCTCAGGTCATGATCCCAGGGTCCTGGAATTAAGCCCCACATCAAGGTCCCTGCTTCTCCCTCTCCCACTCCTCCTGCTTGTGTTCCTTCTCTCTATATCAAATAAATAAATAAAATCTTTTTAAAAAATCTCTTAAATCTCTATCTCATGCCACTACCAAAATAAATACCAAATGGATTACAGATTAATATATAAAGAAAAACTGGTTTAAAATTAGCAGAAAATATGTACACCTGTTATATAATCTCAGCATGGAGAAAGTCTTTCCAAACATAACTTCAAAAGCAGAAAATCCAAAAGAAAAAATTGAGTTATTAACTAAATAAATAAATTAATAAAATAAATAAATATCCATAAATTGTCCTCAAAATGCCATAAATAAAATGGAAAGGCAAAAGTCAAGCTTGAAAAAATATTTACAATATGGATGTCAAAGAGTTAATATATCCAATATATAATGAGTTCATAAAAAATCAATAATAAAAGATAAATATCCTAATAGAAAAGTAAGCAAACTATATCAATAAGCATTTCACAAAAGAAGAAAGGTAACATTTATGGGAAATGAATATTACCCTCTCCAGTAATGACAGAAACGCTCATAAAAAGCAAAGCTGATATAGCTTTTCTTGTGTAAACTGGCAAACATATGAAATGTCTAACTAGAGTGGGGGAACCAGATATTCTCCTATCTTGCTGGTCATAATAAAAATCACTTCAAGGGCAATGGAAATACAGGAGAAACAAAAGCCTTTAAAGTGCACATACCCATTGACCTAACAATTCCAATTCTAAGAAATTATTAAGAAATTAGCAACAATATGCACAGGATGTTCACAGCTATATACAAATAATTTCAGCATCCATATAATAAAACCATAGATACACCATTAAAGATTGTATAACTGAAGAATGGGAAAATACACAAGATGAACTGCTGAATTACAAACTGTTAAAAACTAATATGTGTTAGAAGGACTGGCCTTTTCAAACACCAGCTTAAAATGGTTCAGTGCTGGGACACCTGGGTGGTTCAGTCGGTTAAGCGGCTGCCTTCAGCTCGGGTCATGATCCCAGGGTCCTGGGATGGAGACCCGCATCAGGCTCCCCATGGGGAGTGCTTTCCCTTGTTCTTAGAATGAAGTTTAAAATCCTTAACCTGTAAGTTCTGTCTGGTCCTTGCCTTAGATTCAGCCTCATCATCCCCCACATTCCTCCTTTCCTGTCACCCCAGTCTTCTTTTAGATCCCAGAACAGGAGTTGGCAAACTTTTTCTGTAAAGGGACAAAGAGCAAATATTTTAGACTTTACAAGGGGCTATACAGTATCTGTCAGAACTATTCAACTCCACGGTTGTAGCACAAAAGCAACCACAGATAATATGTATGTGAATGGGCGTACTGTCTTCACATAAAACTTTGTTTCCAAAAACAGTTAGTGTTCTGGCAAGTCTAGTTTGCCAAATCCTGTCCTACAACATCCCATAGTCCCTCTAGTCCCTGGTATTTTGCTTTTCCCACATGCTATCACCTCAACTTGAAAAGATCTTCCCACCTCACCCTTCCCTTCACTCCCCCACTCCCCTATCTCTCAAACCTCCTTGGTCAACTACTTCCTGATCAACTTTCAGATTTCATCTCTAATGCCACTTCCACAGGAAACCCTTCCTTGATGTCTAGACCAGGATCAGTCTTCCTCCCATACACTCTCACAACACAATGTTATATAAATATATATATATATATATATATATATATATATATATATATATATATAGTGCTCTTTGGTGAGGGATTTCATTTGATGATATATCTATATATATATAATATCAGATATCATATATAGATATATCATATCTATATATGTATATCATATCTATATATATATAGATATATCATCAAATGAAATCCCTCACCGAAGAGCACCAGTGATAATTAAGCTACTTTTGAATGACATTTTCCCAGAAATTGTCTGCAGGTTCCTCTCAGCCCCTTGAATTTCGGCTCTTGCTCCTTATCTGTCAAAAAAGGCTCACTCTCCAGCTAGGAATGCGCCAAACATTTTGACCAAGTACTTATCTGCACAACCACAAAGCCAATATCATCAGTTAGGGGAAAACAATTTCCTCTGGCAAGTGGAGACAGCCTAATTGCTTAATCTGACAGGTTATTAATGGTTCAAGCCAACCAAAAGCATAATGGTTATTGATAACCACTGGCAGGTTGGACATTTGATGCATACAGTATTGCTGGAAACTACTTACATCAAGGGTTGCAACTGACCATTAGACTAAATTGTCCAATCTCTGTGGGTTTCATTAAACAGTTCTATCAACTTGATAAAGTACCAAGCCAGAAAGTTAGCCCATTAACTATAGCTCTGAAAAAAAAAAAAAAAGGTTAACAGAGTGGAGGACATTTACAGTATTTATGTTCCAAATCAAAGTGAAAATAAATCTCCTCAGCAAAATTGTATTCTGGGTATTGGGGACGGCTTCGCCTGTCCCTCTCTCCATTTGGATGGTTTGGGAAACCATGCCTACACTGAGCCATTACCTGGAAATGACTGTGATTTGGGGGAAGCTGACAGTGGCATTGAGTTTAATGTTCCAGGATGTTCAGGGCCTGATTCATTACTCACTGGGCTCTTCTTGAGACAAAGCTGAGTCTCATCCACAGCAGGCATCTTTTCCTTATGTCCCATCTCCGCTTTGCAGAACAGCAGGTATAGGTAAACAAATGCACAGAAACCAAAACTGCCCTGAACCCCACCGGGGCTGAATGCAGCCCTGAGCCTCACTTCAAGGAGGAAAGGACTTTGAAGAGTCAGGAGAAACCCATGAAACCCTCCTGTGCTGCTACAGGGGAAATAATTCACAGCACACTGAAAGTTCCAACCTACATGCTTCCCTCCCATTCATTAATAATCCCCTTCCATATGATCAGTAACAGCAAAAGGCAAAATTTCAGAGATTAAACTGGATTGGTGGTTTAAAAAAGGAGGAATGGCTCTATTAAACACAACAGAATAACAAAGAGAATAAGAACTAAGCCAGCAAGAATAGCAACAATAAAAGAAGCCTTCTCTTCTCTTGGGAAGGGTGAGGGCTTAAAAGCAGTAGTGGCAAAGCCCAGGAAGGCTGCTGCTATGATCCTAGAAGGGAGAGATGATGTGAACGTGAACAAAAACAGTGGCTAAGGCAGTGCAGCTGGACAAGAGGGGACAAGACTAAAAGATATTTAGGAAGTAGAATCAACAGGACTTAGTTACTGATCGAGAACGGGGAATCTAGGACTGTGATGTTAACACACAATCCTTCAGATAAAAGCAAGTGGGTTCATACTTGTAAAGTACTTAGAACAGTGCCTGCTACATAAGAAGACCTATATAGGGGTTTGCTATGATCATTAGCATCTTCCCAGCCAAACTGAAAGTGTGAAATGCCAGGCTAACCAGGATGCAACAGAAGCTCCACATTCAACAAGAGATTCTACAATCTGCGATGCTACCAGTTTGCACTGCGCCACTCTCCCATATACCTGCCTTCCCATACATGCAGGAAGCTGGCTCAGGACTGGGCTGTTGCAGGTATGATACCAATAACCAACATCCATATACCACTCTACCTTGAACCAAGTGCTTTTACCTGCCATTTCATCTGACTATAACAAGAACCCCACAAAGCTGGTAGAAGTGAGGTGCCGGCTCTTTCCTATGCTCCAACTCAGGCTCTGTGGAGACAAAAACTATGTGTTTTGGGGGCACCTGGGTGGCTCAGTCGGTTGGGCGTCTGCCTTCGTCTCAGGTCATGATCCCGGGGTCCTGAGATGGAACCCCGCATTGGGCTCCCTGCTGAACAGGGAGCCTGCTTCTCCCTCTGCCTCTGCTGCTCCCCCTGCTTGTGTTCTCTGGCTCTATCTCTGTCAAATAAATAAATAAAAATCTTAAAAAAAAAACTATGTGTTTTTCCCCTTATCATCCCCCATAGAAACTAGTACTTGGCAGGCTGTTTCAAGTGGTCAGTTCAATGCAACAACAGGGTTGAAGCTACTGGCTCTGAATCCCAATGACCTGGACTCGAAGCCTAACTCTTCTCACTGTGTGAAAAGTTAGTTCACCTCTCTGAGCCTCAGAGATCTCATTTATGGAATGGGAGCAATAACAGTGCTTTCCTCAGAGGGTTGTTGGAAGGATAAAAAGAAATAAAGCATATAAAGCCCTTAGCCTAAAATGTCCGTCCCCATGCCCAAGAAACAAGAGTTATACTTGGTATTGCTTGAATGTATGAAAACCCAATTAATAGAAAAGAGTTTTAAGTAGTGAAGGCAAGAGTTAAGGTATAAAATCATGGGGATGCTTTTTCTATCAAAAAGATGGTAAGAACAGCATGTGCACAGAAAAGAGATTTGCACAGCCATAAGCCTAGTTCCAGGAAAGGAGCAAAGAGCTCTAAAGGTGAAGAGGGAAAGGTACAAGGGAAAAACAACCCAAAATAGATTTAGGAACCCGTTGCTTGGCCTGGAAACCTGAAAACTCCGAAGTCGGCTCCTCTGAATATTATTTCCCGATTCAAAAATGTGAGCTCAATTACGTTAGGATCAAAAACTCTGGCATGAGCTGCAAACAGCTGGGCTCTTGCTATAAATTCCCTGCTGTGACTGAAGCATAATGAAGTTAGGGATTTTTCATGTGAATTTTTTTTTAACCCGTGAAAGGAAAATATAGCTCTCCAAAGTAAAGAAATGCAACTGCCCCTGTTAGACTCTATTTAAATCTATTTAAATCCAGAAATGGCAAGCCCTTGCCAGTCAAAGCTGAATGACTTCTCAAGCATACTGGTCATGTGGAAAGGGGGCGGCACACAGGCTTAACAAAAACAAGACCATAGCTGTGAGAGGCCGGATATGCCCACTTGTCTCCTCCAAACCCTGAGCCTGGGCCACTTACCACCACCTTTCTGTACTGCTCTGAAGAGGCCATCAAATAGCCCCACCATTACCCCCACCCCAACCACTACCACCTTCCATCCCTACCCTAGCCTCCACCCTCCTCCCCAACTGGCAGCTGGGCTCAGCATGCAAATAAAAGCACCAAGGTAAAGGCATCTTCCCCCTGGCTCAGTGGCATCTCTTGGTGGCTACCAAGACAGAGCAATTGAGTTCTTGGTTCCTTTAACCTGGTGTCTTTTGGATCACAAAAGATCTATCAGGAAACCATAAAGTGCTGAGGCATGACTTGGACCTGGGAGGGGAGGGAAGAGTAAGAAATTTAATCCCAAACAGCAGTGACACAGTACTGCCATAGGCCAAAGAAAGGGCTCAAGTATATGGACCATTTAAAACCAACTTCCTGGGGTGCCTGGGTGGCTCAGTCAGTTAAGCATCTGACTCTTAATCTCAGCTCAGGTTTTGATCTCAGGGTTGTGAGTTCAAGCCCTACACTGGGCTCCATGGTGGGTGTGGAGCCTACTTTTAAAAAAAGTATTTACTAAAACCAATTTCCTGAAGTGGAGGAATACTTTGTCGACCCCAAATATTTTACCCAACAAGATACTGGTCATATTTTTCCTTCCTCTCACAGTGATTTGTGAAAATTGGGGTCTGTTTTCCCCAAACAAGTATTTATGGTGACAAAACATTTTTTTCAGCCCAATATTACTGATTAGCTGGACCACATAAAAACAATCCTGTACTGATAGCTATTTTTTCATGTATCATGCCTTACATCTTCAATTATGCTGTAAGCTCATGAAAGTCTAAAGTTGTGTCCTTTGCTTTCTATAGAAGTCACCAAAACCTGAATGCAAACTGCTGCAGCCACTATGGAAAACAGGATGGAGGTTCCTCAAAAAGCTAAAAATGGAACTAGCCTACGACCCAGCAATTGCACTACTAGATATGTATACAAAGGATGCAAGCATAATGATTTGAAAGGGCACAAGCGCCCCAATGTTTATAGCAGCAATGTCAACAATAGCCAAAATACGGGAAGAGCCCATATGTCCATCAACAGATGAATGGATAAAGAAGATGCGGCGGGTAGGTAAAGAGAGAGAGGAATATTACTCAGCCATCAAAAGGAATGAAATCATGCCATTTGCAACAACATGGGTGGAACTAAAGGATGTTACGCTAAGTGAAATAAGTCAGTCAAAGAAAGACAAATACCACATGATTTCACTCATAATTGGAATTTAAGAAACAAAACAGATGAACAAAGGGGAAGGGAAGGAAAAATTTCAGAAGATAAAAACAAAGAGGGAGTTAAAGCATAAGAGGCTCTTAACTCTAGGAAACAAACAACTAAGGGTTGCAGGAGGGGAGGCAGATACAAGGTGGGTAGGAGGGCACTTAATGGAATGAGCACTGGGTGTTATATGCAACTCATGAATCACTACTTTCTACCCCTGAAACTAATAATACACTATATGTTAACTAAATTAAATTTAAATATTTTTTTTTATTTTTTTTCAAAGAATTTATTTATTTGACAGAGAGAGACACAGCAAGAGAGGGAACACAAGCAGGGGAAGTGGGAGAGGGAGAAGCAGGTTTCCCGCTGAGCATGGAGCCTGATGTGGGGCTGGATCCCAAGATCCTGGGATCATGACCTGAGCCGAAGGCAGATGCTTAACAACTGAGCCACCCAGATGCCCCTAAATATATTTTTATATTTTATTTATTTATTTGACAGAGAGAGAGAGATCACAAGCAGGCAGAGACAGAGAGAGGGGAAAGCAGGCTCCCCACTGAGCAGAGAGCCCGATGCAGGGTTCGATCCCAGGACCCTGGGATCATGACCTGAGCCAAAGGCAGAGGCTTTAACCCACTGAGCCACCCAGGTGCCCCTAAATATTTTTTTTTTTAAAAAGTCTCCAAAACCTGAATGACTGTGATACATTGGAAAAAATTCTTGCGAGAGCTGAGTTCAAATCTTGGCTCAGCACATGGTAGACATATGACACTGACTCAGTTTCAGGATATATCTGGACTCCAGGTGGCTCATCTGTGTAAGAGAGTTGATGTTACAAGGACAAGAATATTCTAGAACTTGGGGAAGCAAATGGGATGCAAGAAGCCACAAGAGGCACATCTCCCTGAAGTATTCATTTTACTCAAAAAGGGAGAAAAGAGGGGACAAAGTTCTTTGTGTATCAAAACAAACCTGTGTGGCTCTGTCTATTAAGTATCTGCCTTCAGCTCAGGTTGTGATCCAGGGGTGGCAATCAAGCCCTGCATGGGCAGGAGTGGTGGGGGGTGGGGAGGTTCCCTGCTCAGAAGGGAGCCTGCTTCTCCCTCTCCCTCTGCCTGCAGCTCCCCCTATTTGTGCTGTCTCTTTTTCTCTCTCTCTGGAATAAATAAAATCATTTAAAAAACAAATTCAACAATATTATAGAATAAAATGAAAAATACTCATGATTTTATTAGAGATCAAGCATAAGAATTCAAAGTAAATGTGCGCTGACTTAAGTAGCACATTAGAAAAATCCCTGGTTCTTACTAGGTACACAATAAATATTCATTAAACTGCACTATTGATTCTCACCTATCGTTAGGTCAAATAAAAACAGGAAAAAAAGTACTATTCATCAAGTGCAGTCTAAATCTTACAATGCAAAACTTCCCAGGAGACAAATCTCAGATAAAACTGCCAGCAGACAGGCACCACATCTGACGAAATTTACATAGGGCCTATACACTTTTGATAAGAAGGGTGAACATATTTTATAAGTGCCTATATGATCTGGCCCCTACCTACATCTCCAGCCTCATTTCTGTCGCTTCCATTATTCAAACTCTAAGCCCTGAGAATCATGAACTTTTGTACGTCCTTTAGCTAACTAAATTGTCTCACAACTCCAGGTAATAAATTCTTTCCTGCTGACTTCCATTTTTTATGGTTATGAAATCATGTGCTGTAATGATGGGAGAAGTCATGGGGTTTCCTTGACAAAACCACTAAGTTTTAAAATAGCCTCTGTAGGGGGAGGACAAGAAGCCCAGTGAGACTAACACCTTTAGAGGCCGGCAAAAAAGAACTTCTTAGCTTCCAGCTCGAGCAGGTAAAGAGTCTGCTAAGGAGCCAGATCATATAGGCATATAGAAAAGGTAAGGATCCATGTGTGTGTGTGCAGGGGAGGGGGTGTCCCACCTGTATGTATCCAGGGCAGAGACCTTGGAGTCACCCAGTCTGGTGGACTTCAGAAATACCATTCAACATGACTTATAAGGCTCTTTGGGTTCTGGTTGTCCCTCACCCCCCTCTCCAGGAAATCGTATGTTCCGGTCATACTCTCTATCACCCATTAGCCTTTGCCCATTCTGTTTGGAAATACACTTACACACTTCCCTGTTTCCCATCCTTTTCTGTGTGACCAACACCATTCACTCCTTAGATTTCAATTTGTCATTCCTTCCTTTATTCATTATACAAATATTTCCTGAAAGTCTGCCATGTGCTTGGTCCTGGAGATATAACAGTGGACAAGACAAACAAGGTGCCTGCCTTCATAGAGTTCATAGTCTAGGAGAGAAAGAAAATAAATAAGAAAACTAAATAAGGGGGTACCTGGGTGGCTCAGTGGATTAAACCTCTGCCTTCAGCTCAGGCCATGATATCAGGGTGCTGGGATGGAGACCCGCATCGGGCTCTCTGCTCAGCGGGCCTGCTTCCCCCTATCTCTCTGCCTACTTGTGATCTCTATCTGTCAAGTAAATAAATAAAATCTTTAAAAAAAAGAAATAAAACTAAATAAGATCATTTAGATAATGAATCAAGCAAGGTGATTTACTAGGAAGTGCCTAGATAGTTGGCTTAAATTGAAAGGTGAGTGTAGTGGATGGAATGATGACCCCCAAAAAGAGATGTCCAGTCAGAATCTTAGAATGTGACCTTATTTGGAATAAGCCTTTGCAGATATGATTTAGGTAAACACCTCAACATGAGATCATCCTGGTTTAGGGTGGGCTTTAAACACAAAGATGAGCTTCCTTAGAAGAAACAGAAAAGGAGAAGATACAGACATAGAGACCCAGAGAAAGGCGATGTGAAGATGGAGGCAGAGATTGGGGTGATGCTGCCACAAGCCAAGGAACACCTGAAGCCACCAGAAACTGAAAAAGTAAAGGGAAGATTCTCCACTAGAACATTTAGGGGCACTGCCCTGCTGACACTTAGATTTTGTACTTTGAGCCCCAGTACTATGAAAATAATCTTCCGTTGTTTTTAGCCAATTGTGGTAATCTGTTATGGCATCCCTAGGAAACTAACACAGCCAGGGAAGGCTTCCTTTTTTAAGCTGAACCTGAAATGATGAGAAGTAGCCAGACATGGGAAGATCTGGAGAAAATATACTCCAGACAGAAAACAACAAGTGCCAAGGTCCTGAGGAAGGGAAAAGCTTGACATGTTTAAAGAATGGAAATAACACCAGATGGCTGAACAGAGAGAGCAGGGAGGAAGAAAAGTTGATGGAGAAGAAGACTGTGCAGGGTTGGCAGGCCACTGTAAAGAATTGGGGTTTGGGGGCGCCTGGGTGGCTCAGTGGGTTAAATCCTCTGCCTTCAGCTCAGGTCATGATCTCAGGGTCCTGGGATTGAGCCCCACATCGGGCTCTCTGCTCAGCAGGGAGCCTGCTTCCTCCTCTCTCTCTCTGCCTGCCTCTCTGCCAACTTGTGATCTTTGTCTGTCAAATAAATAAATAAAATCTAAAAAAAAAAAAGAATTGGGGTTTGGTTCTATGTGTAATAAAATGGTTTCAAGCTTTCTATCCCATTTAGAATAAAATCCCAATTCTTTTTCTTAAACGATTTTATTTATTCATTTGACAGAGAGAGATCACAAATAGGCAGAGAGGCAGACAGAGGGGAGGGGGAAGCAGGCCCCCTGCTGAGCAGAGAACCCCATGTGGGATCCCAGGACCCTGAGATCATGACCTGAGCTGAAGGCAGATGCTTAATCCTCTGAGCCACCCAGGCGCCCCATAAAATCCCAGTTCTTCACCATAACTAAAAGACCCTCCAAGATTTGGCCTATGCCAACCACTGTCTTTCTTGCTTACTTTGTTTCATTCTCACATACTCTTTTCAATAAGCCAAATTATTCCTTCTTTCAGACTCTTTGCATTTTCTGTTTCCTCTATCCTGGAATGTTCCTCCAGATCTTTGCTTCTCTGGCTCCTTCAAATGATTGAGGTGTCAGCTCACATGTCTACTTTACTTCACAGCAATTATTCTTTCAATTAACCCTGTGTTATTATTTCATGGCACTCATCACTTTTGAAAACATTTTATTAACTCTCCTTAGTTGTTTGATGTCTATCTTCCTCATGTAATTGCAAGCTCCGTGGAGGCAAGAGTATTTGCACTGTACTTTTAGGATTAAAAGGAGTTTACCAGGGTGCCTTGGTGGCCCAGTCTGTTAAGCATCTGCCCTCAGCTCAGTTCATCATCCCAGGGTCCTGGGATCGAGCCCCACATCGGGCTCCCTGCTCAGCAGGGAGCCTGCTTCTCCTGCTCTTGCTGCTCCCCCTGCTTGTACCCTCTCTGTGTCAAATAAATAAATAAAATCTTTGAAAAATAAAAAATAAAAGAAGTCTAACCTAACTGATACATGAGAAAGGGGAGTGTTCCCAGGACTGAAAAACTAACTACTTCAGAACTGTTGGAGTATATAGAAAGAGGGTAAAGCGAGCGAAATGAGAAGTGATGGGGGATGAAACAACTGTACTTTTTAAAAATACCACATTGGCTCCTGAATTGTAGTGGGGCAACAGTGTAAGTGGAGAGACCGTTTATTTGTTCAAGAATATATTTTGTTCACCCACTACATGTTAGGCACTGTTTGGGATTTCTCAGCAAACAAAATAAACTAAAATTTTTATCCTCTTGGAGTTTGTGGTTTGGTGGGGACCAGCTTTGTAGCTACTGCAGGTGATGATGACTTGTACTAGAGGTGAGACAGCAGAGATGGGGAGAAGGGGCTGGATTTTAGGATATGTTGTTTTGTTTTGTTTTAAGATTTTATTTATTTATTTGAGAGAGAGAGCACGCACGTGAGTGAGAGAGTGAGAGCATGAGCAGCAGAGAGGGGCAGAGGGAGAAGCAGACTCCCCATCAGGCTTCAAGGCAGGGCTCTATCTCAGGACTCCAGGACTGTGACCTGAGCCAAAGGCAGCTGCTTAACCAACGGAGCCACCCAGGTGCCCCTTAGAATGTGTTTTGAAGGGAGGTAGAGTTGATAGACCCAGATAATGGATAGGATAGATTGAACATCACTTCCTCCACAAAGTCTTTCCTGGACACCCATTCCCCGTATGAGATTAGGCATCACAGTACCCCAGTTTACTCTATTGCTATCCACCCTGTGTTACAAATATTCATTCACTAGTCTGCCTTACTTGTATCTTATCACATTACATCGGAACTCATGGCACAATACTTGGAATAAAATGGGTACTCAATGAATTTATTAAAGAAATAAACTTATTTCATATTAATATTTATTATTATCAAATAAATTTACTAAATATATAAACCAGGTCTTTTATCAGGGTAGTATTCACTGTCCATCCAGCGAAAATCTCTTTTGACTAAAAGAGAAAAAAAAAACTATTGGTTTATTCTGTTCTTTGATGCAAAAAGTTCCTTTCTGGATTGATATGATAAGAACCTCCATTTAAACTATGAAAACATTCATGCAAAGCCTGGAAAATTACATCGTCTCATTATGACATGACAGTCGCACCTGATTAAACATTGCACAATGTCAGAAAATTAAAAGTTCAAGATTATAAATACAGTGCCAGAGAGCCCATTTGTAAGAAATCAAATATTCAATCAAGCTGTTATGACATTTAAAAGGTCAGTAGCCAAAAGCACTCCACATCTTTAGGTAATGGTCAATGTAGTACCATAGCACCAGTCACAGCTCAGAAAATACTTTAGAAATAAATTTCAATGGAATTCAAGCTTACAGGATCCCAAACAGCCAATAAAATTCAACAAGAAAGACAAAAAATTGTCACATGCAACCACACACTGGAGCCTAGAAAGTAATGACTGTTGCTGTTACTTTAAAGGGCTTCTCTCCACATTTTTAACTGTAAATATCTAGTACTATAGAACTTCTCCAGTTACCCAGTGGAAGACTGAAGCTTGCTTATCTGTGGCTGATATTCAGGGATTGGTTTCAAATCTACATTTCCATTATAAATGACTATAATATTAATGAGGGTTTTTTTTTTCCTCTCCAGTATTTGTGTGTCCCCTATCCAAAGTCAAGAACTATATGGAAACATGTAAGTCTGATTGCAGAAGCCAAAAAGATACAGAGAAACAAGGAGCTCAGTTAGGTGCCATGTGAATCTGGCTCATGAATTCATGTCCTCTACCCCTTTCTCTAGCCAGAGCTTTCAACACACTCTCATTGCATGTGAGTGACTATCATTTCACAGGTTAGGCAACCCAAAAAGGGATCACTTGGCTGATCCTCAGGGTGACATAGCAGCTAAACTACAGTTGAAACTAAAACCTTGTAGCCCTGGATTTTGATTCTCAAAAGAGGATTCAAATGAAAACAAAAACAAAAACAAAAAAACCTGGGCACTCTATAATCAAAATCCTCATGTATCAAAATACTCCCCCAGGGAAAAAAATGCCATCTTGTCTGAACTCAAACTTCCTGAAATCCCAGCCCCTCCATAAAACATTCCTAGAGTGATAAGAGGAGAGAGGATGGTTTCTCCAGGTTCCTTGCTTTTCATAAGTGAAATTCCCATGAGCCTGTAGGAAAACTGACCTTATCTGCATGTGTAGTTTTCAACATTAATTTCACTGACACCAGTGTGTCAAAACCTGTGGGAAAAACAAAGGAACATCATGTGCACTGAGAAGGCTATAACATCATTTCTATGATATTCCTGCCGCAAATGCATAACCTGAACCTCATCATGAAGAAACATCAGACAAATTCAAATTCAGGGACATTCCATAAAATAATTGGTTTGTACTTTAAAAATGTCAAGTTCGTGAAGGACAAAGACTAAGGAACTATTTCAGATTACAGAAGACTAAATAGACACAACAACTAACTGCAATGCCATGAGTGATACTGGATTGGATCCTGTATCTTCTACACAGGACATTAGTGGGACAATTTGCAAATGTGAATCAAGTCTAAAGATTAGAAAACAGTATTGTATCAGTGTTAATTTCCTGGTTTTGATCATTGCATTATGGTTATATAATCAAATGTTCTTGTTTTTAGAAAATACACACTGAAGTATTAAAGGATAAAGGAGCATCATGTCTGTAACATTCTCAAATCGGATAAAAAAATATACATATTTATAATCAGAGAGAAAATGTGCTAAAATGCTAACTTTGAGTGAAACTAGGTGATGAGCATATGGAAATTATTTGTACTATTTTTGCAACTTCTCTATAAATCTGAAATTATTCCAAAATAAAAAAATGTTTACAATATTCGCGGTCATTCATTCTTGTTGTTCCAGTCTGATTTGGACGGAAAATCCATACACAAATCATCTTCCGTGCCTCTATGGGTAGCTCCAGTTAATTTAAGGAACATATAATCATATTTAAAGCTAAGAAATAATTTAAGTTCGCTTTAATTTCAAAAATAGTCCCACGTCCCGCAGCACGTGAAGAGGAGGCGATGCAGGCAATCCAGAATAAACCTGGCAAGATTAATCCTGGACTGCTACACCAATAATCTTGAAAATTGACACCCTGAAGGGAAGAGTGCCATCTCCCCACAGGATGCCCTGCCGGGTGCCTACCAACTTGCCAAGCACCAGTGCTTATTCCGAGCGAGATGTTTGTCCGCCCCGCCAACTTCCATTGAAAGCCATTGCCGCAGTATTTCATTTGGCCACCTGAGGGCGTGCTAAAATTACTTTTTCTAACTCAGGGATTTACAGGCCTGGAGGCGGGAAGTGTGTGGGAGGTGTGAGTCCCAAGTGTCTTCAGGTCCCTTTGCAGACTCCCGATGGGGCGGAAAAGAGAAGGCGTAGTAGTTCTGACTTCAGCAAAACCGTGTTGTCCTCAGAGTTCAGCTTCGTTATCTTCTGCCTCCATTACCGGCTCACTTTTGACTTACTGTCAGAGTGCTTTCTACACCCCCAACCTCTTTCTCTTCTCTGGATATCCACAGCCTTCTTGGTCTCTTTCACCTTACTCCAACATTTTTGCCTAAAGCACTCATTCCCATTCAGTGTAAGACTGATAATGATGGTAATCACGATAGCAGAATGTCACTTCCTAAGAAACTGATAATGGTGATGACAATCATGATAGCAGAACCTGGCCCCTCTCAGGAGAGATTTTAATGCTGGCAGGAATCCATGGCTTAAACTAGAGCCTTAGGCTTGGATTAGAAAGAAATTCAAGCCTCAAAGCTAGTGGGAGAGAATGGTGGGCGTGGGCGGGGGGACCACAGGAGTCTTCATTACTCACCAAAAATCATACCTTGAGTGGCGAAAAGGGAGCCTGGTTATCATCCAGCTAGGCAAGGAAACAACGTGCCTGGGGTTTGTGGGAATCGGGAGGAACATCTGAGTTTGGGGACTGAAAACTGGATTCTAGAAAGGTGCTGCAAGGCAGAAAGGCAGTTGAAGTGAAGGAAAACAGTCACCTCTAGGGAATTTGGCAAATCCCCACGGTTATCACAACCTCAAAAAAATTGTGTGATACAACTGTAAAGCAAATATTGCTGACCTTTTTGAAGTTGCCCTTCTTCTACCTCCTAAAAGCAGAAACCTCCGTTATTTTAAAGCAGAGAGGAAATCTGGGTGTGATAGAGCAATCCTGGCAGTAAAGACATCTGGAGAAATCGGTGGTGTCATGAAATGAAGTCTATCAAAGGGAACATTCATTTCCTAGAATAATGTTCATCTGGGGTCTACGATCTGTTTTAAGAGATACTGATTATTGAGACTTCTCTAAAATTACCAATTTAAAAACTTGTAGACTTATCCATTCATTCAATAGTCATACACCTGAATTTTAGATGTCTTATTTATAAAAGTTCAGTTTAGGCAAGTCTGTTTTAACCTGTTGTCCCTGTGTAAATAAGCTTCAGAAATTATCCATCAAATTCTGTGTCCCAGGCTGGTCTGTCTCTGCTCCAAATCCCACTCCGTAGCCCACTCTACCGTGATCTGTTGAGATTTCCCTCTCGTGAGGCATACCAATGCTTCTGTTCACCCCAAATGGTGAAGCTATATGGCAAAATGTTCTAGACCGCCAACTCCTGAAAAGCAGGAGGCGACCTCTTTCATTAAGGAGCCTGTACCTTGCTGCCACTGGGGTCCCTCTACTTCGTACCTCTCTGATGTTGTGTATTTTGAATAAGTGAATGAGTAAATACATTTTTCTGAGTTTGTGATGTTTTTAAAAGGAGCTATGAAGTAAAACACCACCTGAAGCTGGCAAAAGCCTATCACACCCTCAGCTCTATAACATCATCTTATTATTAAAGTCCCAGTTCAAATCACTTTGCTAAAAATACAGGAAGGCAAAGAGCTAAAATATCGCCAAAGTCCACCTTTAGGAACATACTTGCTTCTGTACTAAAATATTCTGTATTACACACCTCATACCTTCCAATTAACTGACAATTAACTTCAAACAACAGGTATGCCCTTACAATTCAGAGCTTGAATATTCTTTTATGCCTAATAGTGTGATGTTAACAAACAAAAATGCCTACAATATGCCTCAGAACTGAATGTAAATTATCGCAATATTTATGGCTAAGCCAAGCTGGTAGATACCCGTTCTTTTTCTTGCCCTCTCCTTCCTGTCTGCCAGGAGGACACCACTTGTCTTTCAGGACTGAGCTCAAGAGTCACCATCCTCTATGGAGCCTTTCCTTTTTACGTTCCTCCTCTGCCAGTACATTTGTCTAGTCCTCCCCTCTGCCCATCCCCTGCTGTGCCACTACAGGCTTCTCACAAGTCCCTAGCACCCCCTTCACATTTGTCTGCTCACACATCTGTCTCCTTTGCCAAAAGTCAGGCTGTATTTGTCTTCGTAGCTCCTTGTCCTAGCTCAGCACCTGGTGTTCCATAAGCCCTCAGTATGTGTCCATGTATTTGTGTGTTTTCGTAATTATGCATGGTATACTCCCACTTGTAGATTCCTTTTCTTCTAACCATAGAATCAATTCTATAGTTGGGACAAACTAAGCATGAGCCCAATCTTAGGACAGAAGCTTGGCTGTCCAGAAGAGGGAGACCCAAAGCCCTGGTCAGTGCTGGGGTGGCCTGGTAGATCACCTCTTCAAAGTGCAGCCTTGGCGTCAATCTTTTCCAATGCCCCCTTCTCCCTGCACAGGAAACTTGTCTGTTTTCAAGCCCAGCACAACTAAATGTCTGACATAGATGGAAGCTGGAAGTACAGGGCCAGCTGCAGGGGTCCTTCCAACAAACGATGTGTTTGGTTTCTAAGTTAGGAAGCTAAAACAGCAGGTGGATAGCAGTGTCAGCAATGAGCCTCAATGAGCTGCAAAATGCCAATAATAAAAATTATAATAAAATTATATATAAAATTTATATATATATTATATATATAAATTATAATAAAAATAAAAATTATTGTTTTTGTTGTTGTAGGAAACATGATGTGGGTGCTGACTATGTGCCAAGGAACTATGCTAAGTGCTTTGTTTATGATTTAATCTTCAAAAGAACCCTATGAGATAGAGACCATTATCATTCTCATTTCACAGATAAAGAACCTAGGGCCTAAAGAGATTAATGGAACTTTCCTCTTCGAGAGTAAGTGGTGGAGCCACCATTCAAAATCCAGTTTGCTTAATAAAGAGCCCCCAACCATATCTAGTGCATTCTACTGGTTTCTTCTTTTTATTATTATTATTATTTTATAATGTTCTGTTAGCCAGCGAATACTACATCATTAGTTTTTGATGTCGTGTTCAACGATTCATTTGTTGTGTATAACAGTGCTCATCCCAACACGTGCCCTCCTTAATACCCATCGCGCAGGTACCCTATCCCCCCACCCCCTCCACTCTATTTCCTTCTATAGGGAAATACCAAAAGCCATAATTCAGGGAAGAAATTGAGACCAGGAAATGTGCTCAACAAAGAAACAAAAACATGAGGTGGTCACTGGACAGTTGATTTTTTTTAATGCACCACCCAAAATTATCTCTCATACTACTCCTTAGGAAACACTGAGCTGAAAAAAAAAAAAAAAAAAAACGTTGCCTCCAGAAGTCCCCTGGATCCAATGCAAATACATAAGCATAGCACCCATGACTATAACAGAGGTGAGTGTTTAGGGAATGAATAGGCTTTCATGAATGGAGCTTCAGGAGGACAGGACAAAGGGCAGGTGTCAAAGACCAAGGGAAACCCTTGAAATACCATAAGGGAAAAGTGCCTTCAGTGAACTATCACCTTATGATACTGGTCCTTTGGCTGGTCTTTAAGAGTAGCTGTATTGCTGTATGTGTCACCCCCAGGAGATCTGGATCCCATTCACTATCAAACCCTTATGCAGGAAAAAGCCAACAAGGAGGACCCCATATGTGCCCAAGCAGAGCCCCTGTGGAGGTGACTTGCAAGCTTTGCATGCCCACTCCAGCAGACATGTGGCAACCCAACAAGAGTGGAAAGTTGCCAGTTGAGACATCTGCCAACATAACTGGGGTCACAAATGTTTATGCGGATGGTATAACCTTCTGTCTCAGAGTGACTGCAGATAGATATGTTGCAGAAGCACGAACTCCTGCCAGATAAACTCTTCTGGAGTGGAGCCTGAGATAAAGTCTCCAAAACAGACCTTGCCTAGGAACACATATTCCAGGAACCCCTGCGTCCATCACTGTTTGTGGAAAAAGAGGGAGCTTGACTTTTGGACCCTCAGGCCAAGCCCACTGCTACTGCTTTGAAGGCCTGCCTTGGCAAGAGTATATAACTAGTACATCAAACTCAAGACCCCATGGATAATTATGGGTTAGTATAAGGCTGCAGTTAGAAGATGACTCTGTTTAAAATCAATTAAAGGAAAACATTTAGGAAATAATGGTATTGACGGTATTCAAAATGGCAAGAGTCAGTGAAAGAGGCCCTCAGTGACTCATATTTGGGAACCCCATACATCCAGAGAAGTACTGCAACAATGGAAATCCTAGTCACTGGGGCAGGCCTGTTAGGCAACGGGGACTCTTAGGAGAGACTGTTATTCCTGCACCCTTCATTGCCTAGAAGTCAGCCTATCCTGCCTGTAATGAAGGACAACACTACACACATACTCTGAAGCCAGGAAGAGGGGGAAAGGTGTCTCACCCTTACTGGGGGACTAGAGCCAAATTCTCCCTGCCCCATAGAAACCTCAGCAGGGCTTTGGGGTTGGGTGTCCCACAGTCCAGAGATAGTGTGATGGGTTTCACTCAAGTATTGAAACAAACCTTTATTTTTTTCTTTTCTATTTCCCTCCCCCATTTTATCCTTCCTATAAAATCTCCAACCTTGGGGCGCCTGGGTGGCTCAGTCAGTTAAGCATCTGCCTTTGGCTCAGGTCATGATCTCAGGGTCCTGGGATGGAGCCCCCTATTGGGCTCCTTGCTCAGCGGGGAGCCTGCTTTTCCCGCTCCCTCAACTTCTGTTCCCCTTGCTTATGTGCTATCTCTCTCTCTCTCTCTTTCTCTCTCTCTGAGACAAATAAATACATAACATTTTAAATATAAAACAAAATCTCCAACCTTGCAAAGCTAACCGGATAATGTATCTGAATTAGCACTAGGGGATCCCTGGATCGCACAACACAAAGGCTTAAAATAAATTCCCTCGTCAGCTTAATTTGAAATGCTTTCTTTAGTGGCAGGGATGGGAAGAGGAGATATTTCTTGCTAACCTCCCAATAAGACTACCATATTTAACACACTTGGAGTGATACAAGGAGACCGTAATAGGAGGAATTACAGCCCCAAAATGGAGGCTCACCCCTCCCATTAGTGTCAACAGGTATGATGAACTTACTCCAGGGAACACTGACAAAATGTGTGAAACTTCCATCTGATCCTAGTATGCCAGACAGGTCCCCTTCCACCACTAGAGAAGTGCCCCGGAGTTGGCAGCATTCTAAAATGGTTCCAACTGAACAAATGTGCACTTGGAATATACCAGAGAACATATTTTAGAGAAGTCTCAGACCTGTAATTCATCCTGGCTGTGACAAACCACCCATAGAGCTCAGCTCATGGCTCTGGCTCCTCCTTAGTGGAAGCCTGTCCCCAACTCACTGGAATAGGAATATAACTCCTCCATCTTTCCCTTTCGGGTAAATAAGAGCAGAGCTAAAATGAGTTACAGTTGTCATTTCCACCCTAACTTCCCCAAAACGCCACCATCACCAAAAGTGTAAACAGAACTCTGGTTCATGAATTTCTTGTTCTTCTCACCAGAAATAAAAATTGCTCTATCTATCCATTAAGCACAAGCAATGTAATTACTTTAGTGATAGATTTTAAAAGGGGTGTATGTACATTTTGAGTCCATCCTCTGTATGCCTTCTTCATGTTTATCTGCATCGGCCATCATATAATTGCTGACCAGCCCTCAAGAAATCAGGTTACAAATCCATTTCCTCTTGCACCCCCACTTATGACCTAAGGGATAGGGACAGTAACCTCTACAAACTGTGGGGGCCCTGGAACTTAGGTTTCTACCCATGAGTGGCAAGGTTAACCAGTTTTAATTTAATTTATAAAAAGGGCAAGTTTGAATACAAGTATCAGTATCTAGAGCACTATTACACTTAGCTTCTGATTCTATATTCAGCTACCTTTTAGATATAATAAACATCTAGGAGACCTACTAACACCCCAAACTCACAACATCCACAACTGAATTCATCCTCTTTCTCTGAAATGTGGTCTTCCCCTTATTCCTCTTAATAAGCAGTGTCGTCTTTTGGCTGAAGCCAGAAACCCCAGAATTATCCCTGACATTCCCTCTTTCTCAAGCTCTACATTCAGTGCATCAATAAATTCTATTACTTCCACTTCAAAAATAGTCCCAAAGCTAGTTTCTTCTCTCCATCTCCATCCCCTGCTCCAAGCCATCATCATCTCTCACCTAACTGACTGCAACAGCCTCCTAACTGATCTCTCTGCCTTACAGGTTCCACCTTCAAGAATTCTTTCTCCATATCTAAGCCAGAGTGATTTCAGAAAATGCTTACCAAATCATATTACAACCCTACTTCAAACTCCCTAATGAGAGACATATACTATTCATAAGTTGGAAGATTCAACACAGTACTGATGCCAACTCTCCCCAGATTGATATAGTGGTTTAGTACAATTCCTATCAAGATCCACACAAGAAGTTTTGTAAATATAGATAAGATTATTCAAAAAATTTATATGGAAAGGCAAAGGAACTGTGATACATTAAACAAATTTGCAAAAGAAAAATAAAGTGGGGGAGAAACAGAATAAAGAATCCAGAAATAGACCCACACAAATATGCCTAAATGCTTTTTGACAAAGGTGCAAAAGAATTCAAATGGTGCTGGAACAACTAGATATTCATAGCAAAATGATGAACTTTGACTTAAACATCACACTTCAAGTAAAAATTAACTCAAGGGTCACTTTGGTGGCTCAGTAGGTTAAGCATCTGCCTTTGGCTCAGGTTCTGATCCCAGGGTCCTGGGATCGAGCCCCTCATTGGTTCCTTGCTCATCAGGGAGTCTCCTTTTCACTCTCCTTCTGCCCTCCCCTCACACACGAGCTTGCTTGCTCGCTCTCTCTCTCTCTCTCGTACTCTCTCTCTCAAATAAATATATAAAATCTTTTTAAAATATTTTTTAAATTTACTCAAATTGGATCACTGACTTAAATGTGTTCCATAAAACTATAAAACTTTTAGACAAAAATAGGAGAAGGTCTTCAGGATCTAGAGCTAACCAGAGTTCTTACGTATGACATGATCCACACAGGGAAACATTGATGAATTAGGCCTCATCAAAATTAAAAGCTTTAAATTGGATGAAGGTGGTCAAAAGGTACAAACTTCCAACTATAAGATATGTAAGTATTGGAGATGTAATGTACACGTGATGACTATTTTTAACATTGCTATCTGACATTTTCAAAAGTGGCTAAGAAAGTAGATCCTAAAAGTTCTCCAAGGAAAAATATTTTTGTTACTATATGAGGAGATAGATGCTAATATTGTGGTAATAATTATGCAATATATGTATGCAAGTCGTTATGCAGTACACCTTAAACATATACAGGGCTGAATATCCATTATATCTCAAGAAAACTGGAAAAAAATACAATAAAGTTTTAAAACAACGTTTGCCCTTCCAAAGACCCAGCTAAGGGGATTAAAAGACAAACTACAAACTAGGAGAAAATATTTGCAAACCAAATAACTGACAAAGAATCTAGAATAAATAAAGAGCTCTCAAAACTGAACAGTAAAAACAAGCAATCCATTTACAATATGGGCAAAAGACATGCACAGATATGCACCAAAGAGGATATATATACATATGGCAAGAAAGCACAGGAAAAGATGTTCAATATCATCAGCCATTATACAAATGCAAATTTTCTTAATGAGATATCACTGCACACTTATTAGAATGGCTAAGAAAAAAATGACAATATCAAATGTTGGTGAAAATGCAAAGAAACTTTATTAATGTAAAACTGTAAAACCACCCTGAAAAAATTGTTTAGCAGTTTATTTAAAAACTAAACCTATACTACCATAAGACCCAGAAATCACATAGTTGTGATTTATAGCAAAGAAATGAAACTGACATTTACACAAAAGCTTACACATACATGTTCACAGCAGCTTTATTCATAAAAACAAAAAACCAGAAACAACCCAAATGTTCATAACAGGTGAACGGTTAAGCAACACTGCTAAGGCATAAAAGGGAATAAACTATTGATACAAGCGAAAACCTGAAATAGATCTCAAGAGAATTATGCTGAGTGAAGATAAAAAACCAGTGTCAAATGTTATATACATGTAATTCTATTCATGTAACCTTCTCAAAGTGAAAAAATTACAGAGATGGACAATAAATCAATGGGTGCAAAGGGTTAGGGCACAATGAAAGCATAATACCAGGGAGTTTCTTTGGGGTTGATGGAACAGTTCTGTATTGTGATTGTCACGATGGTTATGTGGCTCTATACAAGCATAAAAGGTCACAGAACTACACACACACACACACACACACACACACACACACACACACTGAATCCAATTTAGTTCTGTACTTGAGTTAATGCAGTGGTTCTCAACTATAGGCAATGTTGTCCCCCACCCCATCCTCGGGGGACCTTTGGCATGTCTGGAGATATTTTTGGTTGTGAAAACTGATGCAGAGAGAGGGGTTGCTATTGCCATCCAGTGGTGGAGATCAGAGATGCTGCTGAACACCCTACAATGCACAGGACAGGCTCCCACAATAAAGAATTTTTCAGTTCAAAATGATAGTAGTGCCAATGGTGACAAACCCTGTGTTAATAGCATTATACCAATATCATTTTTTAAAATTTTGACAAAGTACTATAGTTGCGGAAGTTATTATCATTGGGAAAAGCTGGATGAAAGGTACACAGAAATTCTCTGTGCTAGTATTTTTGCAAATTCTTGTGAGTCAAACTATTTCAGAACAAAAAGTTAGACTAATTAAGACCACTACAACTACACTACTCCTAATAATAATAATACCCTCCAATGATTCCTCATTGCTCTTAAAACCCCAACTCCTAAACATACGTTTCTCTTTTTTTAAGATTTTATTTATTTGTGAGAGAGAGAAAGACAGAGAGCACAAGCAGGGGAAGCTGCAGACAGAGAAGCAGGCTCCCCACTGAGCCAGGAGCCAGATGCAGGGCTCCCTCCCAGGACCCTCTATCATGACCTGAGCTGAAGGCAGACGCTTAACCTACTGAACCACTCAGGCGTCCCACTAAACCTATATTTCAAAACACAGTTCTATCTCTACCACTTACTAGTTGTGCAAACTTAGGCAACTAACTCCCAGTTTTCTCACTTATAAAGTGCAAATGATAATTCTGTAAAGATTATGTAAGCTAAGTTCACAAAAACATTCTTTAAATTAGGAACTGCTATACACCTGGGAAGAATGATTGTCACTTTTCAGCCCTGGCTCTCAGTACCCTCTAGATCATCTCCAGCCAAATTGAACTATTGGCTGGCCCATGAATACACCCTTTCTGTGTCATCTTCATGTTGGGCTATCTGCCTAGCTCTCTCCCCCATCCCTGAACTCTACCCATTGAAATTCTACCCACAAAAAATTCATGCACAAAGATGTACTGGTTAGAGAAAGTGGGGAGGAAGGAAAATCTTAGATGTTCTACACGAGAGAAAATGGTAAAGAAAGTTGTTACGACACAAATGAGCAAAGGGGAAGAAAGAGAGAGAGAGAGGGAGGGAGGCAGACCAAGGAAAAGACTCTTAACTATAGAGAACAAACAGAGGGTTACCACAGGGGAGGTAGGTGGGTGAAATAGGTGAATGGTGATGGAGATTATGATTACACTTATCATTATGAACACTGAGTAATGTAGAGAACTGCTGAATCACTATATTGTACACCCAAAACTAATAGAACACTGTATATTAACTAACTAGAATTCAAATAAAACCTTAAAAAGCAAAAAAAAAAAAGTTGTTACTATCTAGAATAGTGCTGAAACCTATTCATTCATAAATTGATTTAACAAATATTTATTGAGCATCCAATAAGTGTCAGGCACTTTGCTTACCACTGACACACAAAAGTGTGCATGGCTGGCAATAAATACTGATAGAATGAGCAAAAAAACAGATGAATGAATAACAGACTTTTTCAAAGGAGTTATTTATTTATTCATGAGAGACAGAGAGAGAGAGGCAAAGGCAGAGGGAGAAACAGGCTCCCCACAGGGCAGGGAGCCCAATGCGGGACTCAATCCCAGGACCTCAGGATCACAACCTGAGCTGAAGGCAGACACTTAACTGACTGAGCCACTCAGGTGCCTCTGAATAACAAACTATTATGCAATTATTATTTAAAGCTTTAAAACTTTTTAAGGTATAAGAAATACTTGTAATATAATGTTAGACAACTAAGATAGAATATCAGATAGTTAAACGGAAAATAGGACTGGTTAAAAAAAAAGTATAGAAAAAAAAGAAATTTGGGGTGCCTGGGTGGCTCAGTCGTTAAGCATCTGCCTTGGACTCAGGTCATAATCTGGGTACCTGGGACTGAACCCCGCATCAGGCTTCCTGCTGGGAGCAGGGAAGCTGCTTCTGCCCCTCATTCCACCTCATTCCCCTCATACATTTCCCCCTCACCCCCCACTTATGCTTGCTCTCTTTCTCAAAAAATAAATAAATAAAATCTTTAAAAAATGAAATTTGTCACTATAATTTCTGAATGATAGACAATGATAGACTACACACCACACACACAGTAGGGAGGAAAAGGAGGATAACAGTGAAGAAGGATAAAGGGACAGGACAGAAGAGTCTTCTCAAAGAGAACAGGAGTTCCAAACATTTCTTCAGACAGAGAAGAGAATGCAATGCTAACCAGTTTCCCAAACTACATCTAAAACCGTCAAGTAAATCCCAGACCCCTCCTAGGAAGTACTTTGCCACCTCAGTTTGTCTCAGGAAGGTCAGCTGAGCTGGGAGGAAAATGAGAGGACAGAGGCAACTCTGGATAAGCTCAGCTAGAAAAGTTTGCAGCCTTGGCCTTGGCCTAGCCACCCAAATCATGTTCTCCACATTTGCCAACCAATCCTTACTGATTACTGGTTACTGCCTGCTATATCCTCAGCACTGCTTTGGGGAACACTAAGAAGTGTGAAGTGTAAGGAATTTACAATCTAATGGAGAAATCGAAACATACATCGATATGCATACATACCCACACATTTATGCATTCATGTCTGCATATATTTAGAGGTAACTCACGCTCAGGAGGTATGTGATAAGAATCAAATGAAGAGTTCAGACAGCAAGTGCTGTGAGACCTCCTAAGACAAGAGCACTGATGGACTGCGTGGAATGGAACGACGTCCTGCCAGAGATGAGAACTGAGCTAGAAATGGAAATAGCTAAAAAGCCATGGTAATTTGCACACCCTATTTTTCTTTCACCATAAGGTAGAATGAATACAAATTATTCTCCCAGATCACAGCAAGGATCAAGAAGGTCATGAAAGGCTTCCTTCCGAAGGATTCCTACTAAGAATGCAGCTGTTGGGAGCAGACCTTTTAAGAGGCTTGAGCCTGGGATGCCCTAGGTAAAGAAATCCTTAGGAGCAGTGACCGAATCGTGCATCAACGCTTGTAGCTACAGTCATTTCTGCAAGCGTTCTGGTCACAATGGCCAAAGAAATTAGAATTTAAAGAAAAATCATGGAATTTTTTTTAAAGATTTTATTTATTTGACAGAGAGAGATCACAAGTAGAGAGAGAAAGAGAGAGAGAGGAGGAAGCAGGCTCCCCACCTAGCAGAGAGCCCGATGCAGCACTTGATCCCAGGACCCTGAGATCATGACCTGAGCTGAAGGCAGAGGCTTAACCCACTGAGCCACCCAGGCAGCCCCAAAATCATGGAATTTTTATTCTTGACTCTTAGTTACATCAAAGAAGCCCAGAGTCTGGACTGGGGTTTTGTGTGTAAATGATTCAGTTTCATGAAAGAAAACTGAAGGGCCTGGATGTTCCAAGACAGGATAAGAAATGCCAAAACTCAATCACTTTTACTGACACATAAAATCACCCACAGTAACAGATATCTCCAGGCTGTCTTTCCTTCCCTCCTGTCCTCTCTAAGAGCTAGGACTATATATGCAAATAGCCTCAGGGAGTTTTCCTCTCACTTTGTGAGTATAGACACAGTCTCAATAGTCTGAAGAAATTACAGAAAACTGTGGTTCCCCGAAATGTAGGTACAAAAAGCCTCCACATGACCCTTATATCTCAAAGAAGCAATGTCTATTTTCTTTAAAAAAGCTGAAGTTCTTTTTAAAAAAAAAATTTATTAAATCTTTTTGTACTTAAGAGAAATTATATTTAATAAAAACAGACATTACTTCATCAAAGCTATCCCATTCTTCCTATCAAGTTTTTCTGGGGTAGATTATCAGGGGTGCTCAGTCTGTAGGCCTTTTGGTCAGAAACAGAAAACATTTTAAATTCCTAACTACAGAGTCCCCTCGTGGGGAGAAGTAAGAATTAGAAACCACACAGTGCTATGAAAGGGCTCCTGCAGGCCTTACCAAACAGAAATACCATCCATCCTGCCCTCATGTCTAGCCACACCTGGGACAGGTGACCTCACCTGCAGTGGAAACATAATCTATGAGCATGAAACTTCCATAATATTACAGCTGTCTTGACTGCAAAGGTCCTTAAAAACTATTTGGTTTACAGACCGGAATAAAGACCTCTAGTCTTTACTTAGGGATCATTAGCTCCTTCACAAAGGGATTATTGCCTGGCAGACGGATTCCTCTTGGGAGTCTAAACTTGCATCAGCCAACCACCCTTCAGCAAGGGAAAGGCAGATAAGTATGTCACCTTGGTGTGGTAGTGCCAGAGCCACAACCAAGGCACCCTGAGCCTCTGTATGGGACTCCAGCTCCAGATTATCCTGACACTTATCTTCTGGAGGCTAGTATATGATGCCTCCAAGTAAGAAGAATGAAGACCTGATTCATGCCACCACATGGATGAATTTAGGCAACATTATGCAGAGTGAAAGAAGCCAGACACGAAAGGCCACATATAGTATTATTCCCTTTATATGAAATGTCCAAATAGGCAAATCTATACAGACAGACAATAGATTTATGGTTGCCAAGGCTAGGGGAAGTGGGACTGGGGAGTGAGCACCTAATGGGTACTGGTTCCCTTTCGGAGTGATGACAGTGTTCTGGAACTAGATAGTAGTGATGACTGCACAGCACTGTGAATGTACTAAATGCCACAGAACTGCACACTTCAAAATGGTTAAGATGGGAAATTTGACATTATGTGTATTTTGCCCCTATAAAAAAGAAAAAAATATGTTACTTTTAGTTCCTGTTCTAGAAATTCTATTTGCTTCTTTTTTATATATGGTTATTTCTCCCTTGTGTTTTTATATCCTCTCATTTATTTAAACATGATAAACATGTTTTTAAATAGTTTACACATGATAATAAGTCTTTGGAGATCTACATCTTTGGTTTATTTGTGCTGATGGTAGCTTTTTTTAAAAATGTGTGTTTGGGTTTTGTCTGTGAGAATCTTGTTGAAGCCTCAGTGAAGGGTAGACTCCTCCAGAAAAAAATTCAGTTTGCTTTTGCCACATGTCTGGATTTTCTACCAGGAATGATTTAGACTGTGCTTACAGTGTTCATTCGAACTCTAAAGCCACATGAGGACAGGCTTGTGATTGCAAAACCGAGGAGAGCTATCAAGAAAATGAAAAGAAAACTGAAAGGACCACACCATAAGGAGTCTAGTATTCAGAATATATAGACTCTTACAACTCTACAATAAAAAGACAGTTAATAAATGGGCATAAGATGAACAGTCATTTATTTCTCCAAAGAAAATATATAAATGGCTAATAAGCACATTAAAAGGTGTTCAATATCAGTAGTCATTAGAAAAATGCAAACCAAAATCACAATGATGCCACTTCATACTTACAAGGATGGCTATAACTTAAAAAAAAAAAAAAGCAGAACATACCAAGTGTTGGCTAGGATGTGGATAAATTGGAACCCTCCTACACTACCGGTAGGAATGTACAAAGGTGCAACTGCTATAGAAAACACTTTGATGGCTCCTCAAAAAGTTACACATAGAATTACCATGTGACCTAATAACTCCACTCCTACATACATATCAAAAAAAAAAAACCCTGGAAACTCATATTCAAACAAAACTTGTACACAAATGTTCATAGCAATAGTGGCAGCACTATACATAATGACTAGAAGGTGGAAAGAACTCAAATGTCCATCAACTGATGAATAAACAAAATGTAGTCTATCTGTAGAACAGAATATTATTCAGCCATAAAAAGGAATGAGGTACTGACATGCTACAAATGCATGACCCTCAAAAACACGATGCTAAGTGAAAGAAGCCAGACACAAATGGTCACATATTGCATGACTCCATTTGTATGAAATACCCAGAAAGGAAAATCCATAGAGATAGATAAACATTAGTGTTTATCAGGGGCTGCACGGAGGTAAGGACTGGGAAATGACTGCTAATGGGTACCGACTTTCTTTACAGAGTGATGAAAATGTTCTGGAATTAGACAATGGTGATAGTTGCACAGCACTGAATATATTAGAAATGACTGAATAGTATATTTATTTTTTTAAAAAATCATAATAGTACCATTATTGATAGATATGTTCTCTCTATGAAACATCATTTTAAGAAATTTCAAATCCAAGTTCTAAAACCTTCCCAGCTAGGTACCTTTAGACAAGTTACTTAACCTGTGATTCAATAACATTATGCATAAAACAAAGATAACAGCAATATCTACCTCCATAGGGTTGCTATGAGAATTAGATGTGTTAATATATAGAAAGCACTTTGAACAGTGCTTGCCACATAGCCAGAATTAGCTAAGTGTTAGCTACTGTTATCATTTCCACTAATCCTCACAACAACCCCATGAAGTAGGTATTATTAGTTATTCCCATTTTGCAGATGAGAAAAACAAAGGCACAAGAATAAGCAACTCACTAGGTTATCTAGCTAACAAGTAACAATCAAACCTAGGATTCAGACACCAGCATTCTGGTTCCAGGGTTCCTGCTCTCAACTACTGTCACATTCTACCTCCCATAAATCTGGTATAAAAAACCCCTGAAGTCATAGCTATTTTTGCCTAGCACGAGGTCCAATTAAGTATTTAAGGTTTTCAAAAAGTTAATCAATTTAAGTAAACATGTTAATCAAATACTACCATGGCCGGTATCCAGATATGGCAAAATGAGCAACAGGCACGTGAATAAGGTTTAGAAAATGCTGGAGTAAACCATGGAAATGTAAGATGCGAGAGAACACACTTAAGCTGTTACCGATATACTAAGTAAGCTACTACACACCCATGATTATAACCTGTATAGATCTCTTGCGTAATAACTCATCCCAAGCCAAAATTGTTCACCAAGTATCTGGTCCAAAGAGAGGGAGGCCAGCAGAACTCAGCAAGAGCCAGACTGAGGAAGAAATATCTAGATTAAAGTCAGTCAGGGGCTATGGAGTTGCCATCCCTTGACCTCTTTTTGAAAATGAACTGGTCAGCTAACCACCTATTAGCTGGTTTCCCACCTGCCACCTCTGGGAACATGAGGCAGGGGGATTTCTCCATTAGTCACAGCAGTCACAGTACCCACCATCCACCATACTTTTAGGAGTCCAGGAAAATGTTTTAATTCTTTTTAAATCAAAAGAAAAAATTAATATAACCTAAGGCACATTACATTTATCTTTATACCAACATAGTTGTGAAATATATATAAATATATATTAAATATATGTGAAATATATATTTATATATCTGAAATACATTTTATATCTCTTTATATATTATAAAATACATTTATATTATATATTACAATATATATTTATATATTTACATTTTATGTGTGTGTGTGTGTGCACACACACATATATATGGAGGAAAAGGCCCAATAAGGCAAAAACACCTAGGGTCCAGAAAAGTCCTAATGTGGCCCCAATGCAGGGTGGGTCTCCTCACCTCTCCCTCCTGTGTCTGCAAGTGACTAGCTCAGCAGCCAATGCATGTAGCACCCTGTTCCCATCAGTGTCCTCTCAGTTTTGAGAAAAAGTGAAGACACAGGCTGGAAAACCCCGCACTCCTGAATCCCAGACTTCTGGCTTTGGGAGACTCAGCAAATAGAAAGAGGCCTGAAGCAGAGCAGGAGGAGTAGGAGACCCCGGCACTCAGGATTTCTTAAGACTCTGCCCAATAATCTTCTTCCCCAAAATACCTTCCCACTCCACTCCTGTCTGGAACCTCCCCATTATATACCCTTTTAAATAAAGTAATAAGTAATAAGGTGAAAAGTACACGGACTTTCTAGTCAAACTTGCTGGTATGACCATGGATGGGCATGGTACCTGGCTTCCTGAGGGCTCGGTTTTCTGTTTAAAAAAAAAAAATGGGGATGATAATAATGGTGGTTGTAAAGGTTAAAATTAGGATAAATTGTCTACAGTGCCAAGCAGAGGGCCCACTATTAGAAGTTATTCTTAAATATAAAGGACATTAACATGTGCTGGAGCCCCTGCAAACACTTCTTGGAGGAAGAACCATAGAGCCTTCTATCGTGGCCCAGTCCTTTTTTATTTAGCACATTCGTGGAGAAAACCAGCTCAGGAAGATAACTGTAGAAAAGGGAAGGGGAGAAGTAGTGGGAAAAGCGGGAACTCATCCCAGGTTTGCAACACTGTCCCGGGAATAAGGCGCGCTTTAGGCGCCTGCTGCAATACTGGACCTGGAATAAGGCGCGCTCTCGGCGCCTTGCAGAGCAAGGCTGCATTAAGAAGCCAGCAAACTTTGCACGTGCCAGAACTGAAGGAAGGAGCCCATGCAGCATAGCATTCTTGGATGCATTAAGCACTTGGCAGGTTTCTACACTTGCACTCCGACGTGGGTTCATTACTAAAAATCTAAAGTCCTTGGAGCTTTCTCAAGAGGCAGGTTGGGTTTCTCGCAGCGCGCATGTGACCACCCGGACTGCTCAGTAAACCTGACTACAAACCACCTCTCCCGGAATACACCGGGGATCTGATCGCAAACACCCAGTGCAAACAGCTAATTCTTTCGTCTTAATCACTAGCCCGATATTCGGACTTTGGGTACAAATAGAACAGAACTAAATAATCCTATCCATTAGTCACTAGGTTCTAGGAGGGGAGAGGAGTGCTCAGAGCCCCACGCAGGTAGACTAACTTCGCTTTAGCGTACGTGGGTCGCTGAGGGCTTCGCACTTTCTGCAGCCCTATATCTCCATCTTTTCCCCCCTGAGGAAGCAAGCGACACCGCTTCCTTTGCGGTCTGGGGAGCATCGAACGTTGCGCGGAGGAATATGTTACAAACATTCCTCCACGAACTCCTGGATCTAGAGTGAAGTCTTGCCCCTCCCCACCCTCCAAAACTACTTTCCCGATCCAGTACAGCCCCATCTTCCAATCAGATATTTCGTCCTAGCTGGGAGAAGTCAGTTAAACTGCGATTTGGAGTCTCAGTTTCCCACACAAGCATGCCTATTCTTGCAAACACTCGCCCTATTTTACTTACGCGCCCCGACCGCCAGTGCGCCCCCGTCAGGTCCCACCGACACCAACCCGAGGTAATGCGAACGCTAATAGAGGGCGTCTAACCGACGCGAGCGCGTACACTTTGAACGTACCCCCTATATAAGGCGCGCAAGGCTCAGTTTCCGCGCCAGATCAGGTCCCGGCGTTACAAGAGCACCCACCCGGCAATTAGTCGCAGCTCTCGCCACCGACCCTAGCGAAGAATTTGTGGATGCGCTAGGCTTCATCGACAGCACTGCGGACATGCAGCGTAATTTCGGTTGCAGCCCCTACGACGCCGGCTACCGCAGCCTGGGGGTCGAGGTGGAGGATGAACAGTATGGTCAGTGCCTAGACGGGGACAGGTGCTTTAGCAAACTGCAGGAGAGGAACTTCCCTGGGAGGGTCGGGTGGACGGGCCGCGGCGCGGCTATCGCCCTCTATCTTCCATCTCAATCCCTTGCCTCCTCAGCCCACGCAGCGTGGGCTCCAACGCTCCGACCTCTTTTTTTGCTTTTTTCCTTTCCCAGATGCGAAGCCAACCTTAACTTCGTTGGTTCTAATGGGAGGAGGGGAGGATACACGGTCCGAACCTGAGCGCGAAGGGGCGGCGGCAAACAGCGTTGGCGCGGGAGAGCGGAGCTCCCCGAACGAGGAAAACCAGGAGGGAGGCTTTGGCGGCGGCTTGGAGCCCCCGCAACAGCAGGAGGAGCCGGCCCCCCCGGCCCTGCAGGGGCCACTGGTCGCGGAGAGGAAGCAGCGCCGCTACCGCACCGCGTTCACCCAGCTGCAGCTGCAGGAGCTGGAGGGCATTTTCCATCGCACCCAGTACCCCGACGTGTTCGCGAGGTAAGTGGCTTGTTCCTCATGCGCGCACTTCTCCAGGGGCCTCCGAATCTTAGGCTTTCTCCCGGGACCCCTTTCCTCCTCTCTTGAGCCAAAAGCCACTTAGGGGGTTCGAGGGCGCCAGGGCCCGTTCTTGCCCTCAGAGGTTGGGGCAGTGAGACAGTAGCGGAACTAGGGTGAAAGGGTGAAGCAAGTAAGGGAGGGCGGGTTGATCCCGCTTTTATTTAAAATTTTGGTATTTTGTTCATCGTGAGTTTTTTGCGTTAATTTTTGTATTTTTAATATTGCATTAGAATATTCATCGTGATTGCTCAGTTTTTTCCTGCATTTAAAATTTTGCGCACGAGGCGAGTTCCCCTCACCTTAGTCTCGGCTCTGCCACGTGGAGCGCTATTTCCTGGCGGCAGAGTTTGGAGCGTTTAAAAAGCCAGCGGACAAGGAACCCTTGTGGTGGGATCGCGGATCGCAGTAGTGTACGGAGGGGCAGGCCTATTCTGGCCCAGCAAGAATGCGGGGCGGCTGGGGGGAGGATCAGGACGTATCTCTGTGAGGTATTAGCGGCACTTTTTCTGGTTCTGATGTATTGAGGCTTTGCCCACCAAAGAGCAAAAGAAGAATCTCCCTCGAGCGCTTGGCCAACGGTTTGGAGTTCCTCCTTGAGAGTTCCCCCTCTCCCTTTACAATAAACCCTGGAAGTACTCTGCCTGGTTCAGAACTCCACTTTAAAGGCTTTTCCCAAATAAAGCTTTTCCCAAGAAAAGATTTCCAGGGTTGTTCTCTGCCGTTCCACAAACAGAAAAATTGATTGAGTCATGGTCAACAGACATACTACCAGGAACTTTCATATATGTTCCCTTTTTCTATCTTATTTAATAGAGATAAGTTGTCCAAGGGAAAACTCCTTAAGGCAAGCCTCAAGCTGTATTACAGAAAACTGCACTGGGAGGGGGCATAGAAATAATGTACATGATATATTTCATTTTATCCACAACTCCAAATACTAAACATTTGCAATTTTCCTCCCACAGAGAAGAGATTGCTGTACGTCTGAATTTGACTGAAGCCAGAGTGCAGGTCAGTAAATCTTAAAAGAGCTCTTGGTACAGGGCAGCCATTCTAAAACATACTTGAGATTTTGTCCTGGACATTCTGAAGTTGATGTGGTTTGTTTCCATGTTTCACAAATAAGTTTTGAACATTGGGTGCCTTGGGGATGGGAAATGGGATAGGTAAGCTGGAACTTCTGGAAATTTCCCACTACCAGCCGAAATATGATTTCCTAATGGAAAAAAAAAATCAAACACACTGTTTTCCCCAATAAAGTTCCCCTCCTTTTAACACTGGTATCTTTCAGGAAGGATGTTAGTCCTCCCTAAAGGAATATTTCTATGTAGAATCATGTTGGGGCTCAGTCCCACGTGTGAAATATACAAATTAATGCACTGAAGATCTAGGTTAAAAGAAGGTTTAACCATACTAAATTACTTGAAATATTTAAAACCAGGTGTAAGCTCTTGGCTAAATGAATAAATTTATAAATATTCAGACATTGGGGTGAAGGAGTTATTCACACGGAGAACACTTGGCATGAGTAACTAATATATGTTTAGTAAACTGAAACTGGGGTGGGAGGGTAGCTTTAAAGTCCCAAGTACCTGATCCTACTTCCTACTGCTATTTTTTAAGGGTTTTGTAAAGCTGCATAGAGAGTGACAGCCTTAAATTTTTAATTTTTTGGAAGACTTTGATGTCTGCCTGAAACATTGTTAAAATATTAGGATTTTGGGGAATGGGGAAAGGAAAATTGTCTTGAAGAATGGAACCAAAAAAGGGAACCAATTTTAATAAAGTTCCATGGACCTAAAAAGAGGTGAAAGTTTAGTTACGTATTGTATACATTCAAATATATGCATTGCAGATGTCACACAAATTCAACTTTATGAAGCTACCAAATGTATAAATGAATATTGTCATGAGGAATCTTTAACACTCTTAAGAATTTTTTCCCCTTTTTTGGGTAGTAATGCTTTGAAAAGGTGGGTTTTCTGGAATCTGATTATGAGAGTGTTCTCATTTCAGGCCAGATTCTAACTTGTATTAATTTATTTTTTTAAAGATTTTATTTATTTATTTGACAGAGAAAAAGTGCACAAGCATGGGGAGCAGCAAGCAGAAGGAGAGGGAGAAGCAGGCTCCCCTGGAGCAGGGAATCCAATGTGGGGCTTGATCCCAGGATCCTGGGATCATGACCTGAGCCGAAGGCAGATGCTTTTAACCAACTGAGCCACCCAGGCGCCCCATTTGTGTTAATTTAAAACACTTTTCAGGAAGTGATTATTAATTTGTTGGTCATGGGATCAAATAGGTGACTATCTGAGGTCATAGAAAATCATAGGTTCATCAAAGAAATAGGACAAGTCTTCTACTTTCTCAGGCAGGCAAAGTAATCTCAGAGAAAATAAAGAGGTTTGCTGAGTTGCTTTTCCCCCTCCCTGGGTTTATGTAGTCCTCTCAGTGGATTTCTGAAGGGAAAATGAGCCAGAAAATCCAAGTAGGGAAGAAGACTATGCTCTCACATATTTTCAAGCTTTGCAACATGCATTTCCTCCAAGAAACTTTATAAAAGATGCTTCCCCCCAGCCTTTTGCAAATATAGGTGATCTCTTTTATGAAACCAGTATTGTGAATATGGACCTAATACTGGCCCATAGCAAAATTTGCCAGATGTGGGCTTTATTTAGGTTTAGGGAGATTTCACCACTGATACATTAGAATCTCTCCAAAATAAGTTCTACTACACTGACTTTTTTTCAGAGTATATTCATCCAGCAGGACCCCAAATCCTAAGATGGGAAAGAGAAAAGGTAGCTGCCCAGAGAGAGAAAAGGCCCTTTGTCTCAATTAAAATACTGCAGTTTGGGAACTTCTAAAATGATTAAATACAATGTAAACCTGATTAACTAGTATGCCAAGAGGACAGTAAAGTCTAACTGACAACTTTTTCATCTGTTTGTTTGTTAATAGTTGGCAAACACTCAGGGAGGAGCCTCTTTTGTGAGCCCTACCTACTCCCATTGTTGTTGAACATCTTCCTTAAATGCATAATTGGACCTTCTGGCTTTAGGAATAAGTGATGGGATTGGAGCCCCCCTAGTTAAGGAGTGGAGCTGGCAGGACCTAAGGTGCCCCGCCCCTGTGGGTCACCGCAGCTTCTGTCCAGAATCCTAGAACTAGCTAGAGCTGAATGAGCGGACCTTCTGAGCCCAGGGAGGTTTGGAGGGTAAGGTAGATGGGAGCATGCAAAATTGATAGTCACGACAATGCGGTACCCAGTCTCTTATCTGGGGAATAAATTTTCAGTTTATTGAATTTGGATTCGGTTAGGTTAAACTTTGCTTAACACTAAAGGCTAAAATGGCAAGGCAATGTGAGGGGCTTCAGCAACTCACGTCCCAGCAGTCCCTGGAACCCCATAATCAGGCCTCCTTTGACATACTTTTTTGTTTAATTCTCACAAGGCTTAGAAGAATGATCCCTTAAACATCACTGAAGAAAACTTTTCTGTCTAAAACTGCAATGTGCTCCTATGGATTGGTAACTTCAGACTGAAGAGGAGTTTTTCGAAAAAGGGGTGGTTCCCATCAGCATGACTTTACGTCAGGCCCACTTTTATACCATGTTCAGCCTCCCCCATAGCCAACGTGACACTTCCCCTGGTGAGGAGGGAGTGGGAGCAGCTGGACAGCTGATGAGCCAATGTCTCTTTACCCTGTTGCCAGGCATAGGTATTAACGTCAGGGAGCCAGTGCACATTATCACTTAGACTTAACATCCAAAACCTGGGAGGGATAAACATTAAAGAATATTAAAAACAGGAAGGGAGACAAATCAATGTGCCCAAGTCTGGACTAGCCATGACTCACTAAGGATTAGCTGAAGGGAGGTATGTGGTTTGCTTTCCCAAGTTATTTTAGTAATAAGGACATAACTCAGCCACGCCCCCCCCATTTAAAAGTTCAATGGCAGCATTGCATGTTGTGTGTGTTTCTATTGTGACACTGACAGTTCAAGTACTAAACCAATACTTTTTTTTCCCTCTGATTGAAGGTCTGGTTTCAGAACAGAAGAGCCAAGTGGAGAAGACACCAGAGGGCCCTGTTTAGAAATCTGGCCCCCATTGCTTTGGGCCCTCCTGTGGGGGTGATCTTTGAAGGGCCCTATGCTATCCCTGTTCTAGAACCGGGGTGGAGATATGTTCCTCTGGTGCCTCGGGGGCTCATGCCTCCTGGGCCTCCACCACCACCTGTGCTCCCCGGGCTACCTCTGCCCCCCGGGCCACCCATGCTGCCAATGCCACCTCCACTTTTGCCTCCCTTTGCTCTGGCCCCTGTAGGCATGGCATGGGCCCCTGTCATCAATGGTCATTTCGCAGGGCCCATTTTCTGAAGTGTGGTCTTTATGACAATTTTTCCAAAGTATTTTTTTCTGCCAGATATAAATTGTGCATAGCACATCAAGTAATTCTTCAAATAGCTGTTAAATGAATTGAGTAACTGAACTAAATCAGTGCCTTTTGTTCTTGATAGGGCATGTTGTATTTTCAATAAAGTTGAAAATAAATAACCTATTGGTTTTTAGTGACTAATGTGATAAATGGGGTATACATGCAAATTACTAAGGGAATGGCATTCCAACAGAATATCAAAGAGGCCACCTTTCATAACATAATACCCCTGAGTCCTGAGTCACCATCAAGAGGCCATGCACACCACAGTTTTCCAAGTGCCCATGCTGGTTTATAGGATCAAACAATCTTCCACATGCCCCATCCTCAACAATGCTCATCCTCACCCTGCCCCATTTGGAGCACATCCCTGTGCAATTTGGGAAGGGGTGAGTCTCTGATGAGAGGGCAGTGTGTTTCCAGGCAGGTCCATGTTCCATTCATGCCAAGAAGCTCAACAGCCACGGGTTGTGAGACAAACTTCCTAAGAGGTTACTCACAGGGCCGTTAAGTGAATGTGACAGCCAAATTCTGAATTCTGTTCACTGCTCTCCATTTTGTGGAAGTGATAGGGAAATAGGAATCATTCTGGTTCAGACACAAGAAGGGGCTCCAAGAAGGTCAGAAAGGGGCTCTTCTCTGTTTTCTCATCCCCACCCCCCAACCAAGAAAGCCTATTACTGTAGTTTCCCCACAGCTCAGAGGCAGACAGTCCCACCTTTAGGTATATTTTGTCCCCTTCAACATCCAAGAAATGGTCCCCTGGACAATGTTCTAGAATTAGCACTCACTGAAAAGAGGCACACCTTTGCTTTTTCATGCTGTCTGCATGCAAAACTGCCAAGGGATGAAAACAAAACCTAAAATGGGAGGGAGAGGATGAAGCCAGGCCCACTCTTCTTAAAACATCACTTTTCGGTAAGATTTCTGCTTTTGATCAATGTACGGTCATTTTCTGACCACAATCATGCTATGAAATAACTATAGTGACTTAAGGGTGTCACAGGAGCATAAGAATCCTCTCACAGAAAGTGGGTTGGGGGGGCGCCTGGGTGGCTCAGCGGGTTAAGCCGCTGCCTTCGGCTCAGGTCATGATCTCAGAGTCCTGGGATCGAGTCCCGCATTGGGCTCTCTGCTCAGCAGGGAGCCTGCTTCCTCCTGTCTCTCTGCCTGTCTCTCTGCCTGCCTCTCTGCCTGCTTGTGATCTCTCTCTGTCAAATAAATAAATAAAATCTTTAAAAAATAAAAAAAAAAAAGAAAGTGGGTTGGGGAGGGGGAAACCCCAAAGATGAGTTTCACAGAGGTTATATGTTCCTAGTTTGAAGGGAGGCTTTATTATCTTGGGAACGCCTATGATTTTTTGCAGTGTTGTCCAATCCTTTTCAATCCTCTCTTCCAATCCGTCACATAGGGATGCCAAACATCAGCAAAACAGTTGTATCTAATGTGGGGCTTCTGCAGTGAGGAGGTCATTGGGAGGGAGGAACATCCAGAAATGCATCAGCATGCCGATTACCATCTTTACTGGCTAGTTTTGAAACAACCATTCTCTCCCATTGTTGACCATTTTCCTTCTCATTAAACATCAGGTCCCTGAGTGCTTTAAGTCCTCTTGGAAATACAGGGTCTGTACAAATAAATCAAAGTTCCAGGACCCCATCTAGCCCTGCCACACTAAGATTCGAAGTCAAACAGTGAGGACCCAGGACACAAATTCTGCCGCTAACTCTCAAATTCAGTCTGGCACAAACATAGAACATGTTTTCCCTCAGGTTGCCTGAAAAAACCAAAAGCACAAAAGGGAACATCCTTTCCCTTAAGTAGATGGGGTCTTCAAGAATTGTATGTACTATTTTAAAAATTATATCTACTTTGAGGTGCCAGAAGGGAGGTGGGATGTGAGCAGAGGAAATATGAAAAACATTTCTGCAGATAATAGGTTCCCCCAATGTCGGTTTTAAAAGGGAGAGGTTTTGGGGCACCTGGGTGGCTCAGTGAGTTGAGCCTCTGCCTTCGGCTTGGGTCGTGATCTCAGGGTCCTGGGATCGAGCCCCGCATCGGGCTCCACATCGGGCTCTCTGCTCGGTGGGGAGCCTGTTTCCTCCTCTCTCTCTCTCTCTCTCTCTCTCTCTCTGCCTGCCTCTCCGCATACTTGTGATCTCTCTCTGTCAAATAAATAAAATATTTAAAAAAATTAAAAATAAATAAAAGGGAGAGGTTTTTTAAAATAATCCCACAAAGGGCGCCTGGGTGGCTCAGTGGGTTAAAATAACCCCACAAAGAGCATTCCTCTTAAGGTGCATTTCAAATATCCCTAAGGCATAGATCAGGAATGAATTTGTTCTAATATAAGGACATTATTTTGATAAAATCTCTAGAAACTAGCTATCAGCCAATATGTTTATCTGAGATAGAGTCTTTATAGATGGGGGTTTGGGCTGAACTGTAAAAATCACAATTTCAGGAGGAGTACAGGAGGTTTGGCACTTTACAGTAATAATTTTGGATGTGCTCTTTCTAAAGTTTCTTATTGAAGAACATATGACAGGGAGCTTTCACAATAGTAACTTTCATAGTCAAATAAAACAAGATATGAAGTATTTGGGGGGGGGGGAATAAAGACTTTCTGATTAAAACTAGATTTATGTGACCTGGATCTTGTTTCAAACAAATCTAGTCAGAACAATCTAAGCTGGAAGTGCCTGAGAAATCAAAATCTCAGCCATCATTGAGACAACAAGTACTTATGAGGAAAAAAAAAAGGCAAGGAAGGAAGGGACTAAAAGTAGTTCTTCAGCTGAGCATACAAGGATTCTCCCTTGAAATAGGTATGAAAAGTGACTTTTTTAAAAAGAGAAGAATTACTGTAAATGTGTAAAAAAATAAAGGAATAGAGTTTGACCTGAGTTGTTTTCAAAAGAAATCAGACTTTTGCCCAAATTCTGTTCGTGGGGTTGTTATACCTAAAATTGGGCATGCTCTAAACACATATGAATATACTGTTTTACCACCCAACCATTCAGTCCCAGTGTGACTCTATGGATTGGTGAAAACCTGAAAGTAAAATAATGGTGTACAATAATAGAGTTATTCCCCCAATACTCCTGATGGGTAAATTCAACTTCCTCTAATTTGAATCCCAGGGCCTCCTATTGGTGGAGGTGGGGGAGTCAGTACAAAGTGGTACATAAACTAGGGTTCTCAAACCTTGAGTGGAGGGCAAATGATAACATAACATAATCCTCACCCCACACCCTTCTTTCCAAGAATGCTGATCTAGATGATTCTTCTTGGGGGCTTTTCTCATGCTTCCTCCCACTTTCAATACAATAGGATGTCCCAAGGAGAATGAACCCTGGCCTCAGATAGCTCCTCTTCTTCAGAGGCACTTTTTCATTTTCCTTCAGAGTATTTTCACATAAGATCCCATCAGTTTGGCATGGAAGAAAAACTCATTTACAATTCCTACAGTAAAAAGATGGCCATGACAGGGGAACCAGTCCCATCATGTCACTCCACTTTTTCAAGCAAATTGTCTTTCTTCTGGGGGACACTCAGCTTAAAGGAAGAGACAGACACTGGTATTCTCCCTGAATGGAGGGGGCTTTCATGGTAACCCAGCCCACTCCCCCCCATTTTACAGATGAGGGAACACAGGCCTTCAGGAGCCGTGGCATTGCCTTCCTGAGGTAGCATGCCCAGTTCATTCCAGAGAAGGCCAGGCTCCTTGTGGCCATGCCCTCTCCCCGGGACCCAGGATTTCCCAGCTTGTGGGGCGGGCACACACCAAGCGAGGTTCAGTTCCTCCGTGCTGTTCACCTCCATCTTCCCAGAACACTTTCCTCCAAGGGGCTACAAACTCAAGGCTCCTCCCCAAGTCTCGGCACCGGGCCATTTTACCTCTAGGAAAAGTAAGCAACTCCCCCTGAAGGCGTGCAGGATCCTGGTGTCCACTCTTGAACGCTGAACAGCAGGGGCTTGAGAGAGTGATGCAGTTTGTACCCTCCTCACAAAAGGCCAAGTGAGCTTCCACAACAATAATCCTCATTTCCCCCAATCCTCTTGCAAAGCAGTGCCTGCCAACTGGCAGCACCACACATAAGAAACAGCCAGCTCTGGGCTTGTGATGAATTAACTTTTTTTGTAAAGTAGGCTAATAGTTTGGAAACTGTCATTACGCAATTAGTATTCATTTTGAAATGTGGTTATTTATGCTCTCCCTTGATCAATGTCACACTCTCTCCTTCTCAGATGTCACCGCAATGCTATGAGGCCGGGACACAAGGTGCAATGGTATAAATCTACTTTGCAAATGCCCCCGGTGGTCTGTATGCCTCCCCATGCAAAGTGTTAGATCTTAAGGAGACTGTCTGGATTCCCAACATTTACATGCAAATATTTTTAGACCCTAAGAAGACAAAAGGCGCCTTCTGAAAGCACACTCTGTTGTGCTTCACAAACAAGGGGACACAAGTGATTGAAGAGGTGGCATACAGGCAGGGACAACATAATTGATACACCTGGATCCTTCTGATGCACAGGCCCCAACAAAACTAGGGCCTCTGAGAACTACAGACTTGGAACACAATTTCTCTATTCTTGGCCCAAAAATCTTGGCTTGGGGAGAAAACAAGAGGCAGGGTAGGGGCCAATGAATAGTCTCTGACCAGTTCCCCTTGAACAAGGGAGACAAAAAGATGAAGCAAAAGAAGTTTTATTTATTTATTTTTTTTAAGATTTTATTTATTTATTTATTTGACAGAGAGAGAGAGAGAGCACAAGCAGGCAGAGAGGCAGGCAGAGGCAGAGAGAGAAGCAGGCTCCCCACTGAGCAAGGAGCCCAATGCGGGGCTCGATCCCAGGACCCTGAGATCATGACCTGAGCTGAAGGCAGCGGCTTAACCCACTGAGCCACCCAGGCGCCCCAAAGCAAAAGAAGTTTTAAAGCCAGGAGTGGAATAGGAACCTGTGGGGACTTGGGGGGAGAAAGAAACCCGTGTTCATGGCTGGGGCCCCGAGATGCCACTGCAGGGTAGGAAGCTGGGTAGTGAGTGGATACTGCCAACTGGGCAGTGTCTCTGGGAGGTAGCCAGTGGGGCCTAAGGTGGTGGCCCTGGCCAGCTGGGCTTTACAAAAAAAGAAGAAAGGAAAAACAGAACTTGGGTTGATATGCAAATCAGTCCCTAATATCTCCTTCCATAGTCCCCATCACAAGGTAAAGCAGTGGGGCTGCTCTGTGTATTTTCCTCTCATCTCTACTTTCCTTTAACTCAACTGATCTCCTTAAGAGGTCTCCCCAGGATTGAAATATTCAAGAGGAAAGAGGGAAAGGGCAGGACAGAGAGGGTGTCCTACTATGTGACCACCCCGACCCAGGTCCCCAGCCCCAGCACCTGAAAAAACACCCAGGATTCTATTTCTTCATATTAACCAGAGGGAACTTCCAAGGATGTCCAGTGAATGCCATGGGCCCACCTACTGTTTCAAAACCTCAACTCCAACAGTGAGTCAGAAAGATACTGCAGGGTGCTAAACTGGTTCTTCTGTTAATTTAAGACAGAGGCCTAGACTTCAGGCATCCCATGGTCAAGTCTCGTCATCCCTCGGTGAACACATTCTATAGCTTTGTAACTCTGCTTAACACTGTTCTAGAGAGTGGTCAATCCATTCATTCCAAACAGAAAGTAAGGAGGCTGGTTACAAGGTGTGATTCTAGCAAGTATGTGGGATGAAAAGATGAAGTCATCTTTACAAGTCATGAGGTCACTGTCAAAGAGTAACAAGCAAAGCCAAGGGTGGAAATCAAGGCTCCTTCACCTTACCCTACTCCTCCTTATCATCTCCTCCCCCAGGAAACCCTGAGAAAGCTTCAATCCACAGGCAAAATTCAAATGGTATTTTTAATAACTCCATTAATAGCTTCCCCACAGCATTTCAGGGACCTCTGCACAAGTGTAGCTTGTCCTCCCACATAACTGATAAGTTTTATAATATTATACACTAATATCTCAATTAAACAAAACCACATCCATAGGGAATTTCAGTTTATTGGGATTGTATATTTATTGCAGGAATAAAGGCAACTGCCAGGAAAGTCTTTTCCCCCCTCTTTCTCCTTTTGAAAATCTTTTTTTGAATTTTGGGGTTTTTTTTTCCCTGTTGTTTTCATTGTGTCATGCTTTGTATAACCATTCAGAGAAAGTACTAGGGATCTGCACACATTCAGTGTAATTGTCTACTAACGTCCTACCAAGGAATTTTGATCTCTGAAATGATGACCCTGAGTCACTACAACCTCACAGTAGAAACACAGAACCTGTCATGCTCACTTCTGACTCTACACTTTTGCTTTTGCCATGCCCTTGCACCCCTTCCTCTTCTATTTTTTTAAAGATTTTATTTATTTGAAAGAGAGAGAGAGCATGGGAGGGTGGGGTGAGGCAGAAGGACAGAGAGAAGCAGACCTCGCCCTGAGCAGGGAGCCAATTTGTGGGGGGAGTGACTCGATCCCAGGACACTGAGATCATAATCTGAGCCAAAGACAGACACTTAACCGACTGAGCCACCCACGCACCCCTCACCCCTTCCTCTTCTAGCTGAGTCTCTCTTGCCTTTTCCTCCTCCTTTCATCGTTCCTCCCTTTCTCAATCCTGCTTACCCTGCTGTTACCTCCCCTCCGGAAATCCCTATGGGCCTGAGGCTTGGATCACTCATTTAACAAGAACCTGCATAACTTATGGCATCCACTAAAGCTCAGCCATTTGTAGATGCAATTCTTGATGTCTTTACCTGCACAGTAGTACCTGAAGCTTCCCACTGGGTCTCCTCTATTTTCTTGATCCCTCGTTGCACCCAGGCTAGTGCTTTATATTCAACAATAATAAAAGGTGATAATGATAACAGCTAAAATTTTCAGGGAGAGGGGGCTTTACAATGTGCCAAATACTATGCTGAACAATATGCCTGGATTGCAATTATTGGTATTCTACAGATGAGGAAACTAAGACACAAAAAGATTAAACAACCTGCCTAAAACCAAGAAACAGACTCTGAACTACAGAGAACAAACTGCTGGTTACCAGAAGGAAGGTGGGTAGGGGGATGGGTAAAATAGGTGATGGGGATTAAGGAGGGCACTTATTGGGATAAGCACTTGCTGAATCACTATATTGTTGTGTTTTTATTTAAGTAATCTCTACACCCAATAGGTTCATAGGCTCAAAATCACAATTTCAGATCAAGAGTTGTACATTCATCCAAATGAGCCAGCCAGGGGCCCCCTTAAGTCTCTATATTGTACAACTGAAACTAATATTACACCATATGTTAACTAACTGGAATTTGAATTTTAAAAGTTTTTTTTAATTTAAAAAGTAAATTTAAAAAACCTGCCTAAAATGACACAGCTGAAAAGTGACTATGATAGACTTCAAACCAAAAAGTTTTCATCATTTTGATGTATACATAATCACTGAATTGAACATTGAATTCATTGAATTCCTCTTTTAAATTTGAGAAGAAAACAGACTAATGAATGTTTTCACATTTTGTTAAACAGAAATACAGAAAAACATGGGTTTCTTGTTAAATTTCAACTCATCAACAAGTTCCATTAAGAAAAATAACTCCATTTCTTAGACATTCTGATGTTTTAAGGATTTACTTTAATGTAACATCATTCAATATTTCTGCGTAAAAATCAGGCAAATTTGTTAGGTATTGACCTGTCTTTTTAAATTTATTCTACTTACACCATTCAAATGGGTTCCCTTTTTTTCTCTTTTAAGCTTTCCTTTTCTCTGGATGAATGATAAACTGTCTATGAACACAGGATATCACTGGAATCTGGAAGTGTTATACTTTAAAAAGCAAGGTAAGATAAGAACATGAATGTGGCCAACTCCTCCTGAGAATCTATGTTTTTAAATTGTGATTTTAGTGTAGTTTTTTTTTTAAGTTTATTAGTGTAGTTTATCTGGCAGTAGTTATAAAAATAGTTCATACATCAAATATATTTTATAATCAAATTGTTTTCAACAGGGGTGCCAAGACCAGTCAATACGGAAAGGTCAGTCTCTTCAACAAATGGTGCTGGGAAAACTGTATATCCACATGCAAAAGAATGAGAGTGGACCCTTACCCTAAACAAGCTGCAAAAATTACCTCAGAATAGATCAGAAACCTAAGTAACCTTTTCTTCTAGGGGCGTGGTGTGCAATAGAGCACTCAAATGCTTTACCCAAGTCATGCCCTGGGCTCTGCATTATTGGCTCTTTTCTCTCTCTCTCATGCACGTGCACATGAGATCTTTAGACTGAAAATATCCTGGGGACGCCCATGTGACTCAGTCGGTTAAGTGTCTGCCTTTGGTCATGAACCCAGGGTGCTAGGATCGAGTTCTGCATTGGGCTCCCTGCTCAGTGGGGAGCCTGCTTCTCCCTCTGCCTGCTCTGCCTGGTACTCTCCCTGCTTGTGCTCTCTCTCTGACAAATAAATAAATAAAATCTTTTAAAAAAAAGAAAATATCCTGAGTGGTCACATCAATCCATCTCATTCAGTGCTTCTTTTGGACATTAGACTCTCCCCACTAGCTGCCGAGTTGCTCCCACTGAGGTCAATGAGAAACAGTTATCCACTTATGGTATTGTTCCAATGTGGAATTCCAAATGGCTAGCCCAGGAGTTCTGGAACTATTTGGTAAATCTAATGGTCTAATAATTGGACAAACTCCTCCCCATAAAAAGCAAGAACAGTTCATCACCAGAGAAGAAAGCCTGGTGAGCCAGGTGTTAGACTGACAAAGCCTGCTCCCGGGGAAGGTGTCAGGACTCAAGTCTGTGCTAAGAAGTATTCAGGAAGAAATTAATTTTTTAAAATACTTTCAAAAACAAATTAGTGATGGGCGCCTGGGTGGCTCAGTCCTTAACCGTCTGCCTGTGGCTCAGTCCTTAACCGTCTGCCTTTGGCTCAGGTCATGATCCCGGGGTCCTCGGATGGAGCTCATATTGGGGTCCCTGCTCAACGGGCAGTCTGCTTCTCTCTCCCTCCTTCTGCCCCTCCCCCAGCTCGTGCTCCCGCGTGGGCGCGCGAGCTCTCTCTCTCTCTAAAATAAATACATCTTTAAAAAAAAAATTAGTGATTAAAAACTTTTTTAGTCTTGCAATCTCTTAAACAATTCGTGTCATAATTGGAAAAGGCTTACAAATTCAAATGGACACAGACTATAAAAAGGTCCCCCCCACCCCATTCCAACCCTTCCTCCCCCAGTCCCACTTCCATCTCCCTAGAACCCAGCTGCGGCTCAGATGTCAGAACCTGTGGCGGCCACTAGAGGATCTCTGCTTGCCAAGAGTAGTGAATGGAAGGTGGATGCCCCAGTAGTCCATGACCTGCGATTTAACGCCCGCGTAAAACGGATCAGTGTAGTGACGTGTAAATGAAAATGATTCCTTCCTTCGGGCTGAGCTGAGCTGAGCTTTCGCAGGAACCGCCCTCCGCAAGCGCAACACCACTGACCGCTGGCACCTGTTTAACCTTGAGCCCTGGCCTCCCCTAACTTCCCATTTGAACAGCACAAGCGGCTCCCAGGAAACCAGGTAAGAGTAGCCACTGGGAGGCCACTGGGAGGGCGGGGAAAGGGGGTGTCCTCTCGGAGATTAAAGCATTTACCCACCAATCTTGGGCCGCCTAGACTAACCACTTTTGCAAAGTTGGCTGTTATAGGCAATCAATAGAAAAATGTATAGCCTGGTTTCACAAAAGTCAAACGATAGGGTTCCCAGCTGAAAACATTCCTCCTACTCTGTATTTCCCCCAGTTCCCATCCCAAATCTCATAATCTCCTAATTTACCTCTTAATTTCATCCTATAACCAGTTGTTTGTTTCTACGTAGAGGATAGTCAATAGTGTGCTCTATTTTTTGTTTAACAATATTTCCTAAATATTTTTCCACATTTTATCATATTCCTCACATTGATGGTTTTAATGTTTGGGTTCATATTTCGTAACTTGTTAGTAGTTTTTTTCTAAGACATAATGAGCAATCAATAGCCATTTGTTGAAATGCTAAGCATCTTTGTGTGCAGAGATAGAGATACACAGCTTTTCTCTTTGAAACGTTTTTCCCAAGCTAAATTTCTGGGCCTGGAATACAAAAATAAGAGGGTAAGAATTTTTTCATTTCTCTGCCTACATATTGGCATGAAAAGCAGTGTACATAGAGTTTTGGTTAAGAACACAGGGTTTGCGGGCCCCTGGGTCGCTTAGTCAGTTAAATGTCTGCCTTTGGCTCAGGTCACAATCCCAGGGTCCCGAAATTGAGCCCCACATTGGGTTCCCTGCTCAGCTGAGAGCCTGCTTCTCTCTCTCTCTCTCTCTCTCTCTCTCACTCTCTCTGTGTGTCAAATAAATAAAATCTTTTAAAAAAGAGAACACAGGGTTTGGACTTCAACAAAACGCTGTTAGGCTGGTTCTGCCTATACTAGCTATGTGAGGATAGACCCCACCTCCCTGAATCACAGTTGCCTCTGTTATGAAATGGGAGATTTCCTTCTGCACAGAAATGTTATGGGGAAGGCGGGCATAATAAATGTTGGCTACTCTTGTTACTATGATCACTACTGCCAACATATGTATTTTGCCAGAGCCTCACGAATATTGGGGTTTTGTCTCTCAAAACAATTTTTGGTTGATTAAATAGGTATAAAATGGTACTTTGTTGTAGGCTTATTTACTTGGCACATAAAGAGGTTTACATATTGTACAAGCATTGACTTATTCTATGTGCTTTTTGTTCTGCAAATTGTCCTCTTCCCCACAGTTGGGATTATATTTTATCAAATAATTTTGCTCAAGAAGAATAGTCTATTCTAGTCTTTAGATTTGATTTTACGTGATTTTAACTCTTTTAAAATCCCAGTTGAGATCATTTGTGTCCCATAGTAGGAGATACACAATCCTAAATTAATTTTTCCCTTCACTATCCAGTTGTTTCAAAGTGCTTACTAAATATAAAATATTTTGATCACTGTTTTAGGGTGCATATCTGATATCTGTCCATGTTACGTATGCTAAAATCTACTTCCAATCTCTCTCCTCTGTTCCATTGATAAATATAAATATAAATATTTCACTTTTGAGCCAACATCACAGTCTTTTTGTTTCAAATAAAGCTTTTTTTTTTAAGAAAAAGATCTTATTTCTTTATTTGAGAGAGAGAGAGAGAGAGAACAGAAACAGAAGAAGAAGTAAATTCACTGCTGAGCAGGGAGCTTGATGCAGAGCTCAGTCCCAGGACCCTGAGATCTTGACCTGAGCCGAAGGCAGAGGCTTTAACCCACTGAGCCACCCGGGCACCCCAAGATTTTATTTATTTATTTACAGAGAGAGAGGGAGGAAGAGAGCATAAGGCGGGGGAGAGGCAGGCAGAGGGAGAAATGGACTCCCCACTGAGCAGGGAGCCTGATATGGACTCCATCCCAGGACCCTGGGATCATGACCTGAGCCGAAGACAGATGCTTAACCGACTGAACCACCCAGGAGTCCCAAACCCTTCCCATTCTTATTCCTCCCTCAAAGAAAGATAGAGGAAATCAGATGAGGTGAATGATGTGGAGAAGAATTAAAAAGTTAGCAGAGTGGATATTTGATGATAATAAAGAATTTAATATTTTGGCTGTGACAATGATACTGTGGTCTTGTTTATAAAAAAAGACTGTCTTTTAGAGATACATATTGAAATATTTAGTGATAAAATGATATGTCTGGATTTCCTTCAAAATAATATAGGGGTGTGGGGGTAGGAGTGTTGGATAACGGGTGAGGACATTGATGTAATAAGGTTGACTATGAATGACAGTTGTTGAAATGGGTGATGTGTGCATGAGGTTCCTCTTATGACTCTCTACTTTTGTATGTGTTTGACAATAAACGTTTTAAAAAATATCAAGGGTTGCAAACTCAAATGCCTACAGAACCAAGCAGATAACATAAATGAGGGGAGCAAACCAGATGAGGACCATGAAGAACCAAGAAAGAACATGCCTTGTCCACAGGGGATGGCCATACTCAGCTCCAGCTGACTGTTGCTGGATGGAAATGTGGGGCTGGGCTGCCAGATTTTCCAGTTTTTTAAGCGAAGCCAAAAATAAAAAAATTTGTATGAAATCTTCCAAACCTTAAAAGTTGGCAACTAATTCAAATATGTTTAACCAACACTCCAGTGGCCAACTAAAACAAGTCTGAGAACGAGATTCAGTCTGCAATTACCAATTTGCAACCTTTGCCTGAAAGGCTAATTTTAGGCAATTTTCCAACTCAGAAGCACTAGAAATAGATGGAAAGCCCTTCCCAAATCAACAAAATTAGAATGCCATCATTCTGCCCTGGTCTGCCTCATTATAAGTCCTGATTCCATATATGCTTTGTTCTCCACCTTCCATCCCATGCCTGAGGTTCTCTAACTTTATTGTTTACTCTTATTACATAGTTCTGATCTCAAATCCGTGACCACTGAGGACCAAGACATCACAAGGTTCCAAGACAAGAGGCGTGATAACAGATGAAGCTTTTAGATTCCACCTGACCTGACCCTTCTTTCTGACACATTTTGCTGCTCTTCTCAATGATAAGCAGGTAACTTGGGAGAGTCTTAAGAAATATTATGCCCAAAGGGGCAAGGAAATAGGCTGGGAAGTGCAGGGCATTTGGTGTGCATTTCCTCTTCATGGGATAGAGGGAAAGGGTGGGTGTGTCCTGAGACCTCCACTCTCCATCATTCTCCTTTTTCTATGACTACAAGCTTTTTAAAAGATTTTATTTATTTATATCTCAGAGAGAGAGAGAGACAGAGAGCACAAGCAGGGGTAGCAGCAGGCAGAGGAAGAAGCAGGTTCCCTGCTGAGCAAGGAACCCAGTGATGCAGGACTCGATCCCAGGACCCCAGGATCAGGACCTGAGCCAAAGGTAAATGCTTAACTGACTGAGCCACCCAGACATCCCTGTATGACTACAAGCTTAGAGGAAGTCTGACAGGGTGATAAATGTACAGTTTTTTTTCTGGGAGGTCAGGGAAGGCTTCCGTGAGAAGTGATGTTTTAAGCTGAGGTAAGAAGGATGAGTAGGAGTTAACCAGATGAAGAATGGGTGGAAAAGCATTTCAGACACAGAGGACAGCATGGGCAAAAGTCCCGAGGTAGGAAAGCACTTGGCACTTTTGAAGAATCAACAAAGGCAGTACACCTTTAGAAAGGAGGAAAGTGGCTAGAGATATGGCTAAGGAATCAGGCAAAAGCCAAATCATGCAGAGCCTGGTCAGGCCTGAAATGGAGGGCCCATCATTCCTTGACACCATGCTGGACTCTGTGGAGGCCATGGACAAAATGCAGACTTAGTTCCTGCCTCTAGTAGCAGACAGTAACCAGCAAGATATTAGGCAAGTGCCCCCAGGGTTGCCAAAGAATATTATTGAAGGTACTGAGGAAGATATTACTTTGAATGGAGGGACTGGGGGAGGCTTCAGAGCAGAAGCAAGAGTTACATGCACCTTGAAGGATAAATGGGATTTCAAGGCAGTACAAAGCAGGTTTGGGAAAAGAGAGCAAAGATGGGGGTGGGAACAATATTTGAGAAATAACACTATCATACAACACAACTTTGAGGAGGCTTTGAATGCCTAGCTAAGACTTTTTGTCTTCATTCTGTTGGTAATAGAGCGTTACTGAAGGCTTCTGAGTAGAGAAGGTTTAGGAAACTCTGGCAGCAGTGTGGTCAGGGTGGGAAGCCACAGCCTCAGGGCTTTCCTAGCAATGTAACAATGTCTAGGGATGGCTAGCAATAGGCAATAGAAACTACCCAAAAGAGGTCTAGATCTGGTGACACCTTGGGGGAAAAGATACTTTTTGTGACTGTTTGCAATGGCCCGGTTTAGGGAGGTGGGGTTGATGGTTCCCAAATAATTAAATATAGTGACAGAACACAGTCTGTTCAGTACAAGTGACAGTAATTTGGGGGCTAGAGGAGGTCAGAGAGACTGGAGAGAGAATGAGAGTCTTATTTTACCCTGTGTCACAAAAAAAAGAATAATTTGCCTGAACTTTCACAAGGACATCTGCTCTGCCTGGAAGATGGGCTCAGAGGGGCCTCTCCCAACTCTAGGATTCTTGAATGTGAAGTGGGCAAGGAGTCCAGTGATATCAGAGTATAGCAAATGCTGAAAAAAAATGGGGAACTGAAGCCAGACTCTTCCAATAATTGAGCTGAGCCAACACGGTCCTTCTGGAGGAGGAAAGGGAGTTGATAGTGAGGAAACTAGCTCCCAAAGGAACCAAAGATAGGAGTACCCTCCCCAGCACACCTGAGAAGAAACCACAAGCTCACATGTGATCAGCAGAAGGCCCAGAGGGCTCCTCCACCAGAGACATGACTGTGTGTTCTCTCAGCTCCCAGACCTGCCAAGTATTCAAGAACCACTAGCTCACCTTCCTTTCGAAGATGGCATCTTGTAGCACTGAACTTGACTATTTACAAGTTTGAGCCTAAACCTATCAAGCTCACCTAAGTGTTGGGGGTCTAGATTTGAAAACTCCCTACAATTTGCTAGTTTCTTGAGAGACAATAATGACTCCTACAATGGAGCAGTTGTTGACTCCTGTAATGAGTCAATGACTGGTATAAAAGGTGATCAATCCTCCAGGGCCCTGCCCATCCACCTCAGAGTTAAGAAGCTGGCGGAAGAAATTAACCTGGAGGGTAGTACAGTCTCACCTGGAGCTCCATAAACACGCAGTACAATATCCCCAGATTCCCATTAGCTGTAGGTTTCTGAAAGGTCACTTATGGCTTTCCTTATTGGCAATTTCTTGTTGGTACTGGCAGATGTCAAGACAACATGTACCTATTTAGGTGTCAGGTTGTTATTGTCATTCATGTTTATGTTGCAGCCATAACACATAAAATCCACCTGTTGGTTTGTAAAGGACAAGTCCATCTGCAAATGATTGACTTGGTTCTGCCCAAAGGCAGACAGGAAAACATTTAGGGCCCCCAAATCTAATAGAGCTAGTAGTTCTAATGTGAGATATGAAGAATAAACACACTTCAGGTTAAACAGAAGCTAATTCTACTTTCTTGTCTAGCAAGGTGATCAAAGCAAGTTTATAAAGCTTCAATGCCTCAGAAGTATACTCTAACTATAATGGGCTCTTTATTTTACTTATCCTGCTAATCAAAAATCAGAAGTAACTTTGTATTTCCATTACTTATAGGATTCTTTCTGAGTATAGTGACATTTAAGTTGGTTTTGAACAGTCCTAAAGTATTCTCCACCTTGGCATGATATGCGTATGTATACAACATATACACATAAACATGATATACGTATATATGTATATATATACACATGCATGAACATACATCTACATACAATCATACACATATGTATGCATGCACACAAATCTATAGAAACATATAGGCAGATAGACCTAAATGTAGATATTTACACACATATAAAAATACAGATTTATATACACACATATACACACAGACATATGTACCTAAATCCAATACTGTGATAAATACTGATTATATAGGAAGAATTAACAAATGTATTTATTTTCTTGTTTACATTGACAAACATTTTCTCTATGAACAAAATTTTGTTACATGTCATTAGTGATAATAATGAATCCATTTTGGATTTTTCAGGTCTTCTTGAATTTCACAAGTCAAATTCAAGTCAAAATGTATTAAAGTGGGTGTTGGTGGTATAGTGATGAGCGTAGCTGCCTTCCAAAATGTATTAAGATCAATGTCAAAACAATAAATATTTTTCTTTTGAAATTAAAGCATAGGGGCACCTAGGTGGCTCAGTCATGAAGTGTCTACCTTTGGATCAGGTCATGATCCCAGGATCCTTGGATGGAACCCCACACTGTGCTCCCTCCTGCTTCTCCCTCTCCCACTTCCCCTGCTTGTATTCCCTATCTCGCTGTCTCTCTCTTTGTCAAATAAATAAGTAAAATCTTTAAAAAAAGAAATTAAAGCACACCTCAAAGGCTAATTAATGTTTTAAAATATTTTTCTATTGTGATATTATTCAAAATAATATTATATTCATTAGAAAAAAAAAAGCCTTGCCCTTTTTAGTTCCACTTGTATGGGTTGATGTAAATATAAATATATAAGAGTTCCTGATAGGAAAGTTAGCTTCTCTCTTTAATTTTTTAAAGATTTAGGTATTTAATTGAGAGAGAGAGAGAGAGAGAGAACAGGGAGAGGGGCAGAGGGAGAGAATCCTCCAACAGACTCCCTATTGAGCACAGAGCCTGACACAGCACTTAATCCCGGGACCCCGGGATCACAACCCATGCCAAATCAAGAGTTGGACACCCAACCTACTGAGTCACCCAGGCATCCCTTGTTCTCTTTAAATATGGGGGAGGGTTTGAGTGTGTATATGGGTAGTAAATGGAAGGGCTGTGTTCAGAAGGTTTTAGGTTATTTATTGGATCAATTACCTATATGTTGTATTTCCCCCCAAATGGAATACACTGTGAATGAATTGCTCTCTAATCTTTATGCTATAATGAAACAGTTGTAAAAATAATAGCAAATATATTTTCACCAGATCAAGCAAAGGAACTCAGGGATACCTCATAAAATCTGTATGTGTACCATCAACTTGTTTTAAGTACTACAAGCTGGAAACAGGGTTTCCTAAATGCCAAATTTTTTGTGTGTGTGCATGATACTTTAAAATAATGCTGGGTTCAACCAAATAGTTTCCAAAATTGTTTGTGTCTTTTCCAACCATAGATGATTATGACTTATGATTTTCTTACAGAATTGATTTCTACATAACTTAAAATTATACCCTATCATCAAAAGTTAGAAAATAACCAAGAAGTAGACTATAAAAATTAAAATAACAATACAGTCCTACAACCAAGAGATAATGACTATGAACATGTTGATGTATACGATTCCAGTCACTTCATCTAAATATATGTATATACATACAGACATATATAATTTTAATGAAATTAAATCATATTATAAGTTCTGTTTTGTAATCATTTTTTCTTAATGTATCCTGAACATAATCATTTGGTGACAATAAAAATACATTTAAATCATTATAATTTTTTATTATGTTCAGTTAGCTAACATATAGTATATCATTAGTTTTTGATGTAGTGTTCAATGATCTACTGTTTGTGTATAACCCCCAGTGCTCATCACAACATGTGCCTTCCTTAATACCCATCACCCAGCTACCCCCTCTACTCCCTCCCTTCTGAAACCCTAAGTTTGTTTCCCAGAGTTTGACATAGATCCATTGTGTTGTATTATGTTGAATAATTTCTAGAAATAGAATTACTGGATCAGAAGATATGCACATTTCAAGAGCTTGACCCATATTGTCAGATTCAGAATTGACCTTTATTACTTATTTCTGAAGCATCTCTTCTCTGTTATCACAAGAGACCCTTCATGATATTGTAGAGAGAAATACAGATTAACGAGTATAAGGTGTATTCATCTAATATTTGAACAGTTGCTTACCATGACAGAAACAAAGTGTATATGTCTTATAAAGTAAAAGAAGCTCTCATGAAAATCTTTTAAGTCTCATACACTTACTTCAAAACAATACCATTTTCACAAAATCTTACTGCAACCAAAGAGTTTGGGTTGCTCTGAAATCCACTCTTACTGTCAAGCAAGGGCATTTACATTCTTTATTTGGAGTATCAGTTGAAAGTCTCAGTTGAATTATTAAAGTGAGAAATACTGCAGTCAAGTTGTCCTAAGTATTGTATAGCAGGTAGCTCCCACCTGTTTTTTATTTCTTGAAAACTGGTATTGCACTGAAGGCTATGTCTTTTTTTTTTAAAGGATATGTCTTGAGAACATGATTCTTAGCCCCTTTCAGCCAGATGTTGCAGAGCAAATCCAAGTGTGGGAAAATAATGTCTAACTAAAAAAATTTAAAAGCACATGCATCTTTTTTTTTTTTAAAGATTTTCATTTTATTTATTTGTCAGAGAGAGAGAGCAAAAGCAGGGGGAGCAGAAGGCAGAGGGAGAAGCAGGCTCCCCATTGAGCAGGAAGCCCAATGCAGGGCTCTATCCCAGGACCCTGGGATCATGACCTGATCTGAAGGCAGACGCTTAACCCACTGAGCCACCCAGGCATCCCAGGAACATACATCTTTATGCAGTCTTTAAAAGGAAAGGGAAAAGATGTAAAGTTTTCTGTGTTGTTTTCGGGTATCTGTATTGAATATTGCCATAGGGTAGCAGTAATGGCCAGTTATTCTAATCTTTGAATTAAACCTAGAATGTGAATAAATATGAATAAGAAGAAAAGGAGGAAAGGTTAGGGAAGTGTAGTAGATTAAATTATTGACGCAAATTCTTTACTCCATGTTGCATTCATGTCCTTTGCCATGTGATTTTGCAGTTCCTCCTAGTAAAGGCCAAGTGTACTTCTATACCCCTTGACCTTGAGCATATGACTTTCTTTGGCCAGTGGAATATAGATAGAAGTGATAGTGTGTCAGTTCAGAGCCTAGACTTTAAAAGGCAATGCATGTTTCTCTCTCTGTGTGTGTATGCATATACTCTTCATTGAGATGTAATTCACATAATGTATAATTCACTGATGTAAAGTATACGGTTCAATTAATTTAATGATATTTGGCAAAACATAGTTGTGCCATGATCCCTATAATCAATTTTAGAATATTTTCAACACTCTAGAAAGAAACCCTTTATCCTTTAGCACTCATTCCTCCTTCTCCCTATCCATCTTCCCCAGACCCTGGCCACTGTTAGTCTACTTTCTGCCTCTATGGATTTGCCTACTCTGGACATGCCAAATAAATGGAATCATACAATATGTGGTCCTTTGCAACAGGCTTCTTAGACTTAGCATAAGTTCATCCATGTTGTAATGTGAATTAGTTCTTCATTCCCATTTATGCTTAAGTAATATTTCATTGTGTGTATAGCCCATATTTATTTATCCATTCATCAGTTCACAGACATTTGGGTTGTTTCCACATTTCCACAACTATAATAAATAATGCTTCTAGGAACATTTGTGTATAAGATTTTCTGTGGACAGAGGTTTTCAAGTCTCTTGGGTATATATCCAGTAATGGAATTGCCAGATCATGTAATAATTCTGTTTAACCCCATAAGAGACTCTTAATCCCACAAAACAAACTGAGGGTTGCCGCGAGGAGGGGGATAGAGAAAGGGTGGTTGGGTTATGGACATTAGGGAGGGTATGTGCTATGGTGAGTGCTGTGAAGTGTGTAAGCCTGATGATTCACAGACCTGTACCCCTGGAGCTAATAATACATTATATGTTAATTTTTTTAATTATAAAAAAAAGAAGAAATTAAAAAATAAATGTGAAAAAAAAATTCTGTTTAACCATTTGAGGAAATGCCAAAATGTTTTCTAAAGTGGCTGCACCATTTTACATTCTCACCAGCAAAGAACCATTGTTTCATATCCTCACCCATACTTGTTTTTTCTTTTGGTTTGGTTTTTATTTCTTTTTGGTGTCCCAAAATTCATTGTTTATGCAACACACTCAGTGCTCCATGCAATACATGCCCTCCTTAATACCCACCATCAGGCTCACCCAACTCCCCCACCCAAAACCCTCAGTTTGTTTCTCAGAGACCATAGTCTCTCGTAGTTCATCTCCCCCTCTGATTTCCCCCAATTCACTTTTCCTCTCCATCTCCCATTGTCCTCTGTGTTATTCCTTATGCTCCACAAGTAAGTGAACCCATATGATAATTGACTCTCTCTGCTTGACTTATTTCACTCAGCATAATCTCTTCCAGTCCCATCCCAAATGTTGGGTATTCATCCTTTTTGATGGAGACATAAAACTCCCTTGTATATATGGACCATATCTTCTTTATCCATTCGTCCATTGAAGGGCATCTTGGTTCTTTTCACAGCTTGGCAACTGTGGCCATTGCTGCTATGAACATTGGGGTACAGATGCCCTTCTTTTCACTGCATCTGTATCTTTGCAGTAGATACCCAATTGTACATTTGCCAGGTCATGGGGTAGCTCTATTTTTAATTTCTTAAGGAATCTCCACACTGTTTTCCAAGTGGCTACACCAACTTGCATTCCCACCAACAGTGTAAGAGGGTTCCCCTTTCTCCACATCCTCTCCAACACATGTTGTTTACTGTCTTGTTAATTTTGGCTATTCTTACTGGTGTAAGGTGGTATCTCAATGTGATTTGGATTTGAATCTCCCTGATGGCTAGTGATGATGAACATTTTTTCATGTGTCTGTTAGCCATTTGTATGTCTTTTTTGGAGAAGTGTCTGTTCATGTCTCAGCCTATTTTTTGAGGTGCTTATCTGTTTCGTGTGAGTTTAGTTTGAGGAGTTCTTTATAGATCTTGGATATCAGCCCTTTGTAGTGTCATTTGCGAATTTCTTCTCCCGTTCCATGGGTTGCCTCTTTGTTTTGTTGACTGTTTCCTTTGCTGTGCAGAAGCTTTTGATCTTGATGAAGTCCCAAAAGTTCATTTTCACTTTTGTTTCCTTTGCCTTTGGAAACATTTCTTTCTTGAAAGAAGTTGTTGTGACTGATGTCAAAGAGGTTACTGCCCATGTTCTCCTCTAGGATTTTGATAGATTCCTGCCTCACATTTAGGTCTTTTATCCATTTCAAGTTTATCTTTGTGTAGGGTGTAAGAGAATGATCAAGTTTCATTCTTCTACACATAGGTCTCCAATTTTCTCAGCACCATTTATTGAAGAGACTTTTTTCCACTGTGTATTTTTTCCTGCTTTGTCGAAGATTATTTGACCATAGCGTTGAGGGTATATATCTGGGCTCTCTACTCTGTTCCACTGGTCTATGTGTCTGTTTTTGTGCCAGTACCATGCTGTCTTGGTGATCACAGCTTTGTAGTAAAGCTTGAAATCAGGCAACTTGATGCCCCCAGTTTTGTTTTTCTTTTTCAACATTTCCTTAGCAATTCAGGGTCTCTTCTGGTTCCAAACAAATTGTAGGATTGTTTGTTTCAGCTCTTTGAAAAATGCCAGTGGAATTTTGATCAGGATGGCATTGAAAGTATAGATAGCTCTAGGCAGTATAGACATTTTAACAATGTTTATTCTTCCGATTCATGAGTATGGAATGCTCTTCCCTCTTTTTGTGTCTTTTTCAATTTCTTTCATAAGTGTTCTGTAGTTCCTCAAGTACATACCCTTTTCCTCTTTGGTTAGGTTTATTCCCAGGTATCTTATGGTTCTTGGTGCTATAGTAAATGGAATCGATTCTCTAATTTCCCTTTCTATATTTTCATTGTTAGTGTATAAGAAAGCAACTGACTTCTGTACATTGATTTTGTATCCTGCCACATTGCTGAATTGCTGTATGAGTTCTAGTAGTTTGGGGGTGGAGTCTTTTGGGTTTTCCATGTAAAGTATAATGTGATCTGCGAAGAGAGAGTTTGACTTCTTCATTGCCAATTTGAATACCTTTTATTTCTTTTTGTTGGCTGATTGCTGTTGGTAGGATTTCTAGTACTATGTTGAATAACAGTAGCGAGAGTGGCCATCCTTGTCATGTTCCTGATCTCAGAGTGTCATAGAACAGAAATTTACAGAGACAATCTATAGAACAAGGACTTCACAGGCAACATGATGACAATAAAAACGTATCTTTCAATAATCACTCTCAACGTGAATGGCCTAAATGCTCCCATAAAATGGCACAGGGTTATAGATTGGATAAAATGACAGGACCCATCCATATGTTGTCTACAAGAGACCCAGTTTGAACTGAAGGATACATCCAGACTGAAAGCAAAGGGTTGGAGAAACATCTTTCATGCCAATGGGCCTCAAAAGAAAGCTGGGGTAGTGATTCTCGTATCAGATAAATTAGATTTCAAACTAAAGACTAGTCAGAGATAAAGAAGGACACTACATCATTCTTAAAGGGTCTATCCTCCAAGAAGATCTAACAATTGTAAATAATTATGCTCCCAGTATGGGAGCAGCCAACTATGTAAGACAGCTGTTAATCAAGATAAAGAGTCATATTGCTATGAATACATTAATTGTAGGGGATCTTAAAACACCACTCTCAGTAATAGATCACCCAAGCAGAAAATCAATAAAGAAACAAGAGCATTTAATGACACATTGGACCCACACTTGTTTTTATTTAACTTGTTGATTTTGGCCATTCTAGTGTGTGTGAGGTAGCATCTCACCATGATTTTAATTTGCATTTCCCTGATTACTATTGATGAGCAACTTTTTATGTCTTTTATTTTTTAGATTTTAGTTATTTATTTGACACAGAGAAAGTGACAGCCAGAGAGGGAACACAAGCAGGGGGAGTGGGAAAAGGAGAAGCAGGCTTCCCACTGAGCAGGGAGCCTGATGTGGGCCTTGATCCCAGGACCCTGGGATCATTACTGGAGCTGAAGGCATACACTTTACAACTGAGCCACCCAGGTACCCAACTTTTTATGTCTTTATTGATGATTTGTATATTGTCTTTGGAGAAGTATCTATACAGAACCCTTGTCCACTTACTTCTTGTGCCTCTACCACAGCCAGAAGAACAACCTGCCCTGGGCAGCCAGACTCCCAGAATGAACACACTTGGAGCAGATAAGGACCAACCAGCAGCAATGAGCCAACCCCAGTCAGACCTCTAGCTTGAAGCATAGTGTCCCAAATCAGCTGCCTAGATCAGACAACCCCTAAATGATATATAAGATATAAATACTTATTTATGCACCCCACTGAGATTTTGTGCTTGGATTGTTACTCAGCAAAATTTGACTGATACAAGAAGGAAGAAAAAACAGGTGATATTATACTAATTACAGATGGCAATATCTTCCTTTGCCTCCTACCTCCCGCCTGCCTCCAAAAATAAAGCAGGTACCTACCCTCTACCCTTAGCGTATTTTCTGACAGTTCTCTAGGTACTTTTCAAATGATCTCGCCACACACTTATTAATGCATTGCTGGTATTTCCTTTTAAGAAGTTCCTGAAGTATAAAACTAATTCTATAATAGAAAATTTAAGCCATCTGAATATACAGATTAATTAAAAGATTTTATTTTTTAAGTAATCTCTACACCCATCCTGGGTCTCAAACTCACAACCCTGAGATTAAGAGTCACATGCTCGGGGTTCCTGGTGGCTCAGTGGGTTAAAACCTCTGCCTTCGGCTCAGGTCATGATCTCAGGGTCCTGAGATCGAGCCCCATGTCGGGCTCTCTGCTCAGTGGGGAGCCTGCTTCCCCCCTCTCTCTGCCTGCCTCTCTGCCTACTTGTGATCTCCTTTCTGTGTCAAATAAATAAATAGAATCTTAAAAAAAAAAAAAAGAGTCACATGCTCTACCAACTGAGCCAGCCAGGTGCCCCTGAGTATACAGTAATAATCTATCTTTTTATAATACTACTAATATTTAATTATGTCTTCCTTCTACCTATTCACCCTTGTGGCTTAGCACTCCTACCCCACCAAAAAAAAAAAAAATCATCCCAGCTGAGGAAAAAATGTCACTTTCCCTCCTTTGCTCCTTACTACTAAGTGTTCTGGGATGTTTCCACCAATCAAGGAAAATAGAAATACTTAAAGAATTTGAATATGATTTTCATAGTCAGAAATTCTGGGTATTTATCACAATTCATTGCCAAATATCCTCCCCTTGGCACATGCATTGGAATAAACAGGAGAGTTGAGGAGAGGGATGGAGAATAATAAGAGAAGTAAGCCAGATTAATTTAAAAAATAAGTTCTCAAAGGGAGTCTTTTTTTCAGTGGGAGGAGCTACTCTGAAGCTATTTTTACAGATACTTTTACTTCTTAGCCTAAAATTGAGGCCCCACAAAGCAGGAATAAATAAATAAATAAATAAAGTGGACAGACAGACATCAACTACTGTAGAGCAGGACACTACATAATTATAGTAAACTTCCTAAGAGCAGGGAATCTGGTATGTCTATCACTTTATCACCTCTTTGGCAAAAAGCTGGATGTCACCTACAAGCATAAGATAAAGCAAATAAATAAATTGCAATGTTATCTCATTATATACTCAGTAAACAAGGATGGTACTTGGAGTCTAGTAATGGATTAATTTACAAAGAGATCATTTCTTTTGGTCCTAAGATCACCTGCCTCCTGCAGCACAGACAAATAAAGCTGCCTAACACAAAATGGGTATGACAATATCACTCTTTAAATAGAATTACAGAATAGATATACAAGAGGCACACATTACAAGATATATAATAAATAATTCCACAAAGAATTTTTGTTTTATATATATAAAAAAAAAAAGAGGGGAGAGGAGTCAAGATGGCGGAGAAGTAGCAGGCTGAGACTACTTCAGGTAGCGGGAGATCAGCTAGATAGCTTATCTAAAGATTGCAAACACGTACAAATCCAATGGGAGATCGAAGAGAAGAAGAACAGCAACTCTAGAAACAGAAAATCAACCACTTCCTGAAAGGTAGGACTAGTGGAGAAGTGAATCCAAAGCGAAGGGAAGATAGACCGCGGGGGGAGGGGCTGGCTCCCGGCAAACGGTGGAGCAACGGAGCACAAAATCAGGACTTTTAAAAGTCTGTTCCACTGAGGGACATCGCCCAGAGGCTTAAGCGGGGTGAAGCCCACGCAGGGTCAGTGTGGCCTCAGGTCCCACAGGGTCACAGAAGGATCAGGGGTGTCTGAGTGTCGCAGAGCTTATGGGTATTAGAACGAGGAAGCCAGCTACAGAGACAGAGCCGAGGAGTGAGCTCTAATCTCGGGGTTACCATGAACCGGTCGCAGGCTCGGTCAGCTCGGAGCGCGGCCGGAGGCCAGGGTGATGGGAGTAATTGGGCGCTGTTCTCTGAGGGTGCACTGAGGATTGGGGCCCCGGGCTCTCGGCTTCTCGGCCAGAGACCTGGAGGCCTCCATCTTCACTCCCACCCTCCGGAACTCTACGGAAAGCGCTCAGGGAACAAAAGCTCCCGAAAGCAAACCCGATCGGATTACTCAGCCCGGCCCGGGTAAGGGCGGTGCAACTCCGCATGGGGCAAAGACACTTGAGAATCACTACAACAGGCCCCTGCCCCAGAAGATCAACAAGAAACCCAGCCAGTACCAAGTTCACCTACCAAGGAGTGTAGTTTCAATACCAAGGAGAGCAGCTGAATTCCAGAGGAGGAGAAAGCAAAGCACGGAACTCATGGCTTTCTCCCCATGATTCTTTAGCCTTGCAGTAAATTTAATTTTTTTTTCTTTTTCAATTTTTTTTTTCTTCCTCTGCTAATTTTTTTTAACTTTTACCCTTTTCTTTTTTTAACATTTTTTAACTAGTTTATCTAATATATATATATATTTTTCCTTTTTATATTTTTTCTTTATTGGTTTTCTTATTTAATTGCTTTTTTTTTCTTTCTGAACCTCTTTTTATCCCCTTTCTCCCCCCTCACGATTTGGGATCTCTTCTGATTTGGCTAAAGCATATTTTCCTGGGGTTGTTGCCACCCTTTTAGTATTTTACTTGCTCCTTCATATACTCTTATCTGGACAAAATGACAAGGCGGAAAAATTCACCACAAAAAAAAGAACAAGAGGCAGTACCAAAGGCTAGGGACCTAATCAATACAGACATTGGTAATATATCAGATCCAGAGTTCAGAATGACGATTCTCAAGGTTCTAGCCGGGCTCGAAAAAGGCATGGAAGATATTAGAGAAACCCTCTCGGGAGATATAAAAGCCCTTTCTGGAGAAATAAAAGAACTAAAATCTAACCAAGTTGAAATCAAAAAAGCTATTAATGAGGTGCAAACAAAAATGGAGGCTCTGACTGCTAGGATAAATGAGGCAGAAGAAAGAATTAGCGATATAGAAGACCAAATGACAGAGAATAAAGAAGCTGAGCAAAAGAGGGACAAACAGCTACTGGACCACGAGGGGAGAATTCGAGAGATAAGTGACACCATAAGATGAAACAACATTAGAATAATTGGGATTCCAGAAGAAGAGGAAACAGAGAGGGGAGCAGAAGGTATATTGGAGAGAATTATTGGAGAGAATTTCCCCAACATGGCAAAGGGAACAAGCATCAAAATCCAGGAGGTTCAGAGAAACCCCCTCAAAATCAATAAGAATAGGTCCACACCCCGTCACCTAATAGTAAAATTGACAAGTCTTAGTGACAAAGAGAAGGTCCTGAAAGCAGCCCGGGAAAAGAAGTCTGTAACGTACAATGGTAAAAATATTAGATTGGCAGCAGACTTATCCACAGAGACCTGGCAGGCCAGAAAGAGCTGGCATGATATATTCAGAGTACTAAATGAGAAAAACATGCAGCCAAGAATACTATATCCAGCTAGGCTATCATTGAAAATAGACGGAGAGATTAAAAGCTTCCAGGACAAACAAAAACTGAAAGAATTTGCAAATACCAAACCAGCTCTACAGGAAATATTGAAAGGGGTCCTCTAAGCAAAGAGAGACCCTAAAAGTAGTAGATCAGAAAGAAACAGAGACAATATACAATAACAGTCACCTTACAGGCAATACAATGACACTAAATTCACATCTCTCAATACTTACCCTGAATGTTAATGGGCTAAATGCCCCAATCAAAAGACACAGGGTGTCAGAATGGATAAAAAAACAAAACCCATCTATATGTTGCCTACAAGAAACTCATCTTAAACCCGAAGACACCTCCAGATTTAAAGTGAGGGGGTGGAAAAGAATTTACCATGCTAATGGACATCAGAAGAAAGCAGGAGTGGCAATCCTTATATCAGATCAATTAGATTTTAAGCCAAAGACTATAATAAGAGATGAGGAAGGACACTATATCATACTCAAAGGAACTATCCAACAAGAAGATCTAACAATTTTAAATATCTATGTCCCTAACGTGGGAGCAGCCAACTATATAAACCAATTAATAACAAAATCAAAGAAACATATTGACAATATACAATAATAGTAGGGGACTTTAACACTCCCCTCACTGAAATGGACAGATCATGCAAGCAAAAGATCAACAAGGAAATAAAGGCCTTAAATGACACACTGGACCAGACGGACATCACAGATATATTCAGAACATTTCATCCCAAAGCAACAGAATACACATTCTTCTCTAGTGCACATGGAACATTCTCCAGAAAAGATCACATTCTTGGTCCTAAATCAGGTCTCAACCGTTATCAAAAGATTGGAATCATTCCCTGCATATTTTCAGACCACAATGCTCTGAAGCTAGAACTCAATCACGAGAGGAAATTTGGAAAGAATCCAAATACATGGAGACTAAACAGCATCCTTCTAAAGAATGAATGGGTCAACCAGGAAATTAAAGAAGAATTGAAAAAATTCATGGAAACAAATGATAATGAAAACACAACGGTTCAAAATCTGTGGGACACAACAAAGGCAGTCCTGAGAGGAAAATATATAGCGGTACAAGCCTTTCTCAAGAAACAAGAAAGGTCTCAGGTATACAACCTAACCCTACACCTAAAGGAGCTCGAGAAAGAACAAGAAAGAAACCCTAAACCCAGCAGGAGAAGAGAAATCATAAAGATCAGAGCAGAAATCAATGAAATAGAAACCAAAAAAACAATAGAACAAATCAACGAAACTAGGAGCTGGTTCTTTGAAAGAATTAATAAGATTGATAAACCCCTGGCCAGACTTATCAAAGAGAAAAGAGAGAGGACCCAAATAAATAAAATCATGAATGAAAGAGGAGAGATCACAACGAACACCAAAGAAATAGAGACAATTATAAGAACATACTATGAGCAACTCTACGCCAACAAATTTGACAATCTGGAAGAAATGGATGCATTCCTAGAGACATATAAACTACCACAACTGAACCAGGAAGAAATAGAAAGCCTGAACAGACCCATAACCAGTAAGGAGATTGAAACAGTCATCAAAAACCTCCAAACAAACAAAAGCCCAGGGCTAGATGGCTTCCCGGGGGAATTCTACCAAACATTTAAAGAAGAACTAATTCCTATTCTCCTGAAACTGTTCCAAAAAATAGAAATGGAAGGAAAACTTCCAAACTCATTTTATGAGGCCAGCATCACCTTGATCCCAGAACCAGACAAGGATCCCATCAAAAAAGAGAACTACAGACCAATATCCTTGATGAACACAGATGCAAAAATTCTCACCAAAATACTAGCCAATAGGATTCAACAGTACATTAAAAGGATTATTCACCACGACCAAGTGGGATTTATTCCAGGGCTGCAAGGTTGGTTCAACATCCGCAAATCAATCAATGTGATACAACACATTGATAAAAGAAAGAACAAGAACCATATGATACTCTCAATAGAAGCTGAAAAAGCATTTGACAAAGTACAGCATCCCTTCCTGATCAAAACTCTTCAAAGTGTAGGGATAGAGGGCACATACCTCAATATTATCAAAGCCATCTATGAAAAACCCACCGCAAATATCATTCTCAATGGAGAAAAACTGAAAGCTTTTCTGCTAAGGTCAGGAACACGGCAGGGATGTCCGTTATCACTACTGCTATTCAACATAGTACTAGAAGTCCTAGCCTCAGCAATCAGACAACAAAAGGAAATCAAAGGCATCGAAATGGGCAAAGAAGAAGTCAAACTATCACTCTTCGCAGATAGTATGATACTATATGTGGAATACCCAAAAGACTCCACTCCAAAACTGCTAGAACTTGTACAGGAATTCAGTAAAGTGTCAGGATATAAAATCAATGCACAGAAATCAGTTGCATTTCTCTACACCAACAACAAGACAGAAGAAAGAGAAATTAAGGAGTCCATCCCATTTACAATTGCACCCAAAACTATAAGATACCTAGGAATAAACCTAACCAAAGAGACTAAGAATCTATACTCAGAAAACTATAAAGTACTCATGAAAGAAATTGAGGAAGACATAAAGAAATGGAAAAATATTCCATGCTCCTGGATTGGAAGAATAAATATTGTGAAAATGTCTATGCTACCTAAAGCAATCTACACATTTAATGCAATTCCTATCAAAGTACCATCCATTTTTTTCAAAGAAATGGAACAAATAATCCTAAAATTTATATGGAACCAGAAAAGACCTCGAATAGCCAAAGGAATATTGAAAAAGAAAGCCAAAGTTGGTGGCATCACAATTCCGGACTTCAAGCTCTATTACAAAGCTGTCATCATCAAGACAGCATGGTACTGGCACAAAAACAGACACATAGATCAATGGAACAGAATAGAGAGCCCAGAAATAGACCCTCAACTCTATGGTCAACTCATCTTTGACAAAGCAGGAAAGAATGTCCAATGGAAAAAAGACAGCCTCTTCAATAAATGGTGTTGGGAAAATTGGACAGCCACATGCAGAAAAATGAAATTGGATCATTTCCTTACACCACACACGAAAATAGACTCAAAATGGATGAAGGATCTCAATGTGAGAAAGGAATCCATCAAAATCCTCGAGGAGAACACAGGCAGCAACCTCCTCGACCTCAGCTGCAGCAACATCTTCCTAGGAACATCGTCAAAAGCAAGGGAAGCAAGGGCAAAAATGAACTATTGGGATTTTATCAAGATCAAAAGCTTTTGCACAGCAAAGGAAACAGTAAACAAAACCAAAAGACAACTGACAGAATGGGAGAAGATATTTGCAAATGACATATCAGATAAAGGGCTAGTGTCCAAAATCTATAATGAACTTAGCAAACTCAACACCCAAAGAACAAATAATCCAATCAAGAAATGGGCAGAGGACATGACAGACATTTCTGCAAAGAAGACATCCAGATGGCCAACAGACACATGAAAAAATGCTCCACATCACTCGGCATCAGGGAAATACAAATCAAAACCACAATGAGATATCACCTCACACCAGTCAGAATGGCTAAAATTAACAAGTCAGGAAATGACAGATGCTGGCGAGGATGCAGAGAAAAGGGAACCCTCCTACACTGTTGGTGGGAATGCAAGCTGGTGCAACCATTCTGGAAAACAGCATGGAGGTTCCTCAAAATGTTGAAAATAGAACTACCCTATGACCCAGCAATTGCACTGCTGGGTACTTACCCTAAAGATACAAACGTAGTGATCCGAAGGGACACGTGCACCCGAATGTTTATAGCAGCAATGTCTACAATAGCCAGACTATGGAAAGAACCTAGATGTCCATCAACAGACGAATGGATAAAGAAGATGTGGTATATATATACAATGGAATACTATGCAGCCATCAAAAGAAATGAAATCTTGCCATTTGCGACGACGTGGATGGAACTAGAGGGTATCATGCTTAGCGAAATAAGTCAATCGGAGAAAGACAACTATCATATGATCTCCCTGATATGAGGGAGAGGAGATGCAACATGGGGGGTTAAGGGGGTAGGAGAAGAGTAAATGAAACAAGATGGAATTGGGAGGGAGACAAACCATAAGTGACTCTTAATCTCACAAAACAAACTGAGGGTTGATGGGGGGGAGGGTGGTTGGGAGGGGGGGTGGGATTATGGACATTGGGGAGGGTATGTGCTATGGTGAGTGGTGTGAAGTGTGTAAACCTGGCGATTCACAGACCTGTACCCCTGGGGATAAAAATATATGTTTATAAAAAATAAAATTAAAAAAAAAAACTCAGCATTCATCTGAAAGGAATGCAGTTAGCTGATGGCCTCCAGTGATCAGGGCCTTTGAGTACCCTTTTCCAGAGGTAGAACTCAGCCTATGACTGGCCATTTGTCCCCCATGTGGGACTCCTCCAGTGGGCAGTCTTTGCTCCGGAACTTCCTCTTGAGTTGGCCAAGACTTAGCCAGAGCTGAGGCACGAACTGTGGTTTGTTGCAACTTATTTGTCTCTCCCATTTTAACCTTCACAAGTGCTAGTCACCCCTCCCTCCAAAAAACTTCTTGCACTCAAGCCCATGTGAACATCTGCTTCCCAGAGGACCCATCCAAAACACCTACTTTCTCCAAATGACCTAATTACATGCAAATGAACACATCAGGGAATTTAACATTGTTCACTTTACAAAACTGTGATAATATCACATACGATCCCATTCGTTCTGCTTTTGTCCCTTCGGATAGTGTGGCTCTGGCTCCCAGGCCACCTTGGGGATCTAACTTATAATGGTTTCAACGGTTTCAACGGTTATTGATGTCCCTAGGTTTGTCAGTTTCCCCATGGACAAGAATATTTGTTTTTTTATCTTGTTTACATTTCAGACAATACTGCAGTAAACGCACTTGTGCTTACAAAAAAAAAAAAAAGAGTTTATTTTTTTTACTGCTCCAAATCATGTTACCTTTTCAGTCTGTTAATATAAGAGGCAGGGGGTGGCTCCTAGGTGGCTCAGTTGGTTAAGCTTCTGACTCTTGATTTGGGCTCAGGTCATGATCTCGGGTATTGTAGGATTGAGCCCCGAGTACATTAAATCTGCTTGGGATTCTTTCCCTCTCCCTCTACACTTCCTCCAGCTTGTGCATTCTCTCTCTCTCTCTCTCTCAAATAAATAGATAAATCTTTAAAAATTGCAAGGAATGTTACTCATTAAAAAACTCACTGCCAACCACAAAACAAATGAAAACATCTTTAACTTTTGAGATGATCTCAGCAAAATAAGTTAGGTCCACAGCAAGGCCATTTTCTCTGGTTGAGAATATTTCATGCCAACGTTTGGAATCTTTCATGATCGCTTCTCGGCCTTTTGGCTAAGATCAAGTGTGGAATCTTTCATGAGTTTCTAAAACACAATGTTTAAGCATTCAAAAATCTGTGTAATTACTCTATTAACATTAAAAAAGCAAAACCATTTGATCGTTTCAGTAGATGCAGAAAAAGCATTTGACAAAACTCAACTTCCATTTCTGAATTAAAAAAAAAAAAAAACAACTCTCAGCAATCCAGGAATAGAGAGAAATTTCCTTAATCTGTGAAAGAGCAGCTATGAAAAATCTGCAGTTACTATTGCAATGGTAATAAACTGAATGTCTTCCACTTAAGAATAGGAACAAGGGAGTGCCTGGGTGGCTCACTGGATTAAGCATCTGCCTTCAGCTAAGGTCATGATTCCAGGGTCCTGAAATGGAGTCCCCCATCAGACTCCCTGCTCAGCGGAGAATCTGCTTCTCCCTCTTCCCCTCCCACCCTGCTTGTGCCCTCTCTCTCTCTGAAATAAATGAATAAAATCTTAAAATAAAAAAAGAATGGGAACAAGGTGGAGCACCTGGCTGGCTCAGTCAGTAGAGCATGTGACTCTTGATCTCAGGGTTATGAGTTAGAACACTATGTTGGATGTGGAGATTACTTAAAAATAAAATCTAGGGGTGCCTGGGTAGTTCAGTCAGTTGAGCATCTGACTCTTGGTTTAGGCTCAGGTCATGATCTCATGGGTTGTGGGATTGAGCACCATGTTAGGCTCCATGCTCAGTGTGGTGTCTGCTTAAAGATTCTTTCCCTCTGCCCCTCCCTCCACTCACTCTTTCTCTTTCAAATAAATAAATGAAATATTAAAAAAAATAAATTTAAAAAGATCTAAAGAAAAAAAATGAGAAAAAGACAAGAAGGAAGTTGAGGGAGTTGAACCTATTGTCTCAGTTTTCTCTGTAAAGGAGGTAATGTTTTCTGTCTAAGCCCAGTCTTCTCAGTCTATCATTCTGATTTTGTTCAAGAATATTGAAGAACTAACAAAGGAGGAAACGAAAACTTGGCTTTGGGCAAATAATGTAGAGGACAATCACTTAATAGTATTGCTTATTCTGCAATAATTCACTAAGCATCACTGTGCAAAGCATGACACATGACACAATATGCAACTCAAGGATTTCTGCTGTAGTGAGAGTAGTTCTCAAACTCTGGTATACATGCAAGTCACCTGGGAGATTATTAAAGTTCATATTCTTAGACCTCACCTCTGAGTGACCTGAAAATTCTAATTCAGTAGATTTGGAATGGAGTCTGGGAGTCAGAGAATCTATGTTTTAAAGAAGTTTCTGCCAGGGCCCCTGGGTGGCTCAGTGGGTTAAAGCCTCTGCCTTCGGCTCAGGTCAAGATCTCAGGGTCCTGGGATTGAGCCCCACATCGAGATCTCTGCTCAGCGGGGAGCCTGCTTCCTCCTCTCTCTCTGCCTGTCTCTCTGCCTGCTTGTGGTCTCTTCCTGTCAAATAAATAAATAAAAATCTTTAAAAAAAAGTTTCCCCCAACCCCTGATCCTGACACAGGTGGTTCCTAGACTCCATTAGATAAATACTGCTGTAGGCTTCCTCCCTTTGCTCTGGCTGCCCACGTGACGATTTTGATAAGGACTGGTTCTCTATTGAGAATTGTGAAATTCCCAGAAAAAGAGGTATTTTGTGGATCACTCCTTGCTGAAATCATATTTGCTTCTGCTTCTCCACCTTCTTGGCCTGTACCTTCTCTCCCCAACTTCTGAAGGAGTCTGATAGAGTGGCACCTGCTGTTGGGATCATCTTCTTTTTTTTCAGAAGAGCTATCTGCGTAGAAAACCATAGACCACATTATATATGCAATTAACACCATTTAAGTCAAAGCAATTGTATGCAGTGAAAGATACACTGGTAAATTATCCTAAATTACAACTGTTTCTATCCACATTAATTTGCTTTGTACATGCAAAGTGCAGTTGAAAGAGCAGCATGATGTCTGACAAGACCTGAAAAATGGCACTTGCCGGAAGTAATTTAAATTGAGCATTATTATCATTTACATGATAATATATCATTGCATTATTCTGTTTAGATTCAATAAGAAGGAAATTCCTGAAAGCTTTAAGCTGATGCTAATCACTTTTGGTTTGGTAACTCCTTACAGTTAATTTGTATATTTTTCCCTCTGTATCAGTCATTGGCAACTAAATATTTATATGATCTTTAAGTCTTTCACAATTTCTCTCTTGTTTCCCCTCTTTTTCATCAGATTTAGCATCCATAAATTTGTCATGATAGAAAACTTTGGAAAGAGTTGATCAAGGGGGGAAATGCAGCTAATAGAAACAGATCTCAAAAACAAAGTAGGGCTGATAACTAAGGTAAATTTATTTGCCCTATTGACATCCTCTAATATCAACATAGATCTTAGAATGAATATTGGTCTTCGAAGGACACTTAAGGATCATCTGGTTCAATCTCCCCTTTTCAGATCAGAGAATTAAAGCCAATGAGGGAAGTGGCTTCCCCAGGTCCCAAAGATTGAAGCATTTCCTTTCTTCTTCCCCCTCTTCTTCCTTCTCACTGGCCTTCACTTGTCTTTGGACCAGGATGGACCCTAAGGTTAGCCATTTAAATCACATTATGTCTAGAGCCCCAGGAGCCCCAATCCATCTGACCTGCTTTGTCAGTCCTTAAAACTGGGGAACCCCACTTGTTTGCATTTACTGGGTCATACTTGACTCATTCACTAGGATTTGCACCAACCTACTGCTTGATCTAGTAATTCTACTTCAGTAGTATTGTCCAAATTAAACCCATGCTTTCCTAATTCTTACAGCAAACAATCAAGTTCAGGTGCTCATCGGCTCTACCAGGAATTATTTTATTTATTTATTTATTTACTTACTTACTTACTTACTTACTTAAGAGATAGAGAAAGAGAGAGAGTGCACGAGCAGGGAGAGGGGCAGAAAGAACAGCAGACTACTCACTGAATAGGGAGCTCCTTGGAGGACCTGAACTCTGAGATCATGAGCCAAGCTGAAGGCAGTCACTTAACTGACAGCCACCCAGGTGTCCCTCTCCCCTGAATTATTGTCACAAGCCTCTTAACTCTTCCCCACTGCAATTTCTCTGCTCTGACCTCATCTCCACTCCAACCCCAGCTCCACTCCATACAGCTGGAAGGCTAACATTCCTAAAACCAGGTCATTTTATGGCATCTTCCCTTGAAACTTATCAATGGCTCCCTAGAACAAACAACATAAAGTCTCAACTCCTTGGTCTGGTATTCAAGGCCTGTTAGAATTGGTCTTTGCTTAATTATGCAATCTCTTCTACTTCCTTGCTGTTACCATATTCCTCAAACTAGACCACTAGACTTTTTCTAAATGTACCCATGTTTTCCCTTTTTCTCATACCTCACTATTAATAATACCCTCACTATTAATCTAAGGACCAGGTTAAGTGTTCCCCCTGACACAGAACACACTAGAAAGTCTCTTTCATAACATTTGATTACAATATGCTTTTAGAACGAAATATTTGATTCTTACATCCTACCTACTCAAACTGCAAGCTTCTTGACAATGTGAAACATCTGCTTAATCTCTGGTTCAAGCAAAAGTCATGGTTTACCATGCAGCCACTGGAGCAGGTCCGAGCAATGAAAATATGTGAACCACATATGTGATTTTTATTTCTCCAGGAGCTGTATTTAAAAAGTAAAAAACACAAGTAAAATTAATTGTAATCATATATTTTAATTCATACCAAAATATTAGCATTTCAACATGTGGCAATATAGACATATTATTGAGATATTTTATAACCTTCTTGAAATCAAGTGTGTGTTTTAAGTTTACAGGACCTCTTAATTTGGACTAGCTACATTTCAAGTGCTCTATAGCCCCATATGGTTAGTAACTGTTACATTGAAGAGTGAAGTTCAGGTGTCTTGTTGCCAGGGTTCAAATACCAGCTCTGTAGCTTATAACCGTGTGATCTGAGCTAATTGCTTAACTTCTCTGTGCCTCAATGTAAGTATCTGTAAAATGGGAGCAATAAAATTACCTACCTCATAGGATTGCAATGAAGACTAAATGAGAAAACGTGAGTAGAGAGCTTTGCAGCATGTAGTTTAGCACACAAGAAAAAGTCCTTACTAGTATCATCATCTTCCTAGTTACTGCAGGGTCCAAAAAGCATCCAAGGTTGCCAACTAATACGTATTTCTTGAATTGAACTGAATTCTGCTCAGAGTTCCTCAAATAGAAGAGCGATTAAAAAATAATGCTTGGGGCGCCTGGGTGGCTCAGTGGGTTAAAGCCTCTGCCTTCGGCTCAGGTCATGATCCCAGGGTCCTGGGATCGAGCCCCAAATCGGGCTCTCTGCTTGGCGGGGAGCCTGCTTCCCTTCCTCTCTCTCTGCCTGCCTCTCTGCCTACTTGTGATCTCTGTCTGTCAAATAAATAAATAAATCTTAAAAAAAAAAAACGCTTAAAAGTTAGCCTGAATGTATGTGGTGTATTAAAGACAAAATCACAGTGAGATATACTTGTCTTTTTAATGTATTTATTTTCGGCCTCTCAAATTCTCTACACTTCTCCCTGGTGGCAAGGGAAAGGACCTGCTATCGCTCAGATCACAGCTTATCAACCTTGGCTACATATTTGAATCACCTGAGGAGTTTTAAAATTTGTTCCCTGCGTCCATTCCCCAGAGATTCTGATTTCATTGGTCTTGGTTGGGGCTCGGCCATTGTTAGTTTTAAAAGTCCCACGTGATGTGCAGCCAAGGTAACCCAGATCACCTTACTTTGAGCCCTTTTCAGAGTGTTCCATAGACCACTTTCATCAGAAATATCTGAGGCCCTTCCTTAAAAGGCAGGTTCCCAGGCTCTACTGGAAGCATCAATCAACAATATCTGGGAGTACGAATCACCAGTACACCTTTATAACAAGTTTCTCACATGATTTTGCCTTTCTGGTATTCTTGCTACCTGTCCCCAGACACACAGTTCTCCAGCTCCTATGTCATGTAACAACACTCTTCCAACTGCACATGCTCAGAGAGTGTCCTATGGTCCTTGGTCTCTAGGCACAAAAAGCCCTTTCCTGTTCAGGGAGGTATTCTCACCTCCACTCAAATCCCCTCCTCCCAAACATGGTGGCTGTGTGTTTGAAAGTCTAAATTCACTCCTCTGACCCATCCAAGGCCTGGTTCTCCCATATTCCCCATCTCATAGCAACAGGAGGGCTGATATCTGTTAGAGATAAGGGGCATGAAATCAGGGAAGGCTTCACAGAAGGGGCTGCATTTGAAGTGGGCAGGATTTCCTCAGGCAGAGATGACAGAAAGAGGCAACAGTTTCAGCAAAGATGAGACTTACTGTGAGGGATTCAAAGCATGAAATTTTGGGATGAGAGGGTCATAGGTTCACACTCTAGTCCTGCCCTTTTTAGCTCCATGATCCCACCCCTCTAACCCCAGCACCCCTCCAGTCTTTTCTGCTCCATAGCCCTACTTTAGTATCTGCACCTGCTCAGGTAGGTGCCTATGCTCCTTTAACTCTAGGCAGGAAGAGCCCCTGTGAGACTGACAACCATCCTTACGTACATGTCTCCCCCCACCCCACATCTCCCCTTTTTATATATGTGCCATTGTCTTGTGACAGCTGTTTTGTCTCACTTTCCTCCCAGTCTCCTGCCCTGACAGGACTGACAGTGCTCTTTCTCAAAATGGTTGCCAAGTTGTTGAAATCATTGCTCTGACCGGTGAGTACCCAATTTGGTATGTTTTGTTAGAGAAGGTTCATCCAGACTCCAGGCCTAACTGTCCCCCAGTTATTTGTATGACCTTAAATCAGGAGTTCTCAGCATGGTCTGAGGAACAAGGACCGGAGTGGCTTGGCGTGTTAGAATATAGATTTCTAGCTCCCACCTAGACCTGCTAGATCATAATCTTCAGGGAAGGAGCCTGGGGATATGACTTTTTTCTTTTTCTAAATGACTCTCAATTGCACGTTTCTTGGGATGGAAGGAAGGGTAATGAGAACTTGAAGGAGTCTATAGAATAAAAAGGTGGTAGTGTCAAAGAAAACAGTTGCTTACCTTGCTCTTTTTTACTTCCTACTCTTCTTCTCCCCCTTAGTCATGAAGGGCAAAGCTTAAGTAGTGGCAGAAATGTTGCTGGTTTCTCTGACTCTGCATTTCAGAGCTTACTGGGAAGTCTGGTCCCATGCCCAAGTTGTATAATCGGAGGACAATTTGATCAAGTTATAGTACTGTATTAAGAGAAAGTAATGGGGGGCGCCTGGGTGGCTCAGTGGGTTAAAACCTCTGCCTTCAGCTCAGGTCATGATATCAGGGTCCTGGGATCGAGCCCCACGTCGGTCTCTCTGCTCAACAAAGAGCCTGCTTCCCCCCACCGCCTGCCTGCCTCTCTGCCTACTTGTGATCTCTGTCTGTCAAATAAATAAATAAATAACCTTTAAGGAAAAAAAAAAGAGAGAAAGTAATGGAATGCCATGCTCCTCTTCCTAGAACTATATGTTCTTTTAACAGGGATTCTAGGAAATAAATCTTTTTTATTTTTATTTTATTTTATTATTAACATTATTTGTATTATTTGTATTATTTGTTTCAGGGGAACAGGTCTGTGAATCATCAGTCTTACACAAGTCATAGCACTCACCATAGCACATACCATCCCCAATGTCCATAACCCCCACCACCCCATCCCTCCCCCCCCCCTCCACTCCAGCAACCCTCAGTTTGTTTCTAGGAAATAAATCTTAAATGCAGGAATGACCCTATGATTGAATTTCAATCCTGCAGCAGACTGGTAGAAAGGAGAGGGAACTACTAAAACATGGAGACATAGAGAAGATAAAGAGAACTGGAGCAATTCTGCTGACATCAAATTGACAACTAACTCAAAAAAGAGACTCATTTTCTATGTCGCTCCCTGGAAACAACCCCCTTAGGAAATCACTGGGTGCCACTGGGTAGTGTTCTTGTTTAACCTGAAACCCCTGGTCTAAAGAGCATGTCATCCCTAGGTAATGGGAGTCCCTGTAAAACGCATTGTGCATATGATTATGCCTCTAGGAGTCCAGCTGGACCTTGGCAGAGCTGTGAGACTTGGTTAGCAAAAGTGTCTGGTGGCCAGCCAGACCTACTTGGGGGTCTTAGCAATCCTCCCTTCTCTTGTCTTGGTGGGTATTAAGTTAAATCTATTGTGATCGGTTATGGTGTTTATATGGAAAGGTTTTTTTTTTTATTATTATTTTAAACCATGAACTGTTTTTGCCTAAACCAAGAGTCATCAGGGTATCAGGGTGGCTCAGTTGGTTAAGCAGCTACTTTTGGCTCAGATTGTGATCCTGGAGTCCTGGGATCAAGCCCCACATCTGGCTCCTTGCTCAGCGCAGAGCCTGCTTCTTCCCTGTCTACCATTTCCCCTGCTTGTGCTTGCTCTCCCACCCCTGTCAAATAAATAAATAAAATCTTTTAAAAAAAGAAAAAGTCATTACATTTTAACCTAAAAAAGCGATGGTAATAGGCAACTATCCTTATGTGTTCAACGGGAACCTGCAAAGCACCTATTTTATATGCAGTACTGTGTTGTGCCGTCTCTTTGCCTAGTGTGTCCCCTTGCCAGGAAAGCTTAAATTTTTCCTCCTTGCTCTTCCCCAGTCCTAAGTGACCCATTCACTGATCACTGTCCATCACATTGCCTGATTTTATCTTCTTCATGGTGCTTTTGGGTACCTGAAATGATCCTATTTCCTTTCTCCCTCTGTTTCTCTCCCTCTCTCCCTCCTTCCCTCCCTGCTCCCTCCCTTTCTCTCTCATCCCCTAGAATGTAAGCTCCAGGAAAGAAAGCAGGTCTTGGCTGTCTCTTTTATTTCAATAACCCCAGTAAGTAGCCACTTAGATCATATTTGTTGAATAAATGAGTGAGACACCTGAAAGATAGGAATCTTTGGCCAGGTCTTAAAGGGCATGGCCATAGATAAGAAAGGAAACCAGCTTTCCAGGTAAGGAAACTATAGTAGAAGGATCAGTGGCCGGAGTTGATTGGTGGCTGGAGGGGAGCAGCCAGCTCATAGCCCAGGGACCAGGTAGGGGAACAATGTGTGCTATCATTGGAAGAATGAGAAGCTTTGGAGGGAATATGAAATAGTGGGTAGGCTGCAAAGCCACAGGTGCTAGGATAAGAATGTATGTGATCCAAAAAGCAGTGAGAAAAAAATGTTTGGTTACTGGATAGGAAGAAATGATGAAAATAGTGTTCAACAGTTTATCCTAAAAGAACAAACTAGAACAAAATCAAGTCATGTTCACAAGTGCACTTTTTCTTCAAGTAAAATCTTGTTGGAGAACACAACCTAGAACAGATAAATATCTTACCCTTCTCATGATTCTCTTTCCCTTTTTATAAATTAGGAACTTAAGCAACATCATCAATAATAATATAATAATAATTCTATTGTCAGGCACTAATCCGTACAACACCCTTATGAGGTAAGTACTATTATTAACACCATTTTAGAGATGAAGAAATAGAGTTTTAGAGAGGAGATTACATAATTGGCCCAAATTCAAACCTGGATCTGGTCCAGAGTTCTATTAAACACCATCTGTAACATGGAGGTTTCAAAGATAAAAAATTCCGTTTGTATACTTATTGGGAAAAGATACCACCTTTAAAAAAGGAAAATGATAGAATAGGAGCTTTGTGGACACCAAATTTTGAAATGGCAATGCTATGTTTGTACTCTGACAGGAAGCAATCTAAATGATTGTGAAATACTGTGTACTCTAAATGTGTTATGAGGTACATCACAAGTGTCTTATGATGTAATGTTAAAAGCAAGGGCTTTAAGAATTGGGGACACCTAAATTTGAATCACAGCTTGACTACTTCCCAGGGGTATGATCTTGAAGAGATTACTGCACTCCTCTGAGCTTCAGTTCCTTCATTTATAAAATGAGGATGGTACTAGTACTGAGGTCATGAAGATGTAGTAAAGATTAAGTAAGCTGGGGCACCTGGGTGGCTCAGTCATTAGGCATCTGTCTTTAGCTCAGGTCATGATCCTGGCATCCTGGGATCGGACACCACATCCGCAGGGAGCCTGCTTCTCCCTCTCCAGTTCCCCCATGCTTGTGTTCCCTCTCTTGCTGTCTCTCTCTGTCATAAATAAATAAAATCTTAAAAAAAAGATTAAGTAAGCTAACAAATGTAACCTGCCACTGCAGAGAAGAAAAGCACCAGCTTTAGAATAAGATAGATCTGGGTGCAAAGCTAGCTGTGTGACCTTCGGCAGGATAATTTACCTTTCTGAGTACTGGTTTCCATATGTGTAATGGGACTGGTAATATTTGCAACTCATTCTTCCAACAAATATGTATTTATTTTTTTAAGATTTTTATTTATTTATTTCAGAGAAAGAGATCGAGCAAGCATATGAGCTTAGGAGGGTGCTGTGAGGAGCAGAGGGAGAGGGAGAGAGAAACTCGAGCTGACTCTGCACTAAGCACAGAGCCCCATGATCTCATGACCCATGAAATCATGACCTGAGCTGAAACCAAGAGTTGAGGGCTTAACCTACTGCACTACACAGGCTCCCTTCAACAAATATGTATTAAATGCCCATGGTACTAGGTATTCCACTCAGTTTGGACATTAAAAAATGAATAATCTTTGCCCTGAAGGGGTTTACAACTTTGTAATAGGAGATAACAAACACATAAGATTAATATATTATTACAAGTATTACATTACAGTAAGGACCCAAAGAAAGGAGTCTATAATTCTGTGTAGAAGAGTTAGGAAAGGCTTCATAGAGGAGATGAGCAAGTTGTGAGAGCTGAACAGGATATGTTCTAAAGCGTCAAAATGAACAATGAGTGAAAGGTTAGAAATGGAAAATGTTGTATAGAGATTTAACTTTTTATTATAAAGTATAACACATACAGCAAGGTGCACAGGAAGTAAATGTACAGCTCAACATATTTTCACAGTCACTATAAATGTATAAATACTAGCACCTCATCAGCAGCCAGATGCTGCTCCATGCCCTCTCCCTATTACACTACTCCCTCTTTCTCCAAAGACTACTATCACCTTCAGTTTTTTAAAGAAGATTTTATTTATTTATTTGACAGAGAGAGAGTGCACACAAGCAAGGGGAACAGTAGGCAGAGGGAGAAGCAGGCTCCCCACTGAGCAGAGAGCCCACAGGGGCTGGATCCTTACCTTAGGAGCCTGAGCTGAGCTGAAGACAGATGCTTAACTGACTGAAACACCCAGGCCGCCCCCATCACCTTCACTTTTAACTGCAGATTACTTTGCTTATTTCTGACCTTCATGTAAACAGAACCATACAATAGGTGCTCTTTTTGTATCTAATTATTTTGTTCTACATTGTAAATGTGAGATTGATCCATGTAGTTATATGCACACAACATGGTATAGTACACTATTATCCAAAGATAAACACATTTCTAATTTTTCCCTCCTCATAAGGAATAACACGGAGGACATTGGGAGAAGGAGAGGAGAAGTGAGTTGGGGGAAATTGGAGGGGGAGATGAACCATGAGAGACTGTGGACTCTGAGAAACAAACTGAGGGTTTTTTGGAAGGGAGGGGGTGGGGGGTTGGGTGAGCCTGGTGGTGGGTATTAAGGAGGGCATGTATTGCATAGAGCATTGGCTGTGATGCATAAACAATGAATCTTGGAACACTGAAAAAATAAAGTTTAAAAAAAATAAAAGAAATAAATAAATGAATAAAAAAGAAAATCAATAAACTAAAAAAAAAATTTTTTTCCCTGCTCAGTGGGGGAGTCTGCTTCTCTCTCTGCCCCTCCCCCTGCTTATGCACTCTCTCTCTCTCTCTCTTTCTCCCTCTGTGTCAAATAAATAATTTTTTTAAAAATAAAAATAAAAATAAAATGGTTGCATGAAAATACCCTTTCACAAGCAGTGCATGGGAGTTCCTATTTATCCACATCCTTCACCAACACTTGGTTTTGTCAGTTATATAATTTTACCTATTTGGAAGAGTACATAGTAGTCTCATCATTTTAATTTACATTTTCCTAATTACAGATGAGGTAGAGCACCTTTTCATATGCTCATTGGCCTTGTGAAGCACCTGTTCAAGTCTCTTGCTCAATTTCTAGTGTTTTTCCTAAATTCTGAATTTTGTCACTTATCTCCAGTAACATATTAAGGATAGTTATTCTTTTTAAAGATTTTACTTTTAAGTAATCTCTACACCCCAAGTGGGGTTTGAACTTACAACCCTGAGATCAAGAGCCACATGCTTCATCAAGGGAGCCAGCCAGGTGCCCCAAGGATAGTTATTTTAAAGTCTGTGCCTGGTAATTCCATTATATGAAGTGTCTATGAGCCTGTTTCTATTGTCTGTTGCTTTTCTTGGTTTTTGTTCACAATATTTTGTTTTCTCTTATACAAAGTTACTTTTGAATGAATGGTAAACATCATATGAACAATTACAAAAGATAATTTGAAACCTAGAATGGAGTTGCCCTGCAAGAAGAGAGCCTTCTTGCAAGTGGCTAGGCTCTAGCCATCTAGTATTATCCTAATCCAGTTTCAGGGACTGAGATTATTGGAAGCTAGGCTTCAAATCTTGCAAAGGTTCGTCTATATCTAGTTTTCTGTTATTCTTAGGATGTAGACTTTTGAAGTGCCAACTAAGAGCTTTGGGTGGAGTTGCCAGGCCCTCTTCTCCTTGATGAGCTCTGGAATGCAGCTTTTGTACCCCCCTGTCCCTTGAAACTATTTAAGCACTGCCTGGCTTCTCAGTCATTCGGCAGTATTTTCTGGAATGAACAGAAGCCTTATAGGAAAAATTGCCCCCAAATGCCAGACTTACCTCTCTGACTTATTGCGTTTTCTGGCACCTTTAGATCTTGACTTCTAAAACTCTTCATTGCTTTGAAACAAGAATATTTTACACACACACACACACACACACACACACACACACACACACACACACACTTTTCATGATTTTCCTCAACAGGAGGATTGTTCTAGTTCATCATTGCCAGAATGAAAATCCTGCTTAAAACTTTAAAAACAAAATATTACCTCAAATAGTTCCCGCAATAATCCAGATGATTTTCTAGGGATCACATAGCTAAAAGTAGGAGGGACAACAATAGTAACCCAGTCTCTCTGATTCCAGGGTATAAATAACAAAACAAAGGGCAATGTAGCAGCCTGCATGGTGCATGATTAGAACTGACTAGTTTTATTAGTTTCATTCCATCTCTAAACATTTAGTGCTAATTCAAGTATCATAGGAAAAGACAAAAATCTCAATAAGTGACATATATTTGAGAAAGAAATGCATCAAGGTAAGTGTGGCTAATATATATAAATCTCTGAAGAAATAAGTCAAGATAACAATTCTACACCATAGAGACCTTTCCTTTCTCATTACCATTACCCATTTCTCACACCCCTTTCCTTTCTCATTACCATTACCTTAGTTGAGACTGTAATTGTTGCCTATCTGGATCTCTCCCTGTGAGGTCTACTCTGCAGCAGAAGATAAGGATGATTAGTCTTCCTAAACCACAAAGGGGTCACCACCCTGCTTAAAAACCTTCAAGCAGGCCCTAGTATTTCCTTGGACCCCACATCTCCTCCAACTAACTCCCATTTCTCTGCTCCCTTTCACAGTAAAGGGACAAAACAGTTGTTTACATTAGCTATCTTTATTTCCTTACTTCCTATTCTCTCTTATACCCATTTTGTTCTAGCTTCAGCTCCTGTGCATTAAAAAAAAACCTACCTACTTTTTAGGTCACCAGTGATCTCTATGTTTCCAAAGTCCATTGTCCATTTTCCTACCTCATCTTGGTCTCAGCAGCATTCCACATGGTTATCCACTGCCTATTTGTAGAAACACTATACTAGACTCCTCTCCTGACTTATCTTCCTCTCTCCAACATCTAAATGTTGGTGTCTCAAGCTTGGTTGTAAGAAACAGCTCTATACATATACCCTCTCCCTATATGATTCTATCCAGTCCTAGCTTGGAATACTACCTAAATACAATTTCCCAAATTCTCATCATCAACCAGACCATCTCTGAACTTTAGCTTCATTTATCCAACATTTTATTTGATATTTCTGTTTAGATACCTCAAATTCAACATGTCAGAAGCAAAACTCTTTTTAAAAAAATAGACACTTGATAATTTTTTAAGGTTTTATTTATTTATTTGACACAGAGAGAGAGAGGACAAGCAGGGGGGAACAGCAGAGGGAGAGAGAGAAGCAGGCTCCCTGTTGAGCAGGGAGACACGGGGCTCTATCCCAGGACCCTGGGATCATGACTTAAGCCAAAGGCAGACCCTTAACTAACTGAGCCACACAGGTGCCCCAAAAGCAAAACTTTTGATTGTAAGCACTACTCGATCCCTCCCTGGTTTTCATCTCAGAAAATGTCATCCTTCTCTTTCTACCACTATCATCCTAGCCCAAACTACCATAATTTCTTGCCTAGACTACAACAGTTGCTTCCTGGCAGGTATCCCTGCTTTTATCTTTATGTTTCAATAATACAGTCTGCATAGAGCAGCCAGAATAAACCTTTAAAAGCCTAAATAACAACACAGAACTGCCCTTCTTAAATCCCTCCTTCTTCTACACACCCAAAGCGTTTACATGTAGTATGAAGAATAGAAATTGTAAGACATCCCTAGCAAAAGTATTTGTGCATATGTCTTACTCTTCCTGAAAGATGGCCAACTTATAAAACTTCAAAGACTCCATTGTGCCTTGCATATTGTCAAATATATACCAAGTTAGGGGTCTGCAAATACTTTCTGTAAAGGGCGATTTGTTAAGATTTATAGGCAATATAGTCTTATCATAATTACTCATCTCTGCCATTGTAGTGTAAAAGCAGCCATGAACAAGAAATAAATGTGTGTGGTTAAGTTCCAATAAAACTTTATTTACAAAAGCAGGAGGCAGACTCAATTTGGCCTATAGGTCCTGGTTTGCTGAGCCCTGTACTGTGTCCTAAGTCTCATCCTGATACCATCTAAGAGAAATAGTACTGTGATAGACATGAAAGCACACTACTCAGTTCTCCCATTCAGAGAGAATCTGTCCCAAGGAGTGTCATTATCTGAAAGGTCACAGTTACAGGCTCCTGTACAGCCTGCTGTTTTTGAATTGAGGCCACGTGCTTCCCAGGCAGGTTTCAGCCTATGACGGAGCATGATATGACCAGCACAAGATAATCTTTGCAGAACTCCATATTCAGCTGGCCAAGATTATTTCAAAGCTGCACTGCAATCTGAGACCCTTCTTCCACAATCCTCCTTCCTTCCTTCTTTGCTTTCACAGGTGCCAGACCTGCCTCCTAGTTTAGACAAGTGATGTAACAGCAGCATGGACCTCAGTAGTAGCAATGGTGGTGGTGAGAAGTGGTCAGATTTGTCTGGACAAATTTTGCAGGTAGAGGCAACAAGGTCCACAGATAGACTGAGTTTAAGTTGTGAGTTAAAGAAAAAGTTTCAGGGATGATGTCATAGATGATTCTATCTAGTATAGCTTTGTTTTCTAGTTCATCCATTTCTACTATTTTTTTTATTCTTTGCAGTCTGTGGTCTTGTTTTATTCTGTTGGTGTGGCTCTGAATTATTTTTTTTGTCTTTTTCTCTTTTTTATTGAAGTAAAATAAATGTACATTAGTTTCAAGTATACAATATAATGATTCAACAATTCTATACATTACTCAGTGTTCATCAAGATTAAGTGTACTCTTGATCCCCTTTATCTATTTCGCCTGCCCCATCCCCTGCCCACCCCCCCAAAATCTTTTGCACATTGAAGGAAACCATCAACAAAACAAAAAGGAAACTACTGAATGGCAGAAGATATTTGCAAATGATATCTCCAATAAGGGGTTAGTACCCAAAATATATAAAAAATTTATACAATTTAACACCAAAAAATTAATCTAATTAGAAATGGGTAGAAAACCTGAATAGATGTTTCTCAAAAGAAGACATAACAGATGGCCTAAAGACACATGAAAGATGCTCAACATCAGTAACCATCAAGGAAATGCAAATCAAAACCACAATGAAATAATCACCTTAACACCTGTCAAAATGGCTAAAATCAAAAACAAGAAATAATAGGTGCTGGCAAGGGTGTTGAGAAAAAGGAACTCTTTTTTTTTTAAGATTTTATTTATTTATTTAACAGAGATCACAAGTAGGCAGAGAGGCAGGCAGAGAGTGAGAGGGAAGCAGGCTCCCCGCCAAGCAGAGAGCCCAATGCAGGACTTGATCCCAGGACCCTGAGATCACAACCCGAGCCGAAGGCAGCAGCTTAACCCACTGAGCCACCCAGGTGCCGGAGAAAAAGGAACTCTTATGCACTGTTGGTAGGAATGCAAATGATGTAGCAACTGTGGAAAATACTACGGCAGTTCCTGAAAAATTAAAAATAGAATTACCATATGACCCAGTAATTCCGTTACTGGGTATTTACCCAAAGAAAACAAATGCACTAATTTCAAAAGATATATGCAGCCCTATGTTTATTGCAGCATTATTTACAATAACCAAGATATCGAAGTGACCCAAGCATCCACTGATAGATAAATGGATAAAGAAGAATTGGTATACATATATATATATATATATATATATATATATATATATATATATACCCACACACAAACATACAGTGGAATGGAATATTATTCCATCATAAAAAAGAATGAGATCTTGCCATTTGCAACAACATGGATGGACCTAGAGAGTATAATGCTTAAGTCAGAGAAAGATAAATACCATATGATTTCACTCATATGTAGAATTTAAGAAACAAAGCAAACAATGAAAAAAGAGACAAAAAGATTCTGTCTCTGAATTCCTTTTTTTAAAGATTTTATTTATCTATTTGACTGAGAGAGAGAGAGAAAGCACAAGCAGGGGAAGCTGAGAAGGAGAGGGAGAAGCAGGTTCCCTGCTGAGCAGAGAGCCCAATGCCATCCCCAAGAATTTGAAATTTTTAACTGAAAAACATATTTCTTCCAAAAATTTGGGAAAAGTTAGGTGTCAAACTCCTTTGCTACAAACGATGATGTTTTAAATTTTATAATAATGTATTTACTCAGTTTGAATTATTTTGATAGGTTTTTAACTGGTCATACTCCCTGTGGAGATAAATCTTTTTAATAACAGTCTTAACTTAGATATACTCATAGTGCACTGGTGACAAGGCAATATTCTGAATGTACATGAGATAAATGGAGTTAATACCACTAAGTAAACATGACATTTTTCTTGTACTGTGATCATAGATGAGTCATCAAGTAAAATGATTAATGACAAATCAATGTTACTAGGTTCTCTGAGTGACTATTTTGCCCTTGCAAGGCAGTTAGAAGCTCTAAATTTATAAGTTAATGATTTTATTCTGGCTATAAGCAGACACAAGCATCTGAGTATTCAGAAAGTTGTGTGATATCATCTAAAACAATGACTACCTTATATTTTGGCATTTTTTTTTTACCACTCAGGGTATTGTACAAATATATAAAATGAAATCAACTACAGGTAAATTTTGATTAATATAATACCAAGAGAACTAGTCATGAATCATCTTCATTTCATCAGCCTGTAAATGGCCTTGCTTTATTTTACAATGACTAGAAGTTGTAACTTTAATAAATAGCATTATCACAATCTAAATCATTTTGAAAGGAACAGGGATTTACAAAGAAACAAACAGTATTTGATCTTTCAATAAATACTCTTTTAAAACAAGAGAAAATGAAGAATAATGGGGCTTATTAGATTTTTAAAATAACTCAGTTTGAATGAAATCTCCATTAATCTCAGATTAACACAGCTATTACTAATATTAAATTAGCAAAGTTCTTCGTACATGTGCAAAAAACCTAGGCGTTGTAAAATGAAAATGAGAACCAGTGGGGAAAACAAATAAACCTCCCTAATTGTAAGGCAGAATAGCATACAAGCAAAATAAAGGTACAATAAGCATTTTAGTAGTGCTTAGAAAGAGTAATACACCCTATTTGAGAGGAATTCGGGTTGACATAAAATGCACTAGAACTTGGACTTCAGAAATGCCTGAACATGACCTATACTAGTTTATAATGAAGTTTTAATTGGTCTATAGCAAAATGACAAAAATGACAATGTAGAAACGGTTCTTTAGATTATTTCGTTCCTATATTCTTGGCATTAAAAATAGCTTTCCTTTAGGGTACCTGGGTGACTTAGTCAGTTAGGTGGCTGGCTCTTGATCTCAGCTCACGTCTTGATCTCAAGGTCATGGTCCAAACCCTGTGTTAAGCTCCTTGCTGGGCCTGGCACCTACATTAAAAAAAATAGCTTTCCTTTAATGAAATGCATCTTGGTCTCATAAAAAGATTTTATGTATTTATTTGAGGCAGGGGAGAGAAAGCGAAAGCATGAGTTGCAGAGGGGCAGAGGGAGAGGAAGAAGCAGTATCCCTGTTGAGCAAGGAACTTACATGGGACTGGATCCCAGAACCCTGAGATCATGACCTGAGCCAAAGGCAGATGTTTTACTGACTGAGCCACCCAGGCATCCCTTGGTTTCCTCTTCTATGAGAATTTGAAAATCAGTGCAGAAGAATGCACATGATATAAGGGCAGAGACTGTGCCTGCTTATTTATCAATTATCCCCTAGTGCTTAACACAGTATCTAGCATATAGTAGGCATCCAGCAAATATTTTTGAATAAATGAATGAGGAAGGAGCATCTGAGGCTGAGAAGGATGCAACAGGAAGTCATTTCACTGCACATTAAGTAAGTAATGTATTAGTTATCTATTGCTGCTTAACAAATTACCCCAAAATTTATTAGCTAAAAACAGCACATTTATTATCTCCCAATTACTGTGGGCAGGAATCTGGACATGGCTTAGCTGGATGCTTGAGCTCAGCCTTAGATCTATCCTAAGACTGCAGTCATCTCAAGGCTCTACTGGGAAGGAACCATTTCCCAGCTCATTTACAATTGTTGGCAGAATTCAGTTCCTCATGTACTGGCGTGGAGCCTGAGAATTTGCACCTCTTACAAGTTCTTAAGTGATGCTGATTTTGCTGGTGTGGGGTCCACACTTTATCCCATTGCTCTATACCAAAATCTCAAGGTGTTTTTCATGAAACACTGTGAAAAGTAGGAGCTTTGATAAAGCAGTGTGATATAGTGGAAAAAGCACTAGTCTATACAAAGAGACTTGGATTCTAGTCCTTAATGTGTCATCATTCAGCTAGGACCTGAATGAATCACTTCACTTCTCTTGGCCTCAAGCTTCTCACTTGCAAAATAAAGAGACTGGTTTAATGACCATTATATCAAAAAGTCTACACCTCTTTCAAGTTTTCAGATTACCATCTGGTTCTGTTATCTCAGATTTGATGAACAAGTCTGTGAAATCTAACCTGATATTTCTAAAACATTAGTGGAAGATTTTCTCTAGAATGCAAGTTATGATTATGAGAAAATGACTATTTTAATCAATAAGCCAGAGCTAATACATCCAAGTTAATACCAACCCCATTCCATGTCATCAACATACACCTAATCCAATGATGCTGTCATTGCCCAAAATATTTCTAGGACTCTTTTCTTTAATATACATCAAAGCCCTAGTTTTTAAGCCACATGAGAAAAACCAGTCCTTACTTTTAAAATCATACCTCATTGACCAAATGTAGCAATTTCTAGGTTTCTCACACACATAAACCTCCCAAATGACCCTTGGTTATTTCCAAAAACCAAAATTGCCTTAGAAGGACAGAATCTTAGCCATTAAGGGGAAGAAAACTCATTTGAGAACTTGATAAAAGATATGGAGCCCTCCTTAAAAAAATACATTGGCATGTAAAAAAGAATTGCCAGCAATTTTAATCCTGACACCAACTGAGAAACTCTTGATATAGGAAGATAAAGATTTACCAATATCAAGAGAACCCAAATGTTCAGAAAAGACTTGGAAGGAAGCATTTGGAGGCAACTACTATGAAGCAAACAAAGCACAATAGGAAAAGCACTGGACTTTTCCAGTGTGAATAAGGCATCTCAAGATTTGGATTCTGATTTGGCTATGTCATTAACCAGTTTTGGGCAAAGAAGTCACTTTCCATTTAGTGTAAATTTCCTCATTTGCAAAAATAGAGGCAAGGGAAAAAGGGATTGAACTACATCAATGCTTCTCCGTGTGTTCACTGGACCAGCAGCATCAGCATCACCTAGGAACTCATTAAAAATGCAAATTCTCAGGCCCCACTTGAGACTTACTGAATCAGAAACTTTGGGAATGGGGCCTGGCAATCTGTGTTTACAAGCCCTCCAGGGGATTCGGATCCACACTCAAGTTTAAGAGCCACCAATCTAAATGATCTCCAAAGTCACTTCAAGCTCTGAAATTCTACAATTTGGAAAGCCTAAATTTCAGTAAATTAAAATGGAAAACCAGAACCAATAGCCTGAATCATAGCTATTAAAAAAGATTTCCTGAAATTAATTTCTAAGGGGTAAAATAAGAATCTCTATTTTTCCTTATGCTCCCCAGAACATCATTGCAAAACTCTTTATAAATAAATAGTGTATGTGGGGGGGGGGAGATAGTGGAAGAGTAGGGGACTTAGTTTCATCTGGTCCTTTGAATTTAGCTAGGTATTTATCAAATCATTCTCAATAGCTGTGATTCCAACCAGAGATGTAAGAAAAGAATTACTAGAATTCTACCAATAGAAAAGTGGCCACTTTTTGCAAAGTAGGAGGTATGGAGAAGTGAATCTAAGGGTATATACTGGAAGATAAAGCAGGGGGATAGGGGAGCCTGCCTAAGTTGGCTAGCAGAAAGTGATATAGCCCCAGAGGGCAAAATTGGAACTTTTAGAAATATGGTCCAGTAAGAGACATCCATGACTGAAAGGTGCTCAGGTGGCAAAGCAGGCAGAATCTTGGAACAGTGTGGTCTCAGGATCCCCAGGGTCATGGAAAGAATGGGGGTACCTGAGCTGGCAGATTTCCTAAGCATTGGAAAGGGGGAACCAACTATAGTCAGCAAGCCAGGAGTGGGGTCTCAGCTCTGTTTGCCATAAACCACGAATCCTGGCACAATAGGTGACTGCTTTCTGTGTGGGGGCCCTTCAAAGGGCAGAAAGACTGCAACCCTCCACCTTCCCCTGGGAGGGGCAGCGCAGGTGCACCCATGTTCAGGCAAGCCCACAACTGGGTGACCACTCTCCGTGTGGGGGTCCTGCAAGCAGAATACCCCTGACGACCTTCCTCCCTCCCCTGGGAGGGGTCCCTCAGGTTCACACCTCAGGAGTCTGCAGAGTTTGGCTCACACACAAGAAAAGACTGCTTTTCCCTGAGGGTTTACTGAAGAGAGGGGGCCGCATTCTTTCAGCTCTGGGGCTGGAGATGGGGATGGCACCATTTTTATTTTCATCCTCTAATGTGGTGCAGAAAGTCTTCAGGGAATGAAAAATCAACAAAAATAGATCAACACCCCAACATATAATAGTGAAGCTTGCAAATTCTGAGATAAAGAGAAAATCCTGAAAGCAGCTCAAGAAGTCCTTAACCTAAAAGGATAGAAACATTAGACTGGCAGCAGACCTATCCACAGAAACCTGGCAGGCCAGAAAGAGCTAACATGATATATTCAGGGTGCTAACTGAGAAAAACATGCAGCCAAGAATATTTTATCCAGCAAGGCTGTCTTTCAGAATGGAAGGAGAGATAAAGAGATTCAAGGACAAACAGAAACTTGAGGAATTTGTGATCACTAAACCAGTCCCGCAAAAAATATTAAAGGGGATCCTGTAAGCTAAGAGAGAGCCCAAAAGTAACATAGACCAGAAAGGAACAGAGACAATATACAGAAACAGGGACATTACAGGTAATACAATGGCACTAAATTCATATCTTTCAATAGTTACTCTGAATGTAAATGGGCTAAATGCTCCAATTAAAAGACACAGGATATCAGACTGGATAAAAAAGCAAGACCCATTCATATGCTATATACAAGAGACTCATTTTAGACCCAAAGACACCTCCAGCTTTAAAGTGAGGGGTAGAGAACCATGTATCATGCTAATGGACATCAAAAGAAAGCTGGGGTAGCAATCCTTATATCAGACAAATTAGATTTTAAACCAAGGACTCTAGTAAGAGATGAAGAGGAACACTACTATATCATACTTAAAGGGTTTATCCAACAAGAAGATTTAACAATTGTAAATATTTATGATCCTAACTTGGAAGCATAAATAACAATAACAAATTAACAAAATAACAAACTTAAAGAGACACATTGATAATAATACAATAATAGTAGGGGACTCTAATACCCCACTCACATCAATGGACAGGTCATCTAAGCAGAGGATCAACAAGGAAACAAGGGCTTTCAATGACACACTGGACCAGATGGACTTCACAGATATATACAGAGTATGCCATCAAAAACAACAGACTACACATACTTCTTGAGTGCACATGGAACATATTCAGAACAGATCACTTACTGGGTCACAAATCAGGTCTTAACCAGTACCAAAAGACTTTTCAGACCACAATGCTTTGCAACTGGAACTCAATCACAAGAGGAAATTTGAAAGGAATTCAAATACTTGGAGGCTAAAGAACATCCTACTAAAGAATGAATGGGTCAACCATGAAATTAAAGAATAAAAAAAAATTAATGGAAACAAATGAAAATGAAAACACAACTGTTCAAAACACTTGGGATGCAGCAAAGGTGGTCCTAACAGGGAAGAACATAGAAATACAAGCTTTTCTCAAGAAACTAGAAGTCTCAAATACACAAGCTAACCTTACACCTAAAGGAGCTGGAGAAAGCAGAGCAAATAGAGCCTAAACCAAACAGATGAGAAATAATAAAGATCAGGGCAGAAATCAATGAAATGGAAACCAAAAGAACAGTAGAACAGATCAATGAAACTAGAAGCCAGTTCTTTGAAAGAATAAGATCGATAAACCCCTAGCCAGGCTTATCAAAAAGAGAAAGGACCCAAATTAATAAAATCATGAATGAAAGAGATTATGACTGACACCAAAGAAATACAATTTTATGAACATATTATGAGCAACTATTTGCCAACAAATTAAGCAACCTGGAAGAAATGGATGCATTCCTAGAACCTAGCAAAACTTAAATAGGGAGAAATAGAAAATCTGAACAGACCAATAACCAGCAAGGAAATTGAAGCAGCAGTCAAAAATCTATCTCCCAACAAACGAGAGTCCAGGGCTGGATGGCTTCCCAGGAGCCTTCTACCAAACATTTAAAGAAGAGATAATACCTATTCTTCTGAAGCTGTTTCAAAAAATAGAAAGGGAAGGAAAACTTCCAAACTCATTCTATGAGGCCACCATTACCTTGATCCCAAAACCAAAGACCCCACCAAAAAGGAGAACTACAGACCAATACTCCTGATGAACATGAATGCCAAAATGCTCACCAAGATACTAGCCAATATAACCCAACAGCACACTGAAAGGTTATTCACCATGACCAGGTGGGATTTATTCCTGGGCTGCAAAGATGGTTCAACATCCACAAATCAATGTGGTACATCACATTAACAAAACAAAGGACAAGAACCATACGATCCTCTCAACTGAGGAAGAGAAAGCATTGACCGAGTACAGCATCCTTTCTTGATTTAAACTCTCTGCAGTGTAGGGATAGAGGGAACATACCTCAATATCATAAAAGCCACATATGAAAAGCCCACAGCAAATATCATTCTCAATGGGGAAAAACTGAGAATTTTCCCCTTAAGGTCAGAAATACAACAGAATGTCCACTCTCACCACTGTTGTTCAACATAGTACTAGAAGGCCTAGCCTCAGCAATCAGACAACAAAAATAAATAAAAGGCATTCAAATTGGCAAAGAAGAAGTCAAACTCTCACTCTTCACAGATGACATGATACGCTATGTGAAAAACCCAAGACTCCACCCTAAAATTGCCAGAACTCATACAAGAATTCAGCCACGTGGCAGGTTATAAAATCAATGCACAGAAACCAGTTGCATTTCTGTACACTAACAATGAGACAGAAGAAAGAGAAATTAAGGAATTGATCCCTTTTACAATTGCACAAAAAAACAAGAAGATACCTAGGAATAAACCTAAACAAAGAGGTAAAGGATCTGTACTCTAAAAACTACAGAACACTTACAAAAGAAATTGAGGAAGACACAAAGAAATGGAAAAACATTGCATGCTCATGGATTGGAGAATAAATATTGTTAAAATGTCTATGCTACCCAGAGCAATCTACACATTCAATGCAATTTCTATCAAAATACCATCAACATTTTTCACGGAGCTGGAACAAATAATCCTAAACTTTGTTATGGAACCAGAAAAGACCCCGAATAGCCAGAGGAATGTTGAAAAACAAAACCAAAGCTGAGGCATCACAATTACAGACTTCAAGCTGTATTACAAAGCTGTCACCATCAAGACAATATGGTACTGGCACAAAAACAGACACATAGATCAATGGGACAGAATAGAGAACCCAGATATGGATCCTCAACTCTATGGTCAACTGATATTCCACATAGCAGGAAAGAAGATCCAATGGAAGAAAGAGTCGCTTCAACAAATGGTGTTGGGAAAATTGGACAGCTACATATAGAAGAATGAAACTGGACCATTTGTTTACACCATACACAAAAATAAATTCAAAATAGAGGAAATACCAAAATGTGAGATAGGAATCCATCAAAATCCTAAAGAAACAGGCAGCAACCTCTTTAACCTTGGCTGCAGCAACTTCTTGCTAAACATGTCTCTAAAGGCAAGGGCAACGAAAGCAAAAATGGACTATTGGGATTTCATCAAGATAAAAAGCTTCTGCAGAGCAAAGGGGGAAATAGTTAACAAAACTAAAAGGCAACCTGTGGAATGTGAGAAGATATTTGCAAATGACATATCACATAAAGGGCTAGTACCCAAGATATATAAAGAACTTATCAAACTCAACACCCAAAAACCAAATAATCCATTCAAGAAATGGGCAGGAGACATGAACAGACATTTCTCCAAAGAAGACATACAAATAGCTAACAGACCCATTAAAAATGCTTAATACCACTTTTCATCATGAAAATACAAATCAAAACCACAGTAAGATACCACATCACACCAGTCAGAATGGCTAAAATTAACAAGTCGGGAAATAACAAATACTGGCAGGGATGTGGAGAAAAGGGAACCCTCTTATTACTATTGGTGGGAAGGCAAGCTGGTGCAGCTACTCTAGAAAACGGTATGGAGGATCCTCAAGAAGTTAAAAATAGAGCTACCCTGCAACCCAGCAATTGCACTACTAGGTATTTACCCCAGATACAAATGTAGTGATACAAAGGGGCACAGGCACCCCAATGTTTGTAGCAAAAATGTCCACGATAGCCAAACTATCAAAGAGCCAAGATGTCTATCGACAGATGAATAGATACAGTTGTGGTATGGGTGCTTGGGTGGCTCAGTTGGTTAAGTGTCTGCCTTCGGCTCAGGTCATGATCCTAGGGTCCTGGGATCAAGTCCCACATCAGGCTCCCTGCTCAGCGGGGAGTCTGCTTCTCCCTCTGACACTCCCCCTTCTCATGCCCTCTTTCTCTCTTCAATAAATAAAATTTTTAAAAAATAAAAAAATAAAATGTGATATCTATATATATATATAGATATGTGTATATCTATATCTATATCTAGATATAGATATAGATATATATAAAATGGAATATTCCTCAGCCATCAGAAAAAATGAATACTTACCATTTACATAGACATGGATGTTACTGCAGGGTATTACGCTGAGCAGATATAAGTCAATCAGAGAAAGGCAATTATATGCTTTAACTCATATGCAGAATACAGGGATCAGTGGAGAGGATCATGGCGGGGGAAGGGAAGGAAAACCATTCAGGGAGAAATGAGAGAGGGAGCCAAACCACGACTATTAACTATGAGAAAGAAACTGAGGGTTGCAGGAGGGGAGGTGGGTGAGGGGTATGGAGTAACTGGGTGATGTCATTAAGGAGGGCATGTGATGTGATGAGCACTGGGTGTTATATTGCAATTGATGAATTTCTGTTCTCTACATCTGAAACTAATAATGTACTATATGTTGGTTAACTGAATTTAAATAAAAATAAAATCTATTAATTTTTTTTAAAATTAAAAAAATAAAAATTAAGAGTAGGTATTCAGGATAAGGAAGATGTGGTCCATATACACTATGGAGTATTATGCCTCCATCTGAAAGGATGAATACCAAACTTTTGTTATCAACATGGATGGGACTGGAAGAGATTATGCCGAGTGAAGTAAGTCAAGCAGAGAGAGTCAATTACCATATGGTTTCACTTATTTGTGGAGCATAACAAATAACATGGAGGACATGGGGAGATGCGAGAGGAGAAGGGAGCTGAGGGAAATTGGAAGGGGAGATGAACCATGAGAGACTATAGACTCTGAAAAACAATCTGAGGGTTTTGAAGGGGTGGTGGGTGGGAGGTTGAGGGAGCCAGGTGGTGGGTATTATGGAAGGCACGTGTTCCATGGGGCACTGGGTGTGGTGCATAAACAATGAATTCTGTTATACTGAAAGCAAATTAAAAAAAAAGAGTAGGGGGACGTCTGGGTGGCTCAGTTGGTTGGACGACTGCTTTCGGCTCAGGTCATGATCCTGGAGTCCCGGAATTGAGTCCCACATCGGGCTCCCAGCTCCACGGGGAGTCTGCTTCTCCCTCTGACCTTCTCCTCGTTCATGCTCTCTCTCACTGCCTCTCTCTCAAATAAATAAATAAAATATTAAAAAAAAAGAGTAGGTATTCAGATCCTTACCATGTATGCCAATTTTGGCTAACAAAGAGTATACTTTTAAAAAATATTTTATTTATTTATTTGACAGAGAGAGACACAGCAAGAGAGGGGACACAAGCAGGGCAAGTGGGAGAGGGAGAAGCAGGCCTCCCTTCGAGCAGGGAGCCCAATGTGGGGCTTGATCCCAGGACCCTGGGATCATGACCTGAGCAGAAAGAAGGCAGACACTTAATGACTGAGCCACCCAGGTACCCCACAAAGAGCATTCTTGAACCCAAAGGTAGGTGAGACAGAATAATGGTTCAACTCATCTTTAACAGTTATTTCCCTCCCTTCCTGCTACCCAAATTATTTCATGGCTTAACAAAATAGTTAGGAAAACAGCTGGGTTTTGTTTTTATCTAAAAGCAATAGATACCTCACATTCAATAAAAATGTACTCAAGACATACTATTGGGACTTACCCAAGCGATAATAAAAATTCTTATACCTTAGTATAATGCAGAATGATTTTGAAGTTAAAAAGACTAATGGTTATGGTTTTTATTTCAAGCAAGTAAACCCGATATTTGATATTAAGGAATTATTTTTATTTGTGACAGTATATGGTCATATTTATATATAAAATATGAGTGTCCTTCTTTTAAAAATCTGATACTGCAACATTTAAAACTGAAATATTACCTGGGGTTAGCCTGAGTATCACTGGTAGTTCAGGTAAGGTGTCTGGGAGTGGAGGTTAAACGAAAGAAGTCTGGCCACAAGAGTGGAAGTAGATATGGGTATGTGGGGATTCATTTTACTGTGTTACTTGACAATCTTTATAAGACAAATCTTAAAATATATAAATTCAGTTATCTGCTGTTTTTAAAACAAAAAAAAACATATAATGAGATCCTGGAAAACAAATGAATAAACTGGAAAGTTAAAAATATTTTTTACCCATTACAATGGGAAATATTATTGTTCCTAAATCTAGGATCTATCAACCTATTACTAAGAAACAGAGATAATGTAATATAAAAATACCACTTAACCATGAGATTCAAATTGATTGGGAGAAGGCAGAGGATTGTCAGTCCCAAGTAACAGTGACCCTATTAAGGCTGTCACATCACAAGAATAAAGAAACACTCTAAGTTCTGAAAAATGGAGTCTTTAAGAAATCTTATTCATAGTCAAGTGAAATAATCAGTATTTGAGAAATTTCTGCATTAAACCACCAAAGTCCCAACTTTTTTAGTAGCTTTAATTAAATTAAAAAATGAAACTCACCTTGCTTCCCCCCTCACACCAATCACCTACAACAGTTAACTGTGGGCAGAAATTTTGAATCACTGATTACTGTTCACTGGTAAGATGATGATGGTGGTCTCTACATAAACCATTAAATCTCTGGATTATACTGTCCAGTAGAATTTCCTGTGCTGGTGGAGGTTTTCTGTATCCTGAGGTTTCCAATATAGAAGCCTCTTGCCATATGTGGCTACTGGGCACTTGAAGTATTGTTAATGGGACCAAGGAACTAAATTTTAAATTTTATTTAATTCATTTAAATAGCCACATGTGACTAGCGGCTACCACAGGGGACAGTACAGTTCTAAAGTACCAAGGAGAAGAAAAACACACACGTTTCACTTAATAGCTAACTCACATTTATTAAAAATTGAAGATTACAGAAAAGCATGAATAAGATTTGCTTTATTAAACAATCTCAATTAACTTACCTTCCACTAATCAATGAAAGTATTTAATATCACAAAAGGAATTTTGAAAATGAGGTTCATTTCAACCTCTGAAATTAAAAACAAAAGCAGCAGACATTTTCAGAAGGAGAGCAACCACAGACCTCCCTCTAGTGGCAAAGATAAAGTTGTTGAAAGTTGAGTTGCTTCTGAAACTATAAAACTGCTCACAGACATTTCTTTTATATAATTATAACCTAAAAAGACTCTAGATTAATATATAAGGAAAATAGGTATGATTTTTTTGTAAACAAAAGTTACACCTAATTTTCACTTGCTATGAATGCTAATCTCTCTAGAAATCTGATCTCTACAGAAAAAATGATCTGCCAATGACATTTGGGAAATGGTGGCTCTCAACAAAAGTTTATGAAGCCTCTTCCAAACTGTGAGCAAAAGAGAGGATACCTAATTCTTCTCTGTTGATAAATGTTCTGGGATGGAACGTGTAAAGGAGTGAATTCTTAAGTATAAAGTAGTAAGCAGCAGTGGGGTTTGTAAAAACTCACCATACATCAAAAGAAACAATTAAAATATTACAAGAGATTTTAATACCCAAAACAACACTGTCCAGTCTGATATGCAGCTTCAAAAGACAGCTCTGCCACATTGCCAGTTTTAATTACAACCATACATACACATTTAGATTTAACTACAGAACTACTACTTTCAAGTACAAGAAGGAACTCAAAATAGAAATGACTTGTGTTACAGCTATTGTCTTTCCCTTACAGCTTTCAGGAAAAACAGCTTTTATATACACTATAGTAAGTACAGAATGTACAGAAGACAGTTATATATACAAAAGTGCATTAATATAGTAATACATTTAGCAGAAATACAGGAAAAAAATCCTGGTTAGCAATCTGATACATTACAGTATTTAAGACTACTTGAAGATTCTCCAAACCAGTCAACTTCCTACTTGCTTTGGTTATGATACTGATGCTACATAACTAACCTCTGAAACAAAACAAAGTGAAATTTTTAACCAGCCATGAAATGAAATGTTTTACATCTACTTGTGTTTATCTTTAATAGCTTTTGACAATATTCCTAGTCCTTTTAAACTCCCAACACAAAGATTTAGAATGGATAATAACTATACCTAAATTAGAGTACTCAAATAGGAAATTAAATTGATCCACTACAGGAACAGACATAGTCCGACCCATTCCTAAAAGCCTCAGCTAGACTGGGGCACCTGGGTGGCTCAGTGGGTTAAAGCCTCTGCCTTCAGCTCAGGTCATGATCCCAGAGTCCTGGAATCAAGCCCCGCATCAGGCTCTCTGCTCTTCGGGGAGCCTGCTTCCCCTTCTCTCTCTGCCTGCCTCTCTGCAAACTTGTGATCTCTGTCAAATAAATAAATAAAATCTTTAAAAAAAAAAGCCTCAGCTAGACAACCTAACCCCAAAGTCCAAACTTAAATCCAACTGGTCAGCTACTATTGAAGAGCAAGCAGCTCCAGAAAACAAGCCATGGCATCAGGCCACTGTTCCTTAGAACAAGTCAGAGTAAGTGTTAACTTGTCATTTATACATATTAATTCTACAACTACCTTTATATAGTCAAAATGCATATGTATAATTAGAGCAACTCTCCTCTTTTCTACCCCTAGCCCTCACCATAAAAAAAGAACACAGATTTCCACAGGCTCCACTGACCACACAAATGTAACAAACTTGACAATAAAGAAAAAATACTATATACTGAAATCAGAGAAGACTAAACCAGTTTTTCCGAGTTCAGTATGAATGTCAAATTAAAAATTAACTTACCATCACGTGGTCTATGTTAAAACATTAGTAACTTCAATTTAAAATAAAATTGTGAGGGGGCTTAAAATAAATAATTTTAGTATTAGAAAAAATATGAAAATAAGATTTCAGTGAGTCAACTCAGATCTGCAGCTATAGCATGCAACTTCTGCACTCTATTAATAGCCAGTAAATTAGTTTTCAGAGTTCCTTCTAAGCCTTTGGAATAAGTAAATTATTTTCCAAAGAAAAGAGAATTAAGCTAGAATTCTAAGGAGCTATGTTCCAAGATACTATGCTGACAGCGATGCCTAGGTCTAAATATCTCTCAGATGTTTTTTACCCACTTAGCATAATTTCATTGTAAAGATAGAATATATCTTACTTTGTCAGACTTAAAATGAATCCAAAGTTACCACAATACATGTGTATACAAATATTATTTTCTAATAGTCCTTTTAAGGATTAGATTTACCTTTAAGTTTAGACATGTTGAATGTCAGTGTGCTCAATATCAATACCATATTTGAATACAACTGGGAATTTTCCTATCAACTGTATCAAACTATAAACTGACTTTAAATAATCCCCTCCCGAATCAAGGTGAACATTTCTTGAAGATAAAAGAGCTAAAAGGTAATTTGTTAAAGGGGAGGGGAGTGATCCAGCTATTACACAAAAGAATGCAAAGAATCCCTAAAGTTATAACAAGAAAATCAAGCTGCTATATAATCTCTGTTCTTGAAGTACTTTTGTCTTGAAAATTATCTTTCCAGATACTAAGAATTACCTAGCTTTAAAAAAGTATTCTGACTTATGACCATTTTCAGGGGGAAAAAATGAGAAAATACCTTAAGCTCTACTTTAGATAACTTTCAGTATTCTTCAATGACCTAGCTGGGCCAAAAATAAAGTTATGTAATGAAATTTAAGATCAGAAAGGTCACTGTTTTGTTATACACTATTACAACTGATTGGCTCAATTTACTGTTTTTGCTTACTGATATCCAACAGCATGGGGATTTTATAAAACAAATTATAATATTAAGATCATTTTTGAGTTTGAAAAGCCTGATATTGAGACAAAGTACAGAGTTCACCTTTAAGGCACAAGAGGCTATAAAGTAAGCCATGAACAAAAATCTCTGCTAGAGAATCTGGAAATAAGACTTCTATATTTGTCATGTACTAACATTTTTGGCTTAAATATGAAGATATCTGATAAATTTCACAATTTTTAAAGCTCATCAGAATCTGGATACCTTTATACAGCAGTTTCTAGGAATTTCTCCTTTAAGAGGGAATTAGGACTTTTAAGAGCTAATTAAAAGGAGATGTCCATCCAATTCATAAAGTCATTAAATTACAAGTCAGTTTCTGGGATTAATTCAGCAATATCGATCTATAGTTAACCCAAAGGGCTAAGGAAATGGACAAAACTGCCCCAGCCTAAGAAAAAATGAAACAAGTCTCTCTCATGAAAAAAAAAAGTGTTATTCTTTTCTACATTCTTGTTAGGGCAGAATGATTTAGCCCTTTATAGTCTACTAAACATTATACTACACTGCCTTACTTTAATTCAGTTGTAAAACTGTAGAAAAAGACATGCCATTTTGTTTAACTCAAAGTTCATACTTGTGGTAGGCACTGACTTCTAAAAGAGCTCCTTTTTTCTAGTTTTACTGAGATATAATTAAATTTACATATAAGATCTCTAATAGGGACACCTGGGTGGCTCAGTAGTTAAGCGGCTGCCTTTGGCTCAGGTCATCATCCCAGGGTCCTGGGATTGAGCCTCGCATTAGGCTCCCTGCTTGGCAGGAAGCCTGCTTCTTCCTCTCCCACTCCCCCTGCTTGTGTTCCCTCTCTCCCTGTGTCTTTCTCTGTTAAGCAAATAAACAAAATCTTTAAAAAAAAAAAAAGATCTCTAATAAAATGTTGTTTGAAAAGTTTGAGGGAACTTTATCATGCCCTAAGTTAATAAAGGCTATGTTTAAAGGGGTGGAGAAACTTATTTGCTCCGGTGTCAATTCTCTACAGATGACAACTGACACTGGAGCAAATAAGCCTCACATTTTTATTAATTGATTAGTTTAGATTTACATTTAAAAAGAAAAAAATACTGAGTTGGATCGGTCTTAAACTCAGAAATATACCAGAGTGAATAAATTATTACTTATTCCAAGAACGAAAGAATTCCAACTTGAATTATCTACATGAGATATTAAAACAGAAAAAACACAGTATAGCACATTAACAAAAACAAGAGAACTTTGTCTTTTACTGCTGTTTTTTTTTAATGGGGAAAAAGATGGCAAAAGACTTTGTAATCTTCCTCTTCCACATCACAAGCAAACCCAAGTTGTTTTTATTTTTTTTTCTTTTAATCAGAGGAATTACTTTCAACCTCCTCTAAACCAACTTTATGGGCAATCTCTAATTTATAGTACTGTAAAGACAGTGTATCCAGATTTACATAAAATTTCATGGCATACTTTACTATAAACACTCAAATCTTTGTAAACTTTTAAAATTGGCTTTGTGGTGCTTTGGTAAACTTGTTTAATAGTGACAAGTTAAATCTAAGGTAATAAGAATATGTGATTGTTGGGAGTGGAAAAATTGGTCTTATTATATCATGACCCTGTTAGGATTTTCTTTTACTGGTTACTGCCAATTGTTTCCAAGTATTTAACAGATAAATGCTGCTCTATGGTCTCCAAAAGTGGCCCGTTTTCCTGGAAGAGTAAGTAAAGAGAACAGACAAGTCATTCTCTGGGATTTTGCTTTTGCTAAGAGCAGACAGAAAATTCAGCTGTATTTGCTCTTCTCTTTTACTCCTCCTATACTTGGAAGGGAAAAACACGAGGTTGACCCTTTTCCACCTTCCTCAAAGTATTCTGGGGTCTGACCTCAAGCTCCCTTTGGGCCCTGTAAGGCTGGTTAGGAGCATCAAAGAAGGGGTAAGTCGAAATTCAGAGGGAGTACTCCAACTGATAACCATATACACATAATTTCATTTTAGTAAAATTTTTAAGTATGAGTTTAGTACTCTTCAAAATCTACCATACCACAGACCTCAGCAAAGCTGCAATTCATCAGTTTTCATCCTCAGTTTCAATTCTTTAACCTTCAAGAACTAAAGTAAAATCAAGTTTTCAAAACACATGATTGTAAGCAAAGCTTAAGCTTTTATATCAACTGAGAATTAAGAATTTAAATCCACCTCTTTCTTAATGAGTCACTTGATATGATAAAGTTAAAAAAAGTAAAAATCCTATCAACCTTTGACTCTAGAGTTTAAAAAAATATTGATTACAACTCCTGCTACAGACTCATGATTACCTCCCGTTATCCACAATAAAAAGAAAATCATGGAAGTCAGAAAGCAGCTTGATTGTCAGTAGTATCAGTTTCCATCTTCTTTAACCCATGTGAATGTTTAAAGACATTTAACATGTGGCAGAAGAAAAGGAATCACACTACTTCTAATATTCATGATAACAAACTCTCCATGAAAACATTTAAAGAAACTCCATGATTTCACATCTAAAATTAGACTTCTATTAATAACCAACAAGCTACAGTTTCTCACTGCTCTGTGTATTTCTAAATGATTTATAGAGAAGTTCAGGAGAACTGTAAGGGTTTTCTTTAGTTAACTTTGAACATTATTAACCTGTTCACATGCCAGAAGCTGTTATACCAAATATTTAAAAATTAGAGCTGTGCTGGGGAAAAAATGACCTACAAAAAGAAAAGACATAGTTTCTGCCTTTGAGACAGCTTCACAGCCTAAAATTCCAAAAAGCAGCAGAAAAGCAGAATAGGTTTTGTTTGCTTTCTCCATTTGAATATTAATCAATATAGCATCAAGTCTAAAGTTCAACTACTAGTAACATTATTTCCTCAGTAGTCATCACTTACAATAGGATTCTAAATTTACTTTAAGTGAAAAACAAACCTAACAGAAAAGACATTAGGGCCTGTTATTAAACCTTTAAGTTAATAACAAATGAAAACAGAACTAAACCTAATGAAGGCACTATTGTAAACAGCAATCCACACCCGATCCCCACAACCTCAAAAAAAGATTTTCACTAGGAATTGAGAATTATACTATGGCCCTTTAGAAAAAGCAAACAAAGGAACTGTAACATTAAAAAGCAAACTGAATTATGATCACTATGTATGTACCTATACTGACATAATAAACTACTTGCCAGTAGTACCTTGAAATTTCCTTAACTGTGAAAGTACTAGTTCTTGAAAAAGCCCACTTAAACCACCCTAAAGTCTAAATAGTCAAGACATTTACTAAATTAGTGGTTCTTTAAATGAGAGCTGGGTGCAGCAGAATAACCTGGTGCTTGTTAAAACACAATGCTGGGCGCCCCTCCCCCATGGTTTCTGATTCACTGCATCTGAAATGGGGCCTGGCAGTATGCATTTCTAACAACTTCTCAGGTGATGCTGAAGCTGCTGGTCCGGGGACCACCTGCTGAGAAGCACTGGCCTAAATTATTAATAGTACATCAGCACAGCCCTAACCAAAAGTTTGGTCAAGATGCATGTAAACAAATAAAAGGGTAGAATACTTAAATACTTAGAAAGACCGCTGATAAATTCACCCTTATTACATCAAAACATCTACATCTGCTTCATGGTCTTCCTCAGTCACTTTCAAGGACAGCACTTCTTCATTAAGGAAGAGCCCACTGAGCCTCTCCTTCCGAGCCTGCCTCTGCTCTTTGAGCTGCCTCTTGCGTAAAGCCTTCTGCTGTAACTTCCGCTGCTTGGATCGCTTCTGTCAAAATAAAAATTTCTAAATCAGTAATATTCAGTTCTGGCATATCCACCCCAGAATATTTTATGGATCAAATTCTGTATTTTCAGGATCTCTGGAGATGTCCAAATTCCTCTGCAGGATGATCCTGGTTCCAGTAAGTGAGCCATTGGCTTAGACTGGAAAATGATTCTTCAAGATTCTATTTTTATACTATTTGACCCGTGAATCTTAGGAAGAACTGAAACCTGATCATTTTGCCTAGTTATGGATAATCAGTCATTTCAAAGTTTTTTTTTCCCAAAATTAAGGTACATTGGTGTAACTGCAGAGTGAACACATAATAAACAATACTGAATACCAATGTAGAGACCATTGCCAATATCTCTAATGCTTACACTTTTAAGGTGTTTTTCATCCAAAAGCACTAGCAATTTTACAATGGCTGGGAAAGAATCATGTCTTTTCCACATTAGGCAAATACCATCTTAAAAGCCCATTAGAAATCCAGTGGGTACTCCATTCCTTGTCAGTGGTAAACTGATGGAAAAAAGGAATGACCACATATCCAGAGGAATCCCCTGGCAACCAACAAAGCTGGCTATGTTTCTGCTACTTTGGTAAGAGCCTGGGAAGGAAGGAATGTGTATCTCCTAGTCACCCACTGGGTTCCGTTAAAAGTTACAGAGATACCTTTTTTATCCTTAAGTTGGCTCCAAACTGTCACCACTGCAAGGAACCGAACTTACCTAAGCATCACAAAACCATTCTAAAGACACTTATTAAACCTCCCTATTTTTTTATGTGCCCAAAAGTATTACAAAGAATTCTTCAACTGTAAACAGACAGAAATTAGAGGTGTTATTATATTTTTAAAAGATCTAAGAACAAACATTCAAGATTAAAACACTAAGAAAACATTTAATACACACACACACACACGCGTGCGCGCGCGAGCGACATGCAGAACATTCTTAGGAGCTAATAGACAGCAACATCAGCAACATAGTGAGATCCGCTCAGTAGTGAGTTGCAGCCAGTACTGCAATCTTGAGACTCACTATTTCCATCAATTTATCTTACTTAAAACAGACACAAAAATCAGGTAAAATTGTATGTGATACAGCTGTGGGCCAAAACAGTATTTCAAAGCACTTAGCCGGAAGGGCTTTACTCAGTAGCAGACTATCCTACTTGTTCAATTAAAGCCAAAACCCACAGGCATTCAGAGAGCAAGATAATTTTAACTCTTCAAGAAATTTATACGAAGGAGTACTAATGTTAATATTGAAAGGTAAAGTTTTGTATTGATTAGACATTTTACTTTTGAATCCCGAATCCGCTCTGCTGCACTTGCAGACAAGTTGCTGTCACTGTGTGCTCGACTCATGTTGGCACTGGAGTTTGAAGCAGAGTTTCCAACACTGGACCCACTGCTGCTTGCAGAACTGACCATGCTGGCACTGCTGCTGCTGGCACTGGCACTGGCCCCGCTCACTCCACTGGTGCTTGCACAACTAAAGTTGCTTCTCTTCCAGGCCTCTCTTGCAGGCCGTTGGCGAGGGCTATGCTCCTTGATATAGTTTCTGACCTTGGAACACACAAAAACTGGTCAGTGTCATTCCTCAACATTCTCCCTCAAAATACTGGCAAAAAGAATATTGTACATAATGTAAGACATTATCAGAAGTGCTACAGATGTACTCATCAGGGAAATGCAAATCAAAACTACATTGAATAGCGTCTGGGTAGCTAAGTCAGTTAATGGTGTGCCTTCGGCTCAGGTCATTATCCTGGAGTCTTGGGATCAAGCACCGATCTGGGCTCCCTGCTCAGTGGGGAGTCTACTTCTCCCTCTGCTCCTCCCCTTTGCTGTGTTTTCTCTCTCTCTCCTTTACTCACTCTCTCCCTCAAATAAATAAAAAAACTCTTACAAAAAACCTACAGAGGTAGCACCTCACACCTGTAAGAATGGCTAAAATCAACAACACAAGAAACATCAAGTGTTGGCGAGGATGTGGAGAAAGGGGAACCCTCCTGCACTGTTGGTGGGAATGCAAACTGATGTAGCCATTCTGGAAAACAGAATGGAGGTGCCACCAAAAGCTAAAAATAGGGCTACCCCACGATCTAGCAATTGCACTACCAGGTATTTACCCAAAGAATACAAAAATACTAATTTGAAGGGATACATGCTCCCCCACCATGTTTAAACCAGCATTATCAACAGCAGCCAAACTATGGAAAGAGCCTAAATGTCCATCAACCAATGAATGGATAAAGAAGATGGAGTATGTATATATATAATAGAGTATTGCTCAGCCATCAAAAAGAATGAAATCTTGCCATTTGCAATGACATGGACGGAGCTAGAGAGTATTATGCTAAGTGAAATAAGTCAGAGGAAGACAACTACCATATGATTTCACTCATACATGGAACTTAAGAAACAAGATAAGTGAGAGAGGAAAACCAAGAAACAGACTCTTAACTATAGAGAATAGACTGATGGTTACCAGAGGGGAGGAGGGGAAGGGGAGGAGTTAAATAGGTGATGGGAATTAAGGAGGGCACTTATGAGGAGCACAGGGTATTGTTTGTAGGTGTTGAATCACTCAACTATACACCTGAAACTAATATTACACTGTATGTTAACTAACTGGGATTTAAATAAAAACTGTTAAAAAAATGTTGGATTGGTGGGGCGCCTGGGTGGCTCAGTGGGTTAAAGCCGCTGCCTTCGGCTCAGGTCATGATCCCAGGGTCCTGGGATCGAGCCCCGCATCGGGCTCTCTGCTCAGCGGGGAGCCTGCTTCCCTTCCTTTCTCTCTGCCTGCCTCTCTGCCTACTTGTGATCTGTCTGTCAAATAAATAAATAAAATCTTTAAAAAAAAAAATTAAAAAAAAAATGTTGGATTGGATCCTGGGATAAAACAAGACATTAGCTTAGGGGCGCCTGGGTGGCTCAGTGGGTTAAAGCTTCTGCCTCCAGTTCGGGTCATGATCCCAGGGTCCTGGGATTGAGCCCCGCATCGGGCTCTCTGCTCAGTGGGAGCCTGCTTTCCTTCCTCTCTCTCTGCCTGCCTCTGCCTGCTTGTGAGCTCTGTCTGTCAAATAAATAAAATCTTTAAGAAAAAGACATTAGCTGAAAAACTGTTGTAATCTAAATACAGTCTGTAGATTATTTAATAGTACTGTGTCTATGTTAATTTCTTGCTTTTGATGAATGTACCAAAAAAAGAACTTGGATTGTAATAGATGCTTAAATAATAGTGACAATAAAAAACTAATTATAAAGAAATAAAAATAACATTTATTGAATACACACTTGTGAACCTGGACTATAAACTAGGTTGATCTGTTTGGCTTTTTCTTGAGTTGTAGGCTCTGTGAAGACAAGGATCATTTTTAAACTGTTTTGTATCCTAATATTTAATAGATAATATTGTTAAATAAATAAATCAAATAAAAAAGTGCTAGAGAGATACATAAGTAGACTATAAAGGATGAGAGAAATCTCTAAATGTAGAAACAAGTACCAGAAAAATTGACAGTGTTCAGAATTCTAGAATATATATTATAGAGCTTTATTTTAAAACATATAAAATATAATCAGCAAATGGAAGGCTATAGGCCTCCAGAATTTAGGATTATAAGAAATCACTCGGGGGCGCCTGGGTGGCAGTTGGTTAAGTGTCCAACTCTTGGTTTTAGCTCAGGTCATGATCTCAGGGTCATGATATCAAGTCTTGAGTTAGGCTCTGCACTGAGCATGCCCTCTGCTGGTTTCTTTCTCCTCCCACTGCCCCATCTGCTGCTTGCTCACTCGCTCTCAAATAAATAAATAAATCTTAAAAAAAAAAAAAAAGAAAGAAAACGCTCAGAGAAATTAACCTTAAAACAAATCAGATTTGGCATTTTTTTAAAGGTTTCAATATGATTTAAGTAAGTTGCTGATTATATCTAAGATTAGGGTGTTTCCTAAATCTTAGCTAGGGGCCCATGGTAACTGTCTTCAAATGGAAGGTCCAATTTCAATACTACTGAAAAATGAGCTGGAATGTAGAAAATTATAGTATACCTGTTGAGAGAAATACTGAAATAAAATTTTTATAAATGATGATAAATGCAAAACTTTAAAAAAATGAGAACATAAGTATTCATTCAACTATGTACCAAAAAAAAAAAACCAGAGCAGTACAGACTATTTAGAAGACACCAGAAATGTATATTTCAGCATAGCAAAAGGAAAATTACATTTTACCCTAGCCAGCCTCAATTACTCCATAAGACAACTCAAATCCCTAAATTCAGATGTTCACTCAAGTATAGATAGCCCTCAATAATCAGTATTCTGATTCTGTCAATCACTCTTTTTTAAGGTGAATTAGAATAAATAAATAGCATAACCACCCCTTAAGTGGTAAAATTAAGTTGCAAAGCCTACACAACTAAAAAGAAAGTTCTAGATCCACATGATCCCAGAAAGGCAGGGCCAGGTGAGATGCACCTAAAACCTTACAACCATGTACTCTGAATTACTGCCACCATTTTTTCCCATATTACATTTCATAGCAGTGATTTGGACCTTAATTATTTGTGTATTTTAAAATATTATTCAAGTCTACACACTATAAAATAATGATTTTCTTAACAGCTGTAAAATTTGTATTTTCTTTACATACCTGCTTAAGTTTTTCATCTGTGAGACAGTTAAGTTCAATAATAAACTCACTGTCTGTAGGGGAAATTTGAGCAGAAGGATCAATTATTTTTATAATATCAAGTTGCTCCCGAAGACCCATCTCTGTACTGACTTTACGACTCAGATACTCAATATATTCCACCTACGTGATAAAAAATTATAATAAACAAGATCAGTGCCAAAACCTCTAATATTTTAGTGTGTCATTTATAATGTTTCAAATATCAAAAGCACTTAATGTGATATTCGTTCCCTACAAAACAGTTAAAGCCCCCACTCAGATTGTACAAAGCAATCCATATTTACCCAGTAGCTTTATATAGGCAATACATTGAGCTTTCCAGAGTTTCCACATATATGCTTTCAATTAAGAACATCAAGATCCCTACCTGCTCATCATTTGTCATTGCACTCCAAGGAAGTTCATCTAAATTCCGATGCTTATTTTTCTTTTTAGGAAGCAGGCAAGGTGAACTCGGAATACTAGGTATGACATCAGAAAGTACATCACTCCCACTGGCAATGTCACTGCCTGGTAACTTTATAAAAATAAGAAGGGGTAGGAAAAGCAAAATTTTTCAAAAATACATTTTAAATCCCACAACATATTTCACATTGATTAAAATGACTTTTTAATGACAAATACAGAAAGAGAAGACATTAATTCTGATTCGCTCCTATTTTAGACAAAGCAGCAATATCAACATAATCTTTGTATACAGTCATTTATTCAATGAGATATTTTCCAAAAGCTGAAAATCATAATCAAGACTTGTTAATAAAATGCTAACTTAAGAGTCAATCACCCTTAGGGTTTTTAATTCATGGTGTGAATGTAGGCTAGGGCTCACACAGCATGATGAATGAGGAACACTGGTCTCCATCTCAGGAGATGAGAGTGATCTGCCATGACCTGGCTCTTTGCCCAACACTATGCTGGAGACACTGTCAATATAAAGACAAATAAACCATGGCCCTTGTGCTTAACTCAGTATCAACAACAAGGCAATTAAAATAATTTAAAATATGCTGTTAATACAGAGCAAACCACTTTAAAGATCAGAATTATTTGAAAAATTAGAAAAACTTTTAGAAAAATTAGAAAAATGCTGAGAAAACATGTAGACCAAGGAGAAAAGCAAGCAAGTCTGATACACAGAAAATCTATTTAAAGTGAGATGAACACCAAATAAATGTGCTAAAATTTTACACTGCCTAATAAAAACCAGTTAGAATGGGGTGCCTGGGTGGCTCAGTGGGTTGAGGCCTCTGCCTTCGGCTCAGGTCATGGTCCCGGGGTCCCAGGGTCCTGGGATCGAGCCCCGCATCGGGCTCTCTGCTCAGTGGGGAGCCTGCTTCCTCCTCTCTCTCTGCCTGCCTCTCTGCCTACTTGTGATCTCTGTCTGTTAAATTAAAAAAAAATTCCCTTAAAAAAAACAGAATGGATTTCATTTTTTAACAGCTATCTTGAGTTGTAAGTGATACAAAGAAGAGTACATATCTAATATATATAATTTGAGAACTTTGGACATATGCATACAACCATAAAACCATCACCACAATCAGGGTAAAAAACATATCTATCACCTCCAAAAGTCAGAATGGGTTTAATTTTAAATAAATGTGTTTAGGGACACCTGGCTGGCTCGGTTGGAGAAACATGCAACACTTGATCTCAGGGTGGTGAGTTTCAGCCCCACACTGGGTGTAGAGAGATACTTAAATAAACTTTTAAAATAAATAAGTTTAAGTCATTCATCAGAAACATAATTTCTTCTACAAGGAGTACATAATTTTCAAAGATAATTCTTTCATTTTTACAAGGTACAAAATACTACCTTTTTGTTGTTATTGTCCTGTGCAATTGCATCTGAACTCCAGATGATTACTAGGCTTTTGAAGTTACCAAAAAAGAAAAGCTACTTTAGCCATGAAGATTATTGCAATCACACACATCTGGTCTCCTACTCTCCCTGGAGCACTCATTAATAGGTACAGGGGAGTCAAAGGATTTTAAGTCATGGTCCTTATACAAAAACTTTATACTCCACTGGGGAAGATATTATAATAACACAAACATACAATTATACAAAATGGCAAATGACAAATGCCCGGTTTGAAATGACAGGTTATCAAGAGAAATATCTAGCTGTGAGTTAAAGCTGCAGGATTAAAGCTTCTTCTAGAAGCTTCTTCTAGAGCTACAAGGGGACCAGGCAATGGGGAGTCAATTATACAGAAGGGACTAACAAACAATGATACAAAAATGGGGCTGATCACCATGCAAGGTGACCATAATGCTTAGAATGAAATTGTCTAAGCTACTACTGTTAAAAACCACATTTTCATTTTAAGTCACTGATGAGCCCAAGTATATAAATGACTACCAACAATTTGTATGACTTCCATTAAAAATCTCATTAACTAACACTGCTTTAATTGTTCATTCACTCTTAGCCTTGATGTAATCTATTATGTCTAGTCAGTGTCATGAAAGCATGATAGCTGAATGCATAGATGAAGGCCATCTTTCAGTCTTTAATGTCAAAAAAGAAAATATTTTGCTATTTTCCTTTTGAAAGACTTCAAATCACAACACTACTACATTAAAGAGCTCCCTGGGGTTCCTAAAACAAAATGAAACCGTTCGTATCAGATGAAAGTCCTCCCCTACTTCAAGCTCCTTTGATATATTAGGTAATGGCACTATCAAAATATGTATACTCTCAAAATTTAAGAACAATTTCCACCTAAATCTTTAGTGAACATCTGCTAGTTAACAGAGTAAATGTTAAGTACTTATATTTGTGCCTTTGGTTCTGTTTATGTGTATGTTGGGGGTGGGGGGGGTAAAGAGGGCAACTAGTGGTTCTTTGGCTATTTTTTTTTTTTTCAGGGAGAAGTGAAAAGATGCCAGAGTTCAAATCCCAGTTCTGCTGTTCACTAGCCATGTGATCCTATGGAGGTTAGTTTGCTTCTTTGAGCCCCAGAGTTATGGTTAATGTCACCCATCTCAAAGGATTGCTGAGAAATTTAAATGAGGTGATAGGCCTGGCACAAGGCAACACTCAATAAACAGATGTCTTCCTTTTCCCATCTCTTTCTATTGTTTTGTACCCTGATAAAAGGTAGCATAAGCCATTAGAGAATGCCACATATTGCTAAAGTGGCTGAAATTTCACAAGGTACTCTCAGAATCACAGAATGTGCAAAAGGAGAAGGCATTCAAGTAAGGAGAATAACTTGGTAAAACCATAATTTTTTTTAAAAAGTAGGTTGAGGATAAGGAGACTAATATAATTAAAACAGAAAATCAGTGCTAGGGGACTGAAAGCTCAATGGATGAACAAGCTGTTACATGATATGCAGAAGTAGGCCAGTAACATTTTCTAAGTAGAAGTAACTTGATGAAATTAGTCTTGAGGAAGATAAGTTAAAAAGCAGTATAGGGACAAAATAGAATAAGGAAAGACTGGAAATCAGACAGGAAGTTCTTATTTGATCTAGACTTAGACTAAAATAAACAAAAAATGTGAAGAAAAATGAGAATAAATAGGGAGAATTTCAAACGAAAAATGATTTACAAGGCTTTTTTATAAGATTTTATTTTTAAGTTATCTCAACACACAACATGGTGCTCAAGCTCACAACCTTGGGATCAAGAGTCACATGCTCTTCTGACTGAGACAGCCAGATGCCCAGACAAGACTGTTTGATAACTGAATGGATGATAGTCAGATGACCATTTGTTGAAACCAGAAGAACTGGCCACATTTCAGTCATACAACTCATACAGGGTAATGCACTTAAAAGAACCTCAATTTTTTATAGCAAGAGACCTGAGGCGATATTATAGATCTTCTAGTCCAACACCCTCATTCTACGAATAAGGAAAAATGATGTCTATGGAGGGTTATTATGACTAGTGCCAGTATCCAAAGTAGAACACAAGCCTGGTGCTTTCAACTATGCTGGGATGTCTTGCCTTGCAGGTAGTTTGGAATGAGAGAAGAACACAATTGAATATGGAAAGTTTGTAGTGATAGTGAAAGAATCAAGTGCAAATGTCCTTCAAAATGACAACACTCATTTTTCACTACACTGTAAGACATGTCACAAAGTGGAGTCTATTTTTTTCCATGGAAACACTGTAATTGGAAGTTACATTACTGATCAAGGATTCGGCATCAGATAATAGGTACATTAAATAATAAGGTCATCCAAGTGAAAATGTCAAGTAGTCAACTGGAGATATGGGATTAGAGCTGCAGATGTACATCAGAATTAACTGTATGAGCTCCTGTATATTTATTAGACAAGCAATTTTCCATTTTATATCTCAAGCTAAAAATGTTTAATAATTCTTATTCCATATTTTTCATGGACAATAATATTTAGTATATATTATAATCAGTAATTGTGAGAAGTAGGGAAAATTAAATCAAACCTCTGCCATATCTTCTGAAGTATGCAGCAAAATTTTATGAGTAAGCTCATTTCTGTAACAACTGATGTGTAGTTTCAAATTGCACCTTTAGGTTTCAAGTGTGACAGCTGAATTACTCACTCTTTAAATTTTCTATGGTTCCCTGCTGAACAGTAAAATAATTTCTCAAGCTCTAACACTAGTCAAATAGAGCTTTAATAATAAAAGCACTGCAAGCAAAGAAGACTATTTAAAAAGCAAAATGCTTTGATGCTACTTCACTGTAAGGTTAAAATCCTGCCTTATCGAGTAGTTAGTATTTCTCTTCCCAGAGAATCCATGAATCCTTTATATTTACTTTAGTAGTAACTGAAACATCTGTTAAAAAGATTTAAATGTGGGGCGCCTGGGTGGCTCAGTGGGTTAAAGCCTCTGCCTTCGGCTCAGGTCATGATCCCAGGGTCCTGGGATCGAGCCCCGCATCGGGCTCTCTCCTCAGCGGGAAGCCTGCTTCTCCCTCTCTCTCTCTCTGCCTGCCTCTCTGCCTACTTGTGATTTCTGTCTGTCAAATAAATAAATAAAATCTTTAAAAAAAAAAAAAAGATTTAAATGTAGTTTTTAATCACAACAGAGGTACTAGGAATTTTTAAGTTATAGTTAACAATTTTAATCTATATTAATCCTAACACATAATTTGTAATTATCTTCTTGGATAATTTACTGCACATCAGTACAAGGTACCACAAAGACAAGAGATCATTTTAAACCTTTCAGAATATTTAAATAGCAAATATCCATGGTAACAGAGTACCCACACTCCACTTTCAGAAGTGGGGAAACACATTACTAAGGCAGGCCTTGTTTTTATTACAATGTTCTAGTCAGTCATGTGCATTAATAGTGAGTAGTTGAGGATAGTTTTCCACTCTAACTATGCATGAAATGAGTAAAGAAATCAGCAATTAAAATTAAAAAATCTGCCACTTTGTAACATTATAGATAAGAACTCTAAATCAAAGAAAATAATCAGAAAAAATAATTCTCAAAATTATCAGAACTCCATCCAATTATCTTTATTAAGAATCTTTGTGAATAAATGAAACAAGATGGGATCGGGAGGGAGACAAACCATAAGTGACTCTAAATCTCACAAAACAAACTGAGGGTTGCTGGGGGGAGGGGGGAGGGAGAGGGAGGTGGGGTTATGGACATTGGGGAGGGTATGTGCTATGGTGAGTGCTGTGAAGTGTGTAAACCTGGCGATTCACAGACCTGTACCCCTGGGGATAAAAATACATTATATGTTTATAAAAAAAAAAATTGCAACCACCAGGGTCAATTATCTGATTCCTAATTACAACTTCCATGTGTGGATAATCTTGGACTAAAAAAAAAAAAGAATCTTTGTAGTAGTCTGGTTTTATTTTATTTTTAATTTTTATTTATTTTTTTAATTTCTTTTCAGTGTTCCAGAATTGTTTATGCACCACACCCAGTGCTCCATGCAATATGCGCCCTCCATAATACCCACCACCAGGCTCACCCAACCTCCCACTCCCCACCCCTCCAAAACCCTCAGATTGTTTTTCAGAGTTCACAGTCTCTCATGGTTCGTCTCCCCCTCCAATTTCCCCCAACTCCCTTCTCTCCATCTCCCAATGTCCTCCGTGTTATTCCTTATGCTTCACAAATAAGCGAAACCATATGATAATTGACTCTCTCTGCTTGACTTATTTCACTCAGCACAATCTGATTTTAAATACAAAGTGTGCACTTAAAAAAATGATGCACAGAATAAAAAGGTAACCACACAAAGATGTTTACTGCTGTGTTACCAGTAGTAGAAAAAATTTTGAAACAGATGTAAAAGGGGAATGATCTCACAATTTCTGGCACCAGGAATAGTACAGTGCCAGGAATAGTACCAGGAATATTATACAGTCACTAAAAGAGTTATTATGAAGGTCATGAAAAAGTTTATATGTTAAATGAGAAAACTGTATTATAGTACATTATCCAGAAGAGAAAGGAATACTTCCTAACCCATTCTATGAGTCCAAAGCAATACAAAGACATCACAAGAAAACTACAGACCAATATCCCTTATGAATGCAGATGCAAAAATTCTCAACAAAATACTAACAAATGAAATGCAGCAGCATATTAAAAAGAACATAAAACATGACCAATTCAGATTTATTCCAGGAACATAAGGGTGGGTCAACATACAAAAGTCAATGTAGTACATCATGATCGTCTCAATAAATGCAGAAAAAGCATTTGACAAAATCTAAATAGTTCTTTCAGATAAAAATAATGAACAAACTAGGAGTAGAAGGGAAATTCCTTAATATGATGAAAGGCATTTATGAAAAACCTACAGCTACCATTATGCTCAATAGTGAAAAACTGAATGCTTCTCTCTTAAGATCAGAAAAGACAAGGATGCCCATTTCTGCAACTTCTATTCAACACTGCACTGGCCATCTAGCCAGGGGAACTAAGCAAGGAAAGAAAGAGCTACCCAGACTAGAAAGGAAGAAGAAAGCCTATCTCTATTCACAGATGACAAGATTTAAAACACAGAAACTCTAAAGAATCCACACAGAGAAAAAAAATCATTTAAGCTAACAAATGAGTTCAGCAAAGTGGTAGGATTAAAAAAAATCAATATACAAAAATCAGGTTTATTTCTACACACTAGCAATGAACAATGCAAAAATGAAATTAAGAAAACAATTCCGTTTTCTACAGCATCAAAGGAATAAAACATGTAGGAATAAATTGAACCAAGGAAGTACAAAGCTTGGACACTAAAAATAACAGATTTGATGCAATCCCTACCAAAATTCTAACTGCCCTTTTTGCAGAAATGGACAGCCCGATTCTAAAACTCATGTGGAATTGCAAAAGGGATCCCCAATAGCCAAAACAATCTTAATAAAGAACAAAGAACCTCATGCTTCCTGATTTCAAACTTTACTATAAAGCTTGAGCAATTAAAATAGTACAGTACTGGCATAAGGAGAGACATACATATTAATGGGACAGAATCGACAGCCCAGAAATAAACCTACTCATCTATGACCAATTCATTTCCACAAGGGTACCAAGACCATTCAATAAGCAATGAATATAGTCTTTTCAACAAATCATGTTGGGACAACTGAATATCTACATGCAAAAGAATGAATTTTTACCCCCATCTTCTCCCATATACAAAAAATAACTCAAAATGGTTCAAAGACTAGGTGTAAAAACAAAAACTATAAAACTCTAAGAAGGAAACAGGCGAAAATCTGTATGACCTTGGATTAAGCAATGGTTTTTTAAAATATGACATCATAAGCACAGAACTGAAAGAAGAAATAAACTGAACATTACTAAAATTAAAACCTTTTGTGTGTCAAAGGACAGTATCAAGTAAAAAGACAATCCACAGTAAAGGAAAGATCTTTTGTGAATCATGTATAAGGGTCTAGTAGCCATAACATATAAAGAACTCTTTCAATTCAACAATAAAAGACAACACAAATTAAAAATGGGCTAAGGATTTGAATAGACATTTTTCCAAAAAAGAACACCAATCACCAGCAAGCATATGAAAAATAAGTACATGAAAAGATGCTCAACATCATTACTTATTAGGGAAATGCAAATTAAAACCAAAATGAAATACCCCTTTATATACAGTAGCATGGTTGTCATCAAAAAGACACACAATACTAAGTTTTGGCAAGGACATGGAGCAATTAGAAGTTTCATACATTGCTGGTGGAAATGTAAAATGGTACAGCCACTTTGGAAGACACTTTGGAAGTTCCTCAAAAAGTTAAACATAAAGTTATCACATGACTCAGCAATTCTACTCCTAAGTGTATGTACAAGAGAATTACAAATATATATCCACAGTATGTCAACTATACTTCAATAATAAAAAAGACACATCCATATAAAAACTTATATCTGAATGTTTACAGCAGTATATTCATAATAGCTGCAAACTGGAAACCAACCATTAGCAGATGAATGGATAAACAAAATGTGACGTGTCCCTATCTATTAAGCAATGAAAAGGAATTAGTGTGGACTGAATGTGTGCACCCTCCCTACACCACCACCACCACCAAATCCCTATCTTGAAGCCCTAATCCTCAGTTTGGAGGATCTGGGGTAGGGCTTTGGGTGATAATTACATTTACATGAGGGTAGACCCCCCCCATGATGGAATTGGTGACCGTAATTATAAGGGGATGAAGAGAGCACAGCTTGCTCTCTCTCCCCTCTCCATGTGAAGATAAAACAAAAAGCAGCCATATGCAAACCAGGAAAAGGATCCTCTTTAGAATCTGACCATTATGGTATTCTGACCTTGTACTTTTAGCCTCTAGAGCTGTGAGAAATAAATGTTTGTTGTTTAAGCCACCCAGTCTATGGTATTTGTTATAGCAGTTAAGCTAAGACAGAAATGAAGTACTGTGACACACTACAACATGGATGAACCTTGAAAACATGCCAAGTGAAAGAAGCCAGACACATATTATATGAGTACATTTATATGATATGTAAAAAAGCACACCCATAGACAAAGTAGATTAGTGGATGCCAGGTGATGGAGGTGATGAAGGCAGGGGGAACTGGTAGTATCTGCTAACAGGTATGGATTTCTTTTTAGAGTGATGGAAATGTACCTGAATTAGATAGTTGTGATGGCTGTACACTGTGAATATATTAAAAATCACTGAATTATACAATTTAAAATTATCAAAATGGCAAATTTTATCTCAATTTTTTAAAAGCTAAAAATATTTTAATTTTTTATGCAAATCGTATTTACAACTGTACATAAAATAGAAACATCTGAAATAATATAAAATATAAAAAGAGGTGTTTTAGATTTGTTTTCCTCTTTAAAAACTCTTAATTTTCAGTGTTGCATTTTTATAACAAGAAAAAACTGAAACCAATCTAAATATTCATGATTAGAGAATAGATTAAATAAATTGTGATATAGCTATTGAAAAGAATGAGATGTTAGTTGCAAAAAAGCAAAGGGCCAAACTGGCTGAAATATGATTCCATTTGTGTGTTTTTAACACTGTGCAAACATACTTGTATCTGTACAAGCTCTTAACAGTGGCAACCAGAGCAGAGTGGGACTTGGAGAACTGTTTTTAACTTCATGCCAGTCTGTCTTCCTATTTTAATAAGAAAATGTTTGAAATAAAATAATATTTGGTTCCTCCTTTGGAATTTAACTTCCAAGATTTGAATGGCTTTCAAACATAGGAGGCATTCAAGTATCTGTTGATTAACATTAGCTATACGCAAGGAAAGCTTCCTCAAATGTTACTGTCTTTTACAATCAGAAAATGGATGTTGCAATAACATGATTTCCATTTTCTGATAGACTGCACTCATTATAAGGCAGAATTTCCAAACAATTTGCCACAAAGCCGTTTTACACGGCATATATGCTACACACACAAAACACTGTAGGGCAAAAAACAGCTCTACTATGAAGAGATTAAAAAATGAGAAATTATATTTCTGACAACAGAACCAAAGCTTATGTTTTTATGATAACAGTGGTTTGTGATCTTAGATATATAGAACATAACCCTGATGCAAAGATATTGTGTCCATAAGGACACAAAGGCTATTTACTATAAATGCAGGAAGAACACAGTTGCTTGGATACACGTGTAGAAAAGTAGATGATATATACTAATGGGAACATTATACAAGTATTAAATCACATGAAAATCCACAAAAGGGTATCTGTAGCATCAGAAGCCTAAATTGTACATTAGCAAAAAAAAATGATACATATTCCATCTAATTCTTAATGTTGCCAGGGATGAAAATATCAAAATACAAATTCATTATTCTATTTATGGAGTAATAATGGTAATACAAGGGGGGAAAAAAACAAACCTACCTGCCATTCAAACTCACTATCTGACCAATCCCAGTATGTGCTAATAGAAGAAGAGACATCACTGCAGACACTCCCCTCAGGGAATAAATCAAAAGAAGTGAAGTCTTGATCATCTAACAGAGAATAGCAATCATCTTGATCTCCAACAGAAACTGATGAAAATAGCTCCTCACTGCACTCTGAGCTGGCAACACTTGTTCCACAAGAAGTTAAATTCCACCTTAAAAACACAACACAAAAGAAATCACAACAGGAACTCCAGAATCCACACAATTTTAAGATATTAATAGGAGATACATTCAAGACATTTATGAAGAATGTAAATATATTTTTTAGGTATGACAATGATATTGTGATTATTTTCAAAGGAGCCCTTATCTTGTAAAGATGTATACTAAAACATTTATGAATGAAATATATTTGGGATTTTTCACAAAATAATAAGGGGAATAAGGAATGAAGAGTGCTATAAAACATATTGCCATATGTGAATAACTGTTAAGCTGGGTGATAGATATATGAGGTTCATTACACTATTCCCTTTACTCTTGTATTTGTCTAAAAATTCGTGTAATAAAATATTTTAAAAGAAAATTGTATCTAGGGCTGCCTGGGTGGCTCAGTTGGTTAAGCATTGTGCCTTCAGCTCAGGTCATGATCCCAGGGTCCTAGGATGGAGTCCCACATCGGCCTCCTGGCTCAATGGAGTCTGCTTCTCCCTCTGCCTGCCTCTCCCCCTGCTTGTGCGCACTCTCTCTCTCTGACAAATACATAAAATCTTTAAAAAAAGAAAATTGCGTCTAAATTAAGAATAAAGTAAAACACCTTCATCTATAAACAACACATATAGCATAGTGATTATGAATACACTCTGAAGTCAGACTGACTTCAAATTTTTGCTGTTGTTTGACTGCTGCTTGATCTTAAGCAAAACATAGTGTCTTCAAGCCTGAGTTCTCATCTTCAAGAGTTATTATGAAGATTACACAGGAATGCATACAGAAGTCTTAGAATAAAAAGTGCTCAATAAACGTTAGTTGTTGTTGTTGTTATTATATTATTATTATTACTAAAGGAAGAAGGTAGCCACAGCAGGGCAATAGAAAAGCAAAAAGTATACAGAAGTTCAAAGCATGTTTAAATAACTTTTATGTATCAATGCTATACAAGATCATTGCAAAGACATTAGAATAAGAAAGGAGTGATAAACCAGCAATTCCATTACCCAACAATAACTAATCCATAGTATTTTGGTACATGCATATATATCTTTTATAGAATCAGCATCCTGCACACATGCATGCACAAACACACACACATATATACATATTTCAGTATCCTGCTTTCTTCACTTAATATTATATATTAAACATTTCCCTATGACTATTACTTAAAAACATTTTGATGCCTATATAACATTCTACTAATTAAAAAGTCTCATGATTTACTTAATCTTATTCCTTCAATAATATTTAGGCTGTTTCCATTTTTTTTGGTATTACATATAATACCAAGATGAACTTTTTTGTTTCTAATTATTTATCAAAATACATATAATCTTTCAGGATAGATTACTTGAAAGTACTGAGTCAAAGGATATGACCACTTCTAAAGGTCTTATCATATTTCGTTAAATGCCCTTCTGAAACATTGCACCAACTACACTCCCTGAAGCAGTATATAAAACATGCTCATTTCACCACAATCTTAATAGCAGTAGAATTTTAATTTTTAAAGTTTGACCTATCTGACAGGGGGAGAAAACATTTTTTAAAAAGATCCTATTTATTTATTTGTTAGAGAGTGAGTGAGAACGGGCAGGGGGAGAAGCAGGCTTCCTACTGAGCAAGGAGCCCAACACAGGACTCAATCCCAGGACCCTGGATCATGACCTGAGCGGAAGGCAGATGCCTAACTGACTGAGCCACCCAGGCGTCCTGGAAAAAAAAAATTTTATATCAACTTTTATTTCTTCAATTACTGGCAAGATCAAATTTTTAAATGTTTATCAGCTATTTTGTCCTAGTGTTTTTCTATGTGTTAATGTTTTCTTTACTGATTCTATGAGTTCTTGATGCATTAAGAATATTAACACTTTGCTTGTGGTATTTGTTGCTGGCTTACTTTTGTCTTGAAATCTACAAATCTGTTTTCTTTTGTGAATTTCCACTAGCTTCATACTATTAACAAGATAATCTTTATTGCTTAGGCAGCAGTCTAGGGAATTAATCCTTAAGATAATTACTTAGTATATCTGATACTAATAAGATACTGAAATAATGACTTCCTGAAGAAAATCCTGTTACTTCCTATTACTAGGTTGTTTCTCATCCTTATTAAATCCATTTTTTTGAACCATGTTTTTCATTTTTTAACTCCCCCCCCTTATTTTGTACTATTAATCTTAACTTCAAAGTTCTTGATTTACAAAATTTAGGCAATTTGACATTTTTATGGCACTTTTTCCTTTGAGCTAAATGTAGAATATTTTAAAGGATCAAAACACACACAGACACTCTCTAAACTATTATGGTTCAGTAACTATCAGTACGGATGTCAATATGCTTTGTTAAATAGGCAAAATCTAAAATTCACCTAACATCTTAGAATACCTTGTAATATTATCTAGTTTCATCACATGCTTCCTAGGCAGGCAGTATCCTCATATTTTTTTTTTAAAGATTTTATTTATTTATTTGACAGACAGAGATCACAAGTAGGCAGAGAGGCAGGCAGAGAGAGAGGAAGGGAAGCAGGCTCCCCGCTGAGCAGAGAGCCCAATGCGGGGCTCGATCCCAGGACCCTGGGATCATGACCTGAGCCGAAGGCAGAGGCTTTAACCCACTGAGCCACCCAGGCGCCCCTATCCTCATATTTTTAAAAAAATCAACAAACCTAGTAGAATTAACCAAATTTTTCAGGATGTACAATAAGGGAATATAAAAGCTAAAAAATGATAATCACTCTTCTAGACCTAGTAAACCATCATCTATGTTGTATTCTGTGCAAATTTTTTTTTGTGTCTTCAAACTGCATGTGAGCTTTTTCAATCTTTATTCATTCACCCACACAACAAACATTTAGTGTCTCATGGGCCAAGTACTGTGTTATGTGGTAGGAACAGCTGTTAGGTAATTTTTTTATGAAAATTTTTTTCTGAGCTTGCAAAAATTCAGTAGAAATGTGCTTCCCTCCATGACTAATAATGACTTTCCTTTTCAAAAGACTAGATCACTGACAAGACAGGAATTTGCTTGGTTTTGTGCTCTTAATATAGAGGAAAATCAGTATGTTTCTCAGTTTTCTAGGTCCATGACTTTGTAACAGATTTAACAGGATTCTGGATATTCTTAGAAGCTTTTGTTTCTTTTTCTTTTTCCTTTTTTAAATTAACAGTTGTAAGAACACTGGGTTCATACCATCATTCAAACCAATCATTTACAAAATAGAAAAACAATATTTTTACTACTAGAGATTTTTTTAAATTCTATTATAATTTCCAAATATTGTTATTATGACTTTAAGGCAATGTGAACAAAAACAAAGCAGGTAGTACTTTTATCCACTGCCGGTGAGATTATTTGGTACTCTGTGTGTGTGTGTGTGTGTGTGTGTGTGTGTGTATATATCAAGAGCTTCAAAAAAAGTTCATCCTTTGGACTCAGTAATTGCCATTTCAGGAATCTATCACTTCCCCAGATAGAAATTGGGGGAAAAAATGTTATGCTCAAACATATCTAAACAATATCATTTATAGCAGCCAACAAAGGAAAAGAAATGCCCCCCCCAAATATGGGGAAACTAAATAACATATCTAAATAATGGTGTTTTTTAATCATTAAAAATTATATTTTCAGGGGGCACCTGGGTGGCTCAGTCAATTGGGTACTCGACTCTTGATTTCGGCTCAGGCTATGATCTCAGGGTTGTGAAATAGACAGACGATGCCCCCCCCACCCCGTGGGGTTTGGTGCACTCACTCTCTGCGGAGATTGCTTGAGATTCTCTCTCTCCCTCTGCCTCTCCCCCCACTCACACGTTCTCTTGCACTCTCTAGAATAAATAAAATCTTTTTTTAAAAATTATATTTTCAGGGGCACCTGGGTGGCTCAGTCAGTTAAGCATCTGCCTTTGGCTCAGGTCAGGATCCCAGGGTCCTGGGACTGAGGCCTCATGCCCCCAACTCATGTTCTCTCGCTCAAATAAAAAAAAAAAAATTTAAGGATTTTATTTATTTGACAGAGAGAAACAGCCAGAGGGAACACAAGCAGGGGGAGTGGGAGAGGAAGAAGCAGGCTTCCCACTGAGCAGGGAGCCTGATACAGGGCTTGATGCCAGGACCCTGGGATCATGACCTGAGCCAAAGGCAGATGCTTAACGACTAAGCCACCCAAGCACCCCAAAATCCTTAAAAATTTTTTTAAAAATTTTAAATTAAAAATTATATTTTCAGACTATTTTTTGAAAAGAAAAACACTAAAATATAAATGTAAAAACCTGGTCACAAATTATATATAACCTGATCCTGATTTTTAAAAATTATATATAAACATAAAAAGAACATTAAAAGTAACATCAAAATGTTGACAGTTGTTATCTTTACTGAAAGGGGTTATGAGTGACCTTTGCAGTTTTGTATATGCCAATTTTCTTTTTTTTCAAAATCTTATTTATTTATTTGACAGGGAGAGAGAGATAGTGAGAAAGGAAATATATGCAGGGGTAGTGGGAGAGGGAGAAGAAGACTCCCTGCTGAGCAGGGAGCCCGATGTGGGGCCTGATTCCAAACTTGGGATCATGACTTGAGCTGAAGGCAGACACTTAATGACTGAGCCACCCACACGCCCTTGCATATGCCAATTTTCTAAAGTGAGCTTTTGTAATAAAAATTTAAGAGTGATTCTTTTAGACTGTTTTGTTGGTTTCAAATATGTCATAAATGACCACTGTGTGCATGTGCTCAGCACTGAACTATTCAAATCTGCAAAGCCCTTATATCTTTTTCCAGTAGGAGAAAGCTACCTGATGCTAACTAAGATCCTAGCTATAACCATAAAACTATTCGCAAAGAAGACTTTCTACTTTAAAAAAGAAAAACGTTGAAAAGAATCCTATTGAAATGGAGTTTAATGCAATAACTAGGCTTGCTGCCCAAATTTTAGTTTAAAAAAAAAAAGTAAAGCCGAGAACATTTATCAGCAAATCTTATCTGCCAAAATCCCCATATAGCCACCCCCAACCTCTGCTACAACTTTGGAGCACAATAGGCCATCAAGGCCCCAAGTCAGAGCAGATGACACAATCCCCTCACTATACTCAAATTCTCACCTCTCCTCCTAGTGATCTCAATTGTCTTGGTATTATTATCCATCCCTCTTACCCTCTCTATAGTCTTAGAAGTAAAAAACATTCCATGCAATTTCTAAGAATAAATATTCCATTCATGTTCTGAGTTCATCCCAGCCATCTCCTGTCATCTCACACTTCTCTCATATTTTCAATTTCTCCCTTTCCTGTGGGCTGCTTCTAAGGAGCTAAAAATTTCTATCCTTGAAAAAGAGAAAACTAAACAAGGCAAACAACAACAACGAAACCTATCCTGCCAATAGGGTGCACAAAAGTGAGACACTAGGTGCCTGGGTGGCTCAATTGGTTAAGCAACTGCCTTTGGCTCAGGTCATGATCCTGGAGTCCCAGGACTGAGTCCCCACATCAGACTCTCTGCTTGGCAGGGAGTCTGCTTCTCCCTCTGACCCTGCCCCTTCTCAGGCTCGCTCTCTCAAATAAATAAATAAAATCTTTAATAAAATAAGAAAAAGTGAGACACTGTCCTCTCATTTTTCACAATTATTCAATGTGAAAGTACTGATGTATTACTAAAAGATGAAGAGAATAACACATCTGGTAGTTCATATTAACCTCCTTCACCTCACAATTTAATTACAGCACTTACCAAGATCATAATTTTTTCAATTTAGTAAATGACTTCCTTTTTTGATAATGGTGGAGGTTGCCATCGACAAATGCTAAAAGAAAACCCTAATTACATCAGAAACATCCTGTCCCAAAACCAAACAAAAATGTCTTACACACCACATATATTCCAATTAACATTTAAATTAAAAAATAATTGGAGCGTCTGGGTGGCTCAGTTGGTTAGGTGTCCAACTCTTGGTTTTGGCTCAGGTCATGATCTCAGGTTGAGATCAAGTCCTGCATCAGGTTCAGCACAGAGGCTGCTTGAGCTTCTCTCTTCTCTCCTTCTGCTCCTTCCCCACTCTGGCATGTGCACATTCTTTCTCAAAATAAATACATCTTTAAAAAATAAGTTTCTTGGTTTATCAAAATTTATGTTGTTCTACCAAACTTCCAGACACACCCAACTGGGCCATAAAATCCTAAAAGATACTCCTAGGAATGTGTGAATTCTTAGGAAGGTGGCTGTGTTCATGTAATTTTCCACAGAACCTAGAGTAATGATATGTCATCCTAAGTCACAGGTGACTCTGATATGAACATTATAAACATTCAAACTTAGGGCTCATAAATTAGGAGTGCCCTGAATTCCTTGGTTAACAAAGATTTAAAATATAGCCCAGAGTACAGTAAACGAGCAGGCACAAAACTGCCATCATCATAAGGCTCTTATCAATGGCATTAAATAAGCTCCACAGTTTTCTTATCAGGTAACAAGGAAGAAGCAAGATAAAGGTAAACCAAGTATCTACCAACTAATAAGGTTTTTATTTCCAATAAAATGTGTTTTATAATGACTAAACCCTAAGCAGAACATCAATACTCAACTATAGAGATCTGGTTTTTGAATTGCTACTTGAACTGGTGATGTGAAGAAAAGATATGACACATGCAAATCCAAAATAAAAGAATTCTGTAAACTAAACTTTGCGTACATACATGACTTAGCTGTTTGCTTCTTCCTGAAAAGAACTGACTGGTAGCATACTGTCCTCTCAAATGCCATCTTGAGGAGGGATAGGAAAGAACATTCCAGAATGAGAAAAGATTTAAAAAGCAAGGTAACCTAGGGCAAAAACATCATCTGATGTAAATATTGCTACTTCTGCTTCCCCTAATCTCTGTTGAAAAGGGTACAAAGCAAAATACATTAAACCTTCTAGTGCCATTCCAAGCCTTCAGAAAAGTAGGGTAAGAGATGGAGGTTTTTAAAAAGCAGACAAAATGTTTGACTTGGGAAAACTGGAGTTGAACAAAAACCTCCTCCATCTTAACTGCCCCATTCTGGAAAACAACCTTGGCCTTACCTTGGTCTTAGAAAAGGAATAGAAAAACACAAGAGAAAAAAATGGGAAGGAGAAAAGGGCCAGAACAAGCTGTAAGAAATATATTCTTCTCCTTGCTTCACTCTTCATCACCCCACCAATTTTGGCAGTGCTTACCCTTAGCCTCTTTCCCCACTCCCTTGCCTTCGTCATAGGAACAGGCTAATTCTGGAATCATTTCACTTCCCTGTGTATAGGACTTGCTCCAATGCTGCAAAACTTAAATAACAGTTGCAAAAGTATAATTTTATACTGTTTTCCAATGCAAACAATCCTAAGCACACTTGATTTCATAAATACATTACACCCATTACACATCATGGGTTAAGTAAGCTTCTGTGAGTCAGTCTAAGAAACTATAACAACCATTTATAACATCTGAGCCATTAGTTCTGTTCCAAGTTTCATCACTGGCTCCAAAGAAGTAATCTTGGCCTTGCCTAACTCAGTTTTATGACCTTGAACTTAGTGTTTCCTCTCTGGGCCTCAGTTTCCTCATTTTTGCAATGAAGATTTGGAAGAGTTGTAACAAATTTACTACCACTTCCTTTTCAAATGTGTTATACTGCTGTTCTGTCTATTTAACTATAACACCTGGTTTACAGACTCTAACTTTCTTTTAGATAAGAATCTTATCTTACACACCGCCTGTACCTGGTAGAAGCTCAATAAATCTGTAGGCTGATTTAAGAGGTGGGGGAGGGCATGCAAAAGACATTAAAATGTGGAAGGACTTGTTCATGCTCATATTGTGGATCAGAAATCAGAACTAGACTCCTTAATTCGATGCCATTATTTTCCATAGCTGAACCCATCTCTTCCCTTGTTCTCCACACACCCTCCCAGGCCTTGGTATATATCTCTCCAATATCCACCTATATTCTAGGTTGGGGCTATGTGTACAACATCTTCACATCCCCCACATTTGGTATAACACTCAAATGCTTACATTAGAGAATTCTCCAGAACACTCTAGTTTCCAATAAAATCAGTTATGAGATGCACCCTCTGAGTAAATTTGTATAAGCAAGCCCATCCTAAGCTGAGCTCCATCCCTCCACTGGGGGAGCAAACCAAGGGATAAGCTACATGAAGGAACCTTCCAGATCTAAGCTTACAGATTTTGGCATGGCCTAAAGCGATAAAGCAAAGAGTTCATAAGGAGGAGAAAAAAAAGGACTGTCTGGTTTCCTGGAGCTTCACAAAAAAAAAAAAAAAAAAATTGGGGTTGGAGTGGAAATTGGGCTGTGAGGAAGATTATAAATCAGGAAACTGGGGGCACCTGGGTGGTTCAGCGGGTTAAAGCCTCTGGCTTTGGCTCAGGTCAGGATCCCAGGGTCCTGGGATCGAGCCCCACGTCGGGCTCTCTGCTCGGCAGGGAGCCTGCTTCCTCCTCTCTCTCTGCCTGCCTCTCTGCCTACTTGTGATCTCTGTCAAATAAATAAATAAAATCTTTTTTAAAAATCAGGAAACTGAAGATTCTAGCTTTCAAAGTGCCATCTTTCAAAAGAACCATAGATGGTTTTGAGTCATCCGAAATCTCTAGAGCATACGGAAAATGGAAGGGGTTAAACTTTCTCGGGTGGATGGAAACACGGATGCATCTTAAAACTGAAGGTGCGGATTTGGGATTCTCCCTGCACAGATGAGGCAGGAGGGGAAAGGGAGGCGTCGCTATGGTCAAAAGATGAATGGGGAAAAGGGACCAAGTAAAATGCCGGCCAAAAGGAAAATCGGAGGGCAGGAGTGAAAATAGGGAGGGGGACAGGGAAGGAGCCAGGGAAGGAGCGCTGGTCGGAGGAAGGTGGGGGAGGGGAGGAACGGAAGCGCAGACCCCAGGCGGAGCGCCAGGTTTGGGAGGGACCCAGCGTTCTCCCTTTTGAGGCAGGGGTGTGGGCACTTCGCCCCTGCCCTCAGCGACGGTTCATACCTATTGGTGTGGAAGCGGTGGAGTGGATCCGTGCGATGACAAGAGGAAAGCTGGCAGCCGAAGTCGCTGATGTCCAGGCAGCCTGGCTCCTCGCTCGGGCAGGTGCCTACTCCGCGAGGGGGTCCCAGAAGCGGGAAGGGCTCCTCGGGGGTTAGAAACTTCTCGTATGAAGTGGTGGCCGACGTCTCGTCGGACATGGCTGGAGACGGCCTGGCTTTAGGCTCCCTCTGTGGCCCAGGGCTGCTCCCGCGCCTGCCCCTTCCCCCACTCTAACCTGTCCGCCGCCGCCGCCAAGCCGGGGTGTGCCCACCGGAGCTCGCTAACAGGCTGAGCGCCGCGGCCAGATGCCGCCCAGGGAATGCCGGCCGCGCTAAGAGGCTGCTAGAGGGCACAGCAACGGACTGGCCACCCCGTTAGCAGCTCAGTGGCCTCGGCAACCCTCTCCGTCGCGGCCGCTGCCCGGCCCAGCCCAGTCAGCGCAGCGCAGCGCAGCGCCGCCGCCGCCGCCGCCGCCCGGCCCGCCCCGCCCACCGCGCTCGCCGCTCGCAACTGCTGCAATCCGCCGGCGCCCGCTTGGAGAAGAAAGGGGGTGGGAAGCCGCACCCTGTGCCCCCTGCTGGAGCGGAGGAGGAATTGAACCGCCGCCCGCCCGCCCTCCAAGGGTCGAATCTGGGGTTCCTCGCGCTGGAAAGGCCCTGCGCTTCAGGCCAACCACCTCTGTTTTTTTACCCACGACTGATTAATAAGCAGCATGCGGCAGCCCTAAGAAAAGGGACTTGGCCAAGGTCATACTGCGAGTGCGTGAGAAAGAATCCAGATGCCCTGGTTTCCAGCGTACTCGACCACCCTGTCCCAATTCAGTGAGTATTTATATTGAGCCCCTGCAGTGTGTGCCCAGCACTGTGCAATGAGCTGTAGGGGAAATCGGCCAAGTAAGAAAAAAGATAGTCCCTGCTTCACCCTTGATCTTCTAACCCCGAGAATTCTGCATAACAGCCACCAAGCTATTCAGAGCTGCTGGACACGTAGTGCTCTTTTGTGCTCTGTGCTCTAGCTTCCATTATGCATTCTGCTTGGAATGCCCTGCCGGTTCTCCCCTGCTAATCCTTAAAGCCCCAGCTCTAAGGTTACCTCCTCTGTGAAGCCTTCCCTGACTCCCAGATGAGTCTTACATATTCCTGCCATTGCTTCAGTAGAAATAATATTATGGCGCTTAGCTTGTTCAACTTAAGTCAGCTTACTAGGTGTCACATACCATTCTATCCTCCTGTCTCTTTCTCTTTTCTCTGCTTTCCAGACAAGTGGTTGCAGATCTTGGAATTGTAAAAAAATTTTTTTTTAATATTTGGAGGAAAATACAAGATTCCCAATTTCTTATTTTGCCAAATGAAGGCCATTTTTTAAAACTGCTACCACTTTATAAAAGGAAGCACATTTTCATATAAAATAATAAGGGCATAGTCTCTTAATAAAAACATTAAATATATTTAGCTTTATGGAAAAACTCATTACATTGAACTTTGAGGGAAACCTAAAACTAAACTAGGTGCAAAAAAGAAGAAAGGTGAAAAAACTCAGGAGGAGGGAAGGAGAAAGGAGGCTGGAGAAATGGGGAGGCGTCACACAGAAGCACCAAACAGTCTTAATCCCTGTGCCATGTTCTACAATTTAACGTATAATGAAAACAACTCAACCCCTTCTTTAAAATGTATATATGGTCTTGCTTCAGTTATTTGGTTACCTGACTGTTGAGTGTGCCTGTCTTCTTTCATTTAATTTAAAAATCATCGATGTGAGGATGTAGATGGTTTGACTTTTGGTCCCCAATGCACCATTCCCAGGGAGCCTGAATGGGCAGTGGCTTAGTCCCCTTTAACAATAGTCAAGTGCTGCATAATAATGTAGGTACTCGGAGTCTGTGAGTTTTTTACAAGTATGTTTTACTTTTACATTTAATTTTAAGCATATCCTGGAGTATCTGGGTGACAATGGTAACTAACAGCTGCCACATAGTTAACATGTTTTTGACAAGCTGGCAACAATACTACTTTGTCATGAGCTAGTAAGAAAATAAATTAGGTGTACCTCCTACTTCATGGCTTACTATACAGATGAAGATTGGTAGTTTGGAAAAAGGAAATTGATGGCGTAGCAGGGTCCTCAAAAGACTCACATACAGGCATGTGGAAAGCCAAGAACACATGATGGCCAGTCAGTAGTTTGTTTAGGTGTCTAAGAGCAGTTTTCTCTCAGCAAACATCATGTACCCCATTAAATTAACATTTTAAATTTGTGCACAATTTGTAAATTTACTTTGATGTTAAATTTGTATAAGAGCTTTATGAACAGCAGAGTTTCTATTTAGTTTTATGTTTGTTTACATTTAAGAAATATTATGAAAAGAATTTCCATAAATGCTTGAGTCTAAGAGAATGTTTTTTCCTTGAAGAGGTCCGTCCAATATATTTCTCAATTGAGAAACACTAATTAGATACTGAGAGCAATAAACAGGGTATGTGCACTGTGTGTGTAACGTTTACTTAAATATAAGGTAATGATGTACTAATACATCTTACCAAGCTCTTAGCCACTAGGAGTTGATGACTGTTGTGCATCCTTCCTCCTTGCCCCACTTTAATTTGTTTGGTTTGTCCCTTGGGTGTACCTAGTTTGAATGCATTTACCCAACTCATCCCTCCCTTTCATTCTCCACCAAGATCTTTCCTAATTTCTATTTCTCTGAAAACATGGATATAGTAGTTCCCTACCTTCTCTGAGGGTCTGGGGCTGGAAAGACACCCTGGGGTGACCTGCCTTCTTCAGAAGCATAATTTACCTCCCAGAGAGCTGATGGGCTGTGAAAGGGTTGTGGAGACTGAACAAGATTGAGAACTGCCAACCAGTCTTTATCATTTGGGTTACTATTGGATTAAAAAAAAAAAAGAAATAGATTTTACCCAATGCTCTAACACCCCTGTAAATTGTTTCATGTGATTGATGTGTATGTATGTATATGTGTGTGTATGTATCCATATCTGTACCTATCTATATCTCCATCTAGATATATGAAATTTTATATATAAAATGTATAAATATATATATTTATATATTAAATGTATAAATATATATGATATATAAAATGTATAAATATATATGAAATTTTATATATAAAATGTATAAATATATATAAATATGTATAAATTAGCTCCCCAAAGATCACCAACACAACCTACTGATAAAACAAAGCTTGAGTCTATTACTTTCCACACTTTGTGATTCACTTCTCAGCCAGGAGCCAAGTGCCCATATTAAACCAAGGGAACAGATCTCAGTCCCAATCCAAAGAGTCTGTCAAGCCAGGTATGAGGTTGTTCTCTCAATTACCCAGTCTCTGATTTATAAGGACATTTGTCTTTGGACTTAGGACCCACCCAGATAATCCAGGATAAGGTCCTTCTCTCAAAATCCTTAATTTATTCACATTTTTGTTTGCCATATATAGTAACATTCACTCTTTTGCTGTATTAAGTAATAGTCACATGTTTCAGGGATGAAGAAGTGGAAATATCATTAGGGACTACCATTCAGCCATTGTAGTGGTATTGTCTAAACTGCTTGCTATGCTCTGAACCACAGCATGTAGGACTTGCTCCACTTTCTGGACCTCTTATAAAACATGAAATCAAGAGGGCTGAGGAGAGGAAAAAAGAAATCCAGAATTCCTCTAAAGTTGTTAGGGTTTCAGTTCTCAAATCAGAGACCCCTAACTTCTTTTTCTTTCTTGAATTAAATTACCTGCTGATCCTTTTTCCTACAGGACAAACCAATGGGCCCAAATATTTGATATCAGAGACAATCCCAATAATAAAGCCAATTCCCAAAGTTTTAGATGAAATATCTATAAGGATAATTACTGAACCTATTTTCTTTCCTTTTTTTTTTTTTTTGCTGAGCCTATTTTCAATAAAGATGGTGAATATTACCTCTTTACAAAAATTAATGAAAATAACTTTAATAAAGGAAAAATCTTGAGGCTCTTGGGTGGCACAGTTTGTTAAGCATCTGATTCTTGGTTTTAGCTCAGGTTGTAATCTCAGGGTTGTGGGACTGAGCCCCTGAACTGGGGTCCACATGCAGCATGGAGTCTGCTTCAGATTCTCTCTCCCTCTCCCTCTGTCTCTCTCTCATTAAAATAAATAAAATTTTAAAAAAAGAAAAAAACTTAAGATATATCATATAATAATAGAGATATCATGTACATTCTATACTATGAATATACCAAACATATAGGAGAATACATATTGATGGAATATGAACAATATCAAATAAAGAGATTTAGTAAGTCTGGAACAGGTACAAAAATCCGTATTTTAATGGAACTCCATTAAGTATGATGTGCATCCTCAATTAGAACCACTGGCCTTGAGGGGTGCCTAGGTGGCTTAGTTGGTGAAGTATCTGGCTTCGACTCGGGTCATGATCCCAGAGTCTTAGGATCGAGCCCCACATTGGGCTCTCTGCTTGGCAGGGAGCCTGCTTCCCTTCCTCTCTCTCTCTGCCTGCCTCTCTGCCTACTTGTGATCTCTGTCTGCCAAATAAATAAATAAGTAATCTTTTAAAAAATAGGATAGTTGGTGCTAAGAAACAATATTTGGCTATTCATTTGAAGGGAACAATAAGACATTTAAAGATAAATATGGAAGGTAATGTGATTGTCAAGAATCTTGGCCCTTAAATAAATAAGAAAGATTTGTTTTCTTAAATAATTGAGGACATAATTAAGTCTACATAAAGCACAAAAATTATTCTGGTAAAACATGGACTCTTCTCTATCCAGGCAGATTACACAGAATAACCTTCATATTGTAGTGAAGGAAATAAACAGTAAACCACTGAGTGTCTTGTACTGTGCTAGGCTCTAGAAATACAAAATGAATGTGACATACTCTAAACCTTCCAAGATTTTACAATCTAGGTAAAGATACAGATAAAGAAAAAAAAAAGTGGGAAAAAGTGCCAGAGATTGCAAGTTGTCTATCACACAACCTATCTCCTCATTCTAAGTGACAAAACCTGGTTTTATTGGGGGTAGCTATGTATTCAAATGGGGAAAAAATGTAATTTCTCAGCCTCCCTTTCAGACAGGGGTGACCATGTGATTATACATAGGCAAATGGTATGGAGGTTGAAGATGCTGGTTGGGGCTTTCTGGAAAGATTCATAATTTTGTCCTTGGGTGTGTGTGTGTGTGTGTGTGTGTGTGTGTGTGTGTGCATGCACTGGGGGGAGGGAGATAGAAAGATGGTGCTTATGAGGCTGCTAAGGCCTCATAAGAGGCCATTTTGTATTACTTTCTTATTCATCCTTCCCTAGGACACGGATGTGATGCCTGGAACTTCATCAACCATTTTGTTACACTGAGGAAACCTCAAGCTATGAAGGGAAAGCTTGAGCTTGGAAAATAGAGCAGAAAGATGAAAGCAACCACCATAACAATAATGAACTGCCTACCTCTGGATTTCTTTTATGAAATAGAAAAATCATGGGTTTCTTAATGACAGCCGAACATAATTCCTAACTGATGCAACGTATAATACCTTGGGATACAAGGTCTGTATCTATAAAGACCTATGAGTGCACATTTAAGGAAAGAATGAATTCTGTCCGGGAGAAAGGAAATTGGGAAGGGCTTTCCAGAGGGAATAACTTTTGGCCTGGGCTTTTAGAATATGAGTAGCTATCTGTTAGGCTATGAAAGATGGGCATTTTACTTAAAAAAAAAAAAAAAGATTTTATTTGTTTATTTATTCATTCAGAGGGAGAGAGTCTGCAAGCAGGGGAATGGGGAGAGGGAGAGAGAGAGAATCTCAGGTAGAATCTGTGCTGAGCACAGAGCCTGACATGGGGCTTGATCCCACGAACCTGAGATCACAACCTGAGCTGAAATCAAGAGTTGGATGCTTAACCGACTAAGCCACCCAGGCATCCCAAGGTAGGCATTTTAGATAAAACAGTGTGACAATGAAATTCAGTATCATTTCTGTGGTGAAACTGCTTAATTTTGAAAGACAGATCATAGATTTAGAAAACACTTTTGATTAAAAGTGGATGATGTGAGGGGCACCTAGGTGGCTCAGTTGGTTGAGTATCTGACTCTTGGTTTCAGCTCAGGTCATGATCTCAGGGTTGTGAGATTAAGCCCCAGATCAGGCTCTGCGCTCAGCGAGGAGTCTGCTTGAGATTCTCTCCTTCTTCCCACCCCCCAAGCACTTGCTCTCACTCAAATAAATTAATCTTTTTAAAAAAGAAATGGACGATGTAATATTAATCATATAAAATCATGGAAACCCCTAAGAGCTGACGGTCAGAAATATTTTGAGAAATACCAACAAAGGGAACTATTATAATAAATTTACATAGTTGCCCTCATATAATTTTCTTCTTACTTTTGAAAAGGAAATAAGATATAATCTTCTCCTGTATAATTCTTTCCATCTTAATGTTCAAGTATTTTAAAAGTTTAATGAGTGGATAATACTCCATTCTTCAATTGCTCTTACCAAACCTTCACTTAACCACTGTTACAGATAAGTTAGGAAAGTCATATCTCCTCTTCAGTACATGTCTGTTTTAAGCAAGTAAGAATAGCACTCTTTCCTATGCTATATTGCAAATCTTGCACACAACTAAAATATTATATAAGATCTATAAATATTGAGATTTATTTGACTAATGCAGAAAGTGCTTTTCAGAAAAAACAAACATTTCTCAGATCAGCAGAAATTTTAAATTAATCATATTTTCTTCTTATGAAATAGAGAATGTTTATTTCAGTTAGCAAATCAAAAGAAACCATTTAAAAGACCTCCATAATTTAAAATGTTTAGAGGGAAGAGATGATCAATGTATTTTGTTAAATAACAAATGAAAAAGAATTAAAATAATTATATATAGATATGTAAATAAATAAAAATAAATAAAAAGGGAACAACTATGAGAAGTCACACCAAAAGGAATGTATTCAAATGTACACAGAAATAGGTTTTCAGTTACATTTGGGTCCTAATTTAGGTGGAAGTTAATTGAGAAGATAATCCCAGTGAAAATTATTGTCTTGAGACTTTTGTTGTAAGCCAGTAGAGTGGATTTAGTCAACTGAGATTGGTATTGGTAGCTATACAAGGATATATAATAGGATACACACATATATATGTATATGTATATACATATATATGGAAAAAACTGAATGAGATGCTACATGTTATAGAATTTGCATTTCTGCATATGAAATTTTAAAAATCTGGTCATTTTCAATCTGAACATTACTCTTAACTAATAGCTGTACACTTTTACAATTTTGAGGTTTATAATGATAACCCTGGTATGTCTTCTGAATCATAGCAGAATTATTAAATTAAAACATATTTTTATTATTTGAAAATTGGTAATCTGGTATGTTTTTTAACACTTCTAGATTAATCAGCACTTCTTGATCAGGTATCCAAACCTGGGCTCATTCTTTGGCCATCTTCAATAACAGTTTATAGTTAACAGAAATAAAACAGTCAACAGCTGATAAATAAATTTAAGATTCACGCTATTACAGCAAGAATACCTATCACAAGAAAATTAAAATCTAACCAAATCTTTAAGAAATGCTACATAGCTCTAATAATAATAAGAATTTTTAATATTCTGTAGTGAGAAAGAATTACAATGAAGCATGAACGAATGTATCTTTATTTCTGATTTGATAGAATGTAGTCTGTTCACGTCAGCAAGACAAAAGATATTAGGGGGGGCGCCTGGGTGGCTCAGTTGGTTAAACATACAACTCTTGATTTCAGCTCAGGTCATGATCTCCTGGTCCTTGGATCCAGCCCTTTATGGTGCTCCCTGCTCAGCGGGGAGTCTGCTTACACCTCTCCCTCTGCCCCTCCCCACTCTCATTCTCTCTCTCAAATAAATAAAATATTTTTTAAAAATATATTAGAAATAGGCTGGGCCTCATTTTCATCTGAAGTAGGTCATGGGTCCAAGTTCCATTTGAGGGGCCCTGGGTCGTAACTCATCGCTGGCTTCCCCAGAGATGGATGCCAACAATGGGGGAAGAAAGGGAGGACTACAGAGGGCCTTCTTTACTTAGTCCTCTGATAAACCTAAAATAAGAAGGACTCTTAGGTAGTGTTGTTTGAAGCACAGCCTGAGAGGAGGTGGTTCTTATGCAAGTGCATTTATGGAGGAAGCGCTCTCAGGTAAAGGGAAATGAAGGAAGCAGGACAGGGTAAGGGGGAAAACAACTAAGCTAAATGGAGACTAGCTTTAGCCTGATCCGATAAGGAACACTGGAGTAGGATTTACCCCACAGAATAGGTTTACTTTGAGGCAAAGTGGCTGGCATTATGTACCCTCATCATCATTCAGTCATTGACTGCAGGTTGCAGGGGTGTATACAGAGAGGAGGTGTTGCAGAGTACTGAAGCTCTTATTTTGCAGAGTGCAATTCTCTAGAGAAGGAAGCAGCTGGAGTCAGCAGCTAAAACCCAGAGTTGCAGGGGATGGGTCCCTCTGCCCTATAAAGGTGGCCTGAACTAGTCACTAGCAGTGTACAAAGACTACAGTACAGAAACACTGTCATTTGCGTGTTATGACCCCAGATCAGCCCTTAAGAAACATGTAACTGAAACATACTACAGAAAGCATTGCTGAACTTGCACACTTAAACTATGTACGATGGTGTTATGAGAAGTGTTATGAGAACAACTAGGGATGCTGGGAACACATCTCCCTTTCTAGCACTGGGTTTAAGAATATCTTCCCCTTGGGTGCCTGGGTGGCTCAGCGGGTTAAGCCTCTGCCTTCAGCTCAGGTCATGATCCCAGAGTCCTGGGATGGAGTCCCACATCGGGCTCTCTGCTCAGCAGGGAGCCTGCTTCCCCTCCCCTCTCTGTCTCTCTGCCTACTTGTGATCTCTCTCTCTCTGTCAAATAAATAAATAAAATCTTAAAAAAAAAAAAAAGAATATCTTCCCCTCCTCATCTATTCTCTTTGCTAAGCAGTCACAGCTGGTGGTGGCTTCAGTGATCAGAGTAAGATGCCCAGCAGTGAAAGCACCGGGTTAGTTAGGATTTAATGCATCTGAAGTCTCTGGAATGGTGATATGGAATTTAAGGTAAAAGGAACTATAAAGGCAGGGTCTCTTGTCTGTGTCTGAGATATGCACCCCGACATCCCTCCCTTCCTTTATTTCTACCAGCCCTAGACACACCCTTGTCTGCTTGTCTGTCTTCTGTCAACATTTTGGCCAAGATTTCTATCTTTCCTAGCCTCTGGAACTGAACTTCTTGCAGTTTCACCCCTATGCTGACATTTTCTAATAGTTTGATAGCTAGAAATAATGAAGAAGATTAAGTAAAATGCCTTCCCCTGCTATCTCTCTTCTTTTTCTTTTAAAATTTAGCCTCTTTAATTAGAAGACCAAGCCCAGTCAGGTATGCTATTATGAGCATCATGGGTGGAAAAGACAAGAAGTTGATTCTTCTAAAATTCAAGCCCAGAGGTTTCCTGGGTGTCCAGAATAATGGGTTCTGAAGTGCCAAGAGGGAGTGAAGAAGGTCAGGGATCCACAGAAGTGGTAGAGGGTGGGGACGAGGCAGTACTTGGTTTACCTTCAACAAAATCTGGCATTTACCTTCTCCTTCCCCAGTCTCATTACCATCACCAGTCCTTCTGCTGGAAAAACCATTATAAACTGCCTGAGAATAAGTTGGGAAGCAGTAGTAGGTGGGTGTGAGGCAAGAATAACAAGACCCTGTGTACTATAGGCTCTGAAAGAAAGGAGGGAATTCCTTTTTTGTTTTAATCTGGGGGTGGAGGAAGATTTCCCTGTGCTCTTGAGCTGAGGTAGAAATACCTGGTTTTATGAACTGCAAATGTGGAAATCACTTGGGCTGGAGTCAGAATAGTATATTAGAGTCTCTTGGTGCTGTCCTAAAACAAGCATAATCTTTGAAAATATCCAAGCTTTACAGGATGGTCAGGTGAGGTGGGGATCCTGCATCTTTATCTCTGGTGGTCTTAAGCAGTAATGCGGTCTGTGTAGCACAGTGGGATACAACAAGTGAGCTGGTTATGACTATTGCTATTTTGCACATCTCCTTTGCTGCCAGCCTTCAAGAGAGAGACCCTTGCTTTATTGCCTGCTGCCCTTCTACTCTGAAGAGAACCTAAACTTCCTCACCTGCACAGATATTGAGGCAATTCTTAGGGGAAAAAAGAGCACTCAAAAATAATTTATTGCCATTTTCTCAGTGATATTTGAGTGGGACCAAGATATATTTGAGTTTATCTGAGTTTAAGTCTTGGCTCTATTTGTTACTGACTCTATGACCACGGGAAAGTTAGAGTTATCCGCTGTCTCACTGATCGGAATTTTTCTTAGCTGCTTCAGAAAAACAAAGAGAAGGAAAGGGAAGGATAATATTTGTAACTACCACCAATAATTGTGAGTATTAAACAAACAAACAAAACCAACAAAATGGGTTTAAAGCAATTAATACAGTACTTGGTCCATAGGTGTCCACATGTTTACCATTATTATCATTCAGTATTTAATTAGCTAGAAGGCCTTAGCTGAGAAGACCTCACCTTCAAAGTCCATAATTAACATTTCAATTTCAATATACTGCTTAACTCTGTGCCTGGCAATATTCTAGGTGCTGCTCACATGTGAATTTATAAAATTCTCACTACAGCTCTAGAGGTAGGTACTACTGTTATATCAATTCTACAGATGCGGAAGCCAAAGAATGCGTGCTTAAATCACTTGCCCAAGATTCTGCGATTGTATAGTGGTAGAGTGCGGAGATTCAAACCCAGAAAGCCAGGTTTACAAAGTGCCCGCTCTTAATCATTGAGGTAAGCAGTTAAAGAGTCAAACCAAAAGGAAATGGGGAACATAGGATAGAAAGGGCAATCAAGGTGAAAAATCATAAACTGCAAAGTTAGAGTTTGGGTTGGTCCAGAAGCTTGAAGGCATTTTTATGAACTATTCAGGTTGTGAACAAGTAAATTAAGCTCATATTTAAAAATGATTGGCGCCTGGGTGGCTCAGTGGGTTAAGCCTCTGCCTTTGGCTCAGGTCATGATCTCAGGATCCTGGAATCAAGCCCCCCATTGGGTTCTCTGCTCAGTGGGGAGCCTGCTTCCTCCTCCTCCTCTCTCTCTCTCTCTCTCTGCCTCCCTCTCTGCCTACTTGTGATCTCTCTTTCTGTGTGTATCTGTGTCTGTGTCTGTGTGTGTGTCAAGTGGATAAATAAAATCTTTAAAAAAATGATTGGTAAACTTAACAGGTCAACTTACAAGAAAATTGAGAAAACGTTCAACAGATGACTATGACTAAAAGGGCAGTCCTGGTCTTCTATTTCTTTTACCAGAGAAGTTGCCTGTCTCTCCCAACAAAGCAATCCGCGCACAAGAAGGCATCGATGGGACAATGAGCTCAGACACGAAAGGGTTAATGCCCACCCGGCCATTTTTGCGCGCGCGGGGGCGGGGGTGGTATGGATGGGGAATATGAAGGCGAAGAGGATTGTGGGAACCCGTTTTACGTCGCCCCGTGGGTGCCGGGGAAATATTCTGTGTACCTTTCTATTATGTCCGACTCTCAGTGAAAGCTGCGGCAAGCTGGGGTCTAGTCAATGCCGCCGCAGTTGCTCTCCGGGGCAAGGCAGGGAACTTTGGCCACTGCCTGGAGAGTGGATGAGGCGGAGGTTTGTGAGCACTTCTTTTGGGATGAAGGCGTAGGCACATCCTGCGTCCAGCCGCGCAGGGAGAGGGGAACGGAAGTGAGAATCAATGGAGAGTAGGGGAACTGAGAGACTGACGGACCAGCGGCGAGATTTGATTGCGTCCTTGTTGGATAGGGGAGTGTAATGTGTTGTGTGTATGCTGTTGTTGAGACGGGTGAATATTCTGGTTACTTGGAGATGGGGGAGGCGGCGAATAAATAAATGGAGGGTAAAAGCTGGGCACCAGCATCTATGAGTCGTACCTATACGCGATGATTTTATGGAATGATATTAATGGATCCCTGGCTTCAGATTTTACTTTTGATGGGTTGATTCCCTTAACAAATTACCAAATACCTAGACTGTGCTAAAGGCTGTGGATGAGGAAAGGAGTTAGCCATTATTTTCGACATTTAAAGCCTGCTAGTTACGATATACATTTGGAAATAGTCAATTACAATATAAGAAGACAGATATATACATCAAGTGTTTTTGAAAACTTGGAGCCACCAAACTCACCTGAGGGTGCAATCTGGGACAATCTTTGATGTGATTTGACATATACTTTGAAGATACTATAAGTAGGGCCAAGCTATAAAATTTTCAAGGCCTGTTTAATTCAGGAGCAGCAGCTACGTGGAGAACTGAGTAGCAGGTAAGGCCCAAACTGGTTCATTCTTGGTGAGAGCAGTTGTCCTTCACAATGGCACTTCCAGGGCCCCTGTTGGAGAGTCAGTCTTACCTGAGAACAAGGCCTCCCTTTGCACATGTAGCCTTCAAGTTCTGGGTAGAACTACAGTGCAGGACACAAGGCCTGTCTGCTCTAAGCATTTGAAACATCTCTGTGCCAGTTCTTTATTTTTCCAGCAAATTCAGTTCACAGAATTGTGCATCCATCTGGAACCCTAAGCTATGTTTTAAGACTTTCAAATCATTAAACCTGCTACTTTGTTTACCAGAGAAACAAAAGTGTAGCAGAAATTGAAGTCAGTGGTTCTCAAACTTTCTTGGGCATCCGTATCAGCTGGAGGGCTTGTTAAAACAAAGATTGCTGGGTCCTACCCACAGAGTTGCTGATTCAGTGGGTCTTGGGTTGGGCCTTCCAATTTACATTTCTAACAAATTCCAGGAGATGCTGATGCTACTGGTTCTGAGACCACACTTGGAGAACTACTGGTCTAAACAGAACTGACATTAAACTATGAAGGACATCTCTAGGGAAAACCAGACACACAACCAAAGGTTAGACATGTCTGAGTTAATTCTCAGTAGATACGAAATGGATTTATTTTTGTTGTTCATTTGTATGCTTCGAATGGAGGAACAAAGATGTATCTTCCAGAACTAAACAAAGCAAAGTTTGTACCAGTTCTTTTCTTCCCAAATAAGTATCAGATTTCCTTGTATCATAAATTGTTTAAAAAACAAAGTAGCTATTTTCATTTCAGATGCCTTGCTCAGTTATATCCAGGTAACTAGGTATTTATAATGGAACTCACACTCCAACTTGTGTCATCACCAAAAAAACCCTGAGGTTTTCTTAATTTCTTGTACTAAATTATGTTTGAGTTTAAAGGTTAAAAAAAAATTGTGACAATCTAATCAACAGAGATTAGTATAAGGAGCTAGAATTGAGGTGTGATGAATAGTTTTTTTTTCCCTAGTGAAACCTCACCATTCTCAGAAGAAACAATCAGTTTATTCACTGTAGAGCACAGATGGAACCAAAAATCTTAGTGTGCTAAAGCTTAATTTGAAACCTTTCTTTAGGGAATGGCTTAGTCTCATGGAGAGAAACAGTCCACATTTCTACCTAATCTCCAAACCCCTCCCATAAGTCTAAAAAAAAAGGCCAAGACACATTTTTAGGAATGACAGTAATCATTCTAAACCCCTATCAATTTTGGATCCCAAATCTCTCCCCAAGCCAGTTATGAAACAAAACTGCAAAATCAAAGATGCACACATAAAACATTTAAAAAAAAAAGTCCAAACACACTGGCCTGAGTCTATTATGAGTCTTTGTAGGGACCAGCAAGATTCTAGGATGATCAGTACTCTGAATGTTTCAGAATATAAGGATCTGTCATATCCACATCCCAAGGGAGTTAGCAGGACACTGTATGGGAGGAAAAAGTTTTCCTCAACCCTCTTAGGGTTCCTGATTGAGTGTTAAAAACCAACAGGAGAGAAGTATACAAAAGCATTAAGTTTTACATGATGCAGGAGCCTTTGTAAGGAAATGAAGATCCTAAGAAACAGACCAAAGTATTTTATGCTAGGGTTGATGAAGAGTGGACAGTCATGGAGGAATATGATAATGAGTATGAAGCAAGTGTAGTAAACTGGGGGAGACTTAGCGAAGTCCTATTTGTTAGGATTTCTCTCAACATCTCTTTGTCTTTGAAGATAAAGATAACTCATTCATGTTATAGAGGCCACCTCTCACATGGGGTTTTAATGACCTGTTTCAGAGGACAGGAGGTTAAAATGAGCTTTCTGCTTCGCTATTTTTTTCCAAATCCTTTAACTTAAAGTATTCAATATGCCAAGGTGCCATATTTTGGAATAGCATGTTCTGAGCCCCCTCAACACTCAGACACATGACTCTTGAATATTAATCAAATTTTGCAGATGGTCAGTGAAACTCTTACTCAATATATTTGTGTACTGCTTTCTCCTCTCCACACCAGTTCTCATCTCTACCTAATCGCCTAATCTTATAGAGAGTATAATTTTCTATGAAAGGAAGGGGCACCTGGGTGGCTCAGTCAGTTAAACATCCAATTCTTGATTTTGGCTCAGGTCATGATCTCAACATTGGGCATGGAGCCTGCTTAAGATTCTCTACCTCTCCCTCTACCTCTCGCCCCTCACTCACACATGTGCTCCTCTCGAAAGAAAGAAAGAGAGAGGAAAAAAAGAAAGAAGAGGAAAGAAGGAAACCTATGTTAGTTTGAACTATGCATCACTGTGTCCTAAGTGATTCCTAGGTAGAGATGATTTAATTTTGTTGCTTGAGCACTCAATATCTTACAAACTCTGAGGGTGGACAGATGGAAGGGAATTTGGGTCATGTAATAAACAAATGATTACTCTGCAATTCAAATTCAGACAGCACTGCTTCCAACTAAAATTTACTGGTTGCTGCTGCTGATTCTCTAAACAACTTTAAATCAGTAAGTGTCTGTAACCTGGGTTAGAGTGGGGTTTCAGGTCAGGCACTTAACCACAAGGCTATGGAGGTCATTTGGAATTGCCTTTCTAAGGATAAGTCCCTACATAAAGTGAGTGAGAACTATAAAATTAGTTAGGGAAAAATGAATAACTCACTAGGAGGAGGAGAAGTAGGCAGAAATATATTCTAGGATCTGTATCTGAAACTGAAAATCCAGTTAGCAGGTGCATACCTGCTTAGCTTTACCCACAGCAGAAGCCAAGGCTTAAGCACCTGTGTGCCTGCAGCCAGGTTGTCCTTAGGTCCTGTGACCATCATGGGGACAGAGCAGCTTTGCCTGCCTTTCTGCACTTGATAAGGTTATGAGGAAACCTGGAGGACTTAATCTCATATAATTTTTAACTATGGAGTCATTTTAATAGCCTTTGGAGGTCTGAAGAATGCATATCAATGTCTTCCAAAACTGCATTGTAAAAGAGCCAAATCCAAAGTCTGACTGAAAGCTAGAGTTCAGCAGATCAGAAGTGACCTCACCAGAAATATGTTCTCTATTTTCAAGCTCTTCAGAGGAGTTGTCAGTGTCCTCTAGCTAAAGACCACCAAGAACATACCTGTGGTTGAACAAGTCAGATTGATTACTCACTGCATCAAGGGAGAGTGCCCATCATTGGGGACTTGCAGGGTGTCTCTGAGGCTGTTAGGAAGGATTTATTATTATAGGTTTTGGACTTGTGTTAGGTAATTTTGCGGGAGGCTTTAAAGCAGTGAGGCTTTGCTCTGGATTGGATTCTGTTAGGAAGTTGCAGAATATAGGGGTAACACTATAATTAGGCATCTTTGTTAATCTTACCTAGAGGGAGGATAGACTAGAAGGAGGCTAATTGGTAGTAGTGGCGGCCATTAGCCAGGATAGAAGGATGTTTGGTCATTTTGTGGTTTGGTCAAAGTTCATGTTCTGCCTCTTTTCAGACCTGATTATTCAGTGGTCTTGCTTTTGTCTTGGTCACAGTGATGACATAGTAGCCTTCTCTGCTATTGATGACCCATGAAATTGTCTGGCACCAAGAACACCAAGGCCTGGCTGTGAGGGCTAGGCCAGCAGCTGTATGTCAATGGCTGCTTTTCTCCTCAGAGTGAGCAGTGCTTGGTCCAGCAGCCTGTAGGGAACCAAATTCCCTTTCTACCAGGAGCAAGATATAGCAGACAAATGGTTAGATGTGCTGAAGAGGAGAGATTAGGTAGTGGATGTAGGTGTGAATGAAAGGATCTGGTTACCCTCTAGTAGAATTTAAAGCCACAGTGATAGTAGTCTCCTGAGGTTGTTTTTCCTTAAACAAAACAAGAGAAATAGATGGGAGAATGTAGAAGAATTTTTCAAAGATGACCACAACAGTATCTCCCATCTCACATTCTTCTACAATGTGTTCTTGCCACCCTCCCATTGAGAATTATGGTTGATGTACCCTCTCCTTTGAATCTGACAGACTTGATCATACTGACCAATAGAATAGGGAGAAATGAGACCTATGAATTCTGAGGCGAGGCCATAAGAGGCAGTGCAGCTTCTGCCTTATTTGAAAGGACAATGACCTGTAGAGTCCTGAGCTGCATTGTAAGAAGTCTGACTACCCTGAGGCTGCCATACTTTGAGAAAGTCCAGGTCCATGTTGCAGCTACCTATAGGTCCTCCAGTCAGCAGTCCCAGCTGAGGTTCCACCTAATAGCCAACATTCACCAGGAGACCTGTGAATAAAGATACCCCTAGATGATTAAAGCTCCCAGCCATTGAGTCTCCCTCTGAGGCCCCGAACATCATGGAACAGAATCAAGCTATCCCTGCCATACTCTGAGTTCCTGAACCACAGAATCAGAGAGCAGAATAAAATGATTGTTTTAATGCCACTGTTTTGGATTGGTTGATCACAAAGCAATAGTAATCCAATCAGAGGTAGAAAATTTGGTTAAAACAAAAGGGATGGAGTAAAAGGAACAAAGAAGGTAGTTGGTAGAGGGAACACAGGATGGTGACAAAGCATTTAGCTTTGCTGCTGCTGCTGGGCTCCTTGGTCCCAGAGACCCTGGAGTGGACAGAAGTGGACAGAAGGAAGCAGGGAATGAGAAGTTATCTAGTATGCTAAAAGAAACTTCCACAGATCATTTGCACCTTCCTTTAAAATAATATCTTTTTTTCAAAGTTTTATTTATTTATTTGTTTGCTTGCTTGTTTGTTTGTCAGAGGGAGACAGAGCACAAACAGGGGAAGGGGCAGCCAGAGGGAGAAGCAGGCTCCCCACTGAGCAGGGAGCCCATTGTGGGACTCGATCCCACCTAGGATGATGACCTGAGTAGAAGGCAGATGCTTAACCAACTGAGCCACCTAGGCATCCCTTTAAATAAGATATTGAACTACTTGCACTACTGGGTATTTACCCTAAAGATACAAATATAGTGATCTGAAGGGGCACGTGCACCCGAATGTTTATAGCAGCAGTGTCCACAAGAGCCAAACTATGGAAAGAACCTAGATGTCCATCAGCAGATGAATGTATAAAGAGGATGGGGTATATATATATATATATATATATATATATATATATAATGCAGCCATCAAAAGAAATGAAATCTTGCCATTTGTGACAATGTGGCTGGAACTAGGATAGTATTACGTTTAGCGAAATAAGTCAACCGGAGAAAGACAACTATCATATGATCTCCCTGATATGAGGAAGTGAAGATGCAGCATGGGGGGTTTGGGGGTAGGAAAAGAATAAACGAAACAAGATGGGATTGGGAGGGACACAAACTATAGGAGACTCTTAATCTCACAAAACAAACAGGGTTGCCTGGGGGTAGGGGGGTAGGGAAAGGGTGGTGGGGTTATGGACATTGGGGTGGGTATGTGCTATGGTGAGTGCTGTGAAGTGTGTAAACCTGGCGATCCACAGACCTGTACCCCTGGGGCTAATAATACATTATATGTTAATTTAAAAAATAAATTTTAAAAATTTTAAAAAAGGATATTGAACTACTTATTTAGCTGTAAATTTTGACTAAAATTAACAAAGTGTGTATGGGTTTTTCCCCTAAGGAAAAAAGAAATAATATTAACACTAGCAAACTACTCGATGAATAACAAAATTTAATATTATGGTTGCTTATGGTAACAATCCTTTGAGCAAATCCCACTAATCATTTTCAGTCAGTCATGTGTTATTTATAAAAATCATTTTGGGGGCTCAGTTGATTAAGCATCTGCCTTTGGCTCAGGTCATGATCCCAGAGTCCCGGGATTGAGCCCTACATTGGGATCCCTGCTCAGCAAGGAATCTACCTCTCCCTTTCCCTCTGCCCCTCCCCCTGCTCATTCTCTCTCTACACACTCTTTCAAATAAATACATAAAATACAATAATAATAATAATAATAATAATAGTAATAATTTCAACTTTACTGTAGTTATATGAAGGTTTGCCTCAGTAGACTTTGAGGTATTTAGGTAAGACAGTTTGATGGCATTGATGTTGAAACTGTCTGTGAAGACTGTTAACTCTTCAGTCTTCCTTGGTAACAGTACTTAGTAAGGGACTTGCTCTTCTCTATCTCATTGTATGATGTCAGATGAAAACACAATATTGTTTCCAGTGACATGTATAGGAGTTTTATTCTTTTAATCTGGGATAATGTGATTCACTTTTAAAACCTCCATATGTGTCTATATGTTACACACACAAATAGCTCTTGCTGGGTAAGTCAGTCTACATGTAAGTTATAATAGAAGTCCTAGTACTATACTGGAATTATGTAATCAGTGAACACTCAAAGATACCAGTTATAAATGTTGAATGCTCTTGTCAACTGACCTCATGGTTATGGACCAAATACAAAATGTCACAGTCTCTTGTTTCATTGTAAAAATGCATGTGATTTTGGAGTTTGCTACTGGATCTGCTTATGCCCTCTGTACATTCTACCTTGAAAAGTACTTCTGTCCATTTACACATGCCTGAATCTTATCTAACACTCAAGACCCAAAGTCAGCAACACTTCTTTGGAAACCTAAATCTCCTGTTCTCCTCTTCATCCTCTTTCCCTGTTTCTCTTTTCTGTCACCTTCAATCTTCAGTTTTGCTTAATAGCTTTCTGGGTGCATGTCTGGCCTTTCTGCTAGTCTGTAAATCCTGGAAAATAGAGTCTATATTTGATTGATATATGGGCTCACCATAACTCCGTGATGGGTGTTTTCATCTTTACACTCTGTAGAGAGGGCACCTAAGCCTGGGGATGCTAGTGAAGATCATGTATCTTCACATTAGTGGCAGAAAGAAAGGAGAAACTCATTCCCAGAAAACCCAAGCTTTTTCTGCACTTGAATTTTTTCACTGCTCTCTTGTACCCCCCTTGTCTCCCTGGATGGCAATTGTGAGGACCATGAGGCAGCTTCCACTGAACTCTTGCTTTCTGTATTGATATCTTATTCTGATAACAAAAAATATTCTTTCCTTTGCTTATTGGGTTGGGATGAAGATATTTTTTCCTTAGCTCTAATCTTTCCTCTTTCTAACTCCCACTCCCAGGGCCAAAGTGATTTGAACAAATTTATATAGGAAAATTATCCCCTCTGTTGTCTGTGGTGCTTGAAGATACAGTTGCAAAGATTTTAAACCTGGGGCTGGGGTGCCCAGCTGGCTCAGGTGATAGAGCATGTGACTCGATCTCAGGGTCATGAATTTGAGCCCCATGTTGGGCAGAGAGATTACTTAAAAATAAAATAAAATATAATACTGTTTTTAAAAATAAAACATGTGGCAGAGGGAGTAGGAGTAAGAATCCCACTTTGGCCTCAGTCTAGTCCTAAGCCACATGGTTTATAATAATCACTCGATATGAGGAGTTAAGGGGGCTTGCCCAGATTAAGAGCACAGACTCTGGAGAAGGACTTCCTGTGTTGGAATCTGAGCTCCATACTCTATAGGCTTTGATGACCCAGAGCAAGTTGTTTAATCTATCTGTGCTGCAGTTTCCTCATCTCTAAAATGGAGAAGAGTGTTGTTAGGAGGATTTGCAGAATTAATATAGGTAAAGCACTTAGGATGATGCCTGGTTAACAGTAAGTGCTGTTTAAATGTTAAGTATTATTATATCTGTCGTTATTATCATTAAAATTATTAAATCAGATCCCTGTGTGTATGCACCATCAGAAGGCTGGAGGAGAGATGTGAGTGGTACCCCACATATGTAACAAATAGGTGTTAGAAAAGCAAAACATGAACAACTAAGGAATTATCTAAGAGTGTTTTCAGTAGTTTTATTTTGGTTGCTTTAATCCTTTACTAAAAACAAATCTCAGTTACATGCTGTTGCTTGTGCTTCTGGAGTCATAGCTAAGACACCATTGCCTAATCTGGGATTATAAAGATTTACACCTGTGTTCTCTTCTAGTTTTATGTTACCTCTTACATTTAGGTCTTTGTTCCATTTTGAGTTAACTTTTGCATATGGTGTGAAGTAGGAGTCCAACTTCATTCTTTTGCACGCGGATATCTAGATGTCCCAACACCATTTGTTGAAGACTATTTTTTTTTCCTATTGAATGGTCTTGGCACCCTTGTTGAAAACCAACGGCCGCCCATAAAGGTCTGAGTTTGTTTCTGGATTCTCAGTTCTATTCCACTGATCAATATATTTATCCTATGCTAGTACCAATCTTAATTACCATAGCTTTGGAGTAATTCTGAAAATCATGAACTGTGAGTCCTCCCATCTTATTATTTATCAGGGTTGTTTAGACCATTTCTGTCTTCTTTGCATTTCTTTGTGAAGTGTAGGATCATCTCATCAAGTGCTGTAATAAAAGACTGCTGGGATTTTGATATGGACTGCATTGAATATGTAGATCCACTTGTGGAATATTAACAATACTAAATCTTCTGACCCATGGGCATGGAATATCTGTATATTTATTTCAACTTTATTTTGTTCCAGTATACGAATTCTGCACTTCTTTTGTTAAACTAATTCCTAAGTATTTCGTGCTATTGTAAGTGGAATTGTTTTATTATAATTTCCTGTTTAGAGTGTTATTGCAGTTGATTTTTGTATGTTGAACTTGTATCCTGCAACCTTGCTGAATTTATTAGTTATAAGACTATTTTTGTGGATTTCTTAAGATTTTCCATATACAAGATCATGCCACCTGTAAATAGAGGTAGTTTTATTTCTTCCTTTCTAATATGGATGCTTTTTATTTCTTTTTTCTTTCTTCATTGCCCTGTTTTGCACAGAGTGAGTACTCACTAGAAGACAGCCATATTTTTATCTCTGAGTCCAGCCACAAATTCAGATACTGAAATGCACAAAGCCTGGAAACCACATAAGTGTGGTCAGAATCTAAACTGTTTTTGAATGTTCTCTAAAATTGCTTTGTTTATTTCTGTTTTTTTTTTTGAGAGAGAGAGAGAGAGAGAAAGAGAGAGAACGAGAGAGTGAGAGCAAGAGAGGAAGCACGAATGAGAGTGTGAGCAGGAGGAGGGGCAGAGGGAGAGGGAGAGAGAATCACAGGCTCCATGCTAACATTCAGCCTGATGCTGGGCTTGATCTCAGGACTCTGAGATCATGACCTGAGCTGAAATCAAGAGTTGGAAACTTAACTGAACTGAGCCATCCAGATTCCCTATTTCTGTTCTCTTTACCTTTAGAATTCGGTAGCATCTTTTGAAAATTCCAGCATGCTTTATTCATGTTAGGAAGAATCATATGGATTGTCTTTTGTTTTGATCTAAGACAACACATTAAAGGGAGAGCAGTCTTTTGGGGAGCAAAGGGCGTGAAAGAGGTCGTGATCCAGCAGAGAAAATTCCAGGGACTAGGTGAGATTCAGAGGGATGAGGTCTTGATCAGTTTAACCTCTGACTATGAGATTCTACTACCTGAGCTTTTCTCTCCTTGGATTTCAGAGCTCCAAGGTTTTTATTTATTCAATCATCAAACAGGCATTGGGAAGTAGTGTGGGTTTAGTAGTATTTTTTAAAAGATTTTATTTATTCATTTCAGAGAGAGAGAGAAAGAGAGAATGAGCAGGGGTAGAGGTGTAGAGGGAGAGAGAGAGAAGCAGACTCCCCGCTGAATAGGGAGCCTGACATGGGGCTCAATCCCAGGACCCTGAAATCATGACCTGAGCCAAAGGCAGACACTTAACTGACTGAGTCATCCAGGTGCCCCAGTAGTATTTTTTTAAACTAGAGCATGGGCTCTGGACCCAGCTTAGGCTTGAATTTGAGTTCTACCTGGCATTTCCTAACTCTGTGACCTTGGCCAACTTACCTAGCTCGTCTGTGTTTCTGTCGCTTCATTTGTAACAGGACGATAATATTATCTAATACAACCTTCATGAATTTATTACTAAGAGTTAAATGAGTTAGAGATGCCTGGGCGGTTCAGTTGGTTAAGCGTCTGCCTTCAGCTCTGGTCATGATTCCAGGGTCCTGGAATCGAGTCCCCCATTAGGCTCCCTGCCTAGCAGGGTTTCTGCTTTTTTCTCTCCCTCTGCCTCTCCCCTCTGCTCATGCTCTCTCTGTCTCTCTAAAATGAATAAATAAAATCTTTTTGAAAAAAATAGTTAAATGAGTTAATGCATATATACATAAAGGACTTAGACAAGTTCCTGGCATATATTAAGTGCACAAAAAATGTTAAATAACTCTTAGTTTTATAGTGGTGGGAAGGTAGCTATTTTAACTTACTGTTTACATATTTAATTCTGTTTATCTGCTCAACTACTTTTGTTCATTTCATTTCATTTCATTGAGAGGGACTCTTCCCTTCCAGAATTTTTACAGTGTGGAACCAGGAAAGCTGACTGCATCCAGGAAAGGTAAGGCAATATGCTAGTGAGCCACCTGGTGGCAGTATTGCCAAGGAATTCAAGCAGACCAGGAAAAGACCGCCCTTTCCATCCAAGACTTCTTTAGATCTGAAGCAGTTTTTCTGTCCTCCACAGAAGTTCAAGCCACGATTTCTTTCCCTGTGTTCTCCTGGTCTTGGAACACTGCCATTCCAGCTCAAGGCTGCTTGGGGACCTTTTGGTGCTCTTAGCTACTCTATCTTTACTGAGCAGAGGAGAGAAATGAGGCTGAGTATGTCAGTTCTTTGGATGTTGGGTTTCCAATTCCCACACCACCGACTTACTGTTTCTTCTGCTATGCCCCCATAGATGGAGGTAAATGGCTGAGGGGAGAAGCAAAACTAACATTTTTTGAGACAGCAAGCACTATATCAGCAATTTTATACAATCACTTCATTGAATTGCCACAAAACCCCGAGAGATTAATTTTGTCATTTACTTTATCCATCACTCTGCTTCAGCAATTACTACTGCTACACTACTATTACTATTTTTGCTTCAGCAATTATTAACATAGATGTGGCCAGCTGTACTTCAGTTATATTCCTACTCAACACCCCTGGAATATTTTCAGGCAAATTTCACATTTCATTGCATTCTTTCATTTTTAAATATTTTCTTTAATCCCTCTAAAAGGTAAGGACCTTTTAACACACCACAGAACCATGACAACACTAAAAAAAAAACAATAGTACCTTAAGATTATTAAATATCTAGCCAGTGTTTAAATTTACCTAGTTGTCTTGTTAAAAATTGAATTTACTTTATTCAAATTAAGGTCTAAACAAGACCCATTGACTGCATTCATTTGATATGTGACCTGTGAACCATTTTACATGGAAAGAAACTGAGGCTCAGAGAAGATCATCTGTTCACTTCAAAAACAATTCTCTACTGAATCAGACCTGGTACCAAATGTTGGGGATACAAAGGTTAGGAAGACACAAGACTTCGCTCTCTTATACTTTTGTAATGCTCTGTGAATGTATCACAGGACTTATCACATTTCGCTATTGATATGTGGTTATGTATCTGTCTTCCCAGGTAGATGCCAAATTCCTTAAACGGCAAGGGGCATTTTATAGTCAACATGGTATTCCTAATACCTAGTATAGTTACTAGTACATGGTAGGTATTTAACAACCGCTGGGGTGGGTAGGTAGTAATTGGATAGTGGGAACCAGTGAAGAGTTTCAAGCAGGGCAGTAGCATGATAAGATTTTCACTGTAGGTGGGTACTCAGGTTGTCAGTTGGATTGGAGGCATGACATACTGGAGGTAGAGAGGGGACTCTTGCTGAGTCCATGCTAGAGAGGATGAGAGCCAGACTAGGGCAATGGCAGTGAGTATAGAGAAGAGAAGACAGATTGGAGAGTTACAAACGATGTGGAATTGGCAGGATTTGGGAATTTATTAGATGTAGAGAATAAGATAGAATGAGGAGATCCAGGTTTCTGGCTTGGGTACTAGTGGTGCTACCAATAGATTCAGAGTAAAAAAAAAAAAAAAGAAAAACAAGTTTGGGGTGGAGGAGATGAGTTCTGTTTTGGACATTATAAGGGTTTGTCTCTCTGATCTTCAGGAGATAATATTCATGTGATGTGTGAGACCAGAGCTCAGGCAAAGGGTTAGGAGTGAAGATCTGGGAGTCACTGCATATAGGTAGCGCTTGAGAGCCTGACAATGGATGCCATCACTCAGAGAGAAGACCCGCAGTGAGATTGGGAGTGGACTAAGGAGGGAACCCTGACACTCACCAAGGGGCTATAGAATGAGAAGCCCATGAAAAAGATGGAAAAGGAATAGACAGGGATATTAGAAGAAAACCAGGAGAATGTGTTGCCACAGAAGCAAGGGAGGAAAGAGTTCAGGAGAGGGGGATTGGAGGTTGGGTGATATTTTTAAGGCAGATAAGGAGATGGTGGTTGAGAAAAGTTGAGTGCAGCCAGGGTGTGGTTGGTGGTGGAGGAGTGATGGGAAATAAGCCCAGAAAGCCCTCATCCAAAAGGTAAAACACACACACACACACACACACACACACACACACACACACCCCTTAGTCACCAGGCTAAGGAGTTAAGGCTTCATTCTGTCGATAATGGGGAGTCATCAAGAAGTTTAAAACAGGAAAAAAAAAAGAAATTTAAAATAGGTGTGACTCAGGGCACCTGGGTGGCTCAGTCAGTTAAGCATCCGACTCTTGGTTTTGGCTCAGGTCTTGACCTCAGGGTCCTGAGGTGGATCCCCACATGCTCAGCGGGAAGTCTGCTTGAGATTCTCTCTTTCACCTTTCCCCTCTGTCCCTCCCCCCTGCTTGTGATCTCTCTTTCTAAAATAAAGAAATACAATCTTCAAAAAACAGAACAAAACAAACAAACAAAAAAAAAAACAGGAATGACCTGAACAGATAGGATGCTCTAGATGGGCAAGGCTGAAACATCATAGAGATGCTGTGGAGAAATGGGACTGAAGCAGGGCTCATTTGAGTGGAATAAAATGGCTCTTGGGCAGTGAAGGTAGGGACTATCTTTTAAGATCTTTAATAGGTAAAATTGGCAGGCATTGAAAATGGTAGTTAACACTCATTGAGCACTTTATATATGCCAGGCATTATTTTCAGTGCTTATGTAAATTATCTTCCATAATTCCCATAACCGACCTCTGCTACAATGTTACTAACCTCATTTTATACATGAGGAAACTGAGGTACAGAGAGTACCTCAATTTTCTGAGGATCACCAAGCTCAGAAACTACAGAGCATAGATTCAAGCCTAGGTGGTTGGTTCTAATGTACCCTAACCGGGTTCACTCTTTTTTTTAAGATATTTTTTATTTATTTGATAGAGAGAGAGAGAGGTCACAAGTAGGCAGAGAAGCAGGCAGAGAGAGAGGGGTAAGTAGGCTCCCCGCTAAGCAGAGAGCCCGATGCGGGGCTCGATCCCAGGACCCTGGGATCATGACCTGAGCCGAAGGCAGAGGCCTTAACCCACTGAGCCACCCAGGCACCCCAACCTGGTTCACTCTTAATTTCTAGATTATTTTGCCTCGATCACATTAGCAAGTGAGTGGGTTGTCAGTTAGGATCAGTTTCAGCTGTGAGTTATCAGACATCCCAAATAACAATTGAATAGGATAGAAATTCATTTGTCTTTCGTGTTAAATCCTGAAGGGCTTAATGTCCTATCATCTCCACAGTGTGAGACTTTGCTTCATGATACAAGATAGAGCTCCAGCCATCACATTCATGTCCCAAGCAGCAGAATGCATGGTGAAGGAAAGAGGAGAACAGATAATGGGGACAACTAGCAGTCTCTGCTATAAGAGAAATTCCAGGACTCTGCCATGAATGATTGCATGGAAGTTAAGATAGAGAACACAGGAGATCTGGTAGATTTTTATTGTTTTCCCAATGTCTTTCCCTTGCCCTGGAAATAAAACCCTCTGTTTTGGCAGGGGTGGGTGCTGCTTCTTTCCTGTCCAGCTATGCAGTTCTTTTTTTTTTTTTTTTAAGACTTTATTTATTTGAGACAGAGTGAGCAAGAAAGAGAGAGGGAAAGAGCATAAGCCGGGGAAGGGGCAGGAGGAGAAGCAGTCTTCCTGCTTGTGTAGGGCTGGATTCCAGGACCCTGGAATCATGATCTGAGCCAAAGGCGGACACTTAACTGACTGAGCCACCCATGTGCCCCAGTCATGCAATTCTTTTTTAATATTGTACTTATTTACTTAGAGCAAGTGAGAAAGAGAGAGAACGAGAGAGCAAGAGAGTGAGCATGATCAGGGGGAGGGGCAAAGGGAGAGGGAGAAGCAGACTCCCGCTAAGCAGGGAGCCCGATGCGGGGCTGGATTCCAGACCCCTAGATCATGACCTGAGTGGAAGGCAAGTGCTTAACCAACTGAGCCGCCCAGGTGCCCCCCAGCCATGCAGTTCTAACAGAAGCTTCCAAAGATAGTTGATTTCATTGGTTGATATATGGACATGTGATCTTGATCAGAACAATCAAAATACTTCTCTTCAATTTTTTTTCTGACTTAAGAAGGGGAAAATATTGTGTCCCATGTTTGTGGTGTAGCTGGGAGATATGTGGCCAGGAACTGCTCGTAGGCCCTTTAACAGCCACAGGGAGGAAGTTTATCTGAGAGAATGCAATCAACATGCAGGAAGAGCACTAGATTCCTATCAGTGTTCAAGTCTCTGGTCTTAATTGCCCTTGAAGCCCAACTACATCCATGTCCTTCCTAAGATTATATGAGAATTCCAATAAATTTCCTCTTTTGTTCAAATTAAACTTGTGTTTCTGCCCCTTGCAATTAAAGTCCTGATTAAAGCTGTGTTTAAAAGTTATTTCTGGGAGCAGCCATAAAAATCTGGGATCTGGGTCAAGATGGCGGAGAAGTAGCAGGCTGAGACTACTTCAGGTAGCAGGAGATCAGCTAGATAGTTTATCTAAAGATTGCAAACACCTACAAATCCAATGGGAGATCAAAGAGAAGAAGAACAGCAATTCTAGAAACAGAAAATCAACCACTTTCTGAAAGGTAGAACTGGCGGAGAAGTGAATCCAAAGCGATGGGAAGATAGACTGCGCGGAGAGGGGCCGGCTCCCAGCAAGTGGTGGACCAACTGAGCACAAAATCAGGACTTTTAAAGTCTGTTCAGCTGAGGGAGACATCGCTCCAGAGGCTTAACCGGGGTGAAGCCCACACGGGGTCAGCGTGGCCTCAGGTCCCGCAGGGTCACAAAAGGATTGGGGGTGTCTGAGTGCCACAGAGCTTACAGGTATTAGAACGGGGAAGACGGCTACAGAGACAGAGCCGAGGAGTGATCTCTAAGCTCGGGGTCGCAGGCTCGGTCAGCTCGGAGCGCGGCCGGAGGCAGGGTGACGGGAGTAATTGGGCGCTGTTCTCTGAGGGCGCACTGAGGAGTGGGGACCTGGGCTCTCGGCTCCTCCGGGCCGGAGACTGGGAGGCCGCCATCTTCATTCCCATCCTCCAGAACTCTACGGAAAGCGCTCAGGGAACAAAAGCTCCCGAAAGCAAACCCAAGCGGATTACTCAGGACAGCCCCTGGTAAGGGCGGTGCAATTCCGTCTGGGGCAAAGACACTTGAGAATCACTACAACAGGCCCCTCCCCCAGAAGATTAACAAGAAATCCAGCCAGGACCAAGTTCACCTACCAAGGAGTGCAGTTTCAATACCAAGGAGAGCAGCTGAATTCCAGAGGAGGAGAAAGCAAAGCACGGAACTTATGGCTTTCTCCCCATGATTCTTTAGCCTTGCAGTTAATTTAATTTTTTTTTCTTTTTCAATTTTTTTTTCTCATCTTCTGCCAATTTTTTTTAACCTTTACCCTTTTCTTTTTTAACATTTTTTAACTAGTTTATCTAATACATATATATATATTTTTTTCTTTTCTATATTTTTTCTTTATTCGTTTTCTTTTTTTTAATTGTTTCTTTTTTTTTTCTGAACCTCTTTTTATCCCCTTTCTCCCCCCTCATGATTTGGGATCTCTTCTGATTTGGCTAAAGCATATTTTCCTGGGGTTGTTGCCACCCTTTTAGTATTTTACTTGCTCCTTCATATACTCTTATCTGGACAAAATGACAAGGCGGAAAAATTCACCACAAAAAAAAGAACAAGAGGCAGTACCAAAGGCTAGGGACCTAATCAATACAGACATTGGTAATATGTCAGATCTAGAGTTCAGAATGATGATTCTCAAGGTACTAGCCGGGCTCAAAAAAGGCATGGAAGATATTAGAGAAACCCTCTCGGGAGATATAAAACCCCTTTCTGGAGAAATAAAAGAACTAAAATCTAACCAAGTTGAAATAAAAGAAGCTATTAATGAGGTGCAATCAAAAATGGAGGCTCTCACTGCTAGGAGAAATGAGGCAGAAGAAAGAATTAGCAATATAGAAGACCAAATGACAGAGAAAAAAGAAGCTGAGCAAAAGGGGGACAAACAGCTACGGGACCACGAGGGGAGAATTCGAGAGATAGGTGACACCATAAGACGAAACAATATTAGAATAATTGGGATTCCAGAAGAAGAAGAAAGAGAGAGGGGAGCAGAAGGTATATTGGAGAGAATTATTGGAGAGAATTTCCCCAATATGGCAAAGGGAACAAGCATCAAAATCCAGGAGGTTGAGAGAACACCCCTCAAAATCAATAAGAATAGGTCCACACCCCGTCACCTAATAGTAAAATTGACAAGTCTTAGCGACAAAGAGAAAATCCTGAAAGCGGCCCAGGAAAAGATGTCTGTAACATACAATGGTAAAAATATTAGACTGGCAGCAGACTTATCCAGAGAGACGTGGCAGGCCAGAAAGAGCTGGCATGATATATTCAGAGCACTAAACAAGAAAAACATGCAGCCAAGAATACTATATCCAGCTAGGCTATCATTGAAAATAGAAGGAGAGATTAAAATCTTCCAGGACAAACAAAAACTGAAAGAATTTGCAAACACCAAACCAGCTCTACAGGAAATATTGAAAGGGGTCCTCTAAGCAAAGAGAGACCCTAAAAGTAGTAGATCAGAGAGGAACAGAGACAATATACAATAACAGTCACCTTACAGGCAATACAATGGCACTAAATTCATATCTCTCAATAGTTACCCTGAATGTTAATGGGCTAAATGCCCCAATCAAAAGACACAGGGTATCAGAATGGATAAAAAAACAAAACCCATCTATATGTTGCCTACAAGAAACTCATTTTAAACCCGAAGACACCTCCAGATTTAAAGTGAGGGGGTGGAAAAGAATTTACCATGCTAATGGACATCAGAAGAAAGCAGGAGTGGCAATCCTTATATCAGATCAATTAGATTTTAAGCCAAAGACTATAATAAGAGATGAGGAAGGACACTATATCATACTCAAAGGATCTGTCCAACAAGAAGATCTAACAATTTTAAATATCTATGCCCGTAACATGGGAGCAGCCAACTATATAAACCAATTAATAACAAAACCAAAGAAACACATCAACAATAATACAATAATAGTAGGGGACTTTAACACTCCCCTCATGGAAATGGACAGATCATGCAAGCAAAAGATCAACAAGGAAATAAAGGCCTTAAATGATACACTGGACCAGATGGACATCACAGATATATTCAGAACATTTCATCCCAAAGCAACAGAATACACATTCTTCTCTAGTGCACATGGAACATTCTCCAGAATAGATCACATCCTCGGTCCTAAATCAGGTCTCAACCGGTATCAAAATATTGGGATCATTCCCTGCATATTTTCAGACCACAATGCTCTGAAGCTAGAACTCAATCACAAGAGGAAATTTGGAAAGAACCCAAATACATGGAGACTAAACAGCATCCTTCTAAAGAATGAATGGGTCAACCAGGAAATTAAAGAAGAATTGGAAAAATTCATGGAAACAAATGATAATGAAAACACAACAGTTCAAAATCTGTGGGACACAACAAAGGCAGTCCTGAGAGGAAAATATGTAGTGGTACAAGCCTTTCTTAAGAAACAAGAAAGGTCTCAGGTACACAACCTAACCTACACCTAAAGGAGCTGGAGAAAGAACAAGAAAGAAACCCTAAACCCAGCAGGAGAAGAGAAATCGTAAAGATCAGAGCATAAATCAATGAAATAGAAACCAAAAAAAAAAAAAAAAAACCAATAGAACAAATCAACGAAACTAGGAGCTGGTTCGTTGAAAGAATTAATAAGATTGATAAACCCCTGGCCAGATTTATCAAAAAGAAAACAGAAAGGACCCAAGTAAATAAAATCATGAATGAAAGAGGAGAGATCACAACGAACACCAAAGAAATACAGACAATTATAAGAACATACCATGAGCACCTCTACGCCAACAAATTTGACAATCTGGAAAAAATGGATGCATTCCTAAAGACATATAAACTACCACAACTGAACCAGGAAGAAATAGAAAGCCTGAACAGACCCATAACCAGTAAGGAGATTGAAACATTCATCAAAAATCTCCAAACAAACAAAAGCCCAGGGCCAGACGGCTTCCCGGGGGAATTCTACCAAACATTTAAAGAAGAACTAATTCCTATTCTCCTGAAACTGTTCCAAAAAATAGAAATGGAAGGAAAACTTCCAAACTCATTTTATGAGGCCAGCATCACCTTGATCCCAAAACCAGACAAGGATCCCATCAAAAAAGAGAACTACAGACCAATATCCTTGATGAACACAGATGCAAAAATTCTCACCAAAATACTAGCCAATAGGATTCAACAGTACATTAAAAGGATTATTCACCACGACCAAGTGGGATTTATTCCAGGGCTGCAAGGTTGGTTCAACATCCGCAAATCAATCAACGTGATACAACTCATTGATAAAAGAAAGAACAAGAACCATATGATACTCTCAATAGAAGCTGAAAAAGCATTTGACAAAATACAGCATCCCTTCCTGATCAAAACTCTTCAAAGTGTAGGGATAGAGGGCACATACCTCAATATTATCAAAGCCATCTATGAAAAACCCATCACAAATATCATTCTCAATGGAGAAAAACTGAAAGCTTTTCTGCTAAGGTCAGGAGCACAGCAGGGATGTCCATTATCACCACTGCTATTCAACATAGTACTAGAAGTCCTAGCCTCAGCAATCAGACAACAAAAGGAAATTAAAGGCATCCAAATGGGCAAAGAAGAAGTCAAACTATCACTCTTCACAGATGATATGATACTATATGTGGAAAACCCAAAAGACTCCACTCCAAAACTGCTAGAACTTGTACAGGAATTCAGTAAAGTGTCAGGATATAAAATCAATGCACAGAAATCAGTTGCATCTCTACACCAACAACAAGACAGAAGAAAGAGAAATTAAGGAGTCCATCCCATTTACAATTGCACCCAAAACTATAAGATACATAGGAATAAACCTAACCAAAGAGGCTAAGAATCTATACACAGAAAACTATAAAGTACTCATGAAAGAAATTGAGGAAGACACAAAGAAATGGAAAAATGTTCCATGCTCCTGGATTGGAAGAATAAATATTGTGAAAATGTCTATGCTACCTAAAGCAATCTACACATTTAATGCAATTCCTATCAAAGTACCATCCATTTTTTCAAAGAAATGGAACAAATAATCCTAAAATTTATATGGAACCAGAAAAGACCTTGAATAGCCAAAGGAATATTGAAAAAGAAAGCCAAAGTCGGTGGCATCACAGTTCTGGACTTCAAGCTCTATTACAAAGCTGTCATCATCAAGACAGTATGGTACTGGCACAAAAACAGACACATAGATCAATGGAACAGAATAGAGAGCCCAGAAATAGACCCTCAACTCTATGGTCAACTAATCTTCGACAAAGCAGGAATGTCCAATGGAAAAAAGACAGCCTCCTCAATAAATGGTGTTGGGAAAATTGGACAGCCACATGCAGAAAAATGAAATTGGGCCATTTGCTTATACCACACACGAAAATAGACTCAAAATGGATGAAGGACCTCAATGTGAGAAAGGCATCCATCAAAATCCTTGAGGAGAACACAGGCAGCAACCTCTTCGACCTCAACCGCAGCAACATCGTCCTAGGAACATCGCCAAAGGCAAGGGAAGCAAGGACAAAAATGAACTATTGGGATTTTATCAAAATCAAAAGCTTTTGCACAGCAAAGGAAACAGTTAACAAAACCAAAAGACAACTGACAGAATGGGAGAAGATATTTGCAAATGACATATCAGATAAAGGGCTAGTGTCCAAAATCTATAAAGAACTTAGCAAACTCAACACCCAAAGAACAAATAATCCAATCAAGAAATGGGCAGAGGACATGAACAGACATTTCTGCAAAGAAGACATCCAGATGGCCAACAGACACATGAAAAAGTGCTCCACATCCCTCGGCATCAGGGAAATACAAATCAAAACCACCATGAGATATCACCTCACACCAGTCAGAATGGCTAAAATTAACAAGTCAGGAAATGACAGATGCTGGCGAGGATGCGGAGAAAGGGGAACCCTCCTACACTGTTGGTGGGAATGCAAGCTGGTGCAACCACTCTGGAAAACAGCATGGAGGTTCCTCAAAATGTTGAAAATAGAACTACCCTATGACCCAGCAATTGCACTGCTGGGTATTTACCCTAAAGATGCCAACGTAGTGATCCGAAGGGGCATGTGAACCTGAATGTTTATAGCAGCAATGTCTACAATAGCCAAACTATGGAAAGGACCTAGATGTCCATCAACATATGAATGGATAAAGAAGATGTGGTATATATACACAATGGAATACTATGCAGCCATCAAAAGAAATGAAATCTTGCCATTTGCGACGACGTGGATGGAACTAGAGGGTATCATGCTTAGCGAAATAAGTCAGTCGGAGAAAGACAACTATCATATGATCTCCCTGATATGAGGGAGAGGAGATGCAACATGGGGGGTTAAGGGGGTAGGAGAAGAGTAAATGAAACAAGATGGGATTGGGAGGGAGACAAAACATAAGTGACTCTTAATCTCACAAAACAAACTGAGGGTTGATGGGCAGGGGGGGTTAGAAGGGGGGTGGGGTTATGGACATTGGGAAGGGTATGTGCTATGGTGAGTGCTATGAAGTGTGTAAACCTGGCGATTCACAGACCTGTACCCCTGGGGATAAAAATATATTATATGTTTATAAAAAATAAAAAAACAGTAAAATATTTTTAAAATGGAGAAAAAAATGTTATTTTTGGAATCAGTGTAGATGTGTTTAGGGTCTCTGTGTGTATTGAGGTGGGGGTCATACTAAAAAGCAACCAAAGTCAAGGAGATGATTTATGAAACTATTTTAATAGCCAACATGAGAAATAATAAGTATCTGAACTAAGGTGATGTCAGTGGGTTAGCTCCTGGCCGGCCTTGTCATGTTTCTTCTAGACCTTGAACCAGTTCCCCATATCTGCAGGCTGGTTATCTTTACCTGGATGGAATACAACTGGTCACTCTTCATAATGAGCATATTTTCCACTATGTTCTTGGGCATAGTTATGATAGCTGCTAAAGAAGTCCTGTTAATTCCAGGGGTGCTTGTGTGGCTCAGTTGGTTGGGCGTCCAACTTGGTTTCTGCTCGGGTCATGGTCTCATGGGCTGTGGAATCAAGCCCCACCCATTGAGCTGTCCCTGTTTAGGCCCCCATCTGTTCTGTCAAGCTCCCGTTGAGCCCTGTGGCAGGCTGCCTGCTCAGTGGGGAGTCTGCTTGGGATTCTCTCCCTTTTCTTCTCTCCCCTCTCACCACTCTTTCTCTTATTCTCTCTCTCTCTCTCTCTCTCTCTCTCTCTAATAAAGAAACAAATCTTTAAAAAAAAAAGTCCTGTTAATTCCAGCATCTAGATTGTCAATAGTGGTGAATAAATAGTGGTCAAATGGTTGATCAATTTATTGATCAGCTGATACAGCAACTAAGCCCACTAGTTAAGGGGAGAGCATTGCCTTTCTCCTTCAGTATGGGTCACATTTTCTATTTCTGACATACCCATTTTGATTTGTCTCATAGACATCATAGAAGACACGTAGAGAATTTAGATTCCATTATGTCCCTCTGAAGAGTATTTATTTTGTTGTTGTTGTTGTTTTGTTTTAACAGGCAGTTAACTTGACTGAGCTAAAATTCCATAGTCAATCTCCCTGGTAGTAAGCAACAGCTGAAATTTCAATTCAGTACTTTTAGATTTAGGGGCTGTTTGGAGACTGCCCCATGCATGCATGGTTCACAGGTCAGCCAGAGATTTGGGACAGAGTTTATACAAAGAATTTAGGGCTCCACCTGTCAGGATCTCTTCACTCCAGGATTTTACCCCCACATACTTCAGATGCTGAAATCCTGAATTCTACCTTCTGGTAGAGATTCAGTTTTACCCACTGATTAAGGCTTGCCCTATAGCTAAAAACCTTAAAGAATGGGAATACCACCTAGTTCTAATCCTAATCCTATCTTTTAAGTATAGATCCCCTTCCAGTTTCAGCCTGCTTTGGGTTGTCAGCACTTTGAGGTAGTTGTTTTTTACTATCTTGTCCAGACTATATTGTTACCTTTGAGGGTAGGTGGGTTTGATAGAAGCTACTTGGTCATTTAGTGAAAGCCAAAAACTGGTCACATTTATATAACCTGTTTCCAATATGGCAAGAATGTTCTAGTGGGGTAGTAAGAAATTGTACCCAGGATCCTGATATTAGTTCCTGATTATATGGCTTGATGAAAACAGTTTTTATAACCAGATAAGCTAAACGTGATGAAGTTTCAGGATGACAGTTTCAGGAGAAGCCTGATAAGCCCCTTGTTGGGCTTTCCCATGAGCTGAAAATAACTTCATTGTGAACAGGCAGAATCCTGCTACCAACAATCTGAGTGCCTCTTTCCATGAGGTGCTTTACTCTTTAAGTATTCCCTATCCTGATATCTCTTGGTCACCTCTGCTTTTAAAAAACATTATTTGAGGGGAGTCTGATTGGCTCAGTCAGTAAAGCATGTGACTCTTGACCTTGGGGTTGTAAGTTCAAGCCCCATATTGGGTGTGGAGATTACTTAAAAATAAAATCTTTAAAAATATTTTAGGGGCACCTGGGTGGCTCAGTCAGTTAAGTGTCTGCCTTTGACTCAAGTCATGATGCCAGGGTCCTGGGACTGAGCCCTGTGTTGGGCTCCCTGCTCATTGGGGAGTCTGCTTCTCTCTCTCCTTTACACCCTCCCCTGCTCTCTCTCTCTCAAATGAATAAATAAAATCTTTTTTAAAATTTAGAAACATTATTTGAGTTTATAGCAGTAAACTATAATTTCTATATAAATCATAGATCCTTATAATAGGCCAAGACCCCTACTCAGTCCTCTGCCAGATCTAGTATCTGCAATGGAGAAGAATGGATAAATTGAAGAGCTTCATAGCATGTTGAATGGTCAGGGATTGGTAACAAAAGTATATGAGGGAGGATTTGAGAGAGAGTAGACTTAAGGATCACTTCCAAGTTTCTTCCTTGGCCATCTGGAAGGATGGTCAATATAGGATAGAGGCTATAAGAAAGAGAGCAAGTTTAAGGCAGAAGATGAATTTGGCTTTGGCCACATTTGAGGTATCATCCAAGTCAGAGTACATATGAGTCTGGAGGACTGGACAAATACTGAGGAATCCTCAGTAGACAAATAATAGATAAAGCCATTAAGTGTGGGTGATGTAACCAGATAGCATGTGCAGAGTGAGAAGAGAATTGATAACAAAGCCCACTAGTTAAGGGGAGAACATAAGAAATGAGTCACTTCAGGAGACTGAGAAATAGCCAGAAAAATTAAAGGCACACCAAAAAAAAAAAAATGGCATATAGAAGCCAGGGGAGGAGAGTTTCAGAAAAGAGTTAGTGGTCATTAGGGCCCAATTCAGCAGGAAGAGCAAGCAAAGTAAGTACTGAGAAGTATGCATTGGATTTAAGGACTAAGAGGTCTTTACCTCAGAGATAGTGATTACAGTGGAGTGACAAGGAGTGTTGCCAGACTGCAGTGGATTGAGGAGTGCACGGCTGTGGTAGACTTTAACATGTGGCTCCTATTAACCATTTGTTCCAGTAATCATTCCTCTGTGTTGTCACCTATTCTTGAATCAGGTGGGTCTTCTAAATAAGTTTAACTGATAGAATGCAGGGAAATGATGCTGCCTGACTTCTAAGTGTAGGTCATAAGCCTTGCAAATTCTGCCTTGCTCTTTTGGAACCCTGAGCAATCATGTAAGAAGTCTGATCACCCTGCTGGAGAGAGCACATGAAGAGAACATGAGACAACATAGAGAGAGAGAGAGAGAGAGAGTCAGCTGCTCAGCTGTGCCCAGCATTGCAGGTATTCCCACTAAGGCACCAGGTATGAAGGAAACCATCTCAGACCCTCAAGATCAGAGAGGGAATGAGCTAGAGAGATAGTAGTAGACTTAAGTTCATTGTTTCAAGAGTAAAGAAATTTTAGATGATCACAAAGTTCAAGGTATGACTATGGAGGAAGGTCATTGGAGATAAGAGGATCAGGGAATAATAGGCCAGGCTATTAGATGAGTAAAAATGTGAAACTTGAAATGACTGAAGATAATGGGAAAATTTGGAGTTAGAGAAGTAGAAATAAATTGAGATGCCATATTCCTCAATGAATGTAAGGGAGGGGACAGCGGTCTATAGCTGATACAGTAAGAAGACTGTGATATACCTTAAAGAGAAAATGCATGCACAAGATAAGCTTCATTCATGCATGAGTTGTAGTGTTGTTGACTGTGAGTTTAATTTATTGAATTAGGGATGCCTGGGTGTTTTAGCTGGTTAAGCATCTGCGTTCAGCTCAGGCCATGATCCCAGGGCCCTAGGTCGGAGTCCCACATTAGGCTCCTTGCTCAGTGGGGAGCCTGTTTCTCACTCTGCCTGCCACTCCCCCTGCTTGTGCTCTCTGACAACTAAATAAAATCTTTTTTAGAAAATTTATTGAATTAACAATGCAGTACATCTAGAAAAAGAAATTTTTTTATCTATATGTGATGCCACTTCAGAAAGTGCTAAAAAAGTATTTATTGTGTGTGATGAAACTGTGGAAAAGATGGAAAAGCAGCTATATTTGTGGATTCATGAGATAACAATGGAATTTTTTAAAGTGCAGTAGACAACGTTCTTGTAAAGCTGAGAGCCAGAGCAGTTTAAGGTCATGTTAGCCAGGGTCAAGAAAATGGTAAACCCTTCTCAGCTAGTATTTTATTATAAATAAATGCTGCATTTTTGGTAGGGTCTTTGCCTGGTTTGGGGATCAGGGTAATGCTGGCTTCATAGAAAGAGTCTGGAAGTTTTCCTTCTGCTTCAATTTTTTGAAACAGCTTCAGGAGAATAGGTGTTATTTCTTCTTTGAAAGTTTGGTAGAATTCCCCAGGGAATCCATCAGGTCCTGGGCTCTTGTTTTTTGGGAGGTTTTTGATCACTGCTTCAATCTCGTTACTAAATATCGGTCTATTCAGGTTGTCAATTTCTTCCTGGTTCAATTTTGGGAGTTTATAGTTTTCCAGGAATGCATCCATTTCATCTAGGTTGCTTAGCTTATTGGCATATAACTGTTGATAATAACTTCTGATGATTGTTTCTACTTCCTTGGTGTTAGTTGTGATCTCTCCCTTTTCATTCATAATTTTATGAATTTGGGCTTTCTCTCTTTTCGATTAGTGTGGCCAATGGTTTATCGATCTTATTGATTCTTTCAAAAAAGAAGCTTCTAGTTTCATTGATACGTTCTACTGTATCTCTGGTTTCTACCTCATTGATCTCAGCTCTAATCTTGATTATTTCCCTTCTTATGTGTGGAGTTGGTTTGATTTGTTGTTGATTCTCCAGTTCTGTAAGGTGTAGAGACAGCTGGTGTATTCTGGATTTTTCAATTTTTTTGAGGGAGGCTTGGATGGCTATGTATTTCCCCCCTTAGGACCGCCTTTGCTGTATCCCATAGGTTTTGGACTGAAGTGTCTTCATTCTCATTGGTTTCCATGAATTGTTTCAGTTCTTCTTTGATCTCCTGGTTGATCCAAGCATTCTTAAGCAAGGTGGCCTTTAGCTTCCAGGTGTTTGAGTTCCTTCGGAACTTTTCCTTGTGATTGAGCTCCAGTTTCAAAGCATTGTGATCTGAGAATATGCAGGGAATAATCTCAGTCTTTTGGTATCGGTTGAGTCCTGATTTGAGACCCAGTATGTGGTCTATTCTGGAGAAGGTTCCATGTGCCAATATCACTGATGAATATGGATGCTAAGATTCTCAACAAGATCCTAGCAAACAGGATCCAACAGCACATTAAAAAGATTATCCACCATGACCAGGTGGGATTCATCCCTGGGCTACAAGGATGGTTCAACATTCGCAAATCAATCAATGTGATAGAACAAATCAATAAGAGAGGAGAGAAGAACCACATGGTCCTCTCAATTGATGCAGAAAAAGCATTTGACAAAAATCCAGCATCTGTTCCTGATTAAAACACTTCAAAGTATAGGGATAGAGGGAACATTCCTGAACTTCATAAAATCTATCTATGAGGGGCACCTGGGTGGCTCAGTGGGTTAAAGCCTCTGCCGTTAGCTCCGGTCATGATCTCAGGGTCCTGGGATCGAGCCCCACATCGGGCTCTCTGCTCAGTGGGGAGCCTGCTTCCCCCTCTCTCTCTGCCTGCCTTTCTGCCTACTTGTGATCTGTATGTCAAATAAATAAATAAATAAAATCTAAATAAAATAAAATCTTTCTTTAAAAAAAAATCTATCTATGAAAGACCCACAGCAAATATCATCCTTAATGGGAAAAAGCTTGCAGCCTACCCGTTGAGATCAGGAACACAAGGATGCCCACTCTCACCACTCTTGTTCAACATAGTATTAGAAGTCCTAGCAACAGCAATCAGACAGAATCCTAGAGGAGAACATAGGCAGTAACCTCTTCGATATCAGCCACAGCCACTTCTTTCAAGATATGTCTCCAAAGGCAAAGGAAACAAAAGCAAAAATGAATTTTGGGGACTTCATCAAGATCAAAAGCTTCTGCACAGCAAAGGAAACAGTCAAAAAAACAAAGAGGCAACCCACGGAAAGGGAGAAGATATTTGCAAATGACAGTACAGACAAAAGGTTGATATCCAGGATCTATAAAGAACTCCTCAAACTCAACACACACAAAACAGAGAATCATATTAAAAAATGGGCAGAAGATATGAACAGACACTTCTCCAATGAAGACATACAAATGGCTATCAGACACATGCAAAAACGTTCATCATCACTAGCCATCAGGGAGATTCAAATGAAAACCACATTGAGATACCACCTTACACCAGTTAGAATGGCCAAAATTAGCAAGACAGGAAACAACATGTGTTGGAGAGGATGTGGAGAAAGGGGAACCCTCTTACACTGTTGGTGGGAATGCAAGTTGGTGCAGCCTCTTTGGAGAACAGTGTGGAGATTCCTCAAGAAATTAAAAATAGAGCTTCCCTATGACCCTGCAATTGCACTACTGGGTATTTACCCCAAAGATACAGAGGTAGTGCAAAGAAGGGCCATCTGTACCCCAATGTTTATAGCAGCAATGGCCACGGTCGCCAAACTGTGGAAAGAACCAAGATGCCCTTCAACGGACGAATGGATAAGGAAGATGTGGCCATATACACTATGGAGTATTATGCCTCCATCAGAAAGGATGAATACCCAACTTTTGTAGCAACATGGATGGGACTGGAAGAGATTATGCTGAGTGAAATAAGTCAAGCAGAGAGAGTCAATTATCATATGGTTTCACTTATTTGTGGAGCATAACAAATAGCATGGAGGACAAGGGAAGATGGAGAGGAGAAGGCATTTGGGGGAAATTGGAAGGGGAGGTGAAACATGAGAGACTATGGACTCTGAAAAACAATCTGAGGGTTTTGAAGGGGCGGGGAGTGGGAGGTTGGGGGAACCAGGTGGTGGGTATTGGAGAGGGCACGGATTGCATGAAGCACTGGGTGTGGTGCAAAAATAATGAATACTGTTACGCTGAAAAATAAAATTTAAAAAAATAAGTAAATGCTGCATATAAGTCATTAAGTTAAGAAACATAATGTGTCTTTAAAGAGAAACAGAAGTGAAACAAGGTTATGTATTGGCTGGTTGATGAGAATGTGACCAGGGGCTTGCAGGAACCTCAATCAGCATTTTCACTAGGAACAATGGCTAAGTATTTGCTGATTCACGGCTTGTGGTGACATTATTGAATATAACTACCATGTATAATGAGAATTGATGTGTGTGTGTGTGTGTGTGTGTGTGTGTGTATACTATGTATATGTTTCAGAGTATTTTAATTCAAGTTGCAGACATTCTAACGTTTCCTTTGTAAATATCTCAGTATGTATCCCCAGCACTGTGGTTCTCCAAGTGTGGTCTGATGACTCTGGAGACAGTTGACACCTGAGACCCTTTCAAAGATCTGGAAAATCCTCCTGTTTCCAGGTACGTATTTCCATAGGTTGGATTTTTTTCATATACTTCAACCAAAACAACCATATCACAATGCAGAAGCAAACTGTATTGTATTAAGGCAGACAAATATATATATTTGTCTGTCTCAAATATATAAAACATTTCTAAATTATTTTTATTTTGGAAAATACAGTTATTTTAACAAAATATATTATTATGTTAATGAGTAATAAAATATATTGTTTATGTTAATAGTCACTTATTATTATTTATGATGAAGTAATAAATATTTTCAGATATTTTCAATTTTGACTTCCAATACAGTAAATGTTTGTAGATCTGTAACCTACATATGCAAAAGCTATTTAGGGTCTAAAAAATATTAGTAATATCTTTTTACCATGTGCATATAATGTTATTTTAAAATATATCATAAAAATAAGTCAGAATTTCATTTTATTTAAAGATTTATTTATTTATTTGAAAGAGAGAGAGAGCACAGAGGAGAGGGAGAAGCAGGCTCCCTGCTGAGCAGGGAGCCCAGTGCTGGGCTTGATCCCAGGACCCAAATATCATGACCTGAGCAGAAGGCAGATGCTTAGCCAACTGAGCCACCCAGGCATCCCTAACTGTCAGAATTTTAAAAAGAAGTACTAGGACACTTCCTTTGAGCACATATGTGTAAAACTTGCCAAAGGAGGGGAATTTTTAAACTGCTCTGGCTATGTGTGGAAAGCAACTTACACAGAACAAGTCTAGTAATTAAATATACTAACACTACTTTGTGAAACTCTGGAAACCCATAGTGACTTTTTTTTTGAACATTTTGTTTTTAAATAATTAAAGACTCACATGAAATTGCAAAAGTAGTTCATAGAGACCTAAGTACCTGTCACCAAGCTCCTGTCTGTGATGGTATCTTATGTAATTATAGTACAATATCAAATCCAGGGAATTTATATTGGTACAATATTGTTAACTGGACCATAGACTCTTTCCAGTTTTCATCATTTTTATATGCATTTATTTGTGTGTGTATGTGTATGTGTAGTTCTGTACAGTTTTATTCTATGTATACATTTGTGTAACCATGACAGTCAAGATATAAAACTGTTCTGTTATCTCAGAAGTGTTCTCTTGCTACTCCTTTATATTCACACCCTCTGCTCCATCCTTACACCCTGGCAATGATTAATCTTTTCTCATTCTCTTGGGCATTTCAAGAATGGCATGTAAATGTAACCCAATAGTACATAATCTCTGGGAATTGACTTTTTTCCCTAATTGAAATGCCCTTGAGGTCCATCTGGGCTGCTGTGTGTATCAGTAGCTTGTTCCTTTCTATTGCTGAGTAGTATTCCATTGGATAAATATACCAGAATTTGTTTATCTAGTCATTAACTGAAGGACATTTGGGTTGTTTCCTGGTTTGCAATTATGAAGAAAGCTGCTATGAACATTTGCATATGGGTTTTTGTGTGAATGTATTTGCATTTCTCTTGGATAAATGCCCAAGGATGTACTTATGGGGTTGGTTACATGGTAAGTGCATATTTAGTTTTGCAAGAAACTGCCAGAATGATTTTAAGAGTCTTACCATTTTATGTTTCCAATTTCACTGTATAAAAGATTCCATTTTCCAGGTCTTTGCCAACATTTGATACTACTATTTTATATTTTAGCTGTTCTGTTGGGTGTATAATGGGAGCTTCTTGTGGTTTTAATTTGCATTTTCCTAATGACTAATGATGTTGAACATTTTTTCATGTGCTGGTTTTCATCTGTATACTCTCTTTGGTGCAATTCTCTTAATGTTTTTTGCTCATTTCCAAATTGAATCATTTGGTTTTTTACTATTCAGTTCTGAGAGATCTTTATATATTCTGAATACCAATCCTTTGTCAGGTATGTGGTTTGCAATTATTTTCTCCTAGTATGTAGCTTGTTTTTTCATCCTCTTAACAGCATCTATGACAGCGCAAGAGTTTTTAATTTTGGTGAAGTCCGGTTTATAATGTCTTTTCTTTTATGGATGTCAAGTGTTTTGGTGTCTTGTTTAAGAATGTTTTGGCAAGATCTAGGTCCCAAGATTTTCTCTTAGTTTTTCTGCTAAAAGTTTCATAGTTTTACATTTTACACTTAAGTCCATGATTCATTTTCAGTTAATTTTTCTATCTGGTGTGAGTTTCAAGTTGAAGTTAATTTTTTTGTTGTTCTTGATGGGTGTCTAGTTGTTCATGCACCATTTTTTGAAAAAGCTGTTCTTGAATCTTTTTACAGAATTCTTTTTACAAGAATCCTTCTCAATTCTTAGTGAGTATTTTTTACACCTTTATCAAAAATCAGGTAGAGGGGCTCCTGGCTGGTTCAGTCAGAAGAGCATGTGACTCTTGGTCTTGGGGTCATGAGTTTGAGTCCCATGTTGGGTGTAGAGATTACCAAAAAAATAAGTAAACTTAAAAAAAATCATTTGGTGGTTACCTGGGTGGTTCAGTTGGTTGAGTGTCAACCTTCACCTCAGGTCATGATCCCAGAGTCCTGGGATCAAGTCATGTGTCGGGCTCCTTGCTCAGTGGGAGCCTGCTTCTCCCTCCCCCTCTGCCTGCTGCTCCCCTTGCTTGGGCTGTCTGTCTTTCTCTCTGACAAATAAATCAAGTCTTTAAAAAAATCAGTTGAACATATTTGTATTGGTCTATTTCTGGGCTCTCCATTTTCTGTGATCTATTTCCATCATTCCTGTAATATCACACTGTCTCAATCTACTATAGCTGTAATATCACACTGTCTCAATCTACTGTAGCTATATGTCTTATTGAGTAGAGCGATTCTCCCCAGTTTGTTGTTCTTTCCCAAAATTGTTTTAGCTATCATAGTTACTTTGGTTTTCCTCATAAATTTTAGAATAAGCTTGTCTGCATCTATGAAAAGTCTTCCTGGGATTTTGATAGTAATTGTGTTAAACCTATAGATTTCTTTGGAGAGAATTGACATCTTTACTCTGAGTCTTCCAATCAATGAACATTACATGTCTCTCCTATTCATTTAGATTTTTTGCTTCCTTGCTTGCTTTCATCAGTGTTTTACAGAAAGGAATACACCCATGAGATGAGAGGACTAGTAGATTCTCAGTGGCTTCATTGTGCTTTGCATACTCCAAAGCCTCAGTTGCCTCATTTGTGGTGAGAGTGTCCTCATAACGTAATTGTGAAGTCTTAAAGAGACACTACAGGTCTGAGTCCTGCCACTGACATGTTTACTTCCCTCCTTAATGTTCTCCTGTTTAGCTTTTGGGCCCTCTTCAGTCTCATCTGTAAATCAACATGTGATAATAGTGAGATTGACTTCCAAGGGGTTGTTCTGAGGAAGTGATGTGTGAATTCAAGAAAAGCACCAGGGAGATTGCCTGATGGAGTAAAAGCACCATAAGCACTTGTTGTAATCATGTTATTAAATGAATATAGTAATGTCAAGCTCTAACTGTTGATAGAAATTAAGGAGTTAGTCCAAAGACCTAGCACAAAGCAGGTAGCAGGATCTTGCCTAGGGTTCGGGACAGTGAAGGAAGTTGATCCTAACACAGTAGATAACATGGTTATCATGGTTCACCTCCCCTTCCAATTTCCCCCAACTCCCTATTTTATTTTTAAGATTTTATCTATTTATTTATTTGACAGACAGAGATCATAAACAGGCAGAGAGGCTGGCAGAGAGAAACGGGGGAAAGCAGGCTCCCTGCTGAGCAGAGAGCCCAATGCGGGGCTTGATCCCAGGACCCTGAGATCATGACCTGAGCTGAAGGCAGAGGCTTAACCCACTGAGCCACCCAGGTGCCCCAAAAGCTGTTTCATTTTAATTGAGCATATACTATGCTAAACCATGTTAAAATAAATTATTTTCTTTCATGGTCAACCAATAAAAAAATTAACCCATCAGCAAATTATACAAAAGAATTTCAGGACAGTTTCACTCGGACTTCTCTTCTGTTCAGCCTCCTGCCTGGCCCTTGGGCTTCCTAACTTTCTTGGCATAGCAGCTCCAATCCTCCAGCATTCCTTCAGCAGTTAGTCTTCTGCAGAGAAGTTTAGCTGCCATCTTCCTCTAGTCCCAGGCCATCTGAGCTCCATCCAGACTCACTCACTTTCTGAGCTAAGCAGGCATCCCTGCAACTATCTTCTTAATGCAAAGATAGTTCCTGTTCTAAAAGGAATTATTTGATTAATTTCACTTAGAGGTTTATTTGTTTATTTTAGAGAGAGTGAAGGGTGAGGAGGGGCAGAGGGAGAGGGAGAGAATCTCAAGCAGGCTCAGCTCTGAGTGTAGGCCCAGTACAGGGCCTGACGCAGGACCCAATGTGGGGCCCAATGCAAGGTTTCATCACATGACCCTGAGATCATGACCTGAGCCAAAGCCAAGAATCCAGTGTTCAACCGACTGAGCTACCTAGGCGACCCTCACTTATAAGTTTTTATTCTCTCCTTCATATGGGTTGTAAAGTAGCCTAAGGCCACTGAGTTTAATGAAATTCCCTGTAAAGAGGCTGAAATGGAGGGCCTATGTAATACCGTCTACAAAGCTCTTCAGAGTTTGAAGAGAGCTGTTTGGTATAGTTGTGATGATCATCCGTGGTGCAACATTTACAATGCACCAGGTACTCTTTTGAACACTTTGCAAGTAATGGGGCCCCTAGGTGGCGCAGTCAGTAAGCTTCTGACTCTTGGTTTTGGCTCACATCCTGATCTCAGGGTCTTGAGTTCAAGCCCTGTATGGCTCTACACTCAGCATGGAGTGGTGCTTAATACTCTCTCTGCCCCTCCCTCTCTCTCTCAAATAAATAAATAAATTTTTTAAAAAATAAATACTGAAAGTATTCATTCATTTAATTCTCACTACAACCCTAGGAGGGACTTCCTGTTACTACTCCATTGTACCAATGAGAAATCTGAAGCACAGAGAGGTTAACTACCTTGCCCAAGTTCACACAGCTTGTAAGGGAATGAACCAGAGTTTAGGAATGAATGCCCAAGTCATGTCCTTCCTCTCTTTATCCAACTGCCCAACCTCTACACAGGAAAACTGTCCACTTTTACACGAAGTGCTGTATTCAGATTGGAATCACAATATTACTACTTGAAGAGCTCAGCCAGTGCCCCACTCCCAAAAGCTGGACTGAGGAAGATGGCTTAGTTGGTACAGTGTAGCAACATGTGTCGCTTGAAACAGATTTGTGGTTATCTTATTTTTCATCAATATGTTACTGAAAGTAGTTTTATCCTTATAAAAGGAGGATTTAGAACAGCCCAGCATAGAAGGGAGTGATGTAGTTCTTTCGAGAAAAAGTAAGTGAGGTACTGATGTGGGAAACAAAAGCAAAATAAAAAATTAAATTTCCTTATTGCCTACAGCCCATCAACAAATCCTTGAAACAAGCAGAGTGGCCTTTCTCTAGGAACTCAGCTGCCTCAGTGTTAATGCTTTGCTAGGGGCCAAAGACAATCTTAGCCCATTCCCCCAGGATCTTGTAGGTCTACTTTAACATATAAAAATTCCTTTGGAAACTTCCTTTATCCCTAACCCCCTAGATACATGTTGGCAGTCATTCCCCAAGTATATGATCCACTGATATATATATCTGAAGGGTCTTATAACTAGGGTTTTACTAGACAGTAATAAATGATCTTTTCCTAATAATAGCTAGCCGCCTCAAGGTCCTAGAAACCCTGCTTCTAAAATTCCTTAGAGACTTGTGCTTTCCCTAACCAGCTCCCAACTTGGAAGTACATAATCAGCCACTCCTCATGACCCCAGTACAACTCTTTCTGCCCATAGGTCCTGTCCCCATGCTTTAATAAAACTAGATTTTTGCCTCAAAGATGTCTCAAGAATTCTTTATTGGCTGCTGACTCCAAACCCCAACATTTTCTACATCAAGTACCTCAAGATAGAGTAATCAGCTATGGTGAAGGTAAGTGTTTAGAGCTGTGAATCTGGAAGTTTACAGAAATCATGTCCACCTTGAGACTAAATTCTGCCATGAATCTTCACCAGAAAAGTGCCTGAATTTGCTGGAAATGGATAAACATGTAGAACTGAGTGATAATGAAAAATCTGCTTTTCAGCCAAGCTTATAGAATCTACCTTAAACAGTACTCAAAAGCAAATTTAAAGCCAAAGCACATATATTTAAAGTGAAGAAAGACTGAAAATATATGTGGCAAATATCCACTATAATAATTTAGGTAGGATAGAAGGGAGGATTAATAAAGATAAGAGTAGAAATCAATAAAGTAAAAAACAGAAAAAACAATAGAACAGTCAGCTGAACCAAATGTGAATTTGTCCAAAGGACTAGTAGATATGCCTCTGGAAAAACTGACCCAGAATAAAGAGAAATGCACAAATAAAATGAACTGAATATGTCCTTTCAATATGGTTAAAATGGTGAATTTCATGTTATATGATTTTATCCCAATTAAAAAAAATTTGGAATGAAAAATATAACTATGAGATATAACTATGAATAGAGTACAGAAAATCATACCATTTGATATGATATCTACTAATTGACTTAAAGTACCCCATTAAGGGACACCTGGCAGACTGTTTGTGGAGCATGGAACTCTTCATGTCAGGGCTCTGCGTTCAAGGACCACATTGGGTGTAGAGATAACTTAAAATCTTTAAATGGGGAAGCCTGGGTGGCTTAGTCAGTTAAATGTCTGCGTTTGGCTTGGGTCATGATCCCAGGGTCCTAGCATCAAGTTCCACATTGGGCTCCTTGCTCGGAGGGGAACCTGCTTCTCCCTCTGCCTGCTATACCCCCTGCTTATGCCCCCACTCCTGAAAAATGAATAAATAAAATCTTTTAAAAAATGTTACAACTGAGCAACTTTTTAAAAAAACTTTTAAATAAATAAATAAAGTACCTTATTAAAAATGTGTGGGGGATTATAGATGAAACAAGATGTGCAAAGTGTTGATAATTCTTGACGCTGGGTGATGGGAACATGGGAGTTTACTAAACCATTTTCTATACTTTTGTGTGTGTTTGAAAAGTTCCATTAAAAATGTTAAGGAACATGGGGCGCCTGGGTGGCTCAGTGGGTTAAGCCGCTGCCTTCGGCTCAGGTCATGATCTTGGGGTCCTGGGATCGAGCCCCGCATTGGGCTCTCTGCTCAGCAGGGAGCCTGCTTCCTCCTCTCTCTCTGACTGCCTCTCTGCCTGCTTGTGATCTCTCTCTGTCAAATAAATAAATAAAATCTTTAAAAAAATGTTAAGGAACACATGTTTCCTGTCTTGCTAATTTTGGCCATTCTAACTGGTGTAAGGTGATATCTCAATGTGGTTTTAATTTGAATCTCCCTGATGTGTTGGAGGGGATGTGGAGAAAGGGGAACCCTCTTACACTGTTGGTGGGAATGCAAGTTGGTGCAGCCTCTTTGAAGAACAGTGTGGAGATTCCTCAAGAAATTAAAAATAGAGCTTCCCTATGACCCTGCAATTGCACTACTGGGTATTTACCCCAAAGATACAGAGGTAGTGCAAAGAAGGGCCATCTGTACCCCAATGTTTATAGCAGCAATGGTCACGGTCGCCAAACTGTGGAAAGAACCAAGATGCCCTTCAACGGACGAATGGATAAGGAAGATATGGTCCATATACACTATGGAGTATTATGCCTCCATCAGAAAGGATGAATACCCAACTTTTGTAGCAACATGGATGGGACTGGAAGAGATTATGCGGAGTGAAATAAGTCAAGCAGAGAGAGTCAATTATCATATGGTTTCACTTATTTGTGGAGCATAACAAATAGCATGGAGGACATGGGGAGTTAGGAGAAGGCATTTGGGGGAAATTGGAAGGGGAGGTGAACAATGAGAGACTATGGACTCTGAAAAACAATCTGAAGGGTTTGAAGAGGTGGGGGGTGGGAGGTTGGGGGAACCAGATGGTGGGTATTACAGAGGGTACGGACTTCATGGAGCACTGGGTGTGGTACAAAAACAATGAATACTGCTATGCTGAAAATTTAAAAAAAAGAAATTAAAAAAAATGTTAAGAAAAAATAAACTAAATTATTTGAAAGTTTAAGTAATTTGGTGATTCCTTAGACCTGAATTGATCACTAAATATTACATATTAAATTCTAGGGGTACCTGGAGGGCTCTGTTGGTGGAGCATGCAACTCTTGATCTTGGGGTTGTGAGTTCAAGCCCCATGTTAGTTGTAGAAATTACTTAAAAAGCATAAAATCTAAAAAACAAAAATAAAGTCTAGTAGCTCAGAGTCAAAGAGTATTTTAAGGATATTAAGAAATAAGGGTCCTAAATGTGAGCCAGTGCTACCAAAGTAGGTCATGTCATGGGCCAACTCCCCCTCTGTTTCCTGTGGAACATAGTTCTTCATGGAACTCTACTTCTAGGAATGTATCCTCAGGAAATAATTGGTCACATGTGCCAACCTGTATGTGACTCAGGATATTCTTCTCAATAGGTTTATGATAGTGGAACATCAGAAACATGAATATACAGATGCTGGTTCAACAAACCATGATTATAAGCAAATAATTGGATATGATACAGATATGAAAAATGATCTATTTAAACATCTTGGACCTCATTTTTTTGGTTTGTAAAAAGGAAGAAAGAAAAAAGAGGTTGTACTCCTCAGCTAGTTTTATGAGGTCAGCAAATCTTTGATACCAATATCTCCCATCCAAGTACTAACCAGGCCCGACCCTGCTTAGCTTCTGAGATCAGACGAGATCGGGCGCTTTCAGGGTGGTATGGCCGTAGACCAATATCTAACAAGGACTTTAAAAGAAGGGAAAATTACAGGCTAATATCTCTTATGGAAAAAGATACAAAAATCCTAAACAAAATATTAGCAAATTGAATCCAGTTAGGTATGTAACAATTATCATAAATCAGGATCAAATAAATCAGGACCTGGCCCCTGGGTGGCACAGTAGTGAAGCATCTGCCTTCAGCTCAGGTCCGAATCCCAGGGTCCTGGAATCCAGCCCCACATCTGGCTCCCTGCTCAGCAGGGAGTCTGCTTCTCCCTCTGCCCCTCCCCACTGCTCTTTTGCAGGAGCACTCTCTCTCTCAAATAAATAATCTTTTTTAAAAATTAAAAAAAAATCAGGACCAAGTCCAGGAATGCCTGATTGTTTTATTATTAGAAGACCAAACAATGTAATTTAACATATTAAGAGAGAAAAGGAAAAAAAAATGTGATCATCTTAATAAGTACAGAAAAAGCATTCAATAATGTTCAACATCCATTGAAGATTTTAAAAACTCTTAGTAAATTCGGAATGGAAGGAAATATCTTTACTCTGATAAATTGTATACCAAAACCTGTAGCCAGTGCCATGCTTAATGTTAAATTGTTGAAAGTGATCCTTTTGAGTTCAGGAATAAGACAAGGATGTTCCCCCTCACTACTTTTGTACTCTAGGTCCAAGCCAGTGCAGTAAGACAAGAAAAAGAAATAAAATGAATATGGGTTGGAAAAGAAGTAAAATTATTATTTGCAGATGATATGCTTGGGTATGCAGAAAGTTCTAAAGAAGCTGTAGATAAAAATTTACAATCATTCAGAGGGATTAGTAAATCAGTATACAAAATCAGCATCAAAAGATCAATTAGATTTCTATATACCCTCAATAAACACTGAGAAAATGAAATTCAAACAATATATTTACAAAAGCATAGAAAATCAAGTACCTTGAACTAAACTTAATAACAGATGTGTAGGGGCACCTGGGTGGCTCAGCCATTAAGTGTCTGCCTTCGGCTTGGGTCATGATACCTGGGTCCTGGGATGGAGCCCCACATTAGGTTCCCTGCTCAGCGGGAAGCCTGCTTCTCCCTCTCCTACCCCCCGCCTCCCACTTGTGTTTCCTTTCTTACTCTCTCTGTCAAATAAATAGATAAAACCTTTAAAAAAATAAACGAATGTGTAAAACCTTAAGTGAAATTTATAAAGCTTTATTGACAATATCAAGTATTTGTGAGTATGTGGAGCAAAAGTACCCCCTTTTAAAAATTATGTTCAGTTAGCCATCATATAGTACATCATAAGTTTTTGCTATGGTAATGGGAACTCTTAAACACTGATGGTGGAAGTGGCCATTGGTACAACTTTGGTAGACAGTTTGGTAGTCTCTAGCGAGGTTGAAAGTACACATATGCTACAAACCAGATTTCACTCCTAGGTGTGGGGTGCTCTGATCCAAAGGGGGCTGTCAGGTGTGGGCAGTGAAAGAGTTTACCCAAGGCAGAACAAAAGGGATAGAAGTTTATGAAATAAATCACAAGGGGGGAGAGGAAAGGACAGCAAAAGAGAGATTGTCTGCAACTAGGCTGTGATGAGGTGCTCCAGTTATAGGGTGGAGTAAGGGAGGATGAGGACTTATAGAACTTTCCCTTTTTTGGTAATCTTAGGAACTGTGCCTGGCTGTAGTTGGTAAATTAGGACCCATGGCTATTTCCAGGTGGGTTAGTTAATGAGCCTGTTTGCATTCAGCTCGGCGGGTGGTTGCAGTCTTGGGCCCTTTTGCCTTGCTCCAGTTTCCCTTGCTCAAGCCTATTGCCTTGAAATATATACCCTATGTGCACCAGGAGACAGAAAAAAAGATGTTCATAGAAACATTTTTCATAATTGCCCCCAAACTGAAAACAACCCAAATGTCCATCAACAGCAGAATGGATACTTTCTCATAAATTCCTAGAATGGAATGCAATAACGCAATGCTGAGAATGATGGACTAATGCTACATGCAAAAAAGTTGAATCTCAGAAACTTAATCTTAAGGACAATGAGCCAGATAGAGGATACATGCATTATAGTTCTATTTATATAAAGTTCTAAAACAAAACAATGGCATTTGGAGATTCATATTTGAGTGGTAAAGCTCTAGAGAAAAGCAATAATAATAATAATAATAATAGCCGTAACTGTCATGAGAGTGGTTTGATGGGTAAGGATTTCCTGAGTATGGCAATATTCTATTTCTTGATCTCTGTGGTGATTTGCCTTATAGTAATTTGTTAAGCTGTATATTTACACTTTATGCATTTTCTGTTTTTTCCCCCTTAAGTAAGAATGTCTTAGAACCTGAAGATAATATTAGGATCTATCTCAGGATTTATTCTGAGAATGAAATGATGCCATGTAGAGTTCTTAGAATATGCCTGGCACTTTGTAAGACTTTAATAAATGTTAGCTATCGAAACCCAACAGAACACTGCTGTTATTATGGTTTTTCTTATTTGTTGCCAGGACTTCTCAGCTTGCTGTTTCTCTTTTATTTCTGTTAATGCTGTCTTCTGAGTTATTGGTGTTTCCTTTTTCACTTTCATCACTCTGAACTCAGAAATCCCTCTCCAATCCAGAGATCAAATAAATATTTATTTTCTTGCAGAATTAAAAGGGGTTGCCTTTGAATGTTTGATCCTTTTAATTCTTTCAACAACATATATTATTTCAGAATTTGTACATAATTGCACAAAATCTACATTTATTTTTCAAATTGACCTGAAATTCATATTTAGTGTCATAATGAGGGAAAGCAAACTGTTCCTTTTTTCTAATGTGGTAGTGAAGTCTCCCTAGCACCACTAATTGTACAATTAATCCCTCCCCCACGGATTGCTGCTGTTTTCTCCTCTTGCATATGTTAAATTCACAACTATTTGTACCTAAAGCATAGGCAGGAAACAACACAGTGCTTGAAAAGAATGTAATAATGCAACTGAAGACCGGGGAGGGGGTAGTTGTCAGGCAGCAGGAGGTCTGGCTGCAACCCAGCAGGAAAGAAAAAGGTAGAAAAAGCCTCCTTTCTGTCAAACCAAAGTTCCTTAGAAGATTCCATCCTTGGGACACCTGGCTGACTCAGGTCATGATCCCAGGGCCCTGGGATGGAGTTCCAGGTCAGGCTTCCTGCTTGGTAGAGAGCCTGCTTCTACCACTCCCCATGCTTGTTCTCTACTGCTCTTTTTCTGTCAAGTAAATAAATAAAATCTTATAAATATTTTTTTAAAGATTTTATTTATTTATTTATTTATTTGACAAAGAGGGAGAGAGAGAGAGAGAGAGATCACAAGTAGGCAGAGAGGCAGGCAGAGAGAGAGAGAGGGAAGCAGGCTCCCCGCTGAGCAGAGAACCCGAGATGGGGCTCAACTCCAAGACCCTGAGACCATGACCGGAGCTGAAGGCAGAAGCTTAACCCACTGAGCCACCCAGGTGCCCCAAAATCTTTTTTTTTAAGATTTTATTTAATTATTTGTCAGAGCGAGAGAGGGAGAGAGAGCGAGCACAGGCAGACAGAATGGCAGGCAGAGGCAGAGGGAGAAGCAGGCTCCCTGCCAAGCAAGGAGTCTGATGTGGGACTCGATCCCAGGACGCTGGGATCATGACCTGGGCCGAAGGCAGCTGCTCAACCAACTGAGCCACCCAGGCGTCCCAAATCTTTTTTTTTTTTTTTAAAGAAGTTTCCATCCTTGTGTGTGACGCCCTTGTGTGTTCCATCCTTGTGTGTGACTTGCTCTTACGCTGTTTGGCTAAGCAATTCATATGTGTAAACCTTGGTCTTCTCAGGTGTCATGTGCAGATAGTAATAGCACCTATGTCAGAGGATGCTGTGTATGAGAACTAACTTCAGGAAGGAGCACTGGCTATGGAGTCAGCCAGAAGTCTCATCCCTGGCTCCACCACTAATTATCTGGCATGACCCTAGGTAGTTTCCTAATTTTCCAGCCTGTTTCCTCATCTGAAATAAGTGGCAATTACTAGTAATTGAATTAGGGGTGCCTGGGTGGCTCGGTCAGATAAACCTCTGCCTTTGGCTCAGGTCATGATCCCAGGGTCCCGGGATCAAGCCCTGATTTGGGCTCCTGACTTGGGAGAGTCTGCTTCCCTCTCCCTTTGCGCCCCCCCCAACACCTTGTGCCTTCTCTCTCACTCTCTCTCAAATAAATAAATATAATAAAAAAGCTTTAAAAATACTAATTGAAATAATGTCATCTAGTAAATTAGAGGGGTGCCTGGATGGTTCAGTCGGTTAAGTATCTGTTTTCCACTCTGGTCATGATCCCAGAGTCCTGGGATTGAGCCCCACATGGGGGGCCCCTGCTCAGTGGGCAGTCAGCTTCTCCCTCTCCCAATGTCCCCCTCCCTGGCTTGTGCTCTCTCTTACTCACTCTGTCTCTCTTAAATAAATAAATAAAATCTTTAAAAAATAATTTAAAAATAGTAAATTAGAAATAGTAACAGTAAGAGCTATCTTTTGGGGTTACTGTAATATTAAAGGGCTACTGCATTTAATGTGCTTGGCATGAGAGTATTTGGCACATAATAAGTTTTGAATAAATTGTAGTTGTGGTAGTTTTAATTTCTATTGCTGTTTAGGAAAGATCAGGAACAGAAAGAAGAAGATTCAGCAAGGGAGACTGAGAAGCAGGCACTGAAAAGATCTGGGAGGGGGAAACTATGAGATGGGTATCAAAGACCAAGGGAAAATAGTACCTAGAAGGAGGGGAATAATGCAGAGAAAGGTCATGCTGGTCTCTCCTGAAAAGAGACTCATTCCATCTCTTAGCAATTAATGAGAGTGAAGGGGAAAGGAAAAAAAAATTCTCAAATGAAGGCTATCAGACCCAAAATTCTCTAAAAGCCTTCTCTTGGCTAACTCCCTTAGTTTGATCTGAATGCCCAGATCCCCCAGGGAAAATACATATGTCCTGAATACTGGAAAAGCCAATGTTACACAAAGTGAAATAAAGTATCAGGTTTGCATCATTTGGGTGAAGTAAAAAATTCGGACAGTTTTAAGTGTACAGGATGAAGAGGAGGGTGGGGGAGGGAAGAAATGAAGATGAATTATAGAACAGGTTTGCAAAGCTGTGGTCTATATTGAACCCCCAAGCTAACACCCGTGAAAAGGAAGGCAGTGGTAGGTATCATATTCATTTTTCTTTTTCCCCTACCTGGTCCCAGAAAGAAATTATGACAGCATAAACTGTTTATTGGGATAAATTATTTCAACAAGCATTTATAGAGTAAAGCTGAGAAAAGGCCATACTTGAGTCTAGAATAGATGAATGGGCAGATCCCCTGCAAGGGAAGATTTAGAGAAAGGGAGGAATAAAGGGCTTATAGACCAAGAGTCAAGGAATGTTGGTGGCCTCTGTGGCTTTGGGGGCCTGAGTGTAGCTTCCTGTGGCCTGGGGGTGGGGGTAGAGTCTCTTTTGGCTCTGGAAAGAAGGAGGTAGCTGCCAGGGGCCCAGAAGTACCCACAGAGGGATGCAAGAAGTGGACCTTGTTGTTACAGGATTTATTTTCCTTTGGTGCCCATAGTTCTTGGTCATGCCTCTTCTGAAGAGGGAAAATGTAGGCCAGATGAAGAGTGGTGGGCAGCAGAGCAAAGTTCATTGAGCGATAGTAAAGTTTATTGAGTGATAGTAAAGTTTATTGAACCATAGTACAAAGCTCCCGAAGAGGGAGGGGACCTGAGAGGGCTGCCACTGGAGTTTCTGAGTCTATGGGATTCTTTGGGCTTGTTGGCGAGCTGTTTTAATCTGACTAACCCTCCATGCACCTGCCATACAATCAGGTTTTTGTCATCTACCTGTCACATGGGAAAGGGTGGAAGGCTCCTTCTAGGGTGGTGTAAAATCTTTTTAAGTGTGGTTTCCTCTTAGGGCAGGGGCCTCTTGTCCCTGCCTGCCTTTCTTCCAACTATCCTTCATCACTCATGAGCCTTTGCCCTGTCCAGTTCTCTGCTAAAGGGTCTGAGGCAGAAGGCAGAAGGACCCTCCCAGGTTAAGGAGGTGAAGCTTAAGGCAAACATGGGGTGCTAAGGTTAGGGGAAGGATGCTGGTAGAGCACAGGAGGCTGAACCTCCACCTCCCTCCATTGAGAGAGAGTGTGTGGCTTGTGGGGGAGGCCATGAGGTCAGATTATGGGGTCAGGGATGGAGCAGGAGCAGGAGCAAGGAGCCAGGGAGGAGTCTGGAGATAATTCTGGAAGGAGAAGCACTTCTTGGCAGGTTCTGGGTGTGGCAGCCCAGGGAAGGCTTCAGTGGGCTACTCACATTACCTGGCTTGTACCCCTCCCTGGAGGCCTGAGGCTGCACCCCTCTGTCCCTGTGGAGGGGTCATCAACTGCTGGAATAATTAGAGCCCCAAACACCTCCCTCCCCTCAGGACCACACAGCCCAGGGTTCTGGGTGAAAGCTCCAGAGTCTGCCATTCCTATCAGTCCTGATGTGAGCCCCCTGCCCTGTCAAGGTGCCCTCTCCTCTGCCTGTCTTCTCCTCTCCCTTCCCTCTACAGCTCTATGCTGCCTCTCCTCCACACACTGTCTCCTCCTGTGGCACACTCTGTCTTCTCAGCCCTATCTCCTCCCTGACAAACTCCCTCAGGTCTGCATTCATTCCACTCCCTACCTTAAATAAAATCAGCTGCCATCAACCTTGTCCTGCTCACGGGGATAGGAACCAATATACCTACGAAGAACAGGGAATCCCTAAGGACAGAGGGTCATTTTTTTAAAGATTTTATTTATTTATTTGACAGACAGAGATCACAAGTAGGCAGAGAAGGAGGCAGAGAGAGAGGAAGGGAAGCAGGCTCCCTGCTGAGCAGAGAGCCCGATGCGGGGCTCGATGCGGGGCTCGATCCCAGGACCCTGAGATCATGACCTGAGCCGAAGGCAGCGGCTTAACCCACTGAGCCACCCAGGCGCCCAGAGGGTCATTTTTTATCACCCTCCAATCTGAGGTCATGAGATGGGCAGGAGCAGGTATCCAGGGAAGTTCTTCTGTGATCTCTTTTTCCCTATTAATGTCCTCAGTTCTAAAAGAGCATGTGGGCTTTCTGATTCCCATATTTTTTCATACACCCTGGCACCCAGATGACTTTTCATCATTCCTTGGGTATTCCCATTTGTTGGAGCAGGACAAGGTTAGCTTTGACTCCTTGGGCTTCTTGGTGTCCTCTAGCCTGTAACCAGGGGGAGGCTTGGGAGGTGCTGAGCTTCCTGGTAATAAATTCTCATGAGTAGCTGCTTTCTCAGTACTGAGGGAGAAAGCAGAGGGTAGGTCAGCCCAAAAGACAGTCTTATTGATGCCACCAGCTGTTGTCCAGAAGCAAGAGCCACAGTCTAACGAATCTACTCTACTCCTTCCCAAAATGAATAGGAATGGAACTCCTGAAATACCCATTTCCCTTTTTTGCCCCCACCCCTGTCCATCAACACATTTCTCAGGATACCTTAGAGAAGAAAGCATTGCAATATTAACTAGTGGTTGCAGATTTGACCCTGACCTAAGAGACAGGTCAGTTGTGATAAAGGCCTTTTTGGGAGAAATTCAGCCCATTTCAGCTTCCCTTTTCTTCATCTGTAAATGAGGTTGATTAAAAACTCTATTTCACCATATGACCTTCCCCCACTAAAGCTTCTATATTTGATTCTTATTCATTTTTCCTCTATATTCCTAAAAGTAACATCACACACAGAGACATTGAACTTGATGCTTATATATATTCATTGACACAGAACTCCACAACATATATTGTGGAAGAGCACTTATATTTGATCACTTATCTATACATATATCTATCTGGGTACACATTTACAGAGAAGTATCCAGAAGGGCACTCTTCAAAGGGCTGACAATGTTTATAAAAGGATGGAGAGTTTCCAGTAATTTGTATTTTCCTTCATTTTGTGAAGGTTTAACAGAGTTATATTCCTTTCATTAAAAGAATAGTCATCAAGGAAATGGACACACACACAGAATAGACCCTTAGGCAGACAGAGGAGGGAGCAGGGACAGAGCTGGGACCATCCCCTCCATTTTGGTGGCATCTTTTCTGCCCAAAATAAAACCACTTTGTGTATTAATTAATGCAGACAGAAGTCTACTTCTCCCCACCCTGCTGTTTTTCCCACATGAATACAGTTGATGCTTCACTTAGGGCTCATTCTCATACCTTACTAAAGGCCCAGAGAGGTCCTCGTGTTTGCCAGGAACCTCTTTTGACTTCTCCTTCTCTGTATGTGTCAGCTCCAGCAGGGTGATGACGAGATTCTCAATCACCTGGGCCTTGTTGCTCTCACTGTTACAGGCTTCCTTTGAGTGGCCCTCCTCACCACAATATGAACATAAGATTGTGTATTTTCATTTCCTGGCTCTACACACATCCCCAGGACCATTATTCTTATACCCAGAACCCCCACTGGTGCAAGGAGATTGAGCCCGGGAACTGTTGGTGCAATCAATGACCAGTATCGGATCAAGAAGTCTGGCCCTGCCTCTGAGGGGTGGGGCTTCCGGGGATGTAAGTAGAGGGTCCTGAGACTCCACCAGGATCACATCCTCATCTGAGTCATCAAGGGTATCATCTACCTCTATTACGTTGCAGTCAGTGCCACTGATTGCGATTGGCTGGGGGCCCTGAAATACTACAGGGCTTGCGGCCCTCTCCAAGATTACCTCAGACCTCTTGGGTCGCTTTGGTGTCATAAAAGTGTCATTCCAATCCTCTCCCTCCCTTATCATCTTGATTAACTCCAAGAAACTAGGAAGATGATCCTGATCATTTGCATATATCCTGAGAATATGTTTCAGCCTAAAGTGCAGGTCCCTAATTCGCTCAGCTCCTAAAAGGAGCTGCTGCAGGTGAGTCTGATTGGCATCTTTCTGAGCTATGATCCCTGCCTGAATAGCATTCTGAAGCTGCACTTCCAAACAGATCACATAAAGGAAGGCTTTCTCCCCTTGTGCGTGCAGAGTGTTAAAAAATTTACCATGAGTGGTGACACTGCTTTCAGATTCCCCAAACACCAGTTTCATCGCCCACAAGAAATCAGCCACACTTAGATTGGGGTTGGTGGCCTGGAGCAAACGCATTACCTCCCGGGCCGGATCCCTAACTGTTTTCATTAAGCGTTTGAGCTTTTCCTCCTCAGACATGTTCCAATCAGGCAGGACCCCATTGACTTGGATCAGCCAGTTTTCAAAGGTTTCTTCCCCTTGGGCTGGTACCACTCTCCCGAAGAACAACTTCACATTTCTTTCTGCCATGTGGACCTTTAAAGGACCAAGACTCCTCCCCAGGGACCTCAAAATTGAAGGGGCCCAAGGTGGCAAGGGTGTGTTTTGCCACAGCTGTTACCCACTGGTGCAAAGATGCTAGCCATGACGGATGACGGTCGTCTATCTGAATATAACAAGATGCTCAGACTTTTTAGAAAAGCCTAATCTATAGGAGGAAGCAATGTTCCCGGGCTCTGCCTTCCTTGTCTCTCAATAGGGACTGTAAAGAAAAAGGGGGGAAAAAGGTCAATAAGGCAGTAGATTGCAGGGAAGGGGTCTGCAGTCGCTTACTTTAATGAACACCCTGTAGTACCTTTTATATTTGTCCACTGACCTAAAAATAGCCTGCAGGAGACTGGCAATTACAACTTTTCTCGAGCTACCAGGGGTCCTCCTGCTAGCAGGGTTCCTTTCAGAGTTACATCCATCCCTTCTGGCCAGTCTTCCAGGAGGGAGGGCAACTGTTGCTTTGAATTCTAGGTGAAATAGTGTGTGTGGAGCTGTTGTTGGGCTCTCAGAATAAGAGTGCAATGGTCTAAATCTCATAGATTTGTGATAATAAAAGGTAATAAGATACCCTTGTCATTGTGTGTCAACTATACTCATATATAAAAAAAATTAAAGATATCTGTTAAACTCACGTTTCAGATCTCAACCACACACCCTTTTCAAAAGTTTCTCCCCTTATTTCTCGGATTATAAAACATAAGCTTGGAAACAAGTGCACCCCTTTAATTCACTTCCAGCGTCTGCAGCAGGTGCCTTCCGTGAAAAAGCTCGCCTTCGGAGTAGGTCGACCTCTGTCCACTGGGGTTGCAGATCCCAGCCCTGATCTCCGTTCAGTGGGGTTTGCAGATACCAGTCCTCAGGGCGTCAAGGCTGTGTCGGTCCTGTAGGATAGGGCAGAGAAGGGAAGGGTCAGAAGCAGCCTCATCCCTCGTCCCACTCCCTTTCCCTACCTGCACCCCCAGCTCCGCTGTAGCTAGACAGGAAAATTCCATCTCCCAACTTCAGACAGAAAATTCCCTCTCCCACCTTCTGAATACAAGTCAAAGTGACCCCTTCCATTACATGTCCCCTGGGGAATTGTTGGCCTACCAGTTCTGCAATCAGCTGCACAGAATTCAAGTTCCGATTTGGCTTTGATGGCCTGCCACGGAGAAAGGGAGTAAGAGTTGGACACGCACCCCCACATATTCCTCCCCAGGAAGAGATGGGGAAATGCAAAGGGGATTCAAGGCAGACAGCTTGGGATCATCTCCTCCTTGTCCCTTACGACCCCTCCCTAAAAACGTCCCCCCTTTCAATCCAGGCAAATCCTACCCATTTGGCAGCACCCAGGAAAACCCTACCTCCTCCCTCGGCGCAGCGGGGCCATGGGAGTGCTCCTTCCCCGGCCTCGCAGTTCTCGATTCCCCAATTGGGGAGCCGCCCAGTACCGGTGGAGCTTCCCCCTTCCTTTCTGCGCGCCCAGTAATCGCGCCCCGCAACTCTTTACCCCGGCTTTTAAAAAAAAATTTTTTTTTTTTTAATCTGTGCTGTGCTGGCAGGCAGCGGATGCTCCGGTGTGGACAGCTGCGGATGCTGCCCTTCCAGTCCCCGCAGCCCTGTAGAGGAAAAGGATGACGCCTTCTCCGCAGCTGAGCTAACTGGAGCTGCCGGATGGAGCTGCACCGCACAGCCGCCCAGTCAGGGGGTAGCCTAGTCAAGGCTGCACGGTTCCCACGGCAGCCGCGGCCGCTCCCGCCCACCGTCTGAGCCCTCCCAGCAGCCGCCGCTTCAGTTTGCCACTGCCCATTGTCACAAAAGAGCTTGATGAGCGGGGCGGCGCGGCCAATCAGCGGGGCGCGGGGGCGACCTCCCCCTCAGCCTCGGGCCCCGAGGCCATTGCTAGCAAAAAGGGGGAGCGGGCCGACTGGGGCTGCGGCACTCGGGCGCGGGAGCCAGCGCGGTGTCAAGTGCAGCTCAGACGCACCGACCAGGCCGATTTGCATTTTACCCGTGAGTTTGCTGTTTCCTCTTCTCTTTCTTTCTCCCTCACCCCTTCCATCTCGACTCTCCTCCCTCCGCGCTTTGAGACCGGATGCCTTAAACACGAGGTGGGACAGAAATCAAGTGAACAATAAAAGCCCCTCACGTTTGTATAGGGGAAAGGGGAGAAAGCATTTACTGAGCACTTTCTGCAGGCGAATGCGCTTGCCCGGACGTCTCATATATTCTTCTCTGCAGCCCCGCAAAGGAGGTAGCGGTGTGCGGGTTTAACAGAGAGGGCACTTCACCACTCAGGCAGTGGGGTGAGGAAGGGCAGAGCTAAGAGATCACACCCAAGTCAACACATCCGATTTCAAAGGCCTCCCCTTGTAAACACGCCTTTTTACTCTCAGATTGAGGGTTAGTAGAGAAAAGCCAAAGTGGAGATGGGATGGGGCTATTTGGAACTATATAGAATTAGTGAGCAAGGACTATTAATCTCCATTGTACAGATGAGGAAACAGAGAGGTTCGGTGTCTTGCCCAGCATCACACAGCAAATAAGTTTCAGCATCCGATTTTGCATCCAAGCCTATTATTTTAATGTTAACTATTTGCCCAGCTGAACTGCCTACTGAGTATTTTTACGTTGGTGGTCTCAAACCCACCAGCAGTCTTGGCAGGATGGGAGTGTTGAGTGAGAGTGGTTGGGGGAGGCAGAAGGGAGTAGGGAAAAGAGCCTTAGGCAACTTTTGCAGGAACCATTGTACAGAAGAGGAGACTAATGCACTTTTCTTTCTCATTTTACACCATTTTTATACTACAGTAAGCTGCCAGTTTATTAAAAAAAATTCTACAGCTTATGAGCTCGAAGGAAACAAGGCTCAGAGGTGAAATGACTTGCCTGAAAGTACAAGGCGGAGCCAAAATTTGGATCAAATCTCTCTGACACTAGAACCCATGCTATTAACCAGAGTATGGGTACAAGACTGGCTGCCTCAAAATCATTTTGGAAAGCTTGTTAGAAAGGCAGATTCCTGAGCTCTACCTCTGGGGGGATTCAGATTTATTAGGACTAGGGGTGGGGAGTGTGATTTATATTTGTAACCAGTGCTGTAGTTAATTCTGAGGTGTAGAGAAGTTTATGAATCACTGCTGGAAACACATCACGCTGAGGGTAATAAGCAAATGGCCTGCTGCCAATATATCTGGCCACACAGCACATCGGTAATGACACGTAACTCCACTGAGCAGAGGTTCCTACCTAGGGTCCTTTCTGAAATCGTTTACAAAGAATTTGGACTCTGCGTATTTTTCTGAGTTCTTAGTTTTGGAGATTTTCAAGGAAGTCTGTGGCCCAGGAGTGGTTTAAGAATCATTCCCCTGTCATCTTTCTTGGTAACATCTTCCTCTGTCAACTTGCACTTCAGGAAGAAGTATGAGAAATGAAACAGTTTGACCTAACCCCTGATCCCCAGCTTTCTACTGCTGATACAGCTCTTTCATTTCCTGGCTTGAGGACAGGTTGCTAGGTTGCCCTTCTGTGAGCTCTTGAGGGGACCTCTCCTTTGCTGGATTTGGCATCACTGGCCCCAGAGCAGGAGCAACTCCATGGAAACGGCATGCAGGGCTGTCCTGCAGGGCTGCCAGCTTGAATGGGCTGTGATGCCAGTGGCTGGGAAACCGTCTCTATATTCTATGACTTCTGGTTCTTGGAGAGCAGGTCTTACTTTTCTGATGTAAATTGTGGTTAAAAGGTCCCCTGCAGGGCCTGTTCTGGACTCCTGATGCTTGCAAGCAAATGAACAATCTAACTGCTGTTAGGTTCATTTTCAACCTGCCAAGGTACTTCTCCTGATGCTCTTTTCTGCCTTCTCGTTTGACAAACCTGATACCTGGGGTTCCTTGAAGTAAACACTTCAAATTTGGAGATGAGGACTTTTATCTGAGGACTGTGGCCTTTCTTTTGTGGATGGGACAGTGTGGGGTAGGTGGTGGAGGCTGGAGGGTGTGGAAGGTAGAGAGAAGGCTCTCCTCACATGGTTGGGGTGATGCCGGCAGTAGCTCTTGGGTTTCCTTCAGAATTTTGCTTCTGCTCCCCAATGCCATGACATCTGACCCTGAGTCTCAGCAGATTCTTGTCCTATGTTTAAATTAGCTTCTCTGCCAACTGAGGTGATCTGCAGCTGGTGGGGATGGGATCAAATAGGACAAAGAATAGATCCTAGAGTTCTGACCACCCCCCCTCAAAAAAAAGTGAAAGGAAATGGATTGTGTAAAGGTGTCTGGATTGGGCCCTTCAAACAAAGCGAGGATCTCTTTGGGCAAGGCTGAGAGGAGGATTTGCTAAGCTGGCTCCACTTGGATACAGAGCATCCCTTATCTCTGGCTTCATGTATGGGAGCGTGTTCCAATTCATGGCTCTAATGAGACCACATTTTCCAATTTCAACAAAGAAACCTTAAAAGCCTGAATGTTAGGGAGATAAAGCTTTTCAGCTGAAACAATAATAGTTTTCCTTGGCTGCCTGCCTCCCCTGTGCCGGGAACTTTCCATCTGTTATCTCATTTAAGCTTCTCAGCAGCTCTGTTAGACATTGTTACTCCATTTTGAAGGCAGGGAACCTGAGTTTCCTGGAAGTTAAGTTACCTGTATGAGGCCACACAACTTAGAAGTGGAGACTGGGGACTCTAGCCCTCTTAGGGCTGTCAATCTCCAAAGCCCATTAACAAATTTGCTCTGCTGTCTCCCAAACAAGCAATTTAAAATGAACTCTGCAAAAGACCCAACCCAGTATGTTAGACTGATTTCAACCTTTAGAAAAAAGTGTGGTTGCAATCTAACCTTTCTTTCTGGGATCTCTTTTTTAAATGAAACTACTAATATAATTTAAGGAGCAATTTATATACTGAGTACTGTGCTAAGAATTTTATATGCTTCATCTCGTGCAAGCTTCATGACAGATAAGGATACTGAGGCTTAGAGAAGTGAAGAGACTTGGCCGAGGTTATATAGCTAGCAGGTGGAACAGGGAAATCCATACCCAGGGCTGTCTGACTCCAGAGCCTGTGTCTTTATGCTTTACCACATTGCAGTGGGGGAAGAAAATATGGCCCTTATTCTAAATCCACTTATCTCTGTCAGCCACAGCTCTATTTCCTTTCCAAGGCCTGCACCCAAAGCTGTATACCACTTATGCTTTTAGGTCTCTTGTGCCTTAGACCTCTTCCTCAGCCTAGAATGGCAGCCCTCACTCCTAATGAAAGCCTGCTCACTGATTAAGGATCAAGTCAGATGCCCCTCCTGGGAAGAATTTCTTGGCTGCTCCCTGTCTTTCTGCTCTGACCTTGATTAGTGTGCCCTTTATTTTGCCTTCCAGTATAGTTTAGCTCATTGATGACTGTCTGTTCCACTAGATCCCCAAGCCCTTGAATGCAGGTACCAAGTCCTGTTCATTTCTAGCTTCACAGTAATTTATGCACAAGTGATTTAGTAGCCGATCAGTAAGGGTTTGCGAGTTGACCAAAGACTGGTGGAGGGAGGTCATGAATGAACAGATAAACATGGGGCTGGATCTTGGGGTGGTCACACAGCTGACCATCTGGACTAGATGGGCCAGGGCAGTCTGAACCCCCCTGGGTTCACTTTGCTAGGCTATAGACATAGGAGCCACAACACGGGTTCTAGGGAGTAACTGCTCAACACTGACTCCTGACGCATTCTGTGGTCTATACTTCAGAATTCATGTCAAGGGGCCAGACCGTCCAGAGTTGTTTATAGAACATCTTTGCATTTGCAGAAGAAAAGTCTTCCCTGCCTCCCATGTGAACACAGGATTTGTTCCACCATACCTCTTCATCTGCTTCTGACTGATCTGAGAGTGTCCTGTAGGAACATGTGCTCTATGGAGACAGATGGTGAAGTCAGGAAGCATCTTTTTTTTTAATGCTTTTTATTGAGGCCACTATGGCATGGATGCTTAACCACTTTATCTCACTTTATTAATCTTTGCAACAAGCTTTGGAGGTAGATCTGTTGTGGCTATTTCATAACTAAAGACACAGAGAATGAGTGAAATGTCTTGCCTAAGGTCACACAACTAAGGGATAGAGACAGAATTCAGTATTGGATCTCTGCCCCCCACAAGCCTGGCATCATAACAGGAGAATACAGGGGGAAAAAGTAGATTCTCTTCCTCCCCCACAAAATAGGAAGAATTGCATTTTTAAAATGATGAATAGATATTTAAGCTAAGGCGTTTCTAAATTACTGTTCACCTTTAATTCCTGAAAATGATTGGCAAAAATGGCAGGAGGAATTGGAGATGGAAAAGCAAGATTCTGCTATCAAAAGTTAGTTCAAATTCCCCCAGGTCAGCCCCCAGTGACATGCAATATATGAGGATGCCTAGAGAGCATTACATCCCCTCAGCTCATTTTATACCTGAGATGGATGATCCTCCAAGATGTCAATGAATTTCTAAAGGTCATAAGGAAGTTGATAACAGAACTGGCACTTAGAAGGCTAGTCTGCCAAATTCTAGCCCAGTGTTTCCGCCAAGTCCACATGTCTTATGCAGTCAGTCAACACATGTTTATAGGTGACTCAGGAAAATGTGGAAATGTGGACCATTACTGCACTTTGAGGTAGAAGAGGGGACAAACATTTCCTTCACTACCCATCTTTAGGTGCAGGTCAGATTTGGAGGAAGAAGTTCCTTGGTAGTAGATCTGGGGAATGTTGGGAGTGCCTGTGGCTTTGGGGACCTGAGTAGAGCTACCTGTGGCCTGGGGGATGTGTGTGGGGGGGTCTCTTTTAGCTCTAGAGAGAAGGAGGTGGCCAGCTGGGACTCGGAAGTGCCTCCAGAGGGATGCAAGAGTGGGCCTCATAAGTGTTTGCCCTGTCCAGTTCTCTGCTAAAGGGTCTGAGGCAGAAGGCAGAAGGACCCTCCCAGGTTAAGGAGGTGAAGCTTAAGGCAAACATGGGGTGCTAAGGTTAGGGGAAGGATGCTGGTAGAGCACAGGAGGCTGAACCTCCACCTCCCTCCATTGAGAGAGAGTGTGTGGCTTGTGGGGGAGGCCATGAGGTCAGATTATGGGGTCAGGGATGGAGCAGGAGCAGGAGCAAGGAGCCAGGGAGGAGTCTGGAGATAATTCTGGAAGGAGAAGCACTTCTTGGCAGGTTCTGGGTGTGGCAGCCCAGGGAAGGCTTCAGTGGGCTACTCACATTACCTGGCTTGTACCCCTCCCTGGAGGCCTGAGGCTGCACCCCTCTGTCCCTGTGGAGGGGTCATCAACTGCTGGAATAATTAGAGCCCCAAACACCTCCCTCCCCTCAGGACCACACAGCCCAGGGTTCTGGGTGAAAGCTCCAGAGTCTGCCATTCCTATCAGTCCTGATGTGAGCCCCCTGCCCTGTCAAGGTGCCCTCTCCTCTGCCTGTCTTCTCCTCTCCCTTCCCTCTACAGCTCTATGCTGCCTCTCCTCCACACACTGTCTCCTCCTGTGGCACACTCTGTCTTCTCAGCCCTATCTCCTTCCTGACAAACTCCCTCAGGGTCTCAGATCTACACTCAGCATTCATTTCTTCTTGATCCCGAGTTGCCTTCATGTGTCCTGAATCCCCAGTTACCTCTCACCTATCCAACCACCTGCTAGCTCCCAACCTTTTTTGGGGTGGGATCAGTAGTTTGGCGCCCTTGAACTGTATCTTACCTCTAGTACAGGGCTTCTGAACCAATGATGATTTTGCTTCCTAGGGGATATATGGCAATGTCTGGAGATGATTTTGATTATAGTAGCTGGGCTGATCTCAACTGGTGCTACAGGCATTCAGTGAGTGTTGGCCAGGATGCTGCTAAACATTCTATGATACACAGGACCAGCAGCTACAACAAAGAATTGTCTGGCCAACAATGTCACATGTTGTCAAGTTTGAAAAATTCCTGCTCTATTATATTGCTACAGAACTATAAGGATAGGCTTGGAAATAGCTAGGTATGGAACATTTTGGGGCTGACCTTCCAGGAACAGTTACTCTTTCAGTTCCTCAACTGCAAAGGGAGGGTGGACAGAGCATTGCCATGATACAGCCAGGACACTGGCAGGATTCTGCAGACAGAGAGGTGAGGGAGATTCCTCAATCCCCACATTCACTACCAGCTTTTAGAGAAAGTATTGGAATACAACTTCTGAATGCCTTTCTGCCTCTCTGAGATAGTGCCGCTCTTTGGAAAGAGAATAGCAACTTATTGTTCTAGCAGTTTATCAAATGCAAAACTTCATGTGGTGAAAGTTGAGTGTAATAGGTTTTGGAGCCCTCTTTCCCTGGTTTTATTTTCTTCAATCACAAACCTTCTTTGAATATTAGAATATTTGATTTGTTGGTAAAACATGGTAGGGATGACTCGTTTCAGAAAAAAAAAAAAAAGAAAAAGAAAACTGCCTTTGTTTTAATTTGAGGTTGATGACTTCTTTTCTAAATAAACTCTTTTTTATTTTTTAAGATTTTATTTATTTTGAGAGAGATTGAGAGAATGAGTGGGAGGAGGGGCAGAGGGAGAAGCAGGCTCCCTGCTGACCAGAGAGGCTGCCATGGGGCTCGATTCCGGGACCCTGAGATCATAGCCTGAGCCAAAGGCAGACGCTTCACCGACTGAGCCACCCAGGCACCCAAGCTTGTTGACTTCTTAAGAGTGTGCCTATTTCTCTGAAACTGGCCCAAAGCATTGCTTTTTTCCTTAGGTCCATGTTTCTTGGGGCTTTGTTTCTCACTAAGCAGTGAAAATGCCCCCAACAAATTTAATGGGTCAGTCTAACCTCTCTTTTTCCACTCTTGCCAGTATCTTCCATCTGTACCCAGTCGTCTTCAGCATGGAGAAACCGAACCACGGTCCTGGAAAGGAGCTGCAGCACAGGACACGAGTGGAGTCCCCAGGAAAGAAAAGCTGGCACTCCCAGGCCTATGCCCTTGGGGCCGTTTCCAACTTTGTGTCTACTTTTCTGACTTTCCCCATCTATAAGGTTGTGTTCCGGCAACAGATCCATGCCGTGGCAGCATCAGAGGCTGTGCGACAGCTTTGGCATGAAGGCCCTCAGTACTTCTACCGGGGAATATACCCACCTCTTCTCTCTAAGACATTGCAAGGAACTCTGTTGTTTGGGACTTATGATAGCCTGCTGTGTTCTCTCTCTCCCGTTGGGCCACACTCCCTGAGACACCGCTGGGCTGCAGGGCTCATGTCGGGTGTGGTGGAGGCTGTGGCATTGAGCCCCTTTGAAAGGGTGCAAAATGTGCTCCAGGATGGTCGCAAGCAAGCCCGCTTCCCCAGCACCATCAGCATTCTCAAGGAGTTCAACTCTTACGGGCTATGGGGGCGGCTGTCACTGGGCTACTATCGTGGTTTCTGGCCTGTCCTTCTGAGGAACAGCCTGGGGAGTGCTCTGTATTTTTCCTTCAAGGACCCCATCCAGGATGGCTTGGCAGAGCAAGGCCTGCCCCATTGGGTTCCTGCCTTAGTGTCTGGGAGCGTCAATGGAACAATAACCTGCCTAGTCCTGTATCCTTTGATTGTGCTAGTGGCCAATATGCAGTCCCATGTTGGCTGGCAGAGCATGCCAAGCCTGTGGGCCTCTGCCCAGGATGTGTGGGACACTCGGGGCCGAAAGGTGTTTCTGATCTACCGTGGAGGCTCCCTTGTCATCCTAAGGTCCAGTGTGACATGGGGCCTCACCACGGCTATCCATGACTTCCTGCAGAGGAGGTCTCATTCCAGGAAAGAGCTAAAGACTGACTAGCTGCAGGAAGTGTAGCTATGGCAACTTTGTTATCCTAAGCCTTCCCAGGTCGGTCTAAATAGCTTACTTCTTTGGCTTGGTTACCTACTACAACCATTCTTTAGCGTCTTTGAACTGCCAATGCATGGGAGAAGTTCCCAACTACCAGCCTGTTGGCACAAACAAAGCCCAACAGGGTTCCTTGGTCAGAAAGAGAAAGTCACTCCATCCTGTCCACAGTTTCAGCAGCCTTGGACCCAGGAGGCCCTTAAAAAACTTGTAACCTTGATGAAATGTCATTCCTTTAAGGAATTACTTGACAGTAAGGAGAAACATTGAAAGATGACCTTAGTTAGGCACTATGAGTTCTGGAATCCCTCTAGTTGTCCTTTGGACTGAACTTAGTGGAGGACCAGGGACTCCAGTTTCAAAGAACTAAGCTTGAGGCTTAGGATGTGGATTCCACAGAACTCCTCAGATGGCTGGCTACATTTCCATGATATTGTTCACTATCCCGACTGCCACCACTCTCACTTCTCAGGGCTGGGGGCTCTAGTTTCAGTCAGCTGGCAGCTGGGGTTGGAAACCCTAAATTAGACTTGCCTCAACTGATCAGCTGTCACAGGAACTGATGGAGCTGGATATAGGAGTGGAAAGAAGTATTGTCACTAGATGGGTGGAAAGAATAGACTTTGAAGGAAGAGATTTGATTGCATGAGAAAAATTTACTCTAGAAGGCTTTGTGTTATCTGGCAGGATATTTTTGATAGCAAGGCAAAAACATTGCCTAGAAACCACTTGAGTTCCTCTAGGAAATCTGGACGTGAAATGACCATATCTCTTCACAAATAATTGCATATTTTATTGCTGTGGATAAATACAGTCACTGTGACAAAAAGATCAGAAATCTTCGCCTGTCATTTGGAGCCATTCGACATATGGACCCCATATAACTTGCAGCATTTTATCACACCACTGCCACTGACATAGATCCCATACAAAGCGCTAAACTGGACTATTGTCCTCTCTCCAGACATGCCATGAACTTTCCCATGGCCGTGCTTTGGCCCACACAATTTCTCCACTTACAGTGCCCCTTCCTCACATGCCAGTTTGTAAAAAAATCCTTCCAGTTCCTCAAAGCCTAGCTCAGATGCCACCTTCTCTATGGAGACTCTTCTGATTTCCCACAACTGAATGCGACGTTAGTCTCTGGTGACCTCCCCTTTCTAAGAACACTGCATATATGGCACTGATTCCATTATGTCACTGAGTTCCTGTGACCCTGTGTTCTTGTTGGTGTTCTTCAATAGCTCCTACTAGACTGTAAAACTCCTTGAAAGCAGGGATTCTTGTATGCATTTAAAATCTCCCGTTGTGCCTAGGTGCTCAATAATGTTGGCTGAATTATTGAATTGATTATCAATCTGTGATATGATCTTTATCCTCAGGGTGCTGTCCCTTGTACATGAAAATAATGTTATTGACTCACCGTCAGCAAGACATGCCTTTGGGGTGTGGTTTTGTTTTCTTTTATTAGAGGATTTAGTTTTGTGCTAATGATAATGATGCTGCTGATGATAATAATTAATAATAATAATAAATGACTTTCAACTGGGACATTTGATGATTTTGTGTTATTGATGGCATCTTTGCTATGAACAATACCATAGGAACTAAAATTTCACAAACAGAAACATAGTACATAACTGTCCCATTCATTTCAACTCTGGAACTTTGAAGATTTCCAAGATGACATATGTTGCAGCTTTCCGTGTAGATGATTGTGATAATGACCTCCACTTGTACCTTCTCACCTAAGTGAATTTGTCATTTAAAATAATCTAATTATAGATTCTAGCCATGAGAATTCCTCACTTAATATCATAGAAATTAAAGACACAGCAGTAGGCAATATGAGATCAGAATGCTTTTGCCAGCAATGTCACTAGAAAATAGCTGGTCCAGAATAGCTGCAGATGAGTTCCTACATCTGGTCCTTGTGCAGACTTGGGTGGGGTAGGATGGTACTCTGGATGCAAGGACAGGGAATACACGGTCTGCACAAGGAAAGGAAAAATAGAATAGTTCTTTTTCAAGGCAAACTCATAAGGAAGAAAATATCTACAAAAATTCATAGCTTATAGCTGTGGGTTTTTAAAATATCTTTATTGGAGAGAGAGAGCACAAGCACGAGTGGGGGAGGGGCAGAAGGAGAGGGAGAAGCAGACTCCCCACTGAGCAGGGAGCCAGATGCCAGTCAATCCCAGGACCATGGAATCAAGACCTGAGCCAAAGGCAGACATCTGGCAGACACTTAATCCCTGAGCCACCCAGGTACCCCTATAGTTGTGGCTTTTATGCTGAAAAGGAGATAAACTACCATACTCCCCCATCTTTTAATCCAATAGATGCATTAATTTAGTTCCAAGTATGCTGTGGATTTCCATTTATGCCACTGTGTCAGCCCATGTCTCTTTCTCCATTTTAAATTCTTATTTAGAAATAATTTCAAGGGGCGCCTGGGTGGCTCAGTGGGTTAAGGCCTCTGCCTTCGGCTCAGGTCATGGTCCCAGGGTCCTGGGATCGAGCCCCGCATCGGGCTCTCTGCTCAGCAGAGAGTCTGCTTCCTCCTATCTCTCTCTGCCTGCTTCTCTGCCTACTTGTGATCTCTGTCAAATAAATATATAAAATCTTTAAAAAAAAAAAGAAATAATTTCAAGTTTATAGAAAAGTTTTTTATAGTCCAGAATGAATTTGGCTGTTTTTATTTTAAAAAGCACATCTGCTAAAAACAAGCAATGCAATTTTCCTCTGAATAATATTACAAATAACAAGATTTATATGATTCTGAGTGTGAGGTCAGTATCTTGGTAACATCATAGAAAAGTTGCCAACATAAGTCAAATATAAAGAACACCTATATATACTACCCAAATTCACCTACTATTAATATTTTAGCCCATTTACTTTATTGAGAACTCATTCCCCAGCTACATACACACACACACAATATTTTTCCCTGAACTACTCATGAATTACAATCTTAATATTTCTAGAGTCAATGTTTGTAGATTCAAATTACTTTTCAAAGACTGTGTTTTATCTCTTTGACAATGGCACAGTTACTGTATAGATGTTCCCCAAATTAACAGTGTCTCAACTTGTGATTTTTTGACTTTATGATGGTGTGAAAGCAATAGGTAATCAGTAGAAACTGCACTTTGATTTTTGAATGTATCTCTTCTGTGGCTAGTGATAGGTGGTAGATACTCTTATGAGCTGGGCAGCAGCAAAGAGCTGAGGCCACCAGTCACATAGCTGACCCCACACAATCAGGAGGGTAAACAATCAATACACTTACAACCATGATGTACCCACACAACCATTCCATTTTTCACTTTCAGTATAGTATTTAACAAATTACATGAGATAGTCAGCATTTTATTATAAAATGGGCTTTATATTAGATGATTTTGCCCAGGTATAAGCTAATGTAAGTGTGCACATTCAAGTTGAGCTAAACTATGATGTTTGGTAGGTTAGGTGTATTAAATGCATTTTTGACATAAGATATTTTCAGCTTATGATGGGTTGATCAGGGTGTAACCCCATGTTAAGTTAAAGAAAATCTATAGAATATTAGAAAATGAAAATTTGTGAACTATTTTAAATTTACATTGGTGGTACTTGTTTAAATTTACTATATTTGCCCTTATAGAAAATTCAGATTTACGTTATGTATGTTAATACTTAAAGCTATGTAATTTTAATATTAACATGAATTTACAACTAAAGCATGTTATAATTTAAATTATCAATTTAAACTGATTTTTCAAATTGCTTTGTATAAGAACCTAGGCAAAATTACATAGACCTATCACCTTTTTCCATTTAAGTCTTTCAAGTAAAGTTTAAGAGTGTAATAGTTTTCTAGTAATTTTAAATATCAATTTTTTGTTTTGTGATGTTAATGTAGCTACATTCCCTCTCATTTAAAAAATGATTTTTGGACTTGAGATCAATAAAATAAGGAGGTAATAAATATCTTTGTCTATTTAAACTTACAAAATGTAGAATTTAATGCTAAAGTTACTTAGTATGAAAAGTTGAAAGAAAAAGAATAAATATCCCCCTATGAACCCTGTATTTTTGTCTTAAATATAAACTACATCAGCTTTTCTAAAGCTCAGGGTGAAATAACTAATGTATTACTATTATTGTTACATGGTTTATTAAGACTTAATTTTGCTCTTAAAATTTATTTTTAAACATTAAATAGTATTATAGTTTACATTTTTTGGAACAACTGCATAGAGTATAGTATAATCAAGTAAATAAAATAATGTTCCATATGAGAGAAAAAGCACCATAATAAATCAGGAAAAAAGTGAAAAGTTTTCATAAACAAATAAATAAAAAATATTCTCTTTCCCTATATTCTCCAACTTCTCTGTTTCTTTTGTACCACCTTTCTTGTCCTCAAATCTTCAATATTTCCTCACCCATCCTCAACCCCAGCTGGTGACCTTGCTTTCCATTTCCTTAAGAGAAGCATTCAGAATAGAACTTCCAGTTAAAAGAATATTTATAATCATCCATGTAATGACCACCCAAGAGAAGAAATAGAACATCTTGATAACCCCCACCCCTTCATTGTCCCTGCCTTCAGTCCCCTACCAATGATGACGTTCCTCTTCCCATCCTAGATGTAACCTTGACTATTGTGATACCATTGCTTTCCTTTATAGGTTTTTTCTTCTATGTAAGATTTCCTAAATGCAGTTTTGTTTCACAGATATTTGAACTTTATGTAATTTATATATTTGGAATTGTGACTATCTTCTTTCATTCCACATTATTTAAAAGATTCATCCATGTTGTTCCAGGTAGCTGTAAATGTAATTTCTTTTTTTAAAAATGTGACAAATTTACTTTAAAAAGTCTTTTTTTCTTAGAGCAGATTTAGATTCGCAACAAATTTGAGAGGAAGGTACAGAGAGTTCTAATATACTCCTTGCTCCCACACATTCATAGCCTCCCCTATTATCAACATCCCACACAAGTGTGGTATATTTTTCACCATTGATGAATCTACATTGATACATCATTATCAACCAAAGTCCATAGTTTACTTTAGGGTTCACACTTACTGTGAACCCAAACTGGGTTTGGACAAATATATGATGACATATACCCACCATTATAGTATCATACGGAGTAGTGTCAATGTCCCTAAAACCTTCTGTGATTTACCTATTCAGCTCCCACTTCAACCCATTTCTGGTAACCACTGATTGTTTTATTGTCTCCATAGCTTTGCCTTTTCCAGAATGTCACATAGTTGAAATCATGGCATATGTAGCCTTTTTAGACTGACTTATTTTTTTTAAAAAGTACATATTTAATATGTAAATATTAACACATTACCTCACAAGCAATGGGCCAAATAAAAATCAAATGGCAAATCAAAATATGTCTCACAACAAAAGAAAAAGAAAACAAAATATTACAAAACTTATGGGATGCTGCAAAAGCAGATGTTAGAGTAAAATTAATGCTATAAATGCATGTATTGAGAAAAAATTCAAATAAACAACTGAAAATTACACCACAAGGAAATATAAAAAGAATGAACTTAGCAGAAATTTAGTAGAGGAAATAACAAAGAAAAATCAGAGATAAATAAAATAGAGACCAGAATAAACAATAACATAACATTGAATTTAATGACAAGTTTTTCCAAGAAAACAAGCAAAATTGGCAGTGCTTTAACTACATTTAGTAAGAAAAATGAGAGAAGACTCAAAAGCCAAAATGAAAAATGGAAAAACAAGAGACAACCACATAAATATGCAGTGTGATAACAGATTACTATAAACAATTATATACTAACAATTTTAGATAACTTAGAAAAAAATGAAAAACTCCTAAAAAAATCACAAGATACCAAGATTGACTCATGAATCTTGAATCCAAGAAATAGGAAATCTTCTTAGACCAATAACAAGAATGAAAGATGAATTAGGAATCGAAAACCTCCCAGCACAAAAAAGCCCTAGACCACATGGTTTCATTGGTGAATTTTACCAAACGTTTAAATTTTTAAAAAAGATTTTATTTATTTATTTGACAGAGAGAGTGAGCAAGTGCAAGAAGGGGAACAGCAGAGGGAGAGGAAGAAGCAGGCTCTCCAGAGAGCCTGATGTGGGGCTCAACCCCAGGACCCTGGGATCATGACCCGAGCCAAAATGATGCCCAAGTGACTGAGCCAGCCAGGCACCCCTCTACCAAATGTTTAAAAAAATGATTAATCTTTATCAAAATAATCAAATCAAATCAAAATAATGATCTTCATCAAAATTTTAAAAATAGGGGCGCCTGGGTGGCTCAGTGGGTTAAGGCCTCTGCCTTCGGCTCGGGTCATGATCCCGGGGTCCTGGGATCGAGCCCCACATCAAGCCCCACATCGGGCTCTCTGCTCAGCGGGGAGCCTGCTTCCTCCTTTCTCTCTGCCTGCCTCTCTGCCTATGTGTGATCTCTGTCAAATAAAATCTTTAAAAAAAATTTTTAAAATAATGAAATAAAAGGAACACATAAAAAATCATTCCATGAGGCCAGTAGTACCCTGATACCAAAACAGGATAAAAACAATGTAAGAACAAAAAAGTCTACTTTGTCTGATATAAGTATTGCTACTCTCACTTTCTTTTGGCAGCTATTTGCGTGTTGTTTCTCCACTCCCTCACTTTCAATCTGCAGCTGTCTTTAGGTCTGAAATTTGTCTCTTACTATAGGCAGCATACAGATGGTTCTTGTTCTTTTTTACCCATTCTATGTCTTTTGATTGGTGCTTTTAGTCCATTTGTATTCAGAATAATTATTGGTAGATACATATTTATGCCATTTTATTACTTGTTTTGTCATTGTTTCTGGGGACTCTAATTTTTTCTAGTCTTTTTCATTTTTGGTCTCTCCTTTCCACTCAAAATGTTCCCTTTAATATTGCAGGGCTAGGGGCGCCTGGGTGGCTCAGTGGGTTAAGCCGCTGCCTTCGGCTCAGGTCATGATCTCAGGGTCCTGGAATCGAGCCCCGCATCGGGCTCTCTGCTCGGCAGGGAGCCTGCTTCCTCCTCTCTCTCTGCCTGCCTCTCTGCCTGCTTGTGATCTCTCTCTGTCAAATAAATAAATAAAATCTTAAAAAAAATATTGCAGGGCTAGTTTAGTGGTCACAAACTCCTTTTGTTTCTGTTGTCTGGGAAACTCTTTATTTCTCCTTCTATTCTGAATGATAACCTTGCTGGATAGAATCTTCTTGGTTGCAGACTTCTCTCATTCAGCACTTTGAATATATCATGACAAGCTGGCTTGCCAACTTTCTGTTGAGAAATTGCCAGGTAGCCCTATAGATTTTCCCTTGTAAGCTAAGGATTTCTTTTGTCTTGCTGCATTTGAGATTTTTTTCCTTATCACTATTATTTTGCAAATTTAATTACAACATGTCTTGGCATTGGCCTGCTTTTGTTGCTTTTCTAGGGAGTTCTCTGTGCCTTCTGGATCTGGATGTCTGCTTCCTTTCCCACATTAGGGAAGTTTTCTGCTATTATTTATTGAAATAAGTTTTCTGCTCCCTTTTCTCTTTCTTCTTCTGGGACTCCTACAATACAAATGTTATTGCATTTGATGGAGTCACTGAGTTACCAAAGTCTATTCTCATATCGCATAATTCTCTCTTTTGTTCAGCTTGATTATTTTCCATTATTTTGTCTTCTAGGTCACTAATTCAGTCCTCTGCTTCTTCCAGCCTGCTATACATTGCATCAAGCCTGTTTCCAATCTTTATTGCATCCTTCATCTTTAATTGATTTTTTTAAACTCTTATCTCTGTGGTAAGGGTCACAGTGATGCCTTCTTTTCTCAAGCCCAGTGAGTATCTTTATGATTATTGTTTTAAATTTTCCATCAGGAATGTTACTTATATCTGTTTCACTTAGATCTCTGACCATGGACTTCTTTTGTTCTTTCATTTAGGATAAATTCCTTTGCCTTGATATTTTGTCTAAGCCTCTGCCTTCTTCTCTGTGTTAGAAAAGCCAGTTCTGTCTCCTGGTTCTTAAAGTAGTGACCTTATGAAGAAGAAGTTTTGTAGTGCCCAGGACCTGGGAGTATCTCTGGTGTGTACTGTGTGTACTCTGCTGTTATGTTTTGGCTGCTATATCTTTCAGGCCTGTTGTCTGCAGAGGTTCTCCTTGCATGTTGTGGATGGTGTTTGGTCCCTGGCCTGAATGCAGCAAATTTTAACTAGGTGTGCTCTGGTCTACTTGTGAAATGAGACCTGATACTGACTCCACCAGAACTGAGGCCCTGCACTGTGACTGAGGCAAGCTTGATTGAAAAGGGCAATCCCAAAGATACAGATGTAGTAAAAAGAAGGGCCATATGCACCTCAATGTTCATAGCAGCAATGTCCACAAGAGCCAAACTATGGAAAGAGCCAAGATGCCCTTCAACAGATAAATGGATAAAGAAGGTGTGGTCAACATATGCACTGGAATATTACTCAATCATCAGAAAAGATGAATACCCAACTTTTGCATCAACATGAATGGGACTGGAGGAGATTATGCTGAGTGAAATAAGTCAAGCAGAGAAAGTCAATTATCATATGTACCATATGATATTCCTTATGTACCATAAGGAATAGCATGGAGGACATTAGGAGAAGGAAGGGAAAAAATCAGAGGGGGGAAGAACCATGAGAGACTATGGAGTCCGGGAAACAAACTGTGTTTTAGAGGGGTTTTAGGTTTGGGGGGATGTGTTGGCCCAGTGAAGGGTATTAAGGAGGGCACGTATTGCAATAAGCACTGGGTGTTATACATAAACAATGAATCTTGGAACACTACATCAAAAACTAATGATGTACTCTATGGTGACTAATATAACATAATAAAAAATAATAATCATTTTTAAAAAGAGAGAGAAGGGTAGTCCTGCCAGAGCACAGGGTTGTGGGGCTTGGTGCAAGCAAGTTAGGCAGCCAGTCCATGCTACAATGCTTCCAACAGGTGGGTTTGTGTTTATGCTGTAGGCCTGGGGAGGGAAATGGCACTGGCCAGCTCCCCTGTTCCTGGAAATGTATCTCTGTGAATCCTCCCAGGGATGCTCTCTGAGATGAGCAAGTAATCTCCCCACTGTGAACCTCAGCCAGATAACTGTTTCCACACCGTCTACCCCGAGGTTGTTTGACTGCCTTCTCTCCAGGAGCAGGGGAGTGCCTCCTAGTTCTATCCCAGCCAAAACCACTAACCTTTAAAACTCCAGGCTGTAAGCCCAGCTGTTTGCAAGAACTCAGGAAATTCAGCCCCTCTCATTTTCCAAGCCAATGGCTTTGGGAAAACATTCTCCTTTTGTGTTTCCCTGTGTGCTCTTCTCTAGCCCTTCTCCACAACCACAGCTCCTTCCCCTCTGCAACAGTCATAATCCAATCTGTTTCTCCCCTAAACAATATCTCAGCACTTCCTACCTTTTTGATGTGGTCTTTTCTCTCCATTCAATTGTGGAGTTTGTTCTATCAGGCTTCAGGCCAGTTTCTGGGGTATTTAGGACAATTGATAGTTATCTAGTTGAGTTCATGGGACAAGAGGAGCCTAGGATCCTCCTACTACTCCATCATCTTGGAGACTCTCTAGATATACTTCTTTCACTTAGTAATATTCATTTAACTTTCCTCCATGTGTTTTTGTGGCTTGATAGCTCATTTCTTTTTAATGTTGAATAACATCCTATTGTCTGAATGTATCACAGTTTATTTATCTATTCATCACTAAAGGACACCTAGGCTGTTTCTAAGTTTTGGTAACTATGAATAAAACTGTTATAAACATCTACATGCAGGTTTTTGGGTGGACATAAGGTTTCATCTCCTTTGGATAAATACCAAGGAGAACAATTGCTAGATTGTATGTAAGTGTATGTTGAATATTATAAGAAATTGTCAAACTGTCTTCCAAAGTGGCTGTACCATTTTGCATTCTTACCAGTAATGGATAGGAGTTCCCACTGTTCCATATCCTCATCAACATTTGGCATTATCAGTGTTTTGAATTTTGGTCATTCTAATAGGTGTGTAGTGATAACTTGTCATTTGGTTACTTCACTTTTATTGTTGTATGTACCATTGTGTGAACATACCACAATTTATCCATGATAACTTTGGGGACATTCTGATTTTTTCTACTTTTTGACTGTTGGAAAACAGTGCTACCATGAATATTCTTGGTAGTATACATAAACACAAACCTGTCTAGGATATTTACCTAAGAGTGGAATCGCTGGCTTATAGGGTATGCGTACCTTCCACATTAGTAGATTGTGCCTCGCTTTTCCTAATGGCATGTACAAATTTATACCCCTACCAGCCATATTTAACATTTCCTATTGCTTCCCCTGATGACAAACATTTATTAGACTTTAATTTTCACCAGCGTAGTAAGTAAAATGGCCTCCTAATTTGAGTCTCCTGATTATTAATGATGTTGAGCATCTTTTTGAAAGCTTATTAGGCATTAGTTTTCATTATTTTGTGAATCATTTGTTCAAGACATTTGCCATTTTTTCCTATTGGGTAGTATAGTTTTTTCAAATTAATTTGTAGGAGTTATTTATAGATCTTAAATTTAGTCCTTTGTCCTTCATATGTGTTGCATATATCTTTCCCCACTTTGTCTCTTATGTTTTGATAATTTTCTTGATGGTTTCTTTCAATAAGCAGGGGTTCTTAATTATAATATAGTCAGTTATCAACCATTTTTCTCATAGTGCTTTTTTGTGTCTTTTCAAATAAATCCTCCTCTATCCCCAAACAGAAGATATACTTATATGAAGATGAAGATGAAGATGTTTTCTCTATTTTAACATTTCAAATTTCTAAATTTTTGTCTTTTTCACTTAGGCTTTCTTTTTAAAGATTTTATTTATTTATTTGAGAGAGAGAACAAGAGAGAACATGAGCAGGGACAGGGGTAGAGGGAGAAGAAAACTTTCCCTTGAGTTGGGAGCCTGATGCAGAGCCTGATCCCAGGCCTCTGGGATCATGACCTGAGCTGAAGGCAGATGCTTAACCAACTGAGCCACCCAGGTGCCGCTGCACTTAGGTTTTTTTTAATATACATGGAATTATTTTTGTGCAGTATGTAAGAATAGAGACCCAATTTTATTTTTCCTTATAAATACTCAGTTGCTCAATTAACATTTGTTGAAAAATCTCTCATTTCCTCTCTAATTCACAATGCCAACTCCATCAAATATTAAGCGTTCATATATTCTTAGGACTATTTGTGGCCTCTCTATTCTACTCCATTGATCTATTTTTCTAATCTTGTGCCAATATTACATTGCTTTAATTACTGTAGCTTTGTAATAAGTCTTGATATCTGATAGGGAAAGTCTTCCTACTTTATGTTCTTTGAGTTTCTTTTCTTTTTTTTAAGGTTTTATTTACTTGACAGAGAGAGAGAGAGAGATCACAAGTAGACAAAGAGGCAGACAGAGAGAGAGGGAGAAGCAGGCTCCCTCGGGGCAGAGAGCCTGATGCAGGCCTCGATCCCAAGACCCTGAGATAATGACCTGAGCTGAAGGCAGAGTCTTAACCCACTGAGCCACACAGGCGTCCTCTTCAAGAGTTTCTTAACTGCTCTCATCAATATCTACAAAAATAGATGCTGAGATTTTATTTTTATAAAACTGTTGAGATTTTAATTTTTATTAAAATTAACTGTTGAGTTTTAATGTAAGCAAAAATTATGGTTGAGATTCTAATTTTAATGTTTCTCAAAGTTTTACATTTTTCATAGTGTCTAGCATATCTTTTGTTGGACTTTTATTAGTTACTGAATTTTTAAAAAATCGCTAACAAAAGAATTATCAGGAATGGGATTATAATGCGTTTCTTACAGGTAATGCTCTTCTGTTTTGCTTTAAAAGAGAATATATACCTTGTGTTATTTAAACAGCTTATATGTGTTGATCCCTTATATCGACACTCTTAATTTAGTATATATCAATTAATATAACATACCATTATCTGTAAAGATGCCAATATTTTATTAAGTTTTCAAAAAATAAACAGTACACCTTAAACAAATTACTATGTTAATTGAAAAGAACTGTGGGATGGAGCACAAAAAAGCTCAAGATGTCTATTTACAACTGCCTACTTGACATTTCCAAAGATATCTTATTGGCATCCCAAAGTTAATATCCAAAGCTGAAACTTGTTATTTCCTCTACCAACCTGTTCCTTGTCTTCCCACTTCCAGCAATACCATCATTTTTCAATACTTTCAACACCAAGAGTCTTAATATATGTTTACTGCAACTATTATAATAGCTATGGAAACAATCTAAGTTTCTGTTTATGGGTGAATGGATAAAGATGTGGCATATATGTACAATGGAAAATTACTCGGCCATTTGAAAATGAAAATTTTGCCATTTGCATCAAGATGGATGGACCTAGAATGTATTATGTTATGTGAAATAAGTCAGACACATGGGGATCTTGACCCTGTCATTCACCACTGTATTTTCAGTCCTCAGAAGAGTGTCTTGCACATATTAGGTGCTCAATAACTTTTCGTGGAATGAATGAATGGTCCCTGCCCTCAAGAAATGTTTGATTAAAAATTATTCAACAAGATACACAAAGTAGTAATAGAAAATGTCAAAAGATTCCTACCCTTTTTTTCTACTGTTAAACCCACAGTTCTTTATTATTAATTAACCATTCATTATTTTACACCTAAACAACTGCCACAACTACTTTTAACAGGACTCCTTATAACCTTCCAATGTGAACAGCTTATAAAATAAAATCCATACCACTTAACATGACATTCCAGGTTCTCCATAATCTGACAAAAGTTTCCGCCTTATTTTTCCTCTACTTAAACATTATAAATCCTGATGTTCTAACTACACAAAACTGCTGGGTATTCCCGGAGTGTGCCCTATACTTTCCTTTGTTCTTATATCCCCTCTACCCGGAATTCCACTGCCCCCATTTCTTCCCTCACCAAATGATATCCATATATCATGACACAATTCAATGTCATTTCCTCTATACAGGTATGTACCCTCAGCTCTCCCAGGTAGAATTTGGTTTAACCTCTTTTTCACTTTTCCCTGGTAGTTAGTAACCTTGATGTATCACTTACAATTATAGAAGTGACAGAATCATAATGTTAGGCTTGGAAATAGTCTTGGTGATCATGTGGTCCAACTTCTTCATGCTATGGAAAGCTAGGGTGAGTATCCAAGACTTTTCATTTGGCTTGCCTCATGATTTTTTTCTGAACCTATTTTATATCTTCTACTTGACAGGTCACTGGGGGGGCATGTATAGGGTCTTATTCATCTTTGTGTTCTTCATGATACCTAATATTGCCTATTACACATAGTGGATATACAATAAATGTGGGTTTTTTAAGCAAGATTTTATATATTTATTTGACACGGGGTTGGGAGGAGAGCAAGCACAAGCAGGGGTAGTGGCAGGGAGAAGCTCCTGACGAACAAGGAACCTGATGTGGGGCTCAATCCCAGGACCCCGGGATCATGATCTGAGCCAAAGGCAACCACTTAACCGACTGAATCACCCAGGTACCCCTTTAATAAATGTGCTTTAATTGACTTGAGAATTAATTCCAGAGAGATGGATAAAATAGAGGTAACATTCACAATAGCTAATATTTATTGAGTGCATACTCTGTTCCAGTTCTATATCAAAACTTTAAAAGAATTATCTCTTTATCACACAATCCTATGAGATAAGCACCATAACTAGTTTTCATTTGACACAAATCTCATAGCCAGTAAGTTGTAGAACCTGGGCCAGAATCCAAATTTGCCTGGTTCTAGATCTTTTGCTTTAAATCATTGTGCTATAGTGAAAAGCAATGTGGTGGGAACTCAAACATTATGAATCTGGAAGATGGTTAATAAATGAGAGGCTAATTTTTAATTTTTGAAGAACTTAACAGCTGAGTTTAGAAGGGTAACTTGGGGCTGAATTGTGTAAGGCCTTGAATGCTGGGCATGGGAGGAGAAGTCATCTCCCTTCCCTGTTTTCCATCTGCACTAGTCTAGATCTTAATTACCTTTTGAGACCCAACTCAAACACTACTTATTGTAGTGTTTCCAGAATCCTCCAAGTCACAATGAATTGCCCCTACTTCCATGTACTTTGTTTATATCTCTGCTATGATACATAATATTACTTTCTTTTTTAATTTTTTAAAGACTTAATTTATTTGTCAGAAAGAGACAAAGAGTAAGAACAGGCAGCAGGAGAGGTAGGCAGAGGGAGAAGCAGGCTCCCCGCCGAGCAAGGAACCTGATGTGGGACTCAATCCCAGGACCCTGGGATCATGACCTGAGCCGAAGGCAGATGCTTACCAACTGAGCCATCCCCGCATCCTGCTTGGTGACTTTTTTATTGGCAATAACAAATGTCAGTAACCACTTCTCTGTGTGCAGGATACAAAGGCTTAATGACTGAGCCACTCAGGCATCTCACATAATATTACTTTCTTAATGATGTTATTTTGAAGATTTGTCTGTCTTCACATTTTGTAAATTCCTTGAGAGCAGGCATCCTATTTAATTTATGATTAGATACCTCTCGTTCTTTATTTAGCAACTGATACATGATAGATGTTCAATAAATGTTAATTGAATTAAATGTTTCAGTGGAAGAATATAGACACGAATAAGGCATGGTTTTTGCTCAAGAGAAGTCAACAGTCTACTGAGGGAAATAATACATTATTCCATTGGAGTAGGTACACTAGTGACATGTAACAAGTTTATAGAATTCAAAACCAATTTAAAAATTCAATTGAAAAAAAGGCTCATTCACAGTAGTCCCCAAATCCATAAGGCAGCTAAGGAGATAGCTAACAAAGATGGACAAGTCATTATGCATGAAATTATAAAATTACACTAAAGGAAAACTTTAAAAATACCTGAAAGTGGACAAATGTTTGTTAAGAATTGCACAGGGTCTGGGATTTTACCCTGTCTACAAGCTAACACATTAACCTGCCATAGTTTCATGAATTTTGGTAAAAGACATGAGAATCTTAGGTGAGAGATGAAGATTTTTATTATTTACAGCAAAAGGAGCAATCAGAGCTTCATATTAATTTGTGTCTGTTCCCAATATCCTCCAAGTCCCATGAGGTACTTGTAAAGGACCCATGATGGATTACTGTACATATAATGGACTGTATTACTGGAGAGGAACAATGAGTTCACTTTTGTAGGAAGCAGAGCCAAGCTCACTCTTTGTCTGTGGGGAGATGTTTCTTCATCCCTCAGGGCTGTTCACCTCAAACAACTCAGATAAAGAGTTTTCAGGGACTTTCATTTTTTGTATATTCAGCAAGAACATGTAGGGATGCTCAGGGCCCATGGTGGATTGTCTTTCTCAACAATACTGCATTCATGCATGAGAAGACTTCATGTCAATAAATTAGCAATTCAGGGGCGCCTGGGTGGCTCAGTGGGTTAAGCCGCTGCCTTCGGCTCAGGTCATGATCTCAGGGTCCTGGGATCGAGTCCCGCATCGGGCTCTCTGCTCAGCAGGGAGCCTGCTTCCCTCTCTCTCTCTCTGCCTGCCTCTCTGTCTACTTGTGATCTCTCTCTGTCAAAATCAATAAATAAAATCTTAAAAAAAAATAGAAAAAAAATTATTAAAAAAAAATAAATTAGCAACTCTTCTCAAATTAATCCATAAATATAATAATATTCCAAACAAACAATTAAAGTGCTTATTTTTTGGTAGAAATTGACAAATTGATTACAAAATTGGAAAAGTCAGATATGGGAAATTGGTATATGAAAAATGTGACATTGCAAAGAGGAGAAGAAAGGATGGATAATTTAATAAATATGATTGACAATTGACCTCCCTTATGGAAAAAATTTAGATACATGCTTTATACAAAACAAAGTCTAGATGTATAAAAGACCTAAAGTACACAAGACAAAATTTAAAGTACATTAAAAATATAGACAAAAATCATAAGGTCCTCATAGCAGAGAAGAATTTACTGAACAAGACACAACTTTTAAAGAAAAAGATTTATACAATGGGTTTCATAAAGATTGTATAATAAAAGACAAAGTTAAAGTCAAAAGACAAGCAATAATTTGTACACACTTTTTGGAAAATTAGTTGGCTGTATCTACTAAAGCTGAACATATGCATGTCCTTTGACCGGAATCTTTACTTTGAGATATATGCCAAAGAAAAATATGTATGTTCATTAAATATGTATGTTCATATGTATGTTCATTAAAAGACATGGGTAAGTATGCTTGTAACAGCACTATTTGTAATAACCCCAAACTAGAAAAAACCTAAATGTCCATCAACATTAGAATTAATAAATAGTGTTATATTGAAATGTGATACATAAAGGAGAACAAACTAACTACAAATACACATGACAACATAGATGAATCTCACAAAACAAATGCTGAGCAAAAGAAGCCAGACACACAGAAGTATATGCAGAATGGTTTCATTTACTAAAAGTACAAAAGGGATAAAAGTGTCAGGAGAGTGGTTAACATCCTTGGGCATAGTCACTGAAAGGGAGCATAAGAGAGGCTTCTCGGGGGCTAGTCATGTTCTGTGTCTTGATCTGGGGGCTGTTTATATGGGTGTCTTCATTCTGTGAACATTCATGAAGATGTATAATTAAGAAGTGACCATTTTTTCTGTATGTATATTATACATACATATTTTGAAAACCTGTCTTAATAGTATACTTTCTTGTACGTGGTTCCCACCAGTTGAGTTGCATGTGTACCAAAAGTCATTTTTTCCTCAGGAAGGCTTATTCCAGTTACACACACTTGTTGCAAACCAACAAAATATGAATGCAGAAAAAATTTTTGCAAGATATATTGTAGACTAACAATTAAGCTATAGAATATGTAGCAATACTCAAAGACAGACAAAAGAAAAATGGGTAAAGTATATCAGAAGGCAATTCATTTGAGGAAATATGTATGCCCCCAAATTGTATAAAAACATGCTAACCTGGGGCACATGGGTGGCTCAGTGGGTTGAGCATCTGCCTTCAGCTCAGGTCTTGGAATGGAGTTCTGCATCTGGTTCCCTGCTCAGCATGAAGTCTGCTTCTCCATCTGCCCCTCCCCCTGGCTCATGTGTGCGCACTCTCTCTCTCAAATGGGTGAAATCTCTTTAAAATAAAATAAAGTAAAATAAAATAAAAATACTATGATTCTGGAAGGGTTTTTTTAAAAAAAAAACAAAAACATGCTAGCATCACGAAATAATCTGGGAAATGCATTCAAACACCAGGAAGATGCTCATTTTCACCCATTAGACTGGTAAAAAGAAATCTGTAAATGCTTATTTGCAAAAATGAGGGGAAAATGGAAACTATTCTATATTCCAGATATGCATGTAAATTTGTTCAATTACTAAAGCAGGCTATTTGACAATCTAGTCAGGTTGAATATGCACATACTCTGTCATTTAGCAATTTCACTTCCAGAAGACATGTCTATAGAACAACAGGAAGCTATAGCAATAATATCAACTGCAGTGTTGTTTGTAATAGAAAAAAAGGAAACAACGTAAGTGTCCACAAGAATGGCAATATATAAACTATAAGATATTCATAAAATGGAATATTATCTATTACTTAAAATTGTTGTATATGTCTTACAGTATAAACAAGAGTAAATCTAAACAATCATAATGTCGGGTGAGAATAGCACTTTGTAGAAGGCTATACCTAGTGTGATACAATTTGTTGTGATGCAAAAATCATTAAAAAACAGAGCAAATTATTAAATAAATGCTATAAGATAATGGGATAACCAGTTGAGGAAAAAAATTAGCTGATTTTAAATATCATCCTCAATGGGAAAAAGCTTGCAGTCTTCCCGTTGAGATCAGGAACACGACAGGATGCCCACTCTCACCACTCTTGTTCACCATAGTATTAGAAGTCCTAGCAACAGCAATCAGACAACAAAGAGAAATAAAAGGTATCCAAATTGGCAATGAAGAAGTCAAACTCTCTCTCTTCGCAGATGACATGATTCTTTATATGGAAAACCCAAAAGACTCCACCCCCAAATTACTAGAACTCATACAGCAATTCAATAACGTGGCAGGATACAAAGTCAATGTACAGAAATCAGTGGCTTTCTTATACACTAACAATGAAAACACAGAAAAGGAAATTAGAGAATCGGTTCCATTTACTATAGTACCAAGAACCATAAGATACCTGGGAATAAACCTAACCAAAGAGGTAAAGGATCTGTACTTGAGGAACTACAGAACACTCATGAAAGAAATTGAAGAAGACACAAAAAGATGGAAGACCACTCCATGCTCTTGGATCGGAAGAATAAACGTTGTTAAAATGTCTATACTGCCTAGAGCAATCTATACTTTTAATGCCATTCCAATCAAAATTCCACCGGTATTCTTCAAAGAGCTGGAGCAAATAATCCAAAAATTTGTATGGAACCAGAAGAGACCCCGAATCGCTAAGGAAATGTTGAAAAAACAAAAATAAAACTGGGGGCATCATGTTACCTGATTTCAAGCTTTACTACAAAGCTGTGATCACCAAGACAGCATGGTACTGGCATAAAAACAGACACATAGACCAGTGGAACAGAGTTGAGAGCCCAGATATGGACCCTCAACTCTATGGTCAGTTAATCCTCGACAAAACAGGAAAAAATATACAGTGGAAAAAAGACAGTCTCTTCAATACATGGTGCTGGGAAAACTGGGCAGCTACATGTAGAAGAATGAAACTCGACCATTCTCTTATACCGTACACAAAGATAAACTCAAAATGGATAAAAGACCTCAATGTGAGACAGGAATCCATCAGAATCCTAGAAGAGAACATAGGCAGTAATCTCTTCGATATCAGCCACAGCAACTTCTTTCATGATATGTCTCCAAAGGCAAAGGAAACAAAAGCGAAAATAAACTTTTGGGACTTCATCAAAATCAAAAGCTTCTGCACAGCGAAGGAAACAGTCAAGCAAACAAAGAGGCAACCCACGGAATGGGAGAAGATATTTGCAAATGACAGTACAGACAAAAGGTTGATATCCAGGATCTATAAAGAACTCCTCAAACTCAACACACACAAAACAGAGAATCATATTAAAAAATGGGCAGAAGATATGAACAGACACTTCCCCAATGAAGACATACAAATGGCTATCAGACACATGAAAAAATGTTCATCATCACTAGCCATCAGGGAAATTCAAATGAAAACCTCATTTAGATATGACCTTACGCCAGTTAGAATGGCCAAAATTAGCAAGACAGGAAACAGCATGTGTTGGAGGGGATGTGGAGAAGGGATGTGGAGAAAGGATGTGGAGAAAACGGACGAATGGATAAGGAAGATGTGGTCCATATACACTATGGAGTATTATTCCTCCATCAGAAAGGATGAATACCCAACTTTTGTAGCAACATGGATGGGACTGGAAGAGATTATGCGGAGTGAAATAAGTCAAGCAGAGAGAGTCAATTATCATATGGTTTCACTTACTTGTGAAGCATAAAGAATAACACGGAGGACATGGGGAATTAGGAGAAGGCAGTTGGGGGAAATTGGAAGGGGAGGTGAACAATGAGAGACTATGGACTCTAAAAACAATCTGAAGGGTTTGAAGAGTTGGGGGGGTGGGAGGTTGGGGGAACTAGGTGGTGGGTATTAGAGAGGGCACGGACTGCATGGAGCACTGGGTGTGGTACAAAAACAATGAATACTATGAATACTGTTATGCTGAAAATAAATTAAAAAAATGATTAAAATAAAAAAATAAATTAGCTGATTTTTTAAAAAGATTTATTTATTTATTTTAGAGAAAGAAGGAGGGAGAGCGTGGGGGGAGGTCCAGGGGGAGAGAGAGAATCTCAAGCAGACTCCTTGCTAGGTACGGAGCCTGTCATAGGGCTCAATCTCATAACCCTGAGATCATGACCTGAGTTGAAATCAAGAGTTGGATGCTTAACCAACTAAGCCATGCAGGACGCCCAAGCTGATTTTTATATAACAACTTGTAGTATAAATTCCAGAATGATCAGATATTTTTTAAATTAAAAAATTTTATTCAAGTACCTCTACACTTAACTTGGAGCTCAAACTAATGACCCCAAGATCAAGAATCACATGCTCATCCAACTGAGTCAGCCAGGCACCCCAGAAGGATCAAATATTTAAATGTAAATAATAAGATCAAAAAGAACTAGAAGAAAATGAGTAAATATTTTAATCATCTCAGGGTGTGAGCAGTCTTTTGGAGCATGGCAGGAAAGGGGAAAAAGAACACCAGAAAAATAATTTGTTTAAGAAATCTTCATCTTGTGCACAATTCTAGTTACTTGGGATCAGTGAACCAAATAGATATCTTTGTCTTCATGGACTTTACATTTCTATGGGGGAAGACTAAAATAAAACAATAGACATAGTAACATAATAATAAGTTGTGCAGTGCGTTAGTGATGAAAGCAGAGCAGGGTAAGGCAGATAGAACTGGGATGGACAGGTTGCAGTATTAAATAGGATAGTTCAGGTAGGCCTCATTGAAATGGTGAGATTTGAGCTTTGAAGGAGGTGGGAAAATTTACTCAAAATGGATATCTTAGAAAAGAGCACTCCTTCCAGAGGTACATTGCAAAGGACTACCCCTGGGGAAGTGGAAGGTGACTACAGATGTAACAGAATGAGTGATGAAGTGAGCAGATTGAAAGGTCAGAGATATAATAAAGAACCAAAAACTGTATGGCTTTCGTAAGGACTTCGGCTCTCCCTCTGAGTGGAATTGGGTATCTTTGCAGAATTTTCAGCACAGAAGGACCATGATGTGATCTGTATTTTAAAATTATCACCTTCATTTTTGTGCTAAGATGCACCATGGGGGATCAAGTATGAAAGCAAAGAGAGCTTTTAGTAGGCTGTTGCTTTTATTCAGATGATATATGATGGTGGATTAGACCTTATATGTAGCAATGGAGATAATGAGAAATAGCTGAGTTTTGGATTTATTCTGAAGTACAACCAAAATGACTTCCTGATAGATTGGATGTGTAGTGGGAGAGAAAGAGAGGAACTGAAATGATGTCAAGATTTTTGGCCTGAGCAGATGGTGTGATGGGTTTCCAATCAATTCTGATAGAGAAAGCGATAGGAGAAAAAGATTAGGAGCTCAGTCTGAACATTTTTTTTTAATATAGGCTCCACGCTGGGCTTGAAGTCACCACCCTGAGATCAAGACCTGAGCTGAGATCAAGAGTGGGATGCCTAACTGACCAAGCCACCCAGGGACCCCTCTCAGGGTCATTTTGAGTTTGAGATTTCTATTAGACATCTGAGTGGTGGTGCTAAGTAGGTAGTTGAATATATTAGACTGTAGTTTGGGATATAGAGCTGGTCTGCAGACATGAATTTGGGAGTTGTCAGCACAGAAATGGTTCTGGAAGAACTGGACTGGAAGAGACTACCACGGGAGTGTGAATAGGATGGAAAGAAGAGGAATAGAGAACCGTCAAAAAAGAGGAAATCTTGCCACTTGCAACAATGTAGATGGAGCTAGAGGGTATTATGCTAAGTGAAATAAGGCAATCAGAGAAAGACAATTATCATATAATCTCACTGATATGTGGAATTTAAGAAACAAGGTAAAGAATCATTGAGGAAGAGAGGAAAAAAATGAAACAAGACAAAACCAGAGAAGGAGACAAACCATAAGAGACTCAATCTTAGGAAACGAACTGAGGGTTGCTGTAGGGGAATGGGGTGGGAGGATGGGATAACTGGGTGAAGGACATTGGGGAAGGTATGTGTTGTAATGAGCACTGGGTATTATATAAGACTGATGAATCACAGACCTGTACCTCTGAAACAAATAATACATTATATGTTAATTAATTGAATTTAAATTAAAAATAAGATAAGTTCTGGGGATGTAGTATACACCACGGTGGCTACAGTTAATAATATTGTATATGTATTTGAATGTTGCTAAGAGAATAAATCGTGAAAGTTCTCAACACAAGGAAAAAAATGTGTAACTATGTGTTGTGATGGATGTTAACTAAACTTATTGTGGTAATCACTCCACAGTATATACATATACCAAATCATTATATTGTACACCTAAAACTAATACATTTTAAAATGTCAACTATAGCTCAATAAAAATAAATGAATTAATAAATAAGGAAAAAAAAGAAGAGAATTTGGGACATTGCCTGCAGGCACTCCCATTTTAAGAGGTCTTAGAGGAGAGAGGAAGCCAATAAAGGAGACTGAGAAGGAACAGCCAGTGAGATTAGAGAATAGGAGAGTGTGGGGTCCTGGAAGCCAAGTGAAGACCTTGAACCAAGGAGGAAGGTCTTATCCACTGTGCTAAATGCTGCTGATAAGGCAAGTAAGATAAGGACTAAGAACTGAACATTGGGTTGAACAATGTAGACATTATTCACAACCTCTACAAGATAAATTTCAGTAGAGTGGTGGAGGCAGACCCCTGATTGGAATGTGTTCAAATGAGAATAGCAGGTGAAAAATTGTAACAGTAAGTAGATAAAATTACAAAGGAATGATGGAGTAGTCCAAGTGGATATCTGAGGGAAGAACATTCCTGACAGATGGAACAGATATTAAAAAGGCCCTAGGCAACAGTGAAAGTGGCTTGTTGGAGGAACAATACAGAGTTAATAGCTGGGACAGAGTGAGTGAGGTGGAGAGTAGGCAGAGAGGGTAGTGGTCTAGGAAAGGATGGTCATCTGGGGCTTGCTCTTGATACCAGGTTGATGTAGGTAGAATGAGGAATTCAGTCTTAGACCAGGAGCATTAGTTCAAATGATGCCTTCAAATATTGCACTTGGAAATATATATCATGTATATCTGAAAAAAGATTTGCATCAAAAGGGAGAAAAGAAATGGGGTGATAGCAGGTGGGGGAGTGGAGTCAAGAGAACATATATGTAAAATAATGCATATATAAAAAGTATATATGTGAAGATACAATATAATAAGATAAATATAATATATATACTTTATATTATATTTATATAATTTATATATAATATAAATATATTTATATAATAAATAAATATAATAAGATAAAATAAGATATAATAGCTTGATTGTATCCTGATAGAAATGACCTAATATAGAGCACAACATTGGTGATGTTGGAGATAAAAGGGAGAAAGATGATAGTGGTATTGTTGAATTGGTATGAGAGAAAGAAATCTAGTGGGAAAAGAGAGGGTCTGGCTTTAGAGGAGTATCTGGAAATATTATACTAGTTTGCTAGGGCTGACAAAACAAAGGACCACAGACTGGGTGGTTTAAACAACATATATTAACTTTTTAAAGATTGCATTTATTTATTTTAGAGAGAGGGAGAGAGAGCAGGGAGGAGGGGCAGGATGAGAGCGAGAAAGAATCTCAAGCAGACTCTGTGCTGGGCATGAGGCCTGATGTGGGGCTTGATCCAAGGACCCTGAGATCATGAACTGAGCCAAAACCAAGAATCAGCCACTCAATCAACCATGCCACCCAGGTGCCCCTAAACAAAAAGAATTAATTTTCTCACAATTACAGAGGCTAGAGGTCTGAGATCAAGATATCTGCAGTTTGGTTTCTGGTGTGACCTCTCTCCTTGGCTATCAGGACTTGTCCCTGTGTTTTCAGTCTGTGTTATCTGTGCCCTAATCTCTTAGATACCAGTCTTACTGGATTAGGGTCTACCAATATGGGCCCATTTCACCTTAATTACTTCTTTAAAAAGGTAAAGTCACATTCTGAGGTACTGGAGTTTACAATTTTAATATATGGATTTTGGGGGATATAATTCAGCCCAAAACAATCATATATGGTATCAACAGGAGGGTCATATATACAGATGCAGGTGTTGGCGAGTGAAGCAATATGGTGATAGGAGTCTATGGAATTATGGTTTAAATTTTCTAGTGAAATAATAAGCATATAAAGCGTTGGGATGCTGAGGTGGTGTTGGAAGTAAGGGACAGGATATTTATAGAGTGATTGCTTGGTAGCAGTAAGGGCCTGATTGACCTTTGTGGTCATGAATTTAAACTGCAATTAGTCATGTGGCTGTGTATTTTCCTCCAGCTAGGTTTAGCTATGTAATTGAGGGACTATAAGGACTGGGCATGACATTTGATCTAGGGAAGATGGGAGAAAAGACAATAAGGGAGTAAGAGATGGTGAAAATATAGTTGGACCAATGGACTGGAGATTCTGGTGAGGTTGAAGGATAGTGGGGTCTCTATACCAAAGGGAGTGAGCTGGAAAAAGAGTAGGTGATAGTCATAGAAAAGGATGTTTGAAATTGAGATTACAGAGGGGTTGCTAAAATTGCTGTGCAAGGCCTAGCGTATAGCCATGTGAGTGAGTATATGAGGTGGGGCCATATACAATGTCACAAAGGAGAAATGTTCAAGGAACTAAAGGGGTCAGTGTGTCAGAATGATCATTCTTGAGCTCACTGGGAATTAAGACAGGACTACTACCATTGGGAGTGACTGTGCTCCAGGAGCTAAAACCTTTGAGAAATTGCAGGGTGGGGATGAAGTTTGGTAAATGACAACAAAAATGAAGGCTAGTTGGTGACAGGCTGTCAAAAACTAGAGGTTTTCAGAGATGTGGGAGAGGAATGGTCTAATGGCAGCAATGACAAGCTAGGAAGGCCAAGGAAGACTTGACCTTCAGGATCTGCAGTACAATGATGGTGGGAGAGAAAAGTCATCTGCGCCTCTTGTGTGGGCTTCAGGGGACACAGAGTCCCCAGGAAAAAGACTGATTTCTGTCAGGGGAAAAAAATGATGGGCACATTCAGAGAAGAGGTTGGGGTTATAGAGGAATTACTGAGGGTGCATTGTGTTTTAGGAGTAGGAGAGGGGTGTGAGAAGTGAACTAAAGGAGAAATGAGGTCACAGCCTTATGGGGGTTAATATGCAGGAGTTGAGGGTTGTTGTGGGGATCTAGAAGTTCTTTTGGTGACTAGCACAAATGGGGTTAAACACCATTATTAGATGAGTTCTGGTGGATTCAATGCAGTTAGATTCAAGATAAATCTTGAAGTCTGGGCTACAGGAGGGTGTGTGTGTGTCTGGGACTTCCTGTTTACCCCAAGTGATGTGGGAGTTCTCTCTTATACCTAAAACACTGGTCCATACAGTGTTCCATATTATTCCTAGGAACAGAGATCATATAAATCTGTGATGATACAAAAACATGGTCTAGGAACTACAGTACACATTCAGGATAGGACAACCCCTGGGGAAGTGGAAGGTGAATGGACATGGGGTGAGGGTTAAGGGAACCTAAATTTTTCCTTACTGTTTTTATTCTCTAAAAAAGAGTAAATATAATCAAATGTTAACAATATTCAAATCTGAGTTGTGGAAACACTGGTGTTTATTATATTTAATGCCTGGGCCACTATAGATATTTAATAAATATTGTGTGTTGAATGAGAGTGGCTTTCTGCTTTAAAAGTTTCTCTGACAAACAAAATTCTTGAATTAACACAAAATGCTACAAGAGCATAGAAAAGGGAATAAATAGAGAAAGGTGGGGAGGGTCTGAGAAATCCTTGTGAAGAGACTGGGTGCTGATGTATGGAGAGTATCTTTACCACGATACACGAGCCATATGGCAAATATGGGATACAAGCTAAAGACATAATCCTATCTTCATCTTACCTTAATGTTCGAAGGTTCTGGGTGAATATCCAGAAAGTGACCTGGAACTTTTGGTCTTTTCAAGTAGCTATTGGATCCTCACTTTCCTCGCCCAACATGGACACTGGGTGGTGCTGCTGTCCAAAATTTCTTCTCTATCATGGACATTATTACCTCCATATATAGACTACTGGTACTTAGGTAGTCTCCTGTGGGCCAAGCAAAGTGCTAAGGATTGGAGAGATTAAGATGATCCTCCAGTAGATTCTCCCGTGATTACCCTACTGACAACTACCATGTTCAGTGTCTGAGAAAATTGAAAGTGTGACTTTTACATAGGACAGTACCACTATTACAGAAATGTTCTGCTGTGGGGGTGAATGACTCTGAACTGCCCACCCTCTCAAGGAGCTCCCCTCCTCCATGACCTAGGATCAAGGTCATGGAGGAGGGTCAATGGCTAAGGATTAGAACAGATGCCACTGAGCATTACTGGCAAACCATTGTTTGGTTATCCTGGTGTACTTAGGTGCTATGGCTATAAAAAGCCAGTTCCAGATGTTGGAAGATAACTGGGCAAGAAAGAAGTCTTTGTTTATATTCAGGCTCCAATTATACTGGAAGAGTGAGTGAACTTGGGAAGGAGGAAGTGGATCCTTAGCAAGAAAATAGTGGGAGAGAAGGGGGAGGCAGGCAGACGATCCCTCCGCTAATCAGAGAAGGCTTGGGCAGTGTCTGGGGAGGTTGCTCCGGTATGATGTCATCAAGACACTGAAGCAGGGGAGAGGTCCTGAGAAGAGGGAAGACAGTGGACTCCAGCCTACAAGACAAAAGCCCCGGGGTTGGCGGGTGAGTGGGGGACCGTGAAAAGGAAGGCCTGGGATCTTTCAGCCAATCAGAGATGGTTGGGGCGGGGTCCGGGGCGGGGCCTACTTCGCGATTTATAACTGCAGGGTGCCACGCGGGAAGGTTTAACCTCTTCCAGTGTGTGGAGCGGCATTGGTCCAGCCGTTGTCATTTCAACCGTCTTCAAGCCATCAGGTGAGGACCTGCGGTCCCGGCGGAGCCAGAAGACTATGGGGACAGGAGGGCGCAGCGGCTGCGGGGCAGAGTGGGTCGGTCTCTCAGGAACTGGTGGGGCGGGGTTGGGACTGGCGGTTTCTAACTGCACCTCCTGGAGAGTCTGCGCCTTTGTCTGCGGCGCCGCCTTCTGTGCGTTGCCGAATCCTCCACCGGTGGGTCCTTAGAATGACCCCCTCAGAGTGGCCTGTCCGCGGTGGCTGCATGCCCGAGGCTGAGTGGACGAGGAGTTTGGGTGCTGCCGGGTTTGGGCCCTCTGGAGCTGGCACTTCCCGCTCTCCCTTCCTGTGGCCAAAAGGTGGGCTGTGCGCCCAGCAAAGATGATGGTTATTTTAAAATGTAAGCAAACTGCTCCAGACAAACATACCCATGTGCCCAGCCTTTTATGATATTTGTTAGTCCCTGTATCCCTACCTTGGAAATTGGCTTCTGATCCCTCATCAGAGGAGGGTCGTAGGGTGACCTCGATGGAAGGGAGGCATAATCCGGATTTCTGGCTGCTTGTGGGTCTCTCCATTCTACTCTGGGCACTAGACCTCTTTTAACCTCTACCAGGGTGGGGCCAGGCACGCGCCTGAGAGCACTGTTTTCCCGTCTCTGGGGTCACCTATTGTCCCTTCTTGACAAATCCAGAATGCTCACAGGGCATCTCATCTCCTAACTTTTCCCTTTGCAGAGAAGATATTGCGAAATAAAAATCAGCTCTGTTTGTTTATCCCGTTCTGCTGATCTGATCCTAATTAGCTGTGTCTTCTTACAGCATTTGCAAACCAGTGCCATAAGGAGCTGGTATGAGACATGTAATTAGTTATGATCAGATTAAATACCTTCCCTCTCTTATTGTGGCTATTTAATCTACTGTCTTTGGGCAGATAAAATGGAAAGAAACTAGTACAACTTTTTAACCACGCATTTTGGTGTGCTGCTCATATCCCCCAGGAGAAGTGCCCCCCCCAACAGTAATTGACTAGAAAGTGAAGATGCTCAAAAAGTGCTATCTCCTGTGTCAAATTCATCAGCTGGTTAAACCCAGTCCTTATTTTTTCTTCTGTCTCTATCTGCTCATGTGTCTCTATCACCTTCATTTTACCTTTGCTCTGATTTTAAGAGTGAGACATATTGACTCCAGTTACTAAAGCATCTGGTTTCTGGTACATCCTGATTCGGTGGCATTTACTACTTATCAAAAATAGGGTAATGACATGGAACAAAAAATATTCTAATAAAAACATTTCTAAGATCTGCTGCTTGTTTCCTGTAGAAAATCAGCAGGTAGGGGCGCCTGGGTGGCTCAGTGGGTTAAAGCCTCTGCCTTCGGCTCAGGTCATGATCCCAGGGTTCTGGGATCGAGCCCCGAATCGGGCTCTCTGCTCAGCAGGGAGCCTGCTTCCTCCTCTCTCTCTGCCTGCCTCTCTGCCTACTTGTGATCTCTGTCTGTCAAATAAATAAATAAAATATTTTAAAAAAAAAGATAATCAGCAGGTAAAATACACACTAACACTAAATGTGAGAATTTTGGCTGTTACTCTTTAGTCTGACAATAGTTCTACCAGATAGATTTGTTAAATGTTTTTTTTTCCAGCCTTTCTGTAGGTCAAGATGAATGATAAGCCAGATTTGTCTGAAGTGGAGAAGTTCGACAGATCAAAACTGAAGAAAACTAATACTAAAGAAAAAAATACTCTTCCCTCAAAGGAAAGTAAGTCATGGGAGCTTTCTTGTTGAGATAAACAATGGTGAAAGTTGATAGGTTCAGTAAATAAACTCTTCTTGTAAATTTTGCCACAAAGTAAGCAATAATTCAAGTACCAATGTATTTAATGCATTATCTAAAAATATCAAGTATTTGCTTCTTACCTGGTTTATATGAATGGTTCTCACAAAATAAGCCCTAGTAATAATGGGAGAATTTTTTTAAAACTGGTTTTTTTGGTTGTTGAAAAAATTACTAAAAGCCACATTAAAACCAATCTTGGGATATTGGACTCAGTATTATAAACATCTTAGTTTTGTCCAATTTTTGGTTATTTGCCATTTTATACACCTAACAATTTGGGTCTGTGATCTTCTCCCTAAAGAGCTATGTAAACTTTGTGGTTTTGGCCTTCTCTACCTGATGACAAGATGAGGTAAAAGAGCCACTTTAGCTCTTGGGTATACTCTGGTCTCCCAGGGATCAAGGGATCAATTTTGCCCTCCTGACTTACAGTCTGCCAGAGAAACTCCAAACCAAGGAGTACATTTTTTCATGTCAGCATTATTTATTTATTATTTATTATTATTATATTATTATATATATTATATATATTATTATTTACTTATTTTTCATGTCAGCATTATTATTATTTGAAAGTTCCAAAGTTAGTAAAAATTGCCTGAAATGGTATATCTTTCTAATTGTATAGGGATAGATAAATCAGAAGAAAATGCTTCAGTTTCTCTTCATTCTTAAAATAATATATGGAAAAAATGGCAGTATCATAGATTTACCTCTTAAATGGGAAAAAACCATGTAGTTGATGTAGATTCTAATGAATATTCAGGTAGTATACACACACACACACACACACACACACACACACACACCTGTAAGCAGGTATGGCAAACTTTAGTGACTTGCAAATGTGCTTTTGGGGAAGAAACTGAACTTAATCTTGGGAAAATATCTTCTTAATGATTTTTTTAAATGTTTTTTTCCCCCAGCTATCCAGCAGGAGAAAGAGTGTGTTTAAACTTCGTAAGATGGGAATCTCCTCCCAAGTGCAGTTTTCAGCAATGCTTGAGTGTCATGGTTTTGGGCTTGTTTTTGTTTTTGTTTTGTTTTGTTTTGTTTTTTGGTAAACCTATGTGCTTGTAGAGGTTTTAGGCACCTTCTGATACTTCACACTCATACTCCCTGGCTAAGAAGTCAGGAATAGCCAATGTTCCCTTATATTCATTTTTAAACTTCCATTGGTACATAAACTCCAGCTGGCAAATGTCCATAATCTCACCATTGATGACCTTTGTGTGTGAAGTCCTTCTACCCCCTAGAGGATAGGCTACTTTTCAGCTTCCACAATGGGTGTCTCCATTGCTCCATTGCTCATGAAGGAGCATGGGTTTGCAGCTTTTCATAGTTTATTTTAATTTCTAATGTTGCAATAAAATAACAAATAAAATCAATATGTTAAGGCTCCTGTGGTTCGTTCCTAGTGGTCTTCTAAGGAATGAAAGTACCAAGGGTACTCTTTTCAGCCAAACAAAATGGCTGCAGGAAAAACACTTTGGCAGATTATTCACATGGAATAGGCTCTCCACTGTCCAGGTGCAGTGGGTCCTGACTAAGTGATGCTAGGTGCTTTTTCCTTAGAGTTAGAAGAGGTCATGTGGACTGGCCCCCTTATCTCAGAAATGAAGAAATGAAAACATCTGAAGTGATGATCTAAAGTGAATAAGAGCTGGAATTCTAGCTGGGCTCTGTTGCTTTCTCAAATGTGCTTTTAAATTTAGTGGAAGATGTCCAAGGCTGGTGATAGATGCAGAAGGGCATTGGAGACATATGCTAGCACACACTGTGCTAAACACATCACATATTACTATTGAGCAGAAACTCAGATATCTAATACCTGCTGATGACCCACAGCATTGAACATCTCGTCTCCTTAAAATTTATGATAGAGAGAGGTAGTGAGAGAGGAAAAACAAGCACAGGGGAGTTGGAGAGAGAGATGCAGGCTCCCCGCTGAGCAGGGAGCCCCATATGGGGCTCCATCCCAGGACACTGAGATCATGACCTGAGCCAAAGGTAGATGCTTAATGACTAAGCCACCCAGGTGCCCCCAAAATTCACTATCTTAATAAGCCAAGTATTTGCTATTCATGGTGAGCATAAGTGTTATGGACTGAATTGTTCTCCCCTACCTCCAAAAAAATTCATATGTTAAACAGCTAACCCCCAATGTGATTGAATCTGGGGATAGGGTATTTAGGAGGTAATTAAGGTTAATTGAGGTCCTAAGGGTGGGGCACTAGTCTGATAGAACAGTGACCTTAAAAGAAGAGGAAGAAGCACCAGAGATCTCTCTCCCTGCCATGTGAAGACACAAGGGAGTGACCATCTGCAAGACAGAATGAGAGTTCTCAGCAGAAACTGATCCTGCAGGACCTTGTTCTGGGACTTCTATCCTCTAGAACTATGAGAAAATAAATTTCTATTGTTTAAGCCACCCAGTCTATGGTATTATGTTATGACAACTCAAACTGACTAATACAATAAGGAATACATATAAATCGGCAAGCTCTGATACCTACCCTTAAAAAACTCTTTCATCACTTAAAATTTTTAAGAACCAATCACCTATAATCCCACCAATTAGAAGTATCAACATTTGATTGTATGACAATCCAGACTGGTCTATTAATATTCATATATTTTCCTACAAAAAGCGATTATGCTGTCTATACCTATTTGCAACCTCAAGTATTCTCTTACCATTCCTTCTAAGGGCTAACATCCTTAAATAATCACTGGGTTTACAGGAAGTGGATGCTGTTTTCAATAACATAAACTTCAGTAAGTGAAACAGTAGTTGGGTTAACTCCGATTAAATGTCAGTTAAGTAACACAGTCACAAGGCTTAGCATAGCCAGAAGATCTGAGAGTTTGAAGTAACCACAGTGGTCATCAATACCTTACCTCTTGCTTGAAGTAATTATCTGGCAGAGTCACTCACCTTGCTCTGACAGGCTGCTTATACTATGCCCAAACCTGCCTTCCTATAGCTTCTATCCAATAATCCTAGGACTTCATGCTGGAGACCCAAAAAATGTAGTTGTTCATTCTCAAATATGTGAAGTCAGCTGTTGTATGCCTGCCTCTGTACCTCTAAGGCTTCTCCTGATGACATTTCCCTTATCCTTTGAATCTAGCTTACGTGAATGGGGAACATCATGGTTGCTGATGTGCTCAAGTTTGCTCATGATGAGAACACTTTGCATCCTGATTCTGTTACTCAATACACTTGCTCTCCTTTCAACATTGCTATTTGCAAATTTGAGAAACGTACTGTATACATCCATGATAGATTCAGCAACCTCTGCATTTGCATATAATTTAGGCTGCATTTGCACAAGATTAGGATTATTTCAAAGGACCTGACAGAAAGAATGAACATTGTTGGTGACCTGGGATTGGATAAGAACGCATTGTTCAGTTGCATTTGTTAATAATAGTTTCATTAACATTGATTCTATCTTGAGCAGTGTAAGTGTTAGGCTGAGATGAGAGGTACATGGTGGCAGGTGAAAGATTTAGCTGCTGAGTACTCATACAGACATGAGATGGGAAAAACAATTGCTCACCTAGAGTAGTTTTATTCAGCATTTCTTTTCTTTTCTTTGTTTAAGTAGGCTCCATGCACATTGTGGAGCCCAAAGCAGTGCCTAAACTCAGAATCTTGAGATCAAGATCTGAACTGAGATCAAGAGTGGGACACTTAACTGACTGAGCCACCCAAGGGCCCCACAGCATTTCTTAAATATATATTGTGGGGCAACCCTTCTACTTACTAGATTCAGTTGCCTAAAAAGAGCCGCAGTTTCCCCTTAATAAGCCCACTAATAGTAGGGATTGAGATTTAGGGCCCTGAACAAACAAGGGAGGGAAAATATATCACACACCTATTTTTTTCCTCAGTCTCTAAGGGTGAACACCCAGGAACACTTACTGGTTCATACTCATACTTATTACCTGCTCCCACTTTAAGCCAATGGCTGTGGTTTAGGGTCTGCAGGTCTTTCATTGGCTGAACCAGTAGCAGGTGGGCTTGGGCTACTCTGATTTGGTGTTCCTCTCATCCCATGATGCATAACTGCAGGTTCTGAATCTTTGCATTTTATTTTTTTTTAAGATTTTATTTATTTGACAGACAGAGATCACAAGTAAGCAGAGAGGCAGGCAGAGAGAGAGGAAGGGAAGCAGGCTCCCTGCTGAGCAGAGAGCCCGATGCGGGGCTCGATCCCAGGACCCTGAGATCATGACCTGAGCCGAAGGCAGAGGCTTTAACCCACTGAGCCACCCAGGCGCCCCGTGAATCTTTGCATTTTAAAAAACAAAAGAGTATTTTTTTTTTAAAAAAGCGTAGACCAGGAAACAATAGAATTGGATAAATCTGAGTTAAACTAGTTACTTCAGTTCTAGGAAACTTGAAAAAAACACTATTTTATGAGCTTCCTGATTTAGCTATTTCTGTACTGTGTTTGGATGCTCAGTTATTTATTTAAATGGATTCTACAGTGGGGGTAGTGTTGAAAAATATACGTATGGGGTATTTTGTTTTATGAATAACGCTTCCTCCAGTTTGATGCTTATAATTTACTATTTACAGCCATAAAACTGTCTCTTTTATTTAAAAAGTCTTTTCTGTAATGTGACACCAAATTTATTAATAATAAATTTATTTATTAATTTAATAAACTATTAAATTATCACAAATAACAATTATTATTTATTAATTTATTACTTATTGATAATATTTGAAGTAGAAGTGGGACTTCTCAGAAATTTGATTAGCATACGTTCTTCAATAGGTTTTGCCATCATATTATATTTTCTTGAAATAAGAAATATCATTTCTGTATATGTTCTGATTTTGGAGATGGTGGTTTTTCCATTTCTTTCCCAAATCATGGAGAGTTCTTATCAGAACTAAAGACACTGGTTAGTAAGAAGGGTCCCTTGATTGTGGGAGCACTCTGATAACTATGTCATAGAGTTTCTGCTCAAGCCATAGTGGCCACCAAGCAGATTATGAATTAGAGGTGAAATGGCCAATTTGTGGCAAGTCATAGTGCTGGTGGTATAACTTTGGTTGGGAAGTTTCCACTCTCCCAAGGGATTAAAGTTGATGTTCCACAATATAGGTGATTTGAGTGATATATGTTTTAAAAGATTTATTTATTTGAGAAAAGAAGAGAGCTCATGCAGGAGGGAGCAGCAGAGGGAGAGAGAGAGAAAGAATCTCAAGCAGACACCCTGCTGATGGGGAGCTCCACAAGGGGCTAGATTTCACCACCCTGAGATCATGACCCAAGTAGATATCAAGAGTCAGACACTGAACCAACTGGGTTAACCAGGCAACCCTGAGTGATATTTTTTTAAAGTTCTTATTATGTGCATCTGTCAGCTGCTATTCTCAGAGGACCTTTTGCTCTTTTGCTCACAGAAGGCTGTGAGCGTCATGGATTTGTTCATCAAGGACATCTTCGAGCACATCGCCAACGAGGCCTCTCGCCTGGCCTGCTCCACCCAGCGCACCACCATCACCTCCAGGGAGATCCAGACAGCCGTGCACCTGCTGCTACCCGGGGAGATTGGCAAGCGCGCCATATCTCAGACAAGCAAGGCAGTCATCAGGTACACCTTTCACCAATGAGCTGCCTCGGGATCACCGGACCACCTTGCAAACCAAAGACTCTTTTCAGAGCCACCTCACTTGGCACAAAAAAGACCTGTAACTCTCCAGAGACCCACCAGCTCTAGCGTTTGGACCTGTGCCATTCTGCCCATACCTAAAACACTTTTGTTGTTTATGAAACATTACCAAATGTAGCAACCCTACTTTATCGTGTGTCTTTAGTGCAATTTGTTCCGAGCAAAATCATCGATTTATTTACTTTACCCACGTCGCATTCATTTGCTTGCCTAAAGTGCCGTCTTTCTGCCAGTTATTGGACCTGTGCCATTCTGCTGATCTTTAGCTCATTTGTACCATGAATGAAACATTATCAAACGTCACAACTCAACTTTAATATATGTCTGTAGTGCAGTTTGTTCCAAGGAAAATCAAGTTTTCCTTAACCATATTGATTTTCATGGCTTTCCTAAATAGTCATTTCTGTTAATTATTTCTCGAAGTCAGCCTTACGGGGATATTTTCATACTGCTATTTGCCTTTTCGCTTTCATTCCCTCACTAGTGCATGGCAGAATTTTCCAGAAGTTCATTATGTCTGATCCAGCAACAGATAAAATGCAGAAGTAGATGTAAGAACACATCTGAGTTCTTTAGGCCAGATATTAAAGAGATTTTCAAGTATCTGAAACAGTGTCACTCTCCACTCTACTTTTTTAGAAAGCATATGTTTCACAGGCATTTGTAATTTATATCAGCATGATGTGATGGTTTTTAAAAGTTATTTTAAAATAAATGGACTAAAATTTCTGTTCTAGTGTTTTGTTACAGTAAACACTGGCAGGTATAACTGGCACAAAAGCTCTTTAGCTTCCTATCAATTTTTAGAGGTGTAAAGTTGTCCTGCGACCAGAAATGGTTCTAGAGATTTACTCATTCCGGTGCAATGAGGTCAACTGAGAATAGTCTCTTTTCGGTGGTCAAGTTTTCCAAAACAATTCAATGCTGAATATCCATCAAAACTTCCAAATCATATTGCTAACTTAAGTGTACTTTATAGACTCCTCAGTTGACCTTGGCTCCTTGGACTAATGCAAAATTGAGGGAATTAGTGAGTAATCTTAGTTTATCTGGAGACTTGTATTGAATTAAATCTCACAAGTACAGCTAAAAAAAAAAAAAAGTGGGGGGGAGGGGGCTTTCAAATCACCATACTGACAGAAAGCTTTCTTCCTGATTCAAATAGTAGTGACAGTAGCATTTCATCAACAAACATGACATTGGGCTTTCACCTGAGGTGTATGTGTTCACGATAATATCTTTGGTTTTCTAAGTGTTTTAGGTGACATAATGGATCTAAAACATTCACACGTGCTGTTTTATCAGCTATTGAGATTAACATTTTTTTTTAATCTTTTGGCTGATTCACATAAATCATATTATAGATTTTCCAATAGTAAATCTTGCTAGCATTCTTGGAAGTAAGTCTCTTCCTCCTGGATGACTTCTTCTCAACATTATTTGGGTCCTTTCCTATGCTTATTCCTGTGTGTAATCAGCAACAGACTAGAGCTTGGATTTCTCATGACTTCTGCACCCTTGGCCACTTGCTTTTCTCAACTGTCCCCAAAGTCTTACTGTGTCCTGGGGGCTTCATTGTCTCAGAAGCAGCCCGGACCCAAGGCTTAGTTGGGCTCCCTCTGCAGCAAGAACGTGGACTGTGATAGAAGGCAAACCGGGGGCTAGTGGAGTGGGCTGGACCCCTTAATTAGTCTTTCCTTCACCTGTTTATGTCTCGGTGTCCAACTCTCCAGCTCCTCATATGTGAGGCACAGCTGTGCTTGAGAGAGCCAGTTGTGCTCAACCGTGCCTGCCCCCAACTAGGGCAAGTTCTGCATTCCAGGTATTCCCCTACCTCTGTTCCTTGACCACTCCAGCCCCAAGAAGCTGGATTGTACTTGAAATCCCCTGAAATTCACATTCCCAGTTTGTTTATTCCTTATTTCGTCCTCAAAGAGAGGCTGGCTACTCTTCCCAGAAGATCAGCCCCACCCTCGGCAGCAGATCATTGTCCAGCGCGTGTGTCAGGGTTGCAAAAGGACCTGATGTGTGAGACTTCTTTGTCTCTTCATAGGTAGGGTGACCATATCATTTCTTGTCCAATTAATGCAGATGGTTTTGAAGGTAAAGGGGTGCTCTGCATAATTGTGCTGGGACAGCAGGCAAAATCAGGACATGAGGACAGCCTTCTAGGAAAAAGGTCTGTGGATAAAGTAAGGACATCTCTTGGGGCTTAGGGATTTGCAGAGCATGAAGGTTAGTAGGAAAATGAGAGTGCATCACCTTTTTCATAATTTTTTTCTCTTCGAAGTGCTGGTGCCTTTGTTTTCTGGGGACAAGTAGTGTTACTAGGCTTCACTGACAGGGAAAGGAGACACACCATGGTCAGTGCATCTGTTTGGATGCTGTAACTGCTGTGAGCTAGTGGGACTAGGCTCTATAGCAAGAATGATTAAGGACACAGGTTTTGGAGTCAGAGTTGACCTGGGTTCACCCATCAGCTGCGCCTCTTATGAGCTGTGGTATCTTGGGTAAGTGACTTGACCTCTTTGAACCTCAGTTTCCTCCTCTGGACAATAGGGCCTACGAGATTGTTGTGAGGATTCAGTGAGAAAATGCAGAGTGCTCAGTGAATGGTTGGCCTTACCTATTATCAGTCCTGAGATTGATGCCCTCAGGCAGTTGGAGAGGTGTGGGGAGTGTGATTTGATGCCAGACAGCTGTGTGGACTTGCTCGCCTGGCTACCTTGGCCCTATCTATATGCTTAAGGCTGATGGTGAGATAAGGGAGGAGACTTTTCCTTCCTGAGCCTCTGTTAGTAAAGTTGCAGAGATAACACTGCTCTGAGCTGTGATGGGAAGTTGCTAGGGAGCCACTGGAAAGTGCCTTGTTACCTTGCTAGCTTTGGGCATTGCTGACTCAGGGTTTTGTTGGCAAGCTGTTCCTCCTCACTCCCATTCACCCACTCCCACTCACCCTCTCCCTATCCAAGTCCCATTCACGTTGCAAGTCTTGGCTCAGATCCTTCCTCCTCTGTGAAGATGACCCGACCATCCCAGCCTATAGTGACTTCTCCCTCCTTGAGCCTCCGTACCTCCAACTGTCAAATGGGTGTATTCTTTATAATGCCCCTACGGAAGGGCCGTGATTAGGGTTGAATGAGGGAATAGATGGAGCATGCCAGGTGCAGGGTCTGGTACAGGCCTATGGTGAGTTCCCTGCCTCTTTCTCTTCTTCCTTACTAACCACCCCCCGCCCCGCAATGTGTGCATCCTGGTCTTGATCAGATGCAGCCTTCTATTGGTAGTCATTTGGGAGCACGCCTATGTGGCAGGTGCTCTTCTGTGTATGTTATACACACACATCCAGTCTTTACCCTTTGCCCCCATATTTTCCTTATAGGACAAGCAGGCACAATTCCTTCTGTTGAGAAGAGCAAGGCCCAGAGAGGTTAGGTTATCTACTACCCAAGCTCGCATACCTACCTAGTGAGTGGCCTAGCCAGGAATCAAATCCAGTTTTGACTCCTATGCTAGATTAAGTTTCCAGTGAACGCCTGTGAATGGGTGGATGGGAGGATGGACAGAAGTAGAGACCAGGATAGGAGTGCCTGCACCTTTACTCTTACTTAGTAGAGGGAGACCTGCTTGAGAAAAGCCTATAGGTAGTAAAGATATAGGATTCAGCAGGTCCCCAAGCCCAGGTAAGGTCCCTCTTGGACAGGAAAAAAGAGGTGGGGGGAAGTGATGGGTCAGGCTAAACCACAGGGAATTCCATGGTGGCTCTAAGATCCTAAAAATTAGCAGTGGAGGAGGTGAATAAGCACGTGTCAAATGAGCCTCCTTTGAAGAGGCTTATTAACCCAGAAAGTTTTGAATTCCCTTGGAGTCAAAGCTGAGCATTTCACTCCAATAGAATACCAATCATGAGATCTATGATTAGGCATGGAGGTAAGCTCTGCTGCACCCTGGCATCAGGGCGTGATGATGGGGAAAGCCGAGGGGACTAGCCATTTATTTCAGCAGACCTCAAATGTGGTAGGACTTTAGACTGACCTGGGAACCCGTGGCTATGACCTCACACAGCAAGCTAGAAGGCTGGTGATCTGAGGCTAAAATGCAGGCTGAGGCCTAATCCTGCAGTCCTGGCCCTGAACACTCCAGGGTCATGGGACTGTGCTCAGCCAGGCTTCACTTAGATCCAGTAGAGCTAGGCCTCCTACAGGTGAGTGCTTCAGGGGTCTATGAGCTGTGTCTTTGGTCCCATCAGATCTTCCAGAGGTCTCACTCGGGTCAGAGGGGAGAAAGCCCTTCTCTGGCGGGAGCTCCAGGGTTTCCAGCTCTACCCTTGCCCTGGCTCCCAGGGATTAGGATTCAGGAAGCCCCAGCGAGGTAGCCTGGGGTATCCAGGTTCTCCCTCTGACTCAACAGGCCTGCCACAGCAGCATCCAACTACACTACCTGCTTCTATTCTCAGGACCCTTCCACCCCCCACCCCACCCCATTCAGGGATGCAACAAGTAGCAAGAAGCTAGGCTGGGTGTTGGGTGGAACAGAGGTCTAATCCTGGCTCACCTGCTTCCTGAACTGTGTGACAAGTGGCAATTGACTCAAGTTTCTAGTCCTAGGTTTATTTTTTGTCCACCGGGGATATAGACGGTACTTAACCTCATAGAGTTTTAGAGATCCATGAGGGGTATTATTGTGCCCCCCCCAACTTCCCAGAAGGGAGGAAAATCCACTGTCAGTAATGCAATAAAACTGTTAAATCTGTGGGAAGTCATCTATCTAAACTGTACAACTCATCTTGGAATGCTATTTTTTTTTGCCATTCTCTGCAACAGGATAAAAATTCTCTTTTCCCCTTAAGATCAGGGCAAAAAAAAAAAAAAAAGGAAAACCTGGAATTGCCACTTTCAAGTAATTTTCAGTTCTCCAGCCACAACATTTTAACCATGCTAGCCTCAAGAAGAGTCAGGAAATCTCATGTTTGGGTTTACAGCACAACCTGCATTCATCTATGCATTCATGCAACAAACATTTGCTGAGTACCTACTAAGTCAAGCACTGCTAGGTGCTGAGAATCACAGATGAATAAGCTGAGAGCCCATAGACTGGTTAGAGTCTAGAGGCGGGGAGGCAGACACGGAACACGGAGGGCTTGGCGTGCCATATTAAGGAACTGGAACTGCTACCTTGTCCTCTAGGTGGCAGGGAGACTTGCAGGGTTTTAAACAAGGAAGTGACAGGCTGTCAGGTCTGTGTTTTCATTACGTCACTCTGGCAGTAGTATAGAAACTAGATTTGAAAGGGCCACGACTGGAAGCAGGAGGTGGTTACCTTAATCTAGGTGACAATGTATGAAGGCCTGGTAAGAAGCAGTAGGGATGGCGTGGAGAGGAGAGATCCAGGGACTGCTTGAGAGTGAAACTTGTAGCGTAGTGTGCCTAACTGGGCATGGCGAGAGAGGGACAGCAGAGTTGGCAGTGATCACTCCGGTTTAGAAAAACTTTACAAACATTTTGGATAAATGAAAATATAGAAAGAAAAATATGACCAAACATCCATCTACCCACCACCCAGCTTAAGGAATAAAATATGACAGATAACTTTGAACCTGCCTGTACCTCTCCCCTGTCCTCCTCCTTGGCCCTCCCCCCACCCCAAGAAGAAACCCCTATATTAAATTGACGTTTCCCAGTTCCATGAATTTCTACCACATAGACATTAACTGCTAAGCAATATACACTGATAGCATTGTTCTGCACGTTTCCATATTTTTCTGTAACATGCTGTTTTCTCTCACTGTTGTGTGTGAGATACAGCCATAATGGTACTGATAGCTCTGGTTCACTTATTTTCATTGCTGAATGGCAGTCCATTGTATGAATAGCCTTCTCCATCTTACTGGTGATGACCATGAGACGGTTTCTAAATTTTTGGTTAATAAATACAATGCTGCTAAGAACACTCTCATACATGTCTCACTGTGCACAGGTCTCTAGGCTGGGTACCTAGGAGTGGAAGTGCTGTAGTCAGCAGTGTGTGCATCTGTCTCCTGCACACTAATCAATATTGTCCAAAGGGGTCAGACCACCTTGCACTCCAACCAGCGAGGCATGTGATGTGCCCATTGCTGTAGCTCCTTACCAACGTTTGGGGTGATCCATCTTTTTATTCCTTGTGGCTCCAGTGCATGGAGTGCTATCTCATCGTGGTTTAAGTAAGCAATTCTCGGACTACTGATAAGTAGTCCTTCCTGTGTCATTTTTTTGGTACATGTATGCTTACTCTTTTGTAAAATGCCTCGTCAAGGCTTCCTAATGCTAAGGCGCTTGAGGCCATAGGATCCCCTGTAAGTGGCCCTCATCCGTCACCATTACTGGAACTGTTTCACACAGTCAGTTTGCTTTTATGTACCTATGTTTTCATTGCTCCACAACTTTATTCTAACACATCCAGGTGTGTGTCCTGAATCTAGGAAACCATGGCTCTCCTCCCTTCTGGAAAATTACCAGCTATTTCCTCTTGGAATGTTTTTCTTGTGCCATTTGCCCCGTATCTCCTTCACAAACACCCACGAGATGCACTTTTTACATTTCCATTCCAGGCTTTATGTCTCTTCACCTTTCTTTTACCTTTCCTTCCTCTTTATCTCTCTGGGAGACATTCTCCATAATTTCTTTTGTCTTGCTTCCCACACGCTAATTCTCTATTCTGGTGGGTCAGATTGGTTCTTTCAAAATTACAAGAACCTTTTCTTCCAGTGGTTCTGTTTTTCACTTTCAGAAATTGCACTTGACTCTTTGTGAGATTTGGTTGTTTCTTCCCTAGGATTGTTGATATCCTCTCCTTTACTTAAACATGTTGAACACTTTTTAAATAGTTTGCACCTGGGAATAAGTCCTTGGAAGTGTACGTGTTTAGTTTTTTTGAATTATGAGCATGTTAGGGAGGGCTTTATCTGTGGGAACCAACCCAAAGCCTCTGTTAAGGGTGGGCTCGTCCAGAAAAGATTTGACTTGCATTTGCCCCACATCTGGGATTCTGCCAGAGTTCATTGAGCCATACTGATCATGTTTGTTGTAACTCCAAAGCCACATGTGGGCAGGACTGTGATTTCAGATTCTCAAAGGAGCCTCCCCACACCTCAGCCAAACCCAAGGCCAAGAGATACATGCTTCCTTGTCATCTCCCTGTCCCTGTAGTAAAAAAGGGGGGGCAGTTTTTCACTGGGGGCCTTATTTAACAAGCATCAGGGACTGGTAAAGAAGTCTCAGTTGTCTATTAATCTCTGGCTCTTTTCCAGCCCATCCAAGTATTTAAAATGATGTTTATAATAATTTTTCTCAAATATCTGTGTTCATTTGGAATGGGAGTTTTTCACTAATCTATTCCAAATAGTGTCTAAATAAAAAGCGTTAGAGACCCTTAAGCATGTAAATCAGACCGGGCCCACTCAGTAGTAGTCAGATAATGTCTAAGCTACTCTGCAAGGTTTGAGACAACTTGCATTCCCATGCCTGCTGCCTTGGAGGGGCTGGTCAGAGGGTTGGCTCAGCTGGGCCTCTGTCCCACTCCAGAGAGTCAATCTCAGAGCCTCTCCATATTGTATTTCCAGCAGGATGAGCACACTTCCTGTATGGCAGGTCAGAGCCTTTAAGAAACAAGGCAGAAGGCACCTATCTTCTTAAAGATTAGATCCATGATTCGCATAGCATCACTTCCACCATGTTTCATTAGCCAAAGCAATCACACACCTCCCCAGAGTCAAGAGCTGCAAGGCGGGGCAGGGGCGGTGTGGGCGGGGGTAGACAGGACCTCTCAGTGGAAAGTGTTGAGGACTGAGCAGCCTTCCTGAACCTGACACATAGTGTCATGCAACACACATTTCTTGAGATGCTGCTGGGTGCCACACACTGGGTACGCCGATACAACAAAGGCTTTGGCTCCCTGATCCAGAGTGGTGAACTCTGGAATTCTTTTCCACCTCTCTTGCCCCTAGTAGTGTGACCTGGCCCACGTAGCAGATCCCTCCAATCCAAGACAGAGCCTTCACCCCATTTGGGAGTCCCCTAAATCCTGACACTTCAATTGTAATCTGCCCCTCTCCACATGCCTACGAAAGTCCATATCTAGAGAGTCATAAATAGGGCAGGTTTTGAAGGCACAGAGAGATTTTAGGGAGAGGAGAGGGGAAGCACATGCAGTCCCATACATAAACCACCCCAACCTTTTGGAGTTTGTTCAAGGGAAGCACTTGCTTTCAAATCTTGATTGGAATCAATTACATGATGGAGATGGAGGTGGGTGAAGTAATCAGTGCTGCATTTCATTTTGGATTTATGTATTTCCTGTCAAGCAGGTTAATTCAGAGAAGAATGGTTTCTGTGAGCCTCAGATAGGCTCAAACATTCAAAGGCTTTCAACACATCTGATGGGCCAGCAACCAGAGTGAGATTCAAGAGATCAGCCAGGCTCCTGGTATCAGATGTAGGTCAGTTGCTATGTGATCTTGGGTAAGACTATTCACTTTTCTGGAAAGACCTCACTTGGGCAATAGCTCTGAATTCCTAGAAGGGATAAAATTCACTAAGCCAGTCCCGTTATTTTAACGAGTGCAATAACTATGCATACTGTTCATTCCTAAAACAAAAATTCCCAGTTGTAGATGACAAAATACCTGGTCAAGCATCAAGTCCACACGTAGTCCTATGGTCCCTGCCTAACTACAACACCTGAGGGCTGCTCACCATTTCTTCTTGTGGTAAAATCTTAGAAACAGAGTTAGTTAAATTATGGACAGGTTTCACGATTATCATGTTCAGAAGAATCATGTGTTACAACAGAAGCTGTGAGGGACAAGACTGACCATGTCACCACCCTCAGAGGGTTGCTCAACAGCATGGCAAAGACTGAATTGATGACCATGTAGAGATGAGGCCTACTGCTCTCCTGTCCCACTGATGTCCTCATAGATTGACCAAAACCCACCTGTGATCCTGATGAGGGAGCAGGAGGCTGGCTGAAGACAAATCAAAAGCTGGCACCTTGCACCCCCTCTCCACCCGCTCCCTTCGGTAATGTGTGTGACATTCCTCAGGCACCCCTGACTGCCATAAGCGAGAAACAAATAGTTAACTTGCAGAGATCACAATCGTGCAAGACAGAGTCTCCCTTGGTTTACAGATGTCCTCGAGATCTACAAACAAAGAAGTTGCCCTATCAATAGCACAATTTCCAGAGGCAAATAACTCAGTTTCTCAAGCCTTAAATAAAGTTAAATTTCTTCCAAACCCAAATCTCACTAACAAAGACATTTGATAGCAGAAATGTGAATGGCTTGCCAAAAGACAACACTGATCAAGCCGCAAGGCACCTTGTAGGCACCTTGTAGGCCCTCTTTAGCATATGAAAGTTCCGTTGAAACCACCCACAAGGTACATAACCTGCCATCTCTCACAACCCGGGGCAGCAGCTCTTTCTGCCCACAGGTCCTGTCCCCGTGCTTTAATAAACCACCATTTTGCACCAAAGATGTCTCAAGAATTCTTTCTTGGTCATCGGCTCCGGACCTCAGCCCACCAAACCTCACATAGGTTCTAGAACTTCATCAATCCTAGATTTGTTTTTGAAGTACCTCATAGTAAGAAGAAAAAGTAGGTGGCCACTTTTTCAAGCTTTCTTCTCCCCTCCCAACACTCATTCTGCTCTTATCTAGGAGTCACAGGCCATGAGCAAAGAGGAGGAAGGTTATGATGAGTCCAGAATCAGGACCAATCGCATTTTATTGGACTAGGTCTAGCTAACTGGGTTTTCATCTTGCCACGTCAATGTGCTGGTATTCAGGGAGGGTCATACACTTGAGGTTAAAAAAAATTAATTCAACTTCAGACAGCTTGAAGGAAAAGATGGGGAGGTGTAGATCACCTTATGTCTCTTAATTCATTGCCATTGTTTTCTTAATTTGATGGAGAAGACAGGAGACATCTCTACCCTAGTCTTGGAAACACGGCTTTAAATCACTGTAATTACAAGCAAACAAAGGATAATAATTTAAAAAGCTAATAACAGGCAAAGAAACACACCAATTTACTCTTCAGTCTCCAAGGATGAACACCAGGGAGTCTATTATGGGCTCATCCTGGGGTCCACCCACTCAAACTTTGGGTCAGTGGCTACAGGGAAGGAGCTGCAAGTTGTTCATTAGCTCACAGGAAAGTGGGATTTGGCTGCTCTCAGTGGAAGCTGACCTCATTCTAATGATGTATAACTGCAGGTCATGAAAGTCTACCTTTCAAAAACAAAGGATAATAGCCTGGAAAAGAAAAGAAGCAGAGAAATATGAACCAGGTATAGCAGTAACTTCAGTTTCTAGGGAGATTGAAGTAGGTATTGTTGTTTTTATCATTTTAATTTAGCTACTTCTGTACTGTGTTTGTATCCTCAGTCATGTACTTAGATGAATTCCTTAATAGGTGACATGTTGATAAAAGTGTGTTTGGGGTATGTTTGTTCTATTAATACCATTTTCCCCATTTTCATGCTTGTAATTTGTCAGTTACAACAGTAAAATCATTTTCCTCAGTTTGTCTTCTCAGTAAAATATGTCATTAGATTATAATTGCTCATTTAGACCCTTTTGTCTCCACTCAGCCACTGAGTCAATAATCAGATGTACTCACTCCTTCCGGGCTTCGACATCCAACTCCCTTTCTCTTCTTTCCCCCCTAGATTCCAGGCGTGTCAGTCACACTCACACTTCAGGTCTTCATCCCATGGCCCAATTATGATCCATTGTTTAGCTGTCTCACCAACGATCCTATTTGCTTTCCGAATTTACAAATGCAAAACACAATAAAAGATAACCTAATGGATTAGATTTCCTAACATGACTTCTCACCCGTTACGATACCTATGAGACCAATATGCAAGAAAAACTCTGGGAGGAAAAGTGTGTATGTGATATAGAGAAACACTGGCATTTTGAAGAAGAATTAATTTGCATGATAGAAATTAAGAGATTAAGAGAAATGCATTTTGTTCTAACTGCTCCACAGGTCTTAGTTGGAAGAGGTACATAGGTCTGAAAAGAGCCTTTGGTCTCCAAACTTTTTGTTTCAGACCTACAAGATTATCTCAAGACACCACCTAAAAGGATTTACTTGCAGTTGATTTCATGGTAGATTTTCTCGGTTTCCTAAGGCAGCACACCTTTTTTTTTTCTTTAATTTTGTTTTATGTTTTCAGTGTTCCAAAACTCATTGTTTGTGCACCACACCCAGTGCTCCATGCAATACATTCCCTCCTTAATACCCACCACCAGGCTCACCCAACCCTCTACCCCCCTCCCCTCCAAAACCCTCAGTTTGTTTCTCAGAGTCCACAGTCTCTCAAGGTTCGTCTCCCCCTCCAATTTCCCCCAACTCACTTCTCCTCTCCTTCTCCCAAGGTCCTCCGTGTTATTCCTTATGCTCCACAAGTAAGTGAAACCATATGATAATTGACTCCCTCTGCTTGCCTAGTTTCACTCAGCGTAATCTCCTCCAGTCCCTTCCATGTTGATACAAAACTTGGGTAATCATCCTTTCTGATGGAGGCATAATACTCCATAGTATATATGGAGCATATCTTCTTTATCCATTCGTCAGCACACTCTTTTTTAAAAATCTTCTCAGAAGGTTTTTCTAATATTCCAGAATAATAACAAGTACTAATTCTGAATGGGGAGGGGTCCTTTTTCCTGCATCCTAACTCTAGTGTTCCAATGGAGTGCTCTGGAGGTATTGGCTCGTCAGAGTGTTTTACATTTAACCCAACAGTTCAGGGAATCTCTTGGATATTCTGCACTGTCCCCCATTCCTTCTCTTAAGCAAGTGGGGCTCTACAAAAGGTGAAATCGGCTGTGAGTTCAGTCTCTCCCGGCAGGGCACCATTGCTCTTCTGCTGGGTTCCAGAAAAGTTTTATCTTTGATAGTTTATCCATCTTGTATCTTGTGTGACTGAGAATGAGATTCCTTACAGGTTACTAGACCCCACCCCACCCCCCAAAAGATTTTCCACGTTTTTAAAAAAAGGCAAAGGAACACTTAACAATATCGACCTAACACTGGGATTTAAAACACACCATAATTAATTTCAGATGATTGAAATCACAGTGTATGTTCTCTCCCACAGTGATAAGAATCTAGAAATCAATTGTTTATAAGGCAACCGGAAAATATCCAACTGCTTTGATGTTAAGTAATGAGTGTACAGCAAAACAAACAAATAAAAATCCATAGAACTAGAAAAAAAAGATGAAAATATTGCCTAACAATAATAATTTAAAAAGATTCATCTTAGTTCTATTTATTGGTCACCATTGTTTTCTTAATTTTTTTGGAGTGGGCAAGAGATTTGTCTGTTAGCAGGTCTAGATTCATATCCTTAATCACCATGATTATAAGCAATCAAGCAACCAGCTGCAGGCAAAGAATCACACACTATTTCTCTCCAATCTCCATGCTGAAAATGACTAGGAGGTTTGTGCTTTTTTCACACCCTCCCACACCTTGAGTCAGTGGATCTAGTCAGGGGCTATAAGTCTTCCACTGGCTGAGCCAGTGGGGACTGAGGCATTGGCTACTCTCTCAATTAGAGTATAGAATTACCCGTGCCTAACTGCAGGTCACAAAGGTTTTTGTCTTAAAAAAGATTTAGGCAGGAAGAGAGAAATATCAGAAAAAACTGAGTGACTTCAGAAAGTAATTTCAGATGCCAAGGAGTTTAAATGTGAATTGCTTCCTGAGTATGGCATTTAGCTGTTTCTGTAAACTGTGTGTCCTCATTTATATGTGCATGTGAATTATAAATAAAGGATAGGTTGCAAATGGGATACGGTTGATTATCAGTGGTTCTGTTCTATCTGTTGTCATATCTCATATAAAGAAACTCTGGATGAGGGCGAGTGTTAAGATGGCGGAAGAGTAGGGGGACCCTAAGCTTGTCTCATCCCTCGAACAGAGCTAGATAGTTATCAGATCATTCTGAACACCCAAGAAATGAATCTCAGGCCTGAAAGAACCAAATCTACAAGTCTACAAGTAGAAAAGCAACCACCTTTTGGGAGGTAGGAGGTGCGGAGAGTTAAACTAGGGGAGATATGGTCCTGCATATGGCAGTGGGGAGGGAGCCTACTTACGGAGGCTACTGCAAAGAATCATTAACAGTGGAGTGCAAGATCTGAACTTTTAGAAGTCTGCCACCACAAAGGTGATGCCTGGCTTGAAGGTGCTCAGGTGGCAAAGTGGGGAGGAGTCCCGGGAGTCACAGCAAGGTCCAAGGATGCCCTGGGCCCCAAGAAGAATGGGGGGGGTGCCATCCTGCTGCACTATTCCCAGCCATAAGAGCAGGGAAGCCAGCTGGGAGCCCTGGGTCTTGGTGCCAGCTTTCTGCTCTCTTTCGCCATAAACTGTGAACCGCCAAGCAGTCATGCAACTGCTTTCCCGGGACTGACCAGCACATGGCAAAAGTGTAGGAAAACCCTCCCCTGGACAAATAGCATGGGTCTGTGCCACCGGACTCCCCAAAACTTGGAGTTTTGAAACTCAGTCACATGCCTGAGATAAAAAAGCTTGGACATAGGCAGGGCAAACCCAGGGTTCAGACAGAAACTGGCGACACGAGCAGGGCAATAGATTGTTCTTCTGTGAGGACTCACTGAAGAGTGAAGGGCCTGAACCTTCAACTTCCGGGCTAGAGAGCAGGGCGCCATTATGTTCATCCCGCCCATCAGCACTGAAAGCCTGCAGGGAACAAGACGGCACCACCCAGTGGAGGCTGGAGCTGCTTACACCAAGTCCGGGCCCCCTGTGCCCTAGAGGTGCGTGTCCACTGAAACAAGTCCCCTGAGAATCAGCACAGCAAGCTCTGCCCCCAGAAGACCAGCGCAAACAACTCAATGGCACCAAGTCTACTGATCACAGAGTGCTACAAAGCTTCAGCTCTAGGGCAAACAGGATCTAGCTTCCTTTTCACTTTTATTCTTTTTTAAAAAGTTATTTTTCCTACCTATTCTTTTTTAAATTCCCTTATTAATTTTTTATTTTTATTTTTATTTTTTATAGGTTTCTTTATTTGTTTTGGGCAGGGAGGGGCAGAGGAAACGGGAGAGAATCCTCAGTTGGAGTCCATGCTGAGTATGGAGCCTGCCTCAGGGCTCAATCCCAGAACCCCGAGATCATGACCTGAGCCAAAACCATCAGCCAGACACTTAAGTGCCTGAGCCACCCAGGTGCCCCTATTATTAATTTTGTTAAAAAAAATTTTTAGACATATGTATTTGGTTTATTTTCAGTATTGTTTTCTTTTCTTTTTTTATCTTTTATTTTGGGATCTAGATTCTTTTAACAAGCAGACCAAAAAACACCCAGGATCTAGTTTTTTTTTAGGGGTGGGGGTGTTTTGGTTTTTTTTGTTCGTTTTTGTTTGTTTGTTTGTTTCCTTGGATTTTGTGTTTTTTGGGGGGGGTTCATTTTTTTTCCCTTTCATTTCATTTCTGAACAACATGGCGAGACAGAGAAATTCACCCCAAGGGAAGAACAGGAAGTAGAACTCACTGACAAGGATCTAATCAATACAGATATAAATAAGATGTATGAACTAGAATTGAAAACAACGATGATCAGGATACCAGCTGGGCTTGAGAAACTCATAGAGGAGACTAGAGAATCCCTTACTACAGAGATAAAAGAACTAAAGTCTAGTCAGACTAAATTAAAGATGTTATAACTGAGATGCAATCTGATATGGAGGCCATTGAAACGAGGATGGACAAAGCCAAGGAATGATTCAGTGATATAAAAGATAAAATTATGGAAAATAATGAAGCTGAAAATAAGAGGGAAAGAAAGGTAATGGACCACACAGGTAGACTTAGGGAACTTAGCAACTTATTAAAATGTAATAACATTCATGGCATAGGAGTCCCAGAAGATGAAGAGAGAGAGAAGGGGGCATAAGGTTTAGTCGAACAATTGGAGGTGAAAACTTCTCTCACCTGGAGAGGAACACAGGCATCAAAATCCAAGAAGCAGAGAGAATGCCCTTTAAATTCAGCAGAAGCCAACCATTGCCCAAGCGTGGCATAGTCAAATTCACAAAATACGCAGACAAGGAAAGAATCCTGAAAGCAGAAAAGAAAAAAAAATGTCCTTAACCTACAGGGGAAGACAGATCAGGTTCACAGCAGATCAGTCCACAGAAACATGGCAGGAGGGCAGAAGCAAGTGACAGGAAATAGTCAACTAGTCAACATGCTGAATGGGGAAACTATGCAGCCCAGAATTCTTTATCTAGCAAGGCTGTCATTCAGAACAGAAGGAGAGAGAAAGAGTTTCCCAAACAAGAACTAAAGGAGCTCATGACCACTAAACCATCTCTGCAAGAAATTTTAAGGGGGATTCTCCGAGTGGAGAAAAAGAGACCAAAAACAGCAAAGACTAGAACATCCCCAAGAACACCACCAGATACACCAACTCTACAGGTAACACAATGGCACTAAATTCATATCTTTCAAAAATCATTCTGAATATAAAGGGAATACATCCTCCAATCAAAAGACATAGGGTATCAGAATGAATAAAGAAACAAGATCCATCGATCTGCTGCTCACAAGAGATAAATTTTAGGCTTAAAGACACCTACAGATTGTGAGGGGGATGGAGAACCATCTGTCAGGCTAATGGACGAAAGAAAGTCAGAGTAGTCATACTTACGTCAGAAAAACTAGATTTTAAAACAAAGAGTGTAACAAGAGAAGAAGAAGGGCATTATACCCCAGTTAAGGGTTCTGTCCATCACGAAGCTCTAACAATGGCAAATACTTACACCCCTAACTTGGGAGCACCAAATATATAAATCAATTAATAATAAACAGAAAGAAACTCATTGATAGCAATACAGTAATAATAAGGGACTTTAACACCCCGCTTATAGCAATGGACAGACAGTTATCTAAGCAGAAAACCAACAAGGAAATATGGCTTTACATGACAACACTAGACCAGGTGAACTTAAGAGACATATTCAGAACATTTCATCCTAATGCACCAGAATACACATTGTTTTTGAGAGCACAAGAAACATTCTCCAGAATAGATCACATACTGGGTCACAAACCAGCCCTCAACAAGCACAAAAAGATCGAGACCATACCGGGCATATTTTCGGACCCCAACACTAAGAAACTTGACGTCAGCCACAAACAAACAAACAAAAAACAAAACAAAACAAAAAAACCCTCAAATACATGGAGGTTAAAGAACATCTCACTAAAGAATGAATGGGTTAAGCAGGAAATTAAAGAAGAAATACAAAAAATATGTGGAAGCAAATGAAAATGAATACGTGACAGTCCAAAACTTTTGGGATGTGGCAAAGGCAGTCCTAACGGGGAAGTATAATCTAATACAGGCCTAACTCAAGAACCAAAAACGTCTCAAATACACAACTTAACCTTATGCCTAAAGTAGCCAGAAAGGGAGCAGCAAATAAAATCTAAAGCCAACAGAAGAAAGGAATTAATAAAAATTAGAGCAGAAATGAAATAGAAACAAACAAACAAAAAATTGAGTAGGACAGATTAAGAAATCTTGAGCTAGTTCTTCAAAAGAAGTAATAAGATTGATAAACCCTTAGCCAGATTTATCAAAAAGAAAAGAGAAAAGACCCGAATAGATCAAATCATGAATGAAAGAGGAAGGATCACAACCAATACCACAGAAATACAAACTATTATATATAAGAGACTACTATGAGAAATTAAATGCCAACAAACTGGGTAACCTGGAAGAAATTAACAAATTCCTAGAAACCTACAAACTACCAAAACTGAAACAGGAATAAATAGGAAACTTGCACAGACCCATAAACATTAAAAAAAAAATTGTATCAGTAATCAAAAATATCCCAACAAGCAGAAGTCCTGGGCCAGATGTCTTCCCAGGGGAATTCTACCAGACATTTAAAGAAGAGTTAATTGCACCCCAATGTTTATCGCAGCAATGTCCACAATAACCAAATTGTGGAAAGAGCCTACATGTCCATCAACAGATGAATGCATAAAGTAGATGTGATATATATATATATATATATATATATATATATATATATAAGAATATTACTCACCCATCTGAAAAGGTGGATACTTAGCATTTACATTGACATGGATAGAACTGGAGGGTATTCTGCTGAGTGAAAGAAGTCAATCAGAGAAAGAATTATCATATGAGTTCACTTCTATGTGCAATATGAGAAACAGCACAGAGGACCATTGGGGAAAAGAGGGAAAACTGAAGGCAAAGTCATCAGAGAGGGAGAAAAACCATGAGAGGCTCTTAACTATAGGAAACAAACTGAGGGTTGCTGGAGGGGAGGTGTGGGGGATGGGGAAATTGGGTGATGGGCATTAAGGAGGACATGTGATGTGATGAGCCCTGGATGTTATACACCACTAATAAATTATTGAACACTAAATCTGAAACTAATGATGTACCATAACTTGGCTAATTGAATTTCAATTAAAAAAATAAAATAAAGAAGTGTTAATACCTATTCTTCTCAAATTGTTCCAAAAAAATAGAAATGGAAGGAAAACTTCTAAACTCATTCTACGAATCCAGCATTACTTTGATTATAAAGCCAATGCCCCAACTAAAAAGGAGAATTACAGGCTAATATCCCTGATGTGCAAGAGTGCAAACATTCTCAATAAAATAGTAGCAAATTGAATTCAACTATACATTAGAAGAATTATTCACCACGATCAAGTGGGATTTATTCCTGGGCTGCCGGTTTGGTGCTTCAATATTCGCAAATCAGCCAACATGATACACCGCATTAATAAAAGAAAGGATAAGAGTCATACGATCCTGTCCTTCGATGCAGAAAAAGCACGTGACAAAAGACGGCATCCTTTCTTGATAAAAACCATCAATAAAGTAGGGATAGATGGAACACACCTCCACATCGGTAAAGGCCATATACAAAAGATCCATAGCTAATATCATCCTCAATGGGAAAATCTGAGAGCCTTTCCCCTATGGTCAAGAATAAGACAGGGATTTCCACCCTCACCATTACTATTAAAGATAGTACTGGAAAGGGACCTGGGTGGCTCAGTCGGTTAAGCATCTGCCTTTGGCTCAGGTCCCAGGGTCCTGGGATCAAGCCCTATGTCAGGCTCCCTGACCAGTGGGGGTTCTGCTTCTCCCTCTGTCCCTCCCCAACTCGTACTCTCTTGCTCTTTCTCATATAAATAAATAACATCTTAAAAACAAAAAATATATAAGAAAAATCATAGTACTGGAAGTCTTAGCCTCAGCAATCAGCTAGCAGAAAGAAATAAAAGGCATCCAAATTGGCAAGGAAGAAGTCAAAATTTCACTATTTGCAGACAATATGATACTCTATGTAGAAAATCCAAAACTCCACCATAAAGGTTGTTATAACTCATACATGAATTCAGCAAAGCCACAGGATATAAAATCAACGTACAGAAATCTGTTGCATTTCTATGCACCAATAACAAAGCAGCAGAAAAAGAAATCAAGGAATCAATCCCATTTGCAATTGCACCAAAAACAATAAGATACCTACAATTAAACCTGACAAAAGATGTAAAAGAACTGTACTCTGAAAACTACAGATCACCTAGAAAGAAATTGAAGAGGACACAAAGAAATGGAGAAACATTCCAAGCTCAGGGACTGAGAGAACAAACATTGTTAAAATGTCTATCCTACCCAAAGCAGTCGACATGTTTAATGCAATCCCTATCAAAACACCACTAGCATTTTCCACAGAGCTAGAACAAAAAGTCTTAAATTTTGTATGGAACCACAACCAAGACCCTGAAGAGCCAAAGAAATCCTGGGAAAGAAAAGCAAAAGTGGAGTCATCATCACAATTCCAGATTTCAAACTACATTACAAATCTGTAGTGATCAAGACAGTATGGTACTGGCACAAAAACAGACAGGTAGATCAATGGAATAGAAGAGAAAACCTAGAAAAGGAACCACAACTATATCTTTGGCAAAGCAGGAAAGAATATCCAATGAGAAAAAGACAGTCTCTTCAACACATGGTGTTGGGAAAAATGGACAGCAACATGCAGAGGAATGAAACTAGACTGCTTTCTTACACCATACACAAAAAGAAATTCAAAATGGGTCAATGACCTAAATGTGAGACAGGAAACCATCAAAATCCTAGAGGAGAACATAGGCAGAATCCTCTCTAACCTCAGCCATAGCAACTGCTTACTAGACATGTCCCTGGAGCCAAGGGAAACAAAAGCAAAAATGAACTATTGGGACTTCATCAAGATAAAAAGCTTCTGCACAGCCAAGAAAACAATCAACAAAACTATAAGGCTGCCTGTGAATGGGAGAACATATGTGCAAACAACATATCTGGTAAAAGGTTAGAATCCGGGGCGCCTGGGTGGCTCAGTGGGTTAAGCCTCTGCCTTCAGCTCAGGTCATGATCTCGGGGTCCTGGGATCGAGCCCCGCATGGGCCTCTCTGCTCAGCGGGGAAACTGCTTCCCCTTCTCTCTCTGCCTGCCTCTCTGCCTACTTGTGATCTCTTGCTCTGTATCAAATGGATAAATAAAATCTTTTTTTTTTTAAAAAAGGTTAGAATCCAAAATCAATAAAGAACTTATCAAACTCAACACCCCCCAGAAAAAAAAAATCTAGTTAAGATATGGGCAGAAGACATGAATAGACACTTCCAAAGAAGACATCCAGAAGGCTAACAAACATATGAAAAGACGCTCAACATCACTCACCATCAGGGAAATACAAATCAAAGCCACCATGAGATACCCCCTCACCTCTGTTAGAATGGCTAAAATTAATAAGACAGGAAGCAACAGATGTTGACGAGGATGTGGAGAAAGGGGAACCCTCTTACCCTGTAGGTGGGAATGCAAACTGGTGTAGCCACTCTGGAGAACAGAATGGAGTTTCCTCAAAAAGTTAAAAATAGGACTACCCTATGATCCAGCAGTTGCAAACTAGGTATTTACCCACAGGACACAAAAATACAGATTCAAAGGGGTACGTGCACCCGTGTTTATAGCAGCATTATAAACAATATCCAAGCTATGGAGAGAACCCAGATGTCCACTGACTGATGAATGGGTAAAAAAGAGGTTATACACACACACACACATACACACACAATGGACAATTATTCAGTCAGCAAAAAAAATGAAATCTTGCCATTTGCAATGACATGGGTGGAGCCAGAGTGTATTATGCTAAGTGAGATACGTCAGAGAAAGACAAATAGCGTCTGATCTCACTCCTGTGGAATTTAAGAAAAACAGATGAACATATGGGAAGAGGGATAAGAAAAAAAGGAGAGAGGGAAACAAGTCATAAGAGACTCCTAAGGATACAGAACAAACTGAGGGTCAATGGAGGGAGGTGGGTGGGGGATGGGCTAGGTGGGTGATGGGTATTAAAGAGGGTACTTCTTGTGAATAGCACTGGGTGTTGTATATTAGTGACGAATCACTGAATTCTACTCCAAGAACCAATATTGCACCATATGTTCAGTAAACCAAAATTTAAATTAAAAATAAAGAAAAAAGAAAGAGAGAGTGAGTGAGGGAGGGAGGGAGGGAGGGACGAAGCAAGGAAGGACGGGAATGAAAGAAACAAAGAAAGAAGAAAGAAAGAAATTAATTCTGTGTGATTTCACTACATGTTCATGGACGAATGAGAGTGGGAAGTGTTTTAAAAATGTATTAGACAGAGCGGGAGATGAACCATGAAAGACTGGACTCTGAGAAACAAACTGAGGGTTTTGGAGGGGAGAGGGTGGGGGTTGGGAGAACCTGGTGGTGGGTATTAAGGAGGGCACGTATTGCATGGAACACTGGGTGTGGTGCGTAAACAATTAATCTTGGAATGCTGAGAAATAAAACAACATTTTAAAAATGTGTTAGAAAAATAGATTTGACCTTATAGATAACTGTAAAGGCGGATCTAGTAACACAACTGACAGGAATAACACTTTAGGGGGCCAATGAATGCAGTATAGTTAAAGTAAATCGATGATTTTGCTGGGAATATATTGCACTAAAGACATACAATAAAGTAGGTTTGATACATTTGGTAATGTTTCATAAATGGGACAGGTGTTTTAAGGTTGGGCAGAATGGCACAGGTCCAAACTCTAGAGTAGGATGGGCACTCTTGAGAGTTATAGGTCTTTTTGTGCCAAGTAAGGTGGCTCTGAAAAGAGCCTTTGGTTTGCAAGGTGGTGAGGCGGTCCTGAGGTATATCATTGGCAGAAGGTGTAGCTGAGGATGGTCTTGGTGGCCTCAGACACGGGGAACTTGCCAATCTCTCCGGGCAGCAGCAGGCACGCAGCTGTCTGGATCTCCCTGGAGGTGATGGTGGTGTGCTGGGTGGAGCCGGCCAGGCGAGAGACCTCGTTGGCGATGCACTCAAAGATGTCCTCGATGAACAAATCCAAGACGCTCATGGCCTTCTACGAGAGGCTCAGAGCCTCATGAACCTGCTTCAGAACCCTGGGGAAGTAGGTGGCGAAACTGTTGTGGGAGTGGCGGTGGCGGCGGCGGCATTGGCCCCTTGGCAGCTTCTGCTTCGGGCTCTTCGGGTCGGCTTCTGTGGGCTCCTCCATGCCCAGGCTTTCCTCCCGAGAGGTCTCACAGCCTGGCTCCGCCATGTAGGGCTCGCCTTTCCCCTGCTTCAGAAAGAAGGACAATGGCGGCGGGACGCCTGGGTGGCTCAGTTGGTTGGATGACTGCCTTTGGCTCAGGTCATGGTCCCGGAGTCCCGGGATCAAGTCCCACATCGGGCTCCCAGTTCCACGGGGAGTCTGCTTCTCTCTCTGACCTTCTCCTTGCTCATGCTCTCTCTCACTGTCTCTCTCTCAAATAAATAAATAAAATCTTTAAAAAAAAAAAAAAGAAGAAGGACAATGGTGGCTGCAGAGGGGCGGGGCCCATTTATAGTCGCTGCATTTCCTGACGTCACGGGCAACCTCCATACCTGATTGGACGAAATGCAAGGCAGGAAAGCGGGCTCTCTGTCAGGCTGTGTCACCTGTGATTGCATACCCTTGAGCCTGACATCACATTGGATAATCAGAGTGGGAATCCAGTGCCCTCTAAACTTCTTGGGACCTTGGTCAGGAAAACTTTCCAAACATTCCACTGAAGGTGTATCTTACCTGAAGCTTTTCAATATGAAAAAACAACAGAACCTGGAGGAGTTGTATTTTTAATGGAATAGCTTTTATTCCACATCATTACCCTATTTCTGATAAGCAGTAAGTGCCATTGTTTCAGGATGTGCTAGAAGTACGTTACTCTGGAATCAATGTTTTGGCCTCCTCTTACAATCACAGTCAATGTAAAATGGAGATGATAAAAGCTCATGAGCATATGGAGAGAGAGAGGAAAAAAAATAAGGACTGGGTGACTTATCTAATAAATTTGTTATTGGAGCTAGTACTTCTTGAGCATCTTCACTTTCTATTCAATTTCTTCTTCTCCTTCTCCTCCTCTTCCTCCTTCTTCTTTTTCTCCTTCTTTTTGTAAAGAGAGGGAGGGGAGGAGGAGCAGAGGAAGAGGGGGAGAATCTTGGGCAGCCTCCATGCCCAGTGTTGAACCTGTGAGGGCTCAATCTCATGACCCTGAGATCATGACCTGACCAAAATCAAAAGCCAGAGGCAAAACCGACTGAGCCACCCAGGCACCCCTCTATTCAGTTACTTATTTTGGCAGGTAGGGAGTACCACACAGGAAAGTGTGGCATAAAGGAAATCAGTTTCTTTCCATTTTTTCTACCCAAAGACATTACATTAAGAGGCACCAGTTAGGAGAGGGAGGGATTTAATCTGGTCAGAACTAATGACACCTCTCCTAATAGATCGTTGTGGCAGTCTTCCGTGAAAGTGCTGAGAGAGGACCAGCAGGATGGGATAAACCAGAGCTGAATCTTTATTTCCCCGTGTTTCCTGCTCAAAGCTAGAGGTGAGGAGATAAACCTGGGAGGTAATTGGCTATAGATCTGATGAAATGCCTGGTGCCCTGTGAACCCTCAGGTTTGTCCCCAAGAGATAACAGGAGATCCCAGAAATCTCAAACAGGTTTCATGTGTGTTCCTGGCCCCATCCTGGTGGGATAAGATATGTCTAGTACTCTGAGTAGAATGGAGAGATGCCCAAGCAGCCAGGAGTCCCCAGTAAGCCTCCATTCTGGCACAGTCACTTTAATACCCTTTTTGCCAAGCAATCAGACACCAGAAATCACAAGTGGTGAAACTGGTACTAACAAATCACAACATGGCTGGACCCAAAGGCTGGTCAAAGATCAGTTTGCTTAACTTTTCAAGGAACTACTATCATTGTTAGACACTCTGCCTACGTAACAGGTGCTGCTGCAGGAGAGGAAAAGGAACCGCACATGGTCGGTTCCCAGTGTCCACCAAACTCCTCCTTGTCCTAACCGCCTGGAACCCGCAGCTACCACAGATAAGTCTCTCTGAAGACTCTTTCCCCCACTCTGGATTTCTAGGCATAAGATCAACTGACTGGAGCTGGTATCTCACAACATATAAGCTTTGGATTGCCTCTATCAGCAATACTATGAAATATTGCAGTCAGAAGAAAGGACAGCCAAAACATCAGTTCATTGATGCCTTAACAGGGGAACTTCAGAAAGCCCTCACCCTAAGCACCAAAATTATAAACTTTGCAGCTTTGGCTTATTGAGAAGATCTGACTGCCATATCCCAAGGCCATATTTCCAGAGGAATGACATTAGCCAATTTGGGGACATTTCTTTTATGACTCAGAATGGGCTGCTGTCCTGAGCCAAGCCACCATAGCTTGAACAGGAACTCTCTCATGTGGCCAGCGAGGTACCCGTACAAGTGAAGCTATTCCTCTTACCTCTTATCAAGGCCTGCAGGAGACATGGAAATCCAGCCTCCAAACACAGCACACTAAGAAGCAGTCATACTGATAAAAAAAATTTGTTTTAAAATCACCAGGTATTTATTAACTTGAAAATTGTTTTCTTGAAGATACTGAGGTCCTCTACTGGGTATTTACCCTAAAGATACAAATGTAGTGATCTGAAGGGGTACATGCACCCAAATGTTTATAGCAGCAATGTCCACATGAGCCAAACTATGGAAAGAACCTAGATGTCCATCAAGAGATGAATGGATAAAGAAGAAGTGCCATATATATATATATATATATATATATATATATATATATATAGGAATACTATGCAGCCATCAAAAGAAATGAAATCTTGCCATTTGCGATGACGTGGATGGAACTAGAGGGCATCATGCTTAGCGAAATAAGTCAATCGGAGAAAGACAACTATCATATGATCTCCCTGATATGAGGAAGTGGAGATGCAACATGGGGGGTTTAGGGGTAGGAAAAGAATAAATGAAACAAGATGGGATCGGGAGGGAGACAAACCATAAAAGACTCTTAATCTCACAAAACAAACTGAGGGTTGCCGGGGGGGCGGGGAGGAGGGTAGGGAGAGGGTGGTTGGGTTATGGACATTGGGGAAGGTATGTGCTATGGTGAGTGCTGTGAAGTGTATAAACCTGGCGATTCACAGACCTGTACCCCTGGGGCTAATTATACATTATATGTTAATAAAAAAATTTAAAAAAAAAGATACTGAGGTCCTAAAAAATACCCACACAGTGGAACTGCTGAACAAATATAAGTGCTGATGGTTGAAAAATATAAAATTTACCCCCAATTTTCCAAATATCCACAATAGAGAAAGAAAATTTTACTATGATTTTTTTTGAGAAAGAAAATTTTAAATGGAAAATATTTTAAAATTAAAAGCATATTTTGTCAATAATCTTGGAAATGCATGCAAACAACTACTTTGCGTGTATTCATGAAAAAATCAATTACAGAAATTGACCCCCCCAAAAGGAGATAAGATGCATCAAAGAAATTCAGGCAATCAATGAACTATTGTCCAGATGGCAAGGCTTCCAAGGTTGTTTTCTGCAAAACCGTTAAGGAACAGCAGATGCTACTGTTAATAAAAAGGAACCTGATTATGAAAGGAAAAATATGGGGCGCCTGGGTGGCTCAGTGGGTTAAAGCCTCTGCCTTCGGCTCAGGTCATGATCCCAGGTCCTGGGATCGAGCCCCGCAACGGGCTCTCTGCTTAGCAGGGAGCCTGCTTCCTCCTCTCTCTCTCTCTCCGCCTGCCTCTATGCCTACTTGTGATCTCTGTCTGTCAAATAAATAAATAAAAATAAAATCTTTTTTTAAAAAGTAAGGGAAAATAAGTCATTTTTATTACTAGAAAACAAAATGATGATTAAAGGAGTGAAGAAACCTTACTAAACAGATTTCTGAACACTCCCATTTACAAATAAGGATACAAAAGTCACACATGAGATATTAGCAATCAAATCTTTTCTTAGTCTGATGAAAGATGCAAGAGACATGTCATGTTCTCTGAACTCCTCTCATTAAGTCATCACAATTACAAAGAAGCTAGCAAGCAAACAAAAGCCAGGGAAAGGACCACACCAATTTCTTCCTCTAACTCCACAGGTGATATCCCAGAAATGTTCCTCCTGGGTTGTCCTGGGTCATCTTTCCAGCCAGGGGCTGTGGCACAGTGGTTACACATCCTGCGTTGGCTGAGCCAGTGAAGAGTGGGGTATGAGCTCCTCTCTTTGCGCACTCCCCTTGTCCAAATGATGCGTACTTGTTAGTATTTAGTTATGGTTTGTGTACTCGGATCATCAAAGTTACTGTAATTATGATTCCCATTGTTTTATGTAGGCACTGTTTGTATTATATTGTATATTGTATATACAATATATGTATATTGTATTATATTGTAATATTGACTAATTCATTCTACTATTATCTTTTTTGTTTCATCTCAGATCATCTTTCATCTTCCTAAGTTACATTCCTGAGACATTGCTTTAATATGGTTTCATTTGGGGGCGCCTGGGTGGCTCAGTGGGTTAAAGCCTCTGCCTTCGGCTCAGGTCATGATCCCAGGGTCCTAAGATCGAGCCCCGCATCGGGCTCTCTGCTCGGCAGAGAGCCTGCTTCCTCCTATCTCTCTCTGCCTGCTTCTCTGCCTACTTGTGATCTCTGTCAAATAAATAAATAAAATCTTTTAAAAATATATATATGGTTTCATTTGTTGGAAACACTATGAGTTATGACTTTTCTCATGTGTCTGTATTTTGGAGTTAAGATCTTAAGGTAGCTGCATTGAGATGTACACTGCATTCAGTGTATGGGGAATTTAATCAGGATTAATAGCTGAGGAAGGGACCAGATATATATTAATCAACTCTTGTTGATCAGACCTTGGGCGTGGCTATTAGGGCAAATCCCTGAGCTCAGGCAAGGCCGCTCTCTGTAGCTGAGGTAACGACTGATAAGGTTAATGACTGAGGACTGCCAGAGGACGGCACTCTAAGCAGCTGAAGCAGAGGGTCTGTCTGTCCTTGAAGGAGGTTCCATGTGGTCAGTGTCCCTGCCCATCAAATGATACCTCAGCGCTTGCTTTTGGTGTCCATTTCTTGATGAAAAGAGGGCTGCTGTCATCCTATTTGGTTCTCTGTTTTTAGGCATCATCATGCCCTTTTGTCTGCTATTATGCTCTCTATACTTACATCATAGTTTTACTACAATGTGTTCACATTGAACACCATTGAAACCAGAATGTCATGGCTTCCAGGAATTTGGAGAAATTACCAGACATTCTCATTTGACTGTTATTTTTCCAAAATTCACCCAACTTTCTGCTTCTGGAATGCCTATGAGATGCACATAATAACTATTTACCCCATTCCTTAAACCTCTTTGCCTTGCTTTCATCCTATTTCTCCCCCTATCCTATGAGGATGTTTTCTGTATTTTTTCTTTTACCTGTCTTCCAGCTCACAATGCTCTATCCAGCTATGTCTCAGTTGTTGTGTAAAATGTCTTTCATCTTTTGCTCTAGTGGTTACAATGATCAAGCCTAGAAAACTCATTTAGCACTTTTTTGATAATTAGCTATATCTTTTTCATATTTCATATGTCCTGTCATTTATATAAATGTGTGAAGCAAATTTATTTTTTTTAAGATTTTATTTATTTATTTGACAGAGATCACAAGTAGGCAGAGAGGCAGGCAGAGAGAGAGGAGGAAGTAGGCTTCCCACTGAGCAGATAGCCCGATGCGGGGCTGGATCCCAGGACCCTGGGATCATGACCTGAGCTGAAGGCAGAGGCTTTAACCCACTGAGCCACCCAGGTGCCCCGCAAATTGATTTTTTAAGTTTGGCATTTGGCAATAATTCTCTGAAGGTTTCCATTCTGGTCTCTTATTTGATTTTGCTGAGGGAGGCTTGTTTTGGGATTATGTGCTTGTATGGGGAGACTTTATCTGCAGGAATCTTGTAAAACCTTCAATAAAGATTAAGCCCCCTCTAGAAAGGATTAGATATGCATTAGGCATGTGTCTGGGTTAACAACCAGGAATTTCCTGGATCATGCTGACAGTGTTAATTTGAAGGACACATCCTTTTTTTTTAAGATTTTATTTATTCATGAGAGCATGAAAGGGGAGAAGGCCAGAGGGAGAAGCAGACTCCCTGCAGAGCTGGGAGCCCAATGTGGGGCTCAATTGGAATCCAGGATCATGACCTGAGCCCAAGGCAATTGCTTAACCAACTGAGCCACCCAGGCGCCCCAGCCTGACACATCTGACTGCACATTGGTCCAATGGCTGTGAGTCAGCAGTTCCATATCTCTGTTTGGCTTACTCAGAGTTGAGTGAGGCCGGTGCTGCTTTAACTGGATACTTCCATTATCCTCATGATGCTGATGTCCCAGTCATGAAGGTTTGCATTTTCCACAAGAAAAGGTTACAGGCCTCAAAGAAATAGGATCAGATATATCTGAGTGACTTAAGGTAGACACTCCAGTTACAAAGGAACCTTCTAAGCTGTTCTTCCTTGAACTCTTTATTTAGAGACTTCTATACTGAGTTTGGGTTCTCCCTTCTGTTTTTGAATGAAATCTATAACAAGGTTAATGTTGAGTAAGTTTGAGTGGAGTATGTTTGACTTATTAATACTATTTTCCCAGGGTTGTGGCTTATAATTTGTTATTTAAGCAATAAAACCATTTCCCTAAATTTTTCTTTATCATTAACCACACCATTAGAGAATGAATGTTCAGTAGATACCCTTTGTCCTCAGTCACCTTCCCTTCTGAAGTGAACAACCAGATGTACTCCCCTTTTCTGTCAACCTTCAAAACCCATTTTTCCTCAGTCCACATTGGATTTCATATCAGTCACTCCCCCTTACACTTTCCTTTAGAGACTATGTGGTGCATTTTCAAATTGTTTTACTCATGCTCTTATTTGATTGCTGCAATTACAGATCCAAAAAAAATTTTTTTTTACTCTTGCGGACTATCCACATTTGTCTCCTTCTTTGGATGAAAATGTTATCACATACAGGAACACTAAAGATTATTTTAAAGGTATAAGTGTCATTCTTAAAATATTGACCAAATATTGGTCCCTAAAAGAAATCCTAATTAATGTCCAAGGATTGAAATCAGATTATCTTTTTTTCATCACATAGATAGGAAGCTAAAAAATTAAAAACACAACAAAATTGAGCAACATTCAAATAGTTTTGAGTAAAAGAAGGGTGAATGAGGCCACCTTAGTTCTCTAATGGGACCTCATATAATCAATATAATAAAAAAGGCAGCACAAGTGCCCATGTACAACTCAGGTTTCATACCTCTCATGGGTTGAATTACATTCCCACAAGTCCATATGAGGAAGTTCTAACTTCAAGCAGGGCCATATTAGGAGATAGAGTCCATAAGGAGGCCATCAAGTTAAAATATATTTTCTAATGTGGGCCCTAATCCAAATCAATGTTGTCTATATAAAAAGGGGAAATGTGGGCACTGAGACATGTGTATGGAGAAGACAATGTGAAAAGACCTTGGGGGAAGTCAACCACGGAAGAGTTTAGGAGAGACGCCAGGAATACATCCTTCCCTGACACATCTAAGAAGGAATCAACCTGGACTCCAAACACTTGGTTTGGAATTCTAGCCTCGAAAACTTTAAGACAATACATTTCTGTGGTTTAAGCTCCCCAGTCTGTGGTACTTTGTAGTGATAGCCACAGCACAATAACAGATTTAGGTTTTGGAAGTAGGGTAATGGGCCAACAATAAATTGGGACTGGCTCTGAAACTGGGTAATGGGTAAGAGTGGTAGAGTTTTGAGGTGCGTGACAAAATAAACCAAGATTGTTTTAAGGGACTGCTGGGTGAAATATGTATACTAAATGTACTTCAGGTAAGAGCTTATACAGAAACGAGCAGAGCTGTAGAAAAAGACTTTATCATCTTAGCGAATACATAGAACATGAAAAATATGTTGCTAGAAATGTGAATGTCAAGGATGCTTCTGGTGAGACAGAGGATGGAAATTAGAAGCCTGCTATTGGAGACTTGATAAATGGCCATCCTTGATATCAAGTAGCTAAGAATTTGGCTGAGCTGTGTTCTAGTGTTTGGTGAAGACTAGAAAGTTTACATGATAAGCTGGGACAGTAAGCTGAGGCAATTTCAAAGCACACTGTTCAAGGCATGTCCTGGTTTCTCCTTGCCACTCATAGTAAGTGACAGAGGAGAGACAATGATTAAATAATGTAGTGTGAAACAAAAGCAAAATAGCACATGATGATTTGCAACCTCCTCCACCTATTTAGATAGACCACTTCAAAAAGGGCCCGAGGATGTGGCTGGAAAAAAAGTAGTTAGGAGCTTAGGCATGCGGCGCATGGGTCCCATCAACCATCTCAACAGAAGCCAGGAATAGAGATATGGTTGTCCAAGAAAGATGTACGGAGGACCCTCCTGTGTGATGGCTTGAATCCTCTGAATTACAGAGGAAGCCAACAAGTGTTTTATTCTGAGATTTTTATATTGGCAGAAACATGTCCAGCTTGGATTGAAAGGGAAACAGATGGAACAAATGAAGGAAGATAGTTGTACTATGGGGATTCTACAAACAAGAGGGCCTGTAGATGTATCTGGCTGGAAACATGCATTATCCTTCAAGAAAGGGGGCAAATGACCCCACAGAAGTTTCAGATGCTGGCAGGGCTGCCACAGTCACTATGGACCCAGAAACACAATGCCAGGGGATAGAGCCAACTCCCCCTTCATTCCTGAGACTGAAGTCAGCCCATTTTCATTTCTCCTTCCCAGATTTCATGTGTGTCACTCACACTTGCCTTCCTAGTATTCCATCCACAGCCTGACTTAGGTGAGTTTTAACATTGGTTTACTAGGGATCCCATTTGATTTCTAAACCTCCTGGGCTCCAAATGTGAGGACACCTATGGTGTTCAGAATGTACTCCAGCAACTCTGGACACCTGGGAGGTCACTACTTACTGTGGACATACCATGGTCAAGAATGTGAAGCTGCCACTCCATGGAACCAGCGGTCGGAGCCTAGAGCCAAAGAGGATTCTTTTCAATCCTTAAAATCTAATAATAATGTTCCTTACTAGGACCCAAACTTGTTCGGGACCCACAACCCTCGTTTCCTTCTCCAGTTTTTCAATTTTGGAATAGTGATGTCTGTCCTGTGCCTGTCCAGCCATTGTATTTTGGAAGCAGATATGCTTGTCTGCTGTCACACATTCTCGGTTAGACGGGAATGTGGCCAAAGCGTTAATCACAGCTGGCAATGTACCCTTATCTGATGTACACAGTATTTTGGTGAGATCTTGCCTTAGCATTGATGCCAGAACCAGTGAAGGTTTTGGTGGCATTCACATGTCACCATTCAATGGAAGAATATATTGTGCATAGTACATGACTTTTGGAAGTCCACTGGATTGAACTGTGGTGTCCTTAAAAATGATACACTGTAATCCTGACTCCCCCCGCCCCGAGTCCTTGAGAATGTGACCTTATTTGGTGATGGAGGCTTCACCAAAGTAAACCCATGTTCAGGTGAAATAATTAGGGCAGGCCTTACCAATAAGGCTGCAGTCCCCATAAAAAGGGGAAATTTGGAGTCACAGACACTGACAGAGGGAAGACCACATGAGTCGATATTGTGAGAACATGGCTATTGTAAGAAAAAGAGAATGGACTTGGGGCACCTGAGTGGCTCAGTGGGTTAAAGCCTCTGTGTTCGGCTCGGGTCATGATCCCGGGGTCCTGGGATCGAGCCCCGTATCTGGCTCTCTGCTCATCAGGGAGCCTGCTTCCCTTCCTCTATCTCTGCCTGCCTCTCTGGCTACTAGTGATCTCTGTCAAATAAATAAATACATTAAAGAAATAGAATGACTTATGAAAGATGCCTACCTCATAGCCAGGACAGTCACCCACCCTTCAGACAATGAGTTTGGCCACCAGCATCCAGGACTATGAGGCAATAAATGATATGTTGTTTAAGTTGACTAGTCCCTAGTGTTTGGTTTCGGAGCCCTACAAAACTAATATAATATCCTGAAATAAGCATGATTAAGAAGCTCTAACAAATCCATTAAGCAAATAAAAAACAGCTGATAAAAAATGACAGCTGATACCCGCCACCCCACCCCCCCAATTCTAAAGTGGCCCAACCAAGGTGGTCTTTTATTGGCTCACCTCAGTACACCACTTCACACATTGGGCCAATAGCTGTGGTTCAGAGGATGTAGGTCTTTCAATGGCTGACTCAGAAGAGTGTGGGGCTTGAGCTGCTCTGACTAGAGTCTCCTATCATCCCCATGAGGTGACGCACCTTGTGAAATTTTGAGGTTTTCAAAAATAAAAGTTAATAGCCTGAAAGGAACAGAGTCAGTTAAGGCTGGATGTGTCAGAATAGTAACTTCTGCTTCTAAGGAGCCTGAACAGGTTTTATTTCTTCAACTTTGGATTTAGGTATTTCTGTACTGGGTTTAGTCCTTTCTTATGTTTTCCAACGAATTGCATAATATGGATAGTGTTTAGAAGAGATGGACTTGGGTATACTTGTCTTATTAATACTATTGTCCCTGTGTTTTTGCTTATACTGTGTTAGCCAAGCAGTAGCCAATTCCCCTGTATCTTCTTCTCAGTAACCACAGAATTAGACCATGATTGCTCAACAGACACATTTTTCTTCACTTACCTACTCAAGGGAATAATCAGATGTATTCACTTTCCATTCTGAACTTCAACATCAAACCCCATTTTTCTTTCTCATTCCCGGATTCCGTATCTGCCACTCATACTTGCATTCCCAGTCTTCCATCCACAACCAACTCTAGGTGAATTTAATATTGTTTTCCTCCCATTTGATTTCTGAAATTACACATGTGAAACACCCACAGCTCAGCACGCGCGCGCGCGCGCGCACACACACACACACACACACATATCCTCAGTAATTCATATTATTAAAATGACTTTTTCCAGAATATGACGTGTATGAGGCCAACATGCATGCGAATGTTGATAAACATCTGTATGTCATATTGGCAAACATGGGTATTGTGAACCAGCACCAATGAGCATGTTAGAAAGTAAGTGACATGGTGAAACATAATTTTAGTTTTCTAAATGGTGCACAGTTCTTTCTCTGAAAAGGCATATGGCTCTGCAACCAGCCTTATACTTCCAAAAGTTTGTTCCCAATGTATATGGCAATTTCTAGGTACCACTCACGAGGATTTCCTTGCACTAGATTTTGTGGTAGATATCCTTGCGTATTTATGAAGTAAGCACTTTTTTGGAAATCCCTTTGTCTTCATCTCTCTTCTGATGGGCTCACAAAAAACTTGGATTTCCATAGTTCACCTAGCTTTTAATTCCTGTTTGGCTCAGAGCAACAACTTTCACAGATTTCCACATTGAAATCAAAGGTTATTTAGAATTTATTTTAAAAGTTCACATGGAACACATAGCAAGCATGATGAAATAGTGGATTTTAGTGCAACTCCTAAAAAATTTCAAAGGACTGAATTCCCCAAGTGTGTTCTCCCTCCACAGATGTATAAGAAGCTGGGGAAAAAAAAAAACAAAAAGCACTTGGATAATCACCAACAATTTTGAAATTCAGCCTGTGCCTACAGGAAAACAAAACAAATAAAAGAAAAAGGAAAGGAAGAAAGAAAAAAAAAAGCCCATGCACCAAGAAGAAAACACAAAGGGTATTAAAGTGAGTTCCCATTATCCAAGTCCTCCTACCTATCAAATTTCTTAAGATGGAGGAAGAAGTCCTCTTAGTTCTCTTAATTGCCAAAGAGGCTCCTCTTATTTTGATGCAAAACGATAGCAACATGTCCCACTGTGACATGGGCATGTTTACACTTCAAGCACCCTGGTTCCAAGCAAGAGCTTCAACAGAAACCCACACCCAGACAGGCAACCGACACCAACACCTTTCCCCTCAAACTCCAGGCTGCGCCTCATGTCACAGGAAGGCTGTTACTGCTTCAGCTCTGGTCACCCCACCACCCTTTGGGCCCTGGATCCTGTGCTGCCAGTTGCTTATTGGCTGCTGCTAGGGGAGGCTGGGGAGCACAGCCTCTCTCATTGGAGGACCCCGTCATCCATGCACAATTGCTGTTCAGGAAGACTTTTGTGCCAAAAGGGAAAGATGATAGGATACCAAGGCACAGAATCAGATAAATTGGAATGAAGTGGAGTGGGCCTATCAGAAGGTCAGGAGCTTGAGTAGGGCATGAGTCTAGATAGTTTGAGTTTTCTGCACAGTGTTTGGGTCCTCCTTTATGCATTTACTTCAATTCGGGTGATGGGATATGTTAAAGGGGTGTGAATGGGGTAAGTGTGATTGCTATAGCTGCTATTGCACTTTAATTGTTGCTCTACCACACGTTTTGAAAAAAAATCTCTGGATGATACTACTGTACACAGATGGGAGAATGAGAATACGTGAGGGAAATAAAATTATTATGGAAGTAGTTTTGACCACAAAGATCCCTGAAGAGATAGACCTAGGCGAATACCTAATAGAAATGACCACTTAGGAAAGTGATAAAATGCAGTATGGTTAAGAAAAATCATAACAAACTGCACTAAAGACATATATAAAGTTGAGCTGATAATTTTTTTTAACATTTCTTTCACAATAAGAATTTTTAAAAAATTGGCCGAATGGCACAGATCCAAACACTAGAGTGGATCGCACTTTGGAGAGCTATAGGTCTTTTCCCGCCAAGTGAGGGGGCTTGCAAAAGAGCCCTTGGCTTGCGGTGTGGTCAGGCACTCCTGGGGCAGCTTATTGGCGTCTGGTGTACCTGATAGCAGCGTCGGTGGCCTCAGACACGGCAGGCTTGCCAACCTCCCTGGGCGGCAACAGCAGGTGCTCGGCTATCTGGATCTCTCTGGAGGTGATGGTGGAATGCTTCCTGTAGTGGTATCAAGTGTTCCCCTTGGACACAAAGCCTTGTCCAAGAGATTCATAATCCTGTCTTTAGTTCTATCTTGTTAACTTTTTTCTTCCAGTTGCCATAATCACTATAATTATATTATGCCATCAATGTATCATTTACCTCTATTCACCAATTCATTCTATTATCATTCCTTCTTACATCCCACATCATTTTCTATCTTCCTAAATTACATTTGTTACCATTTCCTTTCATATGGTGTCAGTTGGTATAAATACCCTGAGTTGCCATTTTTCTTAAATGGCTTTACTTCTGAGTTAAAGTCTTAAGGTATCCTGAAGTGAGATGGGGTAAGGTCCATATGGAGGGCATTAGATAGGTATTTAATCTTCTGAAATCCTGAAAGCTGTCAATTAGGTACCCACTTCTTCTTGCATGAAATTCCTACAGAGGCAACGGTGAACAACGTTAACTCACGGGAGATAGAGCTAGACAGGGTCCGTATCGCTTTGGGTGGCTTTGATGCTTAGCGGGGTGTACTGTCACACACCCCTGGGAGTTTTGGTTAAGGAAAAATCATGTGCATAGTTACTGTGCTGATTAAAATAATTGGACGGGCATAGTGAATATTCTTCCCCTTTTAGGAACTCTGTGTTCTTTCCCACATGGGGTAATCCCAGACTTTGGAGAAAAACAGGGCTTTGGGGATCTCAGCTTCCCCATTCCTTGACAGCATCGCCGATTAGATGGTGGTTCACGGACAAAACCAGTCTGGGAGACCTCTCCATTCCACTATGGGCGCTCTAGCCATAGTGTCAAGCAAGCAAACAAGTAGAGCTTCATTGAAAAGGCAACCCACCGAAGGGGAGAAAATATTAGCAAATCATGTATCTGATAAAGGGTTACTATCCAAAAAATATAGTGAATTCCCATAACTCAAAAGTGGAAAAAAAGAGAAGTCAAACAACTTGATTAAAGACCGGGCAACAGATCTGAATAGACATTTTCCCACAGAAGACCTACAGATGCCCAACAGGTACATGAAAAGGTCTTCTGTATCACTAAGCAGGGAAAGACAAATCAACACCACAAGGAGGTAAGCCTTCACACCTGGCTATAATGAATGGCTGTAATCAAAAAGACAAGGGATAATAAATGCTTGCGAGGATGGAGAGAAAAAGGAAGTCTCATGCACTGTTGCTAATGTAATGTATGGAACATAAATTGGTACAACCACTTTGGAAAAGAGCATGGAGGTTCCTCAAAAAATTGGAAGTACCACATGATGCAACAATTCCACGTTGGGGTATTTATCTGCAGAAAGCGGGTACGATGAATGGGCACTACCATGTACTTTGCAGCATTATTTACTATAGCCAAGAAATGGAAACATCCTAAGTATCCATTTCTGTCGGCAGGATATGGCCTGGTTTTACATGCTTTGAAGCCAGACCGACCTGGGTGCAAATCCCGGCTTTATTATTTACTAGCTGTGTGCCATCAGGGAAGTTCCCTGAGCCTGTGTTTCCTCATCTGTAAAAAGGGAATGATAGCAGTACCCACCTCACAGGGTGGTGGTGAGCATTAAATGAGATGATGGAAGTAAAATGCTTAGCATAAGAGACATAATGAGCACTCAGTAAATTTGGGGCTGCATCATTTCTTCCCACATGGCCCAGGACGTCAGCCCATTCGCACAGCCCTGGCCTTCCTCTCCACAGTCTGCTTGATTTTCTTCAACCACGTACCTGTGAAGGGGTTATAACAAGGGCTCTGTTGGCTGCTAAGCACCCTCACACACTCCCTTCTTCAGTGAGGTTTTAGCCTTGGCAGAAAAGCTGTACGTGGCTTGCTTTTACACTCCTCGCCACGCATGTTTTACTGACAACTGTGGTGGGTTGAGATCTCTGACATGTCTTTCAAGCACCATCCAAGACTATCCTGCCAACTCCGGCAGGCCCGTAAGCAGTTGCTACCTCACGATCCTCAGCACATGTTTTAGTGGAGACCCCACTCTGCTACTCTTCTCCTTTCTAAGGCAGCAGTGTGTTGCAGCAAAACTAAAACATTCTGAAAGAGTTAATCAGTGTTTTTGTCAGCTCTGCTGCGTATGACGAATGATTCCCTGGCACTGCCCCTCCACCTCCACCCACCAAACATCACTGGAACCCAAGTGCTGTTCTGACCACTGGGTTGTGAGCAGTCCGGGAACTCCACTCAATGAGTCCAGGAGGGAAACCAATATCCCCGTGGTTTTGTAGGAAAAAGGGTTTGAACAGAACTTTGGAGGTGAAGGGTGGGCTGTGGGTTAAAAGTGTTATATAATGTAATACCTCCCCAAGTGTGCCTCTGTCGGCACACGAGCTGGATTTAAGTGGTACACAGTTTTTATTTTTTTACAGTTACGCAGTTTACGTAGTGTGAATTTAAAATATACAAATACCATGTCACCTGTGACATCGCAGATTTATGGCTTAGGAAAATGTTTTCTAAAATCTTGAAAATAAGTTCCTTAAAACAGCTATATTCAATAAACAATTGTGTAGGTGATATGCACATATAACAAAAAAGCACGGGACTGTTAGAGGAAGGACTTTACAAGCCATCAAAGTCGGTATAAGTTTAAGAGTCAGACAAACCTCACTCAAACCTGATCTACCACTTACTCTCTGTGCGACTTTAGGAAAGAAACCTAATCCCTCTGAGCCTCAGGGGGAAATGGAGGAGAATAATAGTACCAGCTTCACGGGATTGTTGTCAAGCTTAAGTGAGGAGCTTTACAGTGTAGTGGTGTGAGGGCCCCAAACCTAGAGCCAGGTGGTCTAGTTTCCAATCCTAGCTCTACTGCTTACTAACTCATCGACATTGAGCAACTTACTTCATCTTTCTGTGCCTTAATCTCTCCCATCTGGAACATGGGACTGTTAGGAGGGTTAAATGAGTTACTACATTTGAAGTGCTTAGAAATAGTTCTAGTATATACTTAGCATTATGTGCTTCTTAGATTAAAAATACATGTATATAAAGCTCCTGACACCTGACACCCAGTAAGTCCTCATGAAATGTTACCCATCGGTGGTGCGTTGTATTCCCAATGCCTGAAACAAAAAAATCTACAGTCAGAGTTTGACTAAGAAGCAGCATTGAATTGCCCAGGACCCATGGAGAATTGACAGAGCCGAGCACCTTTCTGCCGTGAAAATCAAAAAACACAGGCCCCATGGAAGCTGGGCCTTCTTGAAGGACTGCCAGGAGTGGGGGTGGAGAGAGGGGTCATGCTAGCTTCCTTTATCCTGTTAAAATAGGTGTGGGTTAGTGCAATTAAGAGAAAAGGACATTAAGTTTCAGAGAAATTAAGCAAGCAGCCTGATGCCACGCAGCCTATAAAGGACAGAGCTCAGTAGAATGCTTTCTTTTTTTTTTTTTTAAAGATTTTATTTATTTGACAGAGAGAAATCACAAGTAAGCAGAGAGGCAGGCAGAGAGAGAGGAGAAAGCAGGCTCCCTGCTGAGCAGAAAGCCCGATGCGGGGCTCGAACCCAGGACCTGGGATCATGACCTGAGCCGAAGGCAGCGGCTTAACCCACTGAGCCACCCAGGTGCCCCAGTAGAATGCTTTCTTGATGGAGAACTTATATCCCAAGTGGAGGAATAGAGAACTGGTCCACTGGGGTGATGAAGGGGGTATGTTATGGAAATTCTTGCGGTAGAGGTATGGTGATAATGATGATAATGTAACAGCCATGCCATTAACTGAGATTCAGCCACTATTACTGAGTACCTCTAGACATTGTCATATCTCTCCCAATCCTAAAAACAAAGCAAAACAAAACAAAACACACACACACACACACACATACACACACAAACTACTGTGACCCATAACACTCTTCCTACCCACAGACCAGTATTCCCTTTCCTTGAAAGAGTACCCTATTTCTATCTCCATTCCTCATCTACCACTCATTCCTCAACCCACCGCAGTCTGGCTTTTCTTTCTCAACCCATCTTTCCCAACCCATCCCAGCACTGCCTCTTCTGGGACTCTAGAACCTTTGCTCTCATCCATCTTCACATATTGATTCAGCAAATACTGAGTCCCTACCGGTGCCATACATGGTTCTCACTCCTGATATACGTCAGCAAATGAGACAACATCGCTCTTCTCAGGAAGTTCCCATTCCTGGCGTGATTCAAAGATAGTAAGTAAGGAAAAAAGGGAACAGGTTGTGAACATTATAATTCCATGGAGAATGAAATAAGTAAATATAATATGTATGCATATTAATGTGTAGATAACAATTACAATTGTTCTATTATAATAACATGTTTCTTATATATATGTATATTTATACATATATATATTTATATACATGATGAGGGAGAGAGCAATATTTTAGATTAGGTGGTTAGGAACACCTCAATGCAGAAATAACAAGCAAGGGAAAATAAAAGCCCAAAATGACTGTATTAACCAGTTCTAATAAGAATTGAACAGGAAGGGGCACCTGGGTGGCTCAGTGGGTTAAAGCCTCTGCCTTTGGCTCAGGTCATGATCCCAGGGTCCTGGGATCGAGTCTCACATTGGGCTCTCTGCTCAGCAGAAAGCCTGCTTCCCCCCCACCTCTGCCTGCCTCTCTGCCTACTTGTGTTCTCTCTCTGTCAAATAAATAAATAAATCTTAAAAAAAAAAGAATTGAACATGAAGATTGGTTAAACAGTTTTTAATTTTTGTGTGAATTTTAAAATATGATAAGAATGTAACATGCGAAAAAAATCCAAAAGCAAACAACTTTTGATATCAAGTGGAGCCCAATTCAAATACAGGACATTTGGGCAAAAATGAAATTTCTAGAGCATGCATGTAATGAGAGGGAGAAGGGAAGGAACATCCTTGTAGGTTGACCTTGATTTAACATCAGTAGACTGCCAATAAAAAGGGGTACTTCAGTCGAGCATACTCTTATTTCATAAACTTGCAGGATTTTGAAAAAGCAAAAACTGGATCTGCTGACTGAGTGCTCTCCAACGCACTTTAGTCCATGATGGAGAATATCACTAACAGCGGGGTACATGATGGTCACACCCTCAGTAGAGATACTATTATCAGGGTGAACCTATTTGAGCACCTTCTAAAGGTAGGTAGAGCAGAAAGCTCCAGGCAGCACACACATTGACTTTTAAAAAAAAATATTTTATTTATTTATTTGACAGACAGAGATCACAAGTAGGCAGAGAGGCAGGCAGAGAGAGAGGAGGAAGCAGGCTCCCTGCTGAGCAGAGAGCCCGATGCGGGGCTCGATCCCAGAACCCTGGGATCATGACCTGAGCCGAAGGCAGAGGCTTTAACCCACTGAGCCACCCAGGCGCCCCACACATTGACATTTTTAATCTTAGGGCATCTTGGAGCCCTTCTTATGAGAAGATGCAAAATCACTCACTCAGGGACTGTGACAACAACTCCTTTTCAAGAAAGAGGAATGAGTCAGAGAATGAAGTAGGGTGATTAGTGCAGGGCTTGCATTTCCATGAGGTTAAGAAATAGATGTGAATGCTGATGAAACTGGGAGTCATGAAAGAGCTCAGATGAACTTGCAGCTTTCAGATCACTTCTGATTGGGGAAGGTAGGCCTAAACGACATCAGCAAACAAACCACACGATACATATCTCCAGGCTACAGACTTTTTTGAAGTGCCTCCAGTGAAGGCGGTTCCCTTCCACAAATTTAAGGAATTTTAATATTGAAAAACAAATCTATAATTTACTTAAATAGACCAAGAGAAAATAGTGTTCTCGATGGCTGCTGAAGCTACTTGGAAAGGGCATGTGTGATATCTAATAAGTTACCTGAAATGGCTTAGAAAACCAAAATTGTTAATCTGAGCACATGGATCTCAAACAAAATCTTAATACCATCTTTGCTGATGAAACGCTACTATCATTCTTATTAGAGCCAGAAAGTGACCAGAAAGCTTCTTATCAATATTACGGATGAAAAGTGTTTGTGAATATTTGGAAATTAAATTTTAAAAAGATTTAAACACTACAAAAAGAGCCTATATAGGTTTAGTTGATCTGACTGCACTGCAAAAGAGTAAATATCTAGAACAGCTTTGTCTTGGAAAACATTACACTCTTAAAAATAAACAGGAACCCCCCCAAAATAAATAAATAAAATAAATAGGAACCTTAGCGGACTCTAAGCAAATGCAAACTGAAGTCAAGCATGGCTTTTTTTTTCTTTCTTAAACTCACAGACACATTTGCAGTATCTATTCCAGACATACAGTAGATACCAAGAATTTCATTGAGTGAATGAATGAGCCATATTTTCAATCTCTAAGTAGTAAGAATGGTGGGGGTGGGGGGGGGATGAGACTAAGAAGATGACTAATTTATTTATTTATTTATTTATTTTTTAAGATTTTATTTATTCATTTGACAGACAGAGATCACAAGTAGGCAGAGAGGCTGGCAGAGAGAGAGGAGGAAGCAGGTTCCCTGCTGAGCAGAGAGCCCGATGCGGGGCTTGATCCCAGGACACTGGGATCATGACCTGAGCTGAAGGCAGAGGCTTTAACCCACTGAGCCACCCAGGCGCCCCAGAAGATGACTAATTTAGATGAGAGGTGGTAAGGAGTAACCTAATACAGTTTTCTTAAGCACCAGGAAAATTATTTCAATTGTATGGCTTTTCTCCCCTTTTTCTTATGGGCCTTGGTGGAGAGTGCGGATCTCCTGCTTCCAAGCACTGATCTTGCACTTACAAGGTTTGTGACTCTGTGCCCTCTGGACCTGAGTTTCTTCTGTGATAAACTAGGTATAATAGCATTGTTGTAAACACCACATAAAATAGTACCTGTAAAAGTCCCCCCCTCTGTAAACTAAAATATATTGTATAGGGCTAGGGTGATAGTATCACAAATACGACAGTACTGCTTTCTCTGCTATTGAAATAAAAGACCTGACAAAACAAAACAAAACAAAACAAACAAACAAAAAATAAACAAAGGGGAACTGCCAAAGCTCTTATGTCAGTAATATCTGCCAATATTCACTGCACAAATCATTAAGATAGAAGTTTTCATAAATTTATTGCAGAATCCATTTAAAAACTGGAGTAAGAACCCATGATATCATGTTAACAGCATAAATTTCAAATGCATATGAAAATATTTTTCTCTATAAAGGCATAGAGGAGATTGACTTTGCCTCAGATATTTTAAAATCTCTTTAATAACCCACCTAAGAGAGGTCAGATGGATTCTTATATCAGCTTCTGCACTTTATCTTGTTGCCATATCACCCATAAGGAAACTCTGGAAAATTCCCCACATGCTCATGAGAGAATGAGAAAGAAAAGGGTAACATCACTATACCAAAAACAACCCCCCACTGAGGCTGACCTGCAGAAATAACTAACAGAAATGAGTGTTTGGGAAACCCAAGAAATGCCGCATGGTTAAGGAGAGCCCACAGCTGTCCAAGGAATAAAGTGCACTCCAATACAGATTAAAAGTAGTGCTGATCCTGTTTTGTTCAAAGTAAAAATGCTGTAAATATCCACAGAATGCCGCAGCAAGAGCAAAAACTATAGAGTTAGTCCCACTTTTTAAAGCTACAGGTCTGTCCCGCCAAGTAAGGTGGCTCTGAAAAGAGCCTTTGGTTTACGAGGTGGTCAGGTGGTCCCGAGGCAGCTCACTGGCAGAAGGTGTACCTGAGGTTGGCTTTGGTGGCCTCGGACACGGCATGCTTGCCAAGCTCCCCAGGCAGCAGCAGGCGCACAGCTGTCTGGATCTCCCTGGAGGTGATGGTGGTGCGCTGGGTGGAGCGGGCCAGGCAAGAGGCCTCGTCGGCGATGCGCTCGAAGATGTCCTTGACGAACGAATCCAAGACGCTCACGGCCTTCTTTGAGAGGCTCAGGCCCTCGTGAACCTGCTTCAGAACCCTGGGGAAGTAGGTGGCGAAACTGTTGTGGGAGCAGCAGCGGCGGCGGTGGTGGCAGCGGCGGCGGCGGCGGCGGCGGCATTGGCCCCTTGGCGAATTCTGCTTTGGGCCCTTCAGGTCAGCTTCTGTGGGCTCCTCCACTGTGCCCAGGCTTTCCTCCTGAGAGGTCTCACAGCCAGGCTCCGCCATGTGGGGCTCGCCTTTCGCACGCTCCAGAAGGAAGGACAATGGCGGCTGCGGGGGAAGGAGGGGGCGGGGGCGCGGGCCCATTTATAGTGGCTGCGCTTCCTGACGTCACGGGCAACCTCCATACCTGATTGGACCAAATGCAAGGCAGGAAAGCGGGGCTCTATGGCAGGCCGTGTCACCTGAGATTGCATACCCTTGAACGTGACATCACATCAGACAGTCAGAGAGGGAAATCCAGTGCCCTCTAAACTCCTTGGGACCTCGGTCAGAAAATCTTTCAAACATTCCATTTCGTTGTGCATTTTGTCTGCTGGTTTTCAACCTCAAGACAGTAACAGATCTTAGAAGAGTTATGTTTTTATTGGAATACTTTTTATTCCACGTCATTAACTTATTTCAGATAAGCAGCAAGTGGCATTGGATCGGGATGTGCTAGAAACCAGGATGCTCTGGAGACCCAGAGTCAACGTGTCCACCTGTATTCTGGAAAATGTTCCCTGGGTGCTTGAAAACAATGTGTATTCTGCTGCTTTCGGATGGAATATTCTGAAACATATCTGCTAAACCCATCTGGCCCAGTGGGTCATTCAAAGCCATTGGCTCCTTGTTGATTTTCTGTTTAGACCACCTGTCCATTGATGTAACTCAGGCCTTAAGGTCCCCTACTACTATTGTGTTATTATCGATGAGTTCCTTTGTGCTTGTTATTCACTGTTTTTATGTATTTGGGTGCTCCCACGTTGGGTGCATAAATATTTATAATTCTTATAGCTTCTTCTTGGAGTATCCTATTTATTATTATATAGTGTCCTTCTTTGTCTCTTGTTACAGTCCTTTTTTTTTATTGTGTTATGTTAGTCACCATACAGCACACCATTGGATTTTGATGTAGCGTTCCCGATTCATTATTGCCATGTAACACCCAGTGCTCATCAGAACACGTGGCCTCCTTAATACCCATCACTGGGTACCCCCATCCCTATCCCCTCCTCCCCTCCAAAACCCTCAGATTGTTTCCTGGAGTCCACAGTCTCTCATGGTTCGTGGCCCCCTCTGAATCCCCCCACCTTCAGTTTTCCCTTCCTTCCTCTAATGTCCTCCGTGCTATTCCTTATGTTCCACATATGACTGAAACCGTTAAGGTCTAGTTTGTCCGATACAACTATTGCTACTCTGGCTTTATTTTGACATCCATGCGCTTGATAGGTGTTGCTCCATCCCCTCACTTCCTTTCCAACCGTTGGTGTCTCTAGGCCTAAAACGAGTCTCTTGTAGGCAGCATATAGATGGGTCTTTTTTTTTTTTTGATCCATTCTATCACCCTATGTCTTTTGATTGGAGCATTTAGTCCATTCACATTCAAAGTAATTATCGATAGATATGTATTTATCACCATTGTATTACCTGTTCCGTGGTTGTTTCTGAAGATTTTCTCTGATCTTTTCTTGTCTTTCTCTCTTTCATGTTTTGCTGATTTTCTTTAATGATATGTTTGGGTCCCGTTCTCTTTATTCTTTGCCTATTTATTATTGGTTTTGGATTTGTGGGTGCTGTTAAGTTTGCGTATAACCTCTTCTGCACATAGCAGTCTATATTAAGTTGATGGTCACTTAAGTTTGAACCCATTCTTGGCTCCTCTCCTCCTCATGTTTTAGGTACATGTTGTTACATTTTAGTTTTTATTTATTTTTATCTTCATTTTTCATAGTGGGGGAGAGAGTAGGGAGGGGAAGAGGGAGGAGGAACGAGAGAATCTGAAGTGGGTTCCACGCTGGCTGTGGAGCCCAACGTGGGGCTGCATCCCACAACCCCAAATCATGACCTGAGCCGAAATCAAGAGTCAGACGCTCAACCAACTGAGCCACCCCGGCGCCCCTACATTGTTACATTTTAAATCCTTGTGTTTTGTGAATTCCTTGACTGTCTTTTTACCAGAATAGTCCATTTTTAGTGCTTTTGTGGGTTTTTTTCTACCTTGATACTGTCCCTTTGGGTCTCTCCTTTCCACACCGAGTCCCCTTTACTACTTCCTGCAGGGCCGGTTTAGTAGTCACAAACTCCTTTAGTTTTCATTAGTCTGGGAAACTATCTCTCCTTCAATTCTGAATGGCAGCCTTGCTGGATAGAGTCTTCCTGGCAGCAGATTCTTGCCTTTCAGCTCTCTGCATGTATCATGCCACTGCCCTCCGGCTTCAAAGTTTCTCTTGAAAAGTCTCCCGCTAGCCTTACGGGTTTTGGCTTTCCCTTGTAAATTACTGCCTTCTTTTCCTTTTCACCCTATTTCGCTGATTTAATTACAGTATGTCTTGGCGTGGGTCTGCCTCTGTTGATTTTTGTGGCAGTTCTCTGTGCCACCTGGATCTGGATGTTTGTTTCCGTCCCCAGTTTAGGGAAGTTTTCAGCTATTATTTCTCCAAATAAGCTTTCTGCCTCCTTTTCTCTCTTCTGCTTCTTCTTCTGGGACTCCTAAAATGTGAATGTTATTACATTTGATGGACTCACTGAGTTCCCCAAGTCTATTCTCGTTTTGCGTAATTCCTTTTTATCTCTATTGTTCGGCTCAATTCCTTTCCATTACTCTGTCTTCTAGGTCACCAATTCATTCCTCTGCTTCTTCCATCCTGCTGTTCATTCCATCAAATGTGTTTCTCATCTCGTTTACGGAGTCCTTTATCTCCACTATGTTACCCCTTATCTCTGTGTTAAGGGTCTCACTCGTGTCTTCCACTCTTTTCTTAAGTTCAGTGAGTATTGTCACCGATCATTGCTTTGAATTCTCTAGCAGAGATGTTACTTACATCTCTTTTGCTTAGATCTCTGGCCGGGGCCTGGTCCCGTTCTTTCGTGTGGGATAAAGTTCTCTGTCTCCTCATTGTGTCTGCTTCTCTGTGTCTGTTCCTGCATGTTACGGAAGCCAGCTAAGTCTTCTGCTCTTGAAAGTCGTGACTTTGTGAAGAGGTAGTCCCAGAGGGCCCTGCAGTGCTGTGTCCCCTGTTGACCAGGACTTGGCACTTCAGGGAGTATCCTGTGTGTGTTGCTTATGCCCTGCTCTTGTGTCTGAGTTGGTTTCCTTTCAGGGCAGTCATCTGCACTGACTCTCTGCCTGTTGTGGGCTGTGCTTGTTCTCTGTGGTGTTACCGGGACCCCGGGAGGCCCGCTCTGGGGATGGGGCGGGGCGTGCCCACCAGGGAACTTGGGAGCAAAATTTGCGTTGGGCCACTGGTCCTCTGCCGGATTCCCCCAAGTGCTGTGGTGGCTGGGCCTGTGTGTGGGGTTGGCCAGGGGCATGAAGCTGGGTGTGGCTGGAGGCAATGACTGGGTGCAGCTGGACCCACCCACAACAGTGGCTGTGGATACACGGCTGGGGGAGGCACCGCTGCTGGGCACGGTTCAGTGGCTGGGCAGGGAAGCAGCTGCACACCCGGTGGCTGGGTGGCGCATGCACTGCTATAACAAAATCTGCCCTTACCACCCCCCCAGGGCTGAGGCCAGCAGGCTAGGTGTGGGCAAGTCCTCAGGAGAACTGGGGGGCATGGCACACTGCTAGCGGGTTAGGTAGCAAGTGTCTGTGCAGTGCACAGACGGCCTTATGTTTATGCTGTGGGGCAGGGGAGGAAAATGGCACCTGCAGCTCCTTCCTGCTCAGAGAAGTCCCCCACCACGCTCCAAAATCAGTATGAACAGTTCTGTCTCCCGTTTGCCCCTGGCATTGTGTAAACTGCCGTTTTTTTATGTTGCTTCTCCACACGGGCTGCTCTCTCTTAAGGGTGGCAACCCAGCTGTCACTCTCCCTCCTGGCTTGCTCAGTGCTGAGACAGCTGACTTTCAGAGCTCCAGGCCCCAAGTCCCACTGGTTATACAAACTCATGGTATTCAGCCCCTCTAGTTCCCACAGCCAAACGGTATGGGTATTAGTCTCCTCCATGTGAGTTCCCTGGTGCGAGGGCCCATTTTCCCTGCCCTCCCCACATGTTCCTGCAGGCAGCCTCTCTCCACATTTCTGACCTTCCTAAGCTTTCAGATGCAGCTTCCTCCCTATATTTAGCTGTGGGGTTCGTTCTTCCAGTCGTTGGGTTGCTCTCTGGTTTATGTACTTGTTGTGGATGATAACTAATTGTAAACGTGGGACAGGGGAGCTCAGTCTCCTCCTACTCTGCCATCTTCCCAAGCTCCTCTGGATTCCCATTCTTAAAACGACTTTTTAAGTAAAACGATACGTATGAGACCAATGTGCATGAATAACTTTGAAAAACCACTGTAAGTCATGTGGACAGAAAGGGCATTTTGAACCGGCAGCAATTAGCATGACGGAAATTAAGAGACTTTGTGAAACAGAATGTAATTTTTCTAAATGGTCCACAGGTCTTTCTCTGAAAAGGCATATGGCTCTGAAAAGAGCCCGTGGCTTCAAAAATTAGTTCCCCATGTACATGGCAATTTCTAGGGACCACCCACAGGGATTTACTGGCCCTTCATTTTATGGTAGCTTTCCTTGAGTATTTATGCAGCAAGCCCTCCATCCCTTTTCATATCCCTTTGCATTTATCTCTTCTGATGGACTCAAGAAAAGGTTGGATTGCTGTGCATTAGCTAGCATTTGTCTCACCGTTTAGCTCAGAGTGACACCTTTCACAGGCTTCTACATTCAAGTCAAAGGTTATTTAGAATTTTTTAAATGTCCACATGGGATACATAGCAAACATGATGAAAGAGTGGGTTTTTAGTGCAACTCGTAACAAATTTCAAAGCACCGAACCCCACCCAACACCCCCACCCCGCCAGTGTGTTCTCTCTTCACAGATATATAGGAAGCTAGAACTCAGTTAAATGCAAAGCACTCGGATAATCACCAACTACCTTGAAATTCAGCATGTACCTATAGGAAATGGAAACAAGAAAGAAAGAAAAGAAAGAAAGAAGAAGAAAGCAGGCAGGAAGGAAGGAAGAAAGGGAAAGAAAAGGAAAGAAAAGAAAAGAAAAAGAAAAAGAAAAAGCAAACCCAAGCCTAGCCCACGTACCAAGAAGTAAAAACACAATGGGTATTAAAAGGCATTACCATTATCTTAAGTCCCCCTACCCATCCAATCACCTGACGTAGAGGAAGGAGTCCACTTAGTGCTCTTATCACCAAACAGCCTCCTCTTATTTTGATGCAAGCAATAGGGACATGTCCCAGTGTGACATGGGCATGTTTGCCCTTTAACCACCCTGGTTCAAAGCAAGAGCTTCAGCAGAAGCCCACAGGCAGACAGACACCACCACCACCTTCCCCCTCAATCTCCAGGCGGTGCCTGGTGTCACAGGAAGGCTGTTATTGGTTCAGCTCTGGTCAACCCCACCACCCTTTGGGCCAATGGCCGTGGATCCTGTGCCGCCAGATGCTTATTGGCTGCTTTTAGTGGAGGCTGGGAGCACAGCGGCTCTCATTGGAGGACCCCGTCATCCAGGCTTAATTGCAGTTCAGGAAGACTTTTGTGTCAAAAGGGAAAGATGACAGAAGCAGGCTAAATTCGAATGAAGTAAAGTAGGCCTATCAGAAGGTCGGGAGCTTGAGTAGGGCATGAGTCTAGATTGAGGTTTCTGCACAGTGTTTGGGTCCTCTTTTATGTAATTAACTGAATAGGTTGAGGGGCTATATGAGCGAGTGTGAATGGGGTAAGTGTGAGTTCTGTATCCGCTACAGCCCTTCACTTGTTGCTATATCAACACACTCAAAAAATCTCGAGAGGACACTACTCTAGGCAAGTGGGAGAAGGAGAAGACAAAAGGCAAGTAAAATTACTGTGGATCCAGCTGTGACGGTAAAGAGTCCTGAAGGCGCTGACCTGAAGGAACGGGCCGTTTAGGAAACTGACGAAATGCCATAGGGTCAAGGAAAATCATAACAGACCGCACCACACACATATAAAAAAGTGGACTTGCTCACGGTTAAAAGGGCTTTAAGAATGGGCAGAATGGCCCAGGCCGAAACGCCAGCATAGGTGGCACCCTGGAGAGTTACAGGTCTTTCTGAGCCACCTGAGGTGGCTCTGAAAAGAGCCTTCGGTTTGCGAGGTGGTCAGGCGGTCCAGGGGCAGCTCATTAGCGTCTGTTGAACCTGATGACAGCCTTGGTGGCCTCGGACACGGCGTGCTTGCCAATCTCCCCGGGCATCAGCAGGCAAACGGCTGTCTGGATCTCCTGGAGGTGATGGTGGAGCGCTTGGTGGAGCGGGCCAGGCGAGACGCCTCGTCGACGATGCGCTCAAACATGTCCTTGACGAACGAATCCATGACGCTCACGGCCTGTTGCGAGAGGCTCAGGCCCTCGTGAACTTGCTTCAGAACCCTGGGGAAGTAGGTGGCAAAACTGTCCGGACGGCGGTGCCCGCAGCGACTTGGCTGCTCCTGCTTTGGACTCTTCGGGTCCACTGCCATGGGCTCCTCGGTGCCCAGGCTCTCCTCAGAAGATGTCTGAAAATCTGAGGTCATCAAATCTGAGGAGACTTGGCTCAGCGACCTGGCTTCCGGGGATTTCATTTTGTCCAATCAGATAGGGCTTGCGAGTGACGTCAGGAAACACGGCGACTATAAGTGAGCCAGCGCCCGGCAAACCACTGCCAGTGTCCTTCTTTCTGAGCTGTCGGGAAGGTGAGGCCCACATGGCTGAACCTGGCTGTGAGACCTCTTCTGAGGAGAGCCTGGGCACCGAAGAGCCCACGGCAGCGGACCCGAAGACTCCAAGCAGGAGCAGCCAAGGCACTGCGAACATTTTTCTGCAAACATGGAACATTTTTCCATTTCTTTGTGTCTTCCTCAATTTCTTTCATGAGTACTTTATAGTTTTCTGTGTATAGATTCTTAGTCTCTTTGGTTAGGTTTATTCCTAGGTATCTAAAAGTTTTGGGTGCAATTGTAAATGGGATTGACTCCTTAATTTCTCTTTCTTCTGTCTTGTTGTTGGTGGTAGAGAAATCCAAACTGATTTCTGTGCATTGATTTTATATCCTGACACTTTACTGAATTCCTGTACAAGTTCTAGCAGTTTTGGAGTGGAGTCTTTTGGGTTTTCCACATATAGTATCATACCGTCTGCAAAGAGTGATAGTTTGAATTCTTCTTTGCCCATTTGGATGCCTTTAATTTCCTTTTGTTGTCTGATTGCTGAGGCTAGGACTTCTAGCACTATGTTGAATAGCAGTGGTGATAATGGACATCCCTGCTGTGCTCCTGACCTTAGCAGAAAAGCTTTCAGTTTTTTCTCCATTGAGAAGATATTTGCGGTGGGGTTTTTTCATAGATGGCTTTGATAATATTGAGGTATGTGCCCTCTATCCCTACACTTTGAAGAGTTTTGATCAGGAAGGGATGCTGTACTTTGTCAATGCTTTTTCAGCATCTATGGAGAGTATCATATGGTTCTTGTTCTTTCTTTTATCAATGAGTTGTATCACGTTGATTGATTTGCGGATGTTGAACCAACCTTGCAGCCCTGGAATAAATCCCACTTGGTCGTGGTGAATAATCCTTTTAATGTACTGTTGAATCCTATTGGCTAGTATTTTGGTGAGAATTTTTGCATCTGTGTTCATTCAAGGATATTGGTCTGTAGTTCTCTTTTTTGATGGGATCCTTGTCTTGTTTTGGGATCAAGGTGATGCTGGCCTCATAAAATGAGTTTGGGAAGTTTTCCTTCCATTTCTATTTTTTGGAACAGTTTTCAGGAGAATAGGAATTAGTTTCTTCTTTAAATGCTTGGTAGAATTCCCCGGGAAGCCGTCTGGCGCCTGGCTTTGTTTGTTTGGAGATTTTTGATGAACGTTTTCAATCTCCTTACTGGTTATGGGTCTGTTCAGGCTTTCTATTTCTTCCTGGTTCCAGTTGTGGTAGTTTATATGTCTTTAGGAATGCATCCATTTTTTCCAGATTGTCAAATTTGTTGGCGTAGAGGTGCTCATGGTATGTTCTTATAATTGTCTGTATTTCTTGGTGTTAGTTGTGATCTTATCATGATTTTATTTATTTGGGTCCTTTCTGTTTTCTTTTTGATAAGTCTGGCCAGGGGTGTATCAATCTATTAATTTCTTTCAAGAACCAGCTCCTAGTTTCGTTGATTTGTTCTATTGGTTTTTTTTGTTTGTTTGTTTTGTTTTTTTTTTTTTTTTTGGTTTCTATTTCATTGATTTATGCTCTGATTTTTACGATTTCTCTTCTCCTGCTGGGTTTAGGGTTTCTTTCTTTTTTTCTCCAGCTCGTTTAGGTGTAGGGTTAGGTTGTGTACCTGAGACCTTTCTTGTTTCTTAAAAGGCTTGTACCGCTACATATTTTCCTCTCAGGACTGCCTTTGTTGTGTCCCACAGATTTTTTTTTAAAAGATTTTATTTATTTATTTGTCAGAGAGAGAGGGAGAGAGAGCAAGCACAGGCAGACAGAATGGCAGGCAGAGGCAGAGGGACAAGCAGGCTCCCTGATGAGCAAGGAGCCCGATGTGGGACTCGATCCCAGGACGCTGGGATCATGACCTGAGCCGAAGGCAGCTGCTTAACCAACTGAGCCACCCAGGCGTCCCTGTCCCACAGATTTTGAACTGTTGTGTTTTCATTATCATTTGTTTCCATGAATTTTTTCAATTCTTCTTTAATTTCCTGTTGACCCACTTCATTCTTTAGAAGGATGCTGTTTAGTCTCCATGTATTTGGGTTCTTTCCAAATTTCCTCTCGTGATTGAGTTCTAGCTTCAGAGCATTGTGGTCTGAAAATATGCAGGAATGATTCCAATCTTTGATAATGTTGAGACCTGATTAGGACCAAGGATGTGATCTTTTCCTGGAATGATGTTCCAGTTGCACTAGAGAAGAATGTGTATTCTGTTGCTTTGGATGAAATATTCTGAATATATCTGTGATGTCCATCTGGTCAGTGTATTCATTTAAGGCCTTTATTCCTTGTTGATCTTTTGCTTGGATGATTGTCCATTTCCGTGAGGGGAGTGTTAAAGTCCCCTACTATATTGTAGTTATTGTCGATGTGTTTCTTTGATTTTGTTATATATTGTTTTATATAGTTGGCTGCTCCACGTTAGGGGCATAGATATTAAAATTGTTAGATCTTCTTGTTGGACAGATCCTTTGAGTATGATATAGTGTCCTTCCTCATCTCTTATTATAGTCTTTGCTTAAATCTAATTGATCTGATATAATGATTGTGCCACTCCTGCTTTCTTCTGATGTCCTTAGCATGGTAAATTCTTTTCCACCCCCTCACTTTAAATCTGGAGGTGTCTTCGGGTTTAAAATGAGTTTCTTGTAGGCAACATATAGATGGGTTTTGTTTTTTTATCATTCTGATACCCTGTGTCTTTTGATTGGGGCATTTAGCCCATTAACATTCAGGGTAACTATTGAGAGATATGAATTTAGTGCCATTGTATTGCCTGTAAGGTGACTGTTATTGGTATATGGTTTCCTGTTTCCTTTCTGATCTACTACTTTTAGGGGTCTCTCTTTGCTTAGAGGACCCCTTTCAATAGTTCCTGTAGAGCGTTTGGTGTTTGCAAATTCTTTCAGTTTTTTGTTGTTCCTGGAAGCTTTTAATCTCTCCTTCCATTTCAATGATAGCCTAGCGGATATAGTATTCTTGGCTGCATGTTTTTCTCGTTTAGTGCTCTGAATATATCATGCCAGCTCTTTCTGGCCTGCCACATCTCTCTGGATAAGTCTGCTGCCAATCTAATATTTTTACCATTGTATGTTACAGACTTCTTTTCCCGGGCTGCTTTCAGGATCTTCTCTTTGTCACTAAGACTTGTCAATTTTACTATTAGGTGAAGGGGTGTGGACCTATTCTTATTGATTTTGAGGGGGTTCTCTGAACCTCCTGGATTTTGATGCTTGTTCCCTTTGCCATATTGGGGAAATTCTCTCCAATAATTCTCTCCAATATACCTTCTGCTCCCCTCTCTTTCTTCTTCTTCTGGAATCCCAATTATTCTAATGTTGTTTCGTCTTATGGTGTCACTTATCTCTCGAATTCTCCCCTCGTGGTCCAGTAGCTGATTGTCCCCTTTTGCTCAGCTTCTTTATTCTCTGTCATTTGGTCTTCTATATCGCTAATTCTTTCTTCTGCCTCTTTTCTCCTAGCAGTGAGATCCTCCATTTTTGATTGCACCTCATTAATAGCTTCTTTATTTCAACTGGTTTAGTTTTAGTTCTTTTATTTCTCCAGAAAGAGGGGTTTTAGTATCTCCCGAGAGGGTTTCTCTAATATCTCCATGCCTTTTTTGAGCCCGGCTAGAACCTTGAGAATCGTCATTCTGAACTCTATATCTGACATATTACCAATGTCTGTATTGATTAGGTCCCTAGCCTTTGGTACTGCCTCTTGTTCTTTTTTTGTGGTGAATTTTTTCCGCCTTGTCATTTTGTCCAGATAAGAGTATATGAAGGAGCAAGTAAAATACTAAAAGGGGGGGCAACAACCCCAGGAAAATATGCTTTAGCCAAATCAGAAGAGATCCCAAATCGTGAGGGGGGGAGAAAGGGGATAAAAAGGTTCAGAAAGAAAAAAAAAAGAAACAATTAAAAAAAAGGAAACCAATAAATCAAAAATATAAAACGGAAAAAAAAATATATATATATTAGATAAACTAGTTAAAAAACGTTAACAAAGGAAAGGGTAAAAGATAAAAAAATTCAGCAGAAGAAGAGAAAAAAAAATTGAAAAAGAAAAAAAAATTAGGGGCGCCTGGGTGGCTCAGTGGGTTAAGCCGCTGCCTTCGGCTCAGGTCATGATCTCAGGGTCCTGGGATCGAGTCCCATCATGGGCTCTCTGCTCAGCAGAAGCCTGCTTCCCTCTCTCTCTCTCTCTGCCTGCCTCTCCATCTACTTGTGATCTCTCTCTGTCAAATAAATAAATAAAATCTTTAAAAAAAAATTAAATTAACTGCAAGGCTAAAGAATCATGCGGAGAAAGCCATGAGTTCCCTGCTTTGCTTTCTCCTCCTCTGGAATTCCGCTGTTCTCCTTGGTATTGAAACTGCACTCCTTGGTAGGTGAACTTGGTCCTGGCTCGGTTTCTTGTCGATCTTCTGGGTGAGGGGCCTGTTGTAGTGATTCTCAAGTGTCTTTGCCCCAGGCGGAGTTGCACTGTCCTTTCCAGGGGCCAGGCTGAGTAATCCGCTTGGGTTGTCTTTCGGGAGCTTTTATTTCCTGAGCGCTTTCTGTAGAGTTCCGGAGGACGGGAATGGAGATGGTGGCCTCCCAGTCTCCGGCCTAGAGGAGCCGAGAGCCCAGGGCCCCACTCCTCAGTGTACCCTCAGAGAACAGTGCCCAGTTACTCCCGTCACCCTGCCTCCGGCCGCGCTCCGAGCTGACCGAGCCTACCACCGGTTCAAGGTAACCCTGAGCTTAGAGCTCACTCCTCGGCTCTGTCTCTGTAGCCGGCTTCCCCATTCTAATACCGGTAAGCTCTGCGACACTCAGACACCCCCGATCCTTCTGTGACCCTGCGGGACCTGAGGCCACGCTGACCCTGATTGGGCTTCACCCCGGTTAAGCCTCGGGAGCGATGTCCCTCAGGAACAGACTTTTAAAAGTCCTGATTTTGTGCTCCATTGCTCCGCCACTTGCTGGGAGCCGGCCCCTCCCCCCGCGGTCTATCTTCCCGTCGCTTTGGATTCACTTCTCCGCCAGTCCTACCTTTCAGAAAGTGGTTGATTTTCTGTTTCTAGAATTGCTGTTCTTCTTCTCTTTGATCTCCCGTTGGATTTGTAGGTGTTTACAATCTTTAGATAAGCTATCTAGCTGATCTCCCGCTACCTGAAGTAGTCTCAGCCTGCTACTTCTCCGCCATCTTGACTCCCATCTCATGTTCAATTCTTATTAGAACTGGTTAATACAGTCATTTTGGGGTTTTATTTTCCCTTGCTTGCTACTTCTGCATTGAGGTGTTCCTAACCACCTAATCTAAAATATTGCTCTCTCCTTCATCATGTATAAAATATATACATGTATAAATATACATATATATGAGAAACATGTTATTATAATAGAAAAATTGTAATAGTTATCTACATATTAATGTAATATACATACATATTATTTACTTATTTCATTCTCCATGGAATTATATTGTTCACAACCTGTTCCCTTTTTTCCTTACTTATTATCTTTGAATCACACCAGGAATGGGAACTTCCTGAGAAGAGAGACGTTGTCTCATCTGCTGTCATATATCAAGAGTGAGACCCATGTATGGCACTGGTAGGGACTCAGTATTTGCTGAAACAATATGTGAAGATGGATGAGAGCAGAAGTTCTAGAGTCCCAGAAGAGGCAGGGTTGGGATGGGTTGGGAAAGATGGGTTGGGAAAGAAAAGCCAGACTGCGGTGGGTCGAGGAGTGAGTGGTAGATGAGGAATGGAGATAGAAATAGGGTACTCTTTCAAGGAAGGGGATACTGGTCTGTGAGTAGGAAGAGAGTGTTATGGATCACAGTAGTTTGTGTGTGTGTGTGTCTCTGTGTTTGTGTGTGTGTGTGTGTGTGTGTGTGTGTGTTTTGTTTTGTTTTGTTTTTAGGATTGGGAGAGATATGACAATGTCTAGAGGTACTCAGTAATAATGGCCGAATCTCAGTTAATGGTATGGCTGTTATATTATCATCATCATCACCGTACCTCTACCGCAAGAATTTCCATAACATACCCCTTCATCACCCCAGTGGACCAGTTCTCTATTCCTCCACTTGGGATGTAAGTTCTCCATCAAGAAAGCATTCTACTGAGCTCTGTCCTTTATAGGCTGCGTGGCATCAGGCTGCTTGCTTAATTTCTCTGAAACTTAATGTCCTTTTCTCTTAATTGCACTGACCCACTCCTATTTTAACAGGATAAAGGAAGCTAGCGTGACCCCTCTCTCCAACCCCACTCCTGCCAGTCCTTCAAGAAGGCCCAGCTTCCATGGGGCCTGTGTTTTTTGATTTTCACGGCAGAGAGGTGCTCGGCTCTGTCAATTCTCCATGGGTCCTGGGCAATTCAATGCTGCTTCTTAGTCAAACTCTGACTGTAGATTTGTTTGTTCCAGGCATTGGGAATACAACGCACCACCGATGGGTAACATTTCATGAGGACTTACTGGGTGTCAGGTTTCAGGAGCTTTATATACATGTGTTTTTAATCTAGGAAACACATAATGCTAAGTATATACTAGAACTATTTCTAAGCACTTCAAATGTAGTAACTCATTTAACCCTCCTAACAGTCCCAGGTTCCAGATGGGGGAGACTAAGGCACAGAAAGATGAAGTAAGTTGCTCAATGTCAATGAGCTAGTAAGCAGTAGAGCTAGGATTGGAAACTAGACCACCTGGCTCTAGGTTTGGGGCCCTCACACCACTACACTGTAAAGCTCCTCGCTTAAGCTTGACAACAATCCGGTGAAGCTGGTACTATTATTCTCCTCCATTTCCCCTGAGGCTCAGAGGGATTAGGTTTCTTTCCTAAAGTCGCACAGAGAGTAAGTGGTAGATCAGGTTTGAGTGAGGTTTGTCTGACTCTTAAACTTATACCGACTTTGATGGCTTGTAAAGTCCTTCCTCTAACAGTTCCGTGCTTTTTTGCTATATGTGCATATCACCTACACAATTGTTTATTGAATATAGCTGTTTTAAGGAACTTATTTTTCAAGATTTTAGAAAACATTTTCCTAAGCCATAAATCTGCGACGTCACAGGTGACATGGTATTTGTATATTTTAAATTCACACTATGTAAACTACGTAACTGTAAAAAAAAAAATTGTGTACCACTTAAACCCAGCTCGTGTGCCGGCAGAGGCACACTTGGGGAGGTATTACATTATATAACACTTTTAACCCACAGCCCACCCTTCACCTCCAAAGTTCTGTTCAAACCCTTTTTCCTACAAACCACGGGGGATATTGGTTTCCTTCCTGGACTCAGAGAGATGCACATTGAGTGGAGTTCCCGAACTGCTCACAACCCAGTGGTCAGAACAGCACTTGGGTTCCAGTGATGTTTGGTGGGTGGAGGTGGAGGGGCAGTGCCAGGGAATCATTCGTCATACGCAGCAGAGCTGACAAAAACACCGATTAACTCTTCAGAATGTTTTAGTTTTGCTGCAACACACTGCTGCCTTAGAAAGGAGAAGGTGGGGCGCCTGGGTGGCTCAGTGGGTTAATAAGCCTCTGCCTTCGGCTCAGGTCATGATCTCAGGGTCCTGGGATCGAGTGCCGCATCCGGCTCTCTGCTTGGCAGGGAGCCTGCTTTCTCCTCTCTCTCTCTCTCTCTGTCTGCCTCTCTGCCTACTTGTGATCTCTCTCTGTCAAATAAATAAATAAAATATTTAAAAAAAAAAAAGAAAGGGAGAGTAGCAGAGTGGGGTCTCCACTAAAACATGTGCTGAGGATCGTGAGGTAGCAACTGCTTACGGGCCTGCCGGAGTTGGCAGGATAGCCTTGGATGGTGCTTGAAAGACATGTCAGAGATCTCAACCCACCACAGTTGTCAGTAAAACATGCGTGGCGAGGAGTGTAAAAGCAAGCCACGTACAGCTTTTCTGCCAAGGCTAAAACCTCACTGAAGAAGGGAGTGTGTGAGGGTGCTTAGCAGCCAACAGAGCCCTTGTTATAACCCCTTCACAGGTACGTGGTTGAAGAAAATCAAGCAGACTGTGGAGAGGAAGGCCAGGGCTGTGCGAATGGGCTGACGTCCTGGGCCATGTGGGAAGAAATGATGCAGCCCCAAATTTACTGAGTGCTCATTATGTCTCTTATGCTAAGCATTTTACTTCCATCATCTCATTTAATGCTCACCACCACCCTGTGAGGTGGGTACTGCTATCATTCCCTTTTTACAGATGAGGAAACACAGGCTCAGGGAACTTCCCTGATGGCACACAGCTAGTAAATAATAAAGCCGGGATTTGCACCCAGGTCGGTCTGGCTTCAAAGCATGTAAAACCAGGCCATATCCTGCCGACAGAAATGGATACTTAGGATGTTTCCATTTCTTGGCTATAGTAAATAATGCTGCAAAGTACATGGTAGTGCCCATTCATCGTACCCGCTTTCTGCAGATAAATACCCCAACGTGGAATTGTTGCATCATGTGGTACTTCCAATTTTTTGAGGAACCTCCATGCTCTTTTCCAAAGTGGTTGTACCAATTTATGTTCCATACATTACATTAGCAACAGTGCATGAGACTTCCTTTTTCTCTCCATCCTCGCAAGCATTTATTATCCCTTGTCTTTTTGATTACAGCCATTCATTATAGCCAGGTGTGAAGGCTTACCTCCTTGTGGTGTTGATTTGTCTTTCCCTGCTTAGTGATACAGAAGACCTTTTCATGTACCTGTTGGGCATCTGTAGGTCTTCTGTGGGAAAATGTCTATTCAGATCTGTTGCCCGGTCTTTAATCAAGTTGTTTGACTTCTCTTTTTTTCCGCTTTTGAGTTATGGGAATTCACTATATTTTTTGGATAGTAACCCTTTATCAGATACATGATTTGCTAATATTTTCTCCCCTTCGGTGGGTTGCCTTTTCAATGAAGCTCTACTTGTTTGCTTGCTTGACACTATGGCTAGAGCGCCCATAGTGGAATGGAGAGGTCTCCCAGACTGGTTTTGTCCGTGAACCACCATCTAATCGGCGATGCTGTCAAGGAATGGGGAAGCTGAGATCCCCAAAGCCCTGTTTTTCTCCAAAGTCTGGGATTACCCCATGTGGGAAAGAACACAGAGTTCCTAAAAGGGGAAGAATATTCACTATGCCCGTCCAATTATTTTAATCAGCACAGTAACTATGCACATGATTTTTCCTTAACCAAAACTCCCAGGGGTGTGTGACAATACACCCCGCTAAGCATCAAAGCCACCCAAAGCGATACGGACCCTGTCTAGCTATATCTCCCGTGAGTTAACGTTGTTCACCGTTGCCTCTGTAGGAATTTCATGCAAGAAGAAGTGGGTACCTAATTGACAGCTTTCAGGATTTCAGAAGATTAAATACCTATCTAATGCCCTCCATATGGACCTTACCCCATCTCACTTCAGGATACCTTAAGACTTTAACTCAGAAGTAAAGCCATTTAAGAAAAATGGCAACTCAGGGTATTTATACCAACTGACACCATATGAAAGGAAATGGTAACAAATGTAATTTAGGAAGATAGAAAATGATGTGGGATGTAAGAAGGAATGATAATAGAATGAATTGGTGAATAGAGGTAAATGATACATTGATGGCATAATATAATTATAGTGATTATGGCAACTGGAAGAAAAAAGTTAACAAGATAGAACTAAAGACAGGATTATGAATCTCTTGGACAAGGCTTTGTGTCCAAGGGGAACACTTGATACCACTACAGGAAGCATTCCACCATCACCTCCAGAGAGATCCAGATAGCCGAGCACCTGCTGTTGCCGCCCAGGGAGGTTGGCAAGCCTGCCGTGTCTGAGGCCACCGACGCTGCTATCAGGTACACCAGACGCCAATAAGCTGCCCCAGGAGTGCCTGACCACACCGCAAGCCAAGGGCTCTTTTGCAAGCCCCCTCACTTGGCGGGAAAAGACCTATAGCTCTCCAAAGTGCGATCCACTCTAGTGTTTGGATCTGTGCCATTCGGCCAATTTTTTAAAAATTCTTATTGTGAAAGAAATGTTAAAAAAAATTATCAGCTCAACTTTATATATGTCTTTAGTGCAGTTTGTTATGATTTTTCTTAACCATACTGCATTTTATCACTTCCTAAGTGGTCATTTCTATTAGGTATTCGCCTAGGTCTATCTCTTCAGGGATCTTTGTGGTCAAAACTACTTCCATAATAATTTTATTTCCCTCACGTATTCTCATTCTCCCATCTGTGTACAGTAGTATCATCCAGAGATTTTTTTCAAAACGTGTGGTAGAGCAACAATTAAAGTGCAATAGCAGCTATAGCAATCACACTTACCCCATTCACACCCCTTTAACATATCCCATCACCCGAATTGAAGTAAATGCATAAAGGAGGACCCAAACACTGTGCAGAAAACTCAAACTATCTAGACTCATGCCCTACTCAAGCTCCTGACCTTCTGATAGGCCCACTCCACTTCATTCCAATTTATCTGATTCTGTGCCTTGGTATCCTATCATCTTTCCCTTTTGGCACAAAAGTCTTCCTGAACAGCAATTGTGCATGGATGACGGGGTCCTCCAATGAGAGAGGCTGTGCTCCCCAGCCTCCCTAGCAGCAGCCAATAAGCAACTGGCAGCACAGGATCCAGGGCCCAAAGGGTGGTGGGGTGACCAGAGCTGAAGCAGTAACAGCCTTCCTGTGACATGGGCGCAGCCTGGAGTTTGAGGGGAAAGGTGTTGGTGTCGGTTGCCTGTCTGGGTGTGGGTTTCTGTTGAAGCTCTTGCTTGGAACCAGGGTGCTTGAAGTGTAAACATGCCCATGTGCACGGTGGGACAGTCCCTATCATTTTGGATCAAAATAAGAGGAGGCTGTTTGGCAATTAAGAGAACTAAGAGGAATCTTTCTTCTACCTCAACTGATTTGATGGGTAGGAGGGTTTAGGTAATGGTAATGCACTTTCAATACCCATTGTGTTTTTTCTTCTTGGTGAATGGGCATCTTTTCTTCTTCTTTTTTTTTCTTTCTTCTTTTTTTTTTTTAAGATTTTTTATTTGTTTATTTGACAGAGATCACAAGTAGGCAGAGAGGCAGGCAGAGAGAGAGAGGGAAGCAGGCTCCCTGCCGAGCAGAGAGCCTGATGCGGGACTTGATCCCAGGACCCTGAGATCATGACCTGAGCTGAAGGCAGCAGCTTAACCCACTGAGCCACCCAGGCGCCCTCTTTCTTTTTTTTGTTTCCTTTTCCTATAGGTACATGCTGAGTTTCCAAGTAGTTGTTGATTACCCAAGTACTCTTCATTTAATTGATTTCTAGCTTCTTATATATCTTTGAAGAAAGAACCCAGGCAGAAATGGGGTTGGGGGACTTGAATCCTTTGAAATTTGTTACAAGTTGCACTAAAACCCACTATTTCGTCATGCTTGCTATGTGTTTCCTGTGAACTTTTAAAATGAATTCTAAATAACCTTTGATTTGAATGTAGAAACCTGCGAAAGGTGTCACTCTGAGCCAAACAGTGAGAAAAGCTAGGTAAACCACAGCAATCCAACCTTTTCTGGAGCCCATCAGAAGAGATAGAAGCCAAAGGCATTTGAGGGGGGAGAAAAAAGCTTTCTTCATAAAATCCCGAGAAAAAGTACCAAAAATCCAGTGCAAGGAAATCCTTGTGGGTGGTACCTAGAAATTGCCATGTACAGTGGGAAGAAAACCTTAGAAGCCAAAGGCTCCTTGCTGAGCCATTTGCCTTTCCAGAGAAAGAACTCTGGAACATTTAGAAAAAGAAAAATGCATTTCCCTAAGTTTCTTAATTCCTATCATGCTAATTGCTACTGGTTCAAAATGCCCATATTTGTCAATGTGACATACAGATGTTCTTCAAAGATACTCATGCGTATTTGTGTCATACACGTTTTAGTATGTAAAAAGTTATTTTCAGAACCTGACTCCATTAGGATATTTGTGTGTGTGTGTGTGCGTGTGTGTGTGTGTCTTGCATTTGTAATTTCAGAAATCAAATGGGAGCACTGGTAAAACAACATAAAAATGCACCATAATTGGGCTGTGGATGGGACACTTGGTGTGGAAGCCTGAGAGACACACATGAAATCTGGGAAGGAGAAAGGAAAATGGGCTTTGATGTTGAAGACCAGAGTGGGAATTGAGTACATCTGATTATTCCTATGAGTGGATGGTTGAGGTAAAATGTACCTAAGTGAGCAATCTGATGTAATGCTGTGGTTACTGATATGAAATGAGGGAATGGCTACTGCTTCACTGACAAATTATAAGCAACAACACAGGGAAAATAGCAGTAATAGGACAGGCATATACAAATCAAACTTTTACAATGCTATTCATATTGTGAAATTCTTTGAAAAGCATAAGCAAGGACCCAAACTCAGTATGCAAATGTCTAAATCTGAAAGTTCAAGAAACAACACTTATTCAAGACCCTTTCCAACGGAAGCTGCTACTCTTAACTCATTCAGTTTTATCTGACTTTGTTCTTTTCAGGTTATAAACTTTCATTCTTGACAGGTCAGATCTTAATTATTTACAACATTATGGGTATTATGGAGTATCCAATTGAAGCAACCACATACAATTCTGAGTCAGCCTCTGATGGACCTGCAGCCTCTGAGCCACAGCCATTGGCTCTCCTATATATGAGGAGGTGTCTCAAGATGAGCCAATACATGTCTTCCTTGGTTATTCCACCTGGGAGACTGAGGGGGAAGCACCTCTGATTCTTTCTTTCTTTCTTTCTTTCTTTCTTTCTTTCTTTCTTTCTTTCTTTCTTCTTTTTTTTTTTAATGAGCTCAACCTGTTTGTTATTAAATTCAACAGAATAAGACACTCAGTCAGATTGCTACTGAGGTTTGTAAATGCTTCTTTCAATATCTGTGTTTACGCTGTTGTGGAGGCTAACAGTTTGTGGATCAGCACTAGCCCAGTGGGCACATTTTGAGTAGCAATGTGATGGAAGATGAAGCGACTTGCCTGAAGGATGCTGGGTGTGAGCATCTGAGGAGGAGCTCAAACCCAGGTTTTCTCACTCCAGGTGCAGAAAGACTTGCTCCTCCTGCAAGCCTGCCACTGCATCCACCTGAAGCCTGTCTTCCCCTATAGCCGTGGACAGAAGGAGTTCCCTGAGGTGGGTAGCAGTCCTTCAGACACAGCAACAGAGACATCACTGTCCATTCTCCCCATCTCCCCCACTATAGGCAACCGCTGTTTCTGTTTTGGGTCTCTGCAGATTTGCCTGTTCCGGACATTTCATAAGAATGGAATCACGCAATATGTAGTGTTTCTGACTGGCCCCTTTCCCTTGCATCATTATGCAAGGTTTGTCCATGTTGCAGCTTGTATCAGTCCTTCATTCGTTTTTATGGCTGAATAATATTCCATTCATACCACATCTGTTTATCCATTCATCAGTTGCTGGCCATTTGGGTTTCCCCCACTTTGGGGATATTACAAACAATGCTGTTATAACCATTCTCTTATAAGCGTTTATGTGGACATAGATTTTCATTTCTCTTAGGTATATATTTTGGGGTGAAATTGCTGGGTTATATGTTATCTCTGTGTTTAATGTTTGAGGAGCTGCCCGACTGGTTTACAAAGTGGCTGTGTGATTTTACTTTCCCACCAGTAACAAACAAGTCCCACTTTCTCCTCATCCTCGATAACACTTTGTTATTATCTGTGTTTTTGATTGTGGCCATCCTAGTAGGTGTGAAGTGGTATCCCATTGTGGTTTTGATTTGTCTTTCCCCAGTGACTAATGATGTTGGACATCTTTTCATGTGCTTAGTGGACATTTGTGTATCTTCTTTGGAGAAATGTGCATTCAGATCCTTTGCCCATTTGTTAATTTGGTTATCTGTCACTTTATTACAGACTTTTAGGTGTTCTTCATATATTGTAGAGACAAGTCCCTTATCAGATACATGCACATGTATTTGTAAATATTCTCTCCCATTCTGTGGGGTTTTACTTTCTTTTTTTTTTTAAAGATTTTATTTATTTATTTGACAGACAGAGATCACAAGTAGGCAGAGAGCAGGTAGAGAGAGAGAGGTGGAGGCAGGCTCCCTGCGGAGCAGAGAGCTCGATGCGGGGCTCGATCCCAGGACTCTGGGATCATGACCTGAGCCGAGGGCAGAGGCTTAACCCACTGAGCCACCCAGGCGCCCCGGGGTTTTACTTTCTTGATGAGGTTTCTTGAGGCATGGAATGTTTACATTTTGATGAGCTTCACAGTATCTATTTATTTCTTTTATGGCTTGTGGTATTATATCTAAAATTCTATTGCCAAATCCGAGGTCATGAGGATTTACCTTTATGTTTCTTCCTAATTGTTTTTCATTTTAAACTCATATTTTGGTCAATGACCCATTTTAGTTAACTTAATTTTTTTCTTGTTTTCTTTAAATTTTAATTCCAGTGTAGTTAACACACAGTTTTATATTAGTTTCAGGTGTACAATATAGTGATTCAACATTTCCATATATTACTCAGTGTTCATCAAGATAAGTGTACTCTTAATCCCCTTCACCTATTTCACCAATCCCCCCACCCACCTCCCCTCTGGTAACCATCCCTTATCTTCTATAGTTAAGAGTCTGTTTCTTGGTTTGTCTCTGTCTCTCTTTTTTTTCCCTCTGCTCATTTCTTTTGTCTCTCAAATTCCACATGTGAGTGAAATGATATGGCATTTGTCTTTCTCTGATTGGCTTATTTAGCTTAGCATATACTCTCTAGATCCATCCATGTTGTTGCAAATGGCAAGATTTGGGGGATTTTATGGTTGAATAATATTCCATTACCTATATCTATATCTCACATCTTCTTTTTTAAAGATTTATTTATTCGAGAGAGAGTCAGACACACACACACACACACACACACAACACACACACGAGAAATGAGAGAGCAGGAGCACATGGCGGGGGGTGGGGAGGCAGAGGGAGAAGGAGAGAGAATCCTAAGCAGACTCTGCCCTGAGCACAGAGCCCCACATGGGGCTCCATCCCACGACCCTGAGCTCACAACTTGTGCTGAAACCAAGAGTTGGATGCTGAAGCGACTGTACCACCCAGGTGCCCCTATATCACATCTTCTTTATCCATTCCTCTATTGATGGACAGTTGGGCTGCTTCCACAGTCTGGCAATTGTAAATAATGCTGCAACAAACATAGGGATGCATACATCTTTTCAGATTAGTGTTTTGGTTTTCTTTGGGTAAATACCTGGTAATGAAATTACTGGATCATATTGATAGTTCTACTTTTTAATTTTTCGAGTAACCCCCATACTGTTTTCCACAGTGGTTGTGCCAAGTTTTATTCCCACCAGCAGTGCACGAGGGCTCCCTTTTCTTTATATCCTCATCAACACTCGTTATTTCTGGGCTTTTTGATAATGGCCATTTGATTGCTGTGAGGTGATATCTCATTGTGGTTTTGATTTGCCTTTCTCTGATGAGTAATGATGTTGAGCATCTTTTCATGTGTCTGTTGGCCATCCATATGTGTTCTTTAGAAAAAGTCTACTTAGGTCCTCTGTCCATCCTTTAATCAGATTGGGTTTTTGCTTTTCAGTTGTTTGAGTCTTTATATATTCTGGGTACTAAACACTTATCGAATATAACATTTGCAAATATCCTTTCCCATTCACTAGTTTGACTTTTTGTTGTGTTTAATGGTTTCCTTTGTGGTGCAAAATCTTTTTAGTTTTGCTTTTGTTTTCCCTGCCCGAGGAGACGTATCCATAAATATGTTGCTAAGGCCGATGTCCAAGAGATTACTGCTTATGTTGTCTTTTCGGAGTTTTATGATTTAAAGTCTCACACTTAGCTCTTCAATTAGTTTTGAGTTTATTTCTGTGCATGGTACAAGAAAGTGCTCCAGTTTCATTCTTTTGGCTGTAGCTGTCCAGTTTTCCCAATACCATTTACCGAAAAGACTGTCTTTTCCCCATTGTAGATTCTTGCCTCCTTTGTTATAGATTAATTAAGCATCTGTGATTCTTTCCCTGCTGTCTGTTCTTTGACTGATTCATTGTAGGTTTTTAATCATGGACACTTAAGGATATTATATTAGTTTTCTAGTGATGTTATGTTAGTTTTCTAAGGCCGGATAACCGTATCTCTATTCCTGGCTTCTGCTGAGATGGTCCATCAGACCCATGTCTCACATGCCTAAGCCCCCAACTAATGGGTTTCCAGGCACACCCCTGGCCCTTTTCTTAAAGTGCCTACCTGGATAGGCTGAGAAGGTTGGAAAGTATTATGTGGTCATTTCTTTTTGTTTCATGGTACCTTCTTTAATTTATCTCCTCTGCCATTTATCATAGCAGTAAGGAGAAACCAGGCTGCTTCTTCAACCTTGTGCTTTGAAATCTCCTCAGGTTACTGTCCTAGTTTATCACGTGAAAGTTCTACTCTCCACAAAAACACTAGAACACAATTCAGCCAAATGGTCTGCCACTTGAAAACAAGGATGGCCATTTCTCAAGTTTGCAATAACATGCGCCTAATTTCCATCTGCTGTCTCACCCGTGACACTCACATTCCTACCAACATTTTTCATGATGATATATGCATTTGGCAAGCTGATAGAGTCTTCTCCTTCAGCTCCTCTTTTCTATATGAGCCCTCACCTGAAATACATTTAATGTCCGTATTTCACCCAACAGTGCTTTAAGGTAATCGCGACTTGTTCTGTCATGCACCTTGAAACTCTACCACCTTAAGCCATTGCCCAGTTTCAAAGCTGCTCCCACTGTATTGTTTGTTACATTACCCCCCTTCTGGAACCGAAATCTTGTGTGCTAGGGGTATCATTTTAAAGTACCACAGACTGGGGAGCTTAAAAAACAGAAACGTATGATCTCACAGTTCTGGAGGCTAGAAGTCCAATCCAAGAGTAGCGCACCAGGTTGCTTCCTCCTGAGTTATGTGAGGGAAGGTTCTTTCCTGAGCCTCTCCCTAGGCTCTTAGATGGCTGACTCCTCCCATTGTCTTGTCCCATTTTCTTGTCTATATACATGTCTCTGTGTCCACATTTCCTCCAAGGAAATGTCATTTTCGGTTAAGGCACATGTTAAAGAGTGTATTCTAACTCGATTGCCTTGTTAATGACCCTGTCTCCAACTATGCTCCCACCTGAGGTACTGGGGGTTAGGACTGCATCATATGAATTTGGTGGGACAGAATTCAACCCACACGAGATATGATCCCTGAGCTGTACATGGGTCCATGCAGTGCCTCTTCCATCATGCTGATTTTTTGGTGTCCCATCAAAGAACTAAGGTGACCTCATTCACCTTCCTTATTTTACTCAAGATGATTTCAATGTTGCCTAATTTTATTATATGGTTTTTTTCTATTTCCTACCTCTGTGATGGAAGAAGATACTCTGATTTCAATTCTTGGAAATCGATTAGAATTTCTTAGCAACCAACATTAGGTCAACTGTTTAAGAATGGCACTTATGCTTTTTAAACAATTTGCAATTCCCCTATGAAGGATGGCATATTCAGCCAGACAAAGAGAGAAATCTGGATAATCTTTAAAAAGTAAAAAAAAAAAAAACCCACAAAAAAACAGCCTCTTCTTTAACTTATCAGAGGAGGGAGAGGAACTCCCCAGAGACAGATCACAAGATTTATTTAGCATGATCAGAACACGACAGGTTCATGAGAAAGATGGTGGGCAGGGAAGGGCACTAAAGAGGGCTTTTCTGAGTAACAAGGGTGTGAAGTTGTGCAATGCCTGCTCCAGTATTGAGTAGGAAGTCTGATTTTGTTTTTTGTTTTGTTTAGTTGTGGTCCAATGTGGAAGATCTCTGATGAGCCATTAGAACTTCAGAGCTCACCTTAGGATCATAGAGTAAGGATTTAGAATAGAGGTATCCTCACGAGGGTTATTATGTTTTATTATTCTGAAATATTTGAAAAAGCTCATTAAGAATTTGGAAAAAGGATGTTGTATGCAGGGAAATCAGGAACAATTGTCATAAAATCAACTAAAAATAAATGGCCCTTGGTAGGGCCGCAAATTGCCATACACAGGGGAAACAAAATTTGGAAAGGCAAAGACTCTTTGCAAACCATGCTCATTTTGAAAGGTAGTATTATTGAGCTATTTTGCATAAACAGCATTTTCATTAAGTCACTTAATTTCTATCATGCTCATTGCTGCTGTTTCAAAATCTCTGAGTGTGTCCATGTGACATACCAATCTTGGTCTGACATACTGGTCATGTAGATACAGATAGGTATAGGTATAGATATAGGTATAGGTATATGTATAGATATAGATATAGATATAGGGATAGATAGATATATAGAGTTTTATGTGAGAAATCATCTTGAGAAATTGAATCTGCATGGAATTTTTTGTCCTTTATTTGGGCTTTGTATCTCTAGTCTCGAAATCAAATAGAAGCAGGAATAAAACAAGGTTGAAAAATGCACCACATAGGCTCTAAAGGCTGGGAGTGTGAGGGTGAGTGACAGATATAAAATCTAGGGTAGAGAGAAAAAAGATGGATTTGATGTTGAAGACGGGATGGAAAGTGAATACACCTGATCATCCACTTCAGAAGGTGATTGAGGGCAAAGGGCACTTGGTAAGCGTCATTATCTAACAGTGTACTTAATGGTAAAGACCACTGGAGGGAAATTGACTCGTTGATTTAAGTAACAAATTATAAGCCACAACCCTGGGAAAAATAGTATTAAAAAGTTGAACATCCCCAATCAAACTTATTCAACATACTTCTGTTATGGAATTCATGGAAAAACAGAAGAGAGAGCCCAAACTCAGTACAGATATCACTAAATCAGAAAGCTCAGGAAAACAATTCCTATTCCAGGCTCCCTAGTAACTGGAGTTACCACTTTAAGAATCTCAGATTTATCTGATTCTATTCCTCTCAAGCCTGTGATCCTTTCTTGTGGAAAACACAAACCGTCAGGACTTGTAGATTGGCTCCATGAGGATGATGGGGCATCCAGTCAAAACAACTCAAGCCTCAGTCAGGTCTGAGTGAGACAATCAGGGATGTGCAGCCATTGACTCACAGCCATGGACCCGCTGTGCTGTCAGGTGCCTCAGGCTGAACCAGGAAGAGTCTTACTGGGTACTCAACCTCTGAGACTGAGGAGGAATCCGGTATTATACTTTACCTGGTGTTTATGTCTTTGTTTGGCTAGCTGTATGCTTTTAACCATGATGAGAAGGATATGAATCCAGGCCTGTGTCGACTATCTCTCACCACTTCCATCAGGTCAGAGGAGAATTGTTCAAATTAATAGTATTAAAATGATTTCCCTTGATGCCGGCCATGTATTTTAACTCAAGATATTTGAACATTCAGGTTTTTTTTTTATTGTTGTTGTTTTTTACCCCTAGCCACATGGGCCTGACCAAGTAAGACCCATTGCATTACATACTCAGCTTTGCACAAAGTGGTGCTCGAATGACTATAACCTTTGAGAACACTGGACTCTTTCCTACTGGAAAAGGAGATGCCAAGAAAATTCTGTTCCTGGTTCTTAGTTCTGAGCGAGGGGGGAATAAAGGTTTCCCTGAGAATGTGCAGTCACACGAGTGTCCTGGTGTAGCTCTCAGGTTCAGGTGAGCACTACCAGCATGATGCCAACAGTTCCTGGTCACAAACCCAGACACATGGCAAATGCACATCTAATTCACTCTGGGGAGCAACCTTAATTGAGGTTTTTACATGATCCCTGCAGACAAAGTCCTCCTATATAAGCACACAATCCCAAAAAAGCCACCCTTGTCAAAATCAAACAGAAAACCAAACTGGAAAGCTCCAAAGTATTATTGCTAAATGCCAACAAATGGTCAACACGTTTATAAATAATTATAAGTGCAATGTGAATTAGAAGTGGCTAGTTATTAAAATTGTTTTTATTTATTTATTTATTTATTTTAAAAGATTCTATTTATTTATTTGACAGAGAGAGATCACAAGTAGGCAGAGAGGCAGGTGGGGGGGGGGAAGCAGGCTCCCCACCAAGCAGAGAGCCCAATGTGGGGCTCGATCCCAGGATCCTGAGGTCATGACCTGAGCCGAAAGCAGAGGCTTAACCCACTGAGCCACTCAGGAGCCCCAAAATTGTGTTAAATGGTTTTCTAGTCTTGAAGATCATAACCTCTAGACTAAAAAATCCGTGAAAGTTTACACAACAAAGGAGACCTACTGGATAGAGAGAATGGGTGAACTAGAAGATCGGTGAATGAATAACACGGAACACCTCATAGAAGGATAAAGAGAAACATAGGATGAAAGTGAGGCAAAGAGGCTTAAGGATGGAGTAAGTAGTTGTTAAGTGCATCTCACTGGCATTCCAGGAGGAGGAATTTGGGCAAATTTAGAAAATAATATTCAAAGACAAATGACTGGTAGTTGCCCCCAGAACTTAAGGAAATCATGAATTTTTAGATTCAGGAAACACAGCTGGGACTTCATAGTAGGGCTACGATGTAAGCATAGAGAGCACAATAGCAGACAAAAGGACACAGTGCCTGAAAACAGAATACTGGGTAGTGTGACAGCATACCTCTTTTTATCAAGAGAACCAGGTCCTGAGAGAAAATACCTGTCAACCTGCAGTTGCATACTTAAGCCAAAGTATCACTTAATAATGGCTGTGATAGACATAAAGATGGACTGTCCGGAACCCCCTTCAAGGAAGACTTTCTGCATTGGCTACTTAGAGTGCTGTCAGCTGGAACTCCTTAGCCATTACACCTTTCAGGCATTTTCTCAGCTGCAGAGAGCTGCCTGGCCCAAGCTCTGGGGCTTCCCCGATGGCCACATTTTATGTCTGATTAAGGAGAGGACACTATATACATCTGGTGCCATCCTCAGTTATCAAACCTGATTAAATGCCCTGCACATTTAACCCCATTTCAATGCTGGCTACCTTAAAAACCTAACTCAGAAAAAAAGACATTTGAGAAAAATGGTAACTCACAGTGTTTCCAACATCTGACACCATATTAGAGGAGCTTCTAAAGAAGGTGGACACTTGGGCGTTATACGCAACTAATGAACTGTTGAGCACTACATCAAAACCAGTGATGCATTGTATGTCAGCAAATTGAACATAATAAAAATAAAGAGTACAGTTAAGGAGATGGAAGATGTTCCCAGCTGCCAGTAAGAATGGTAACAGAATGAATTAGCAAATAGAGTTGTAAATGAAAGCAATGACTGTATGAAATACTTGTAATAATGGTAATGACAACTTTGAAGAAAAAAGTTAACAAGATAGAACGGAATACAGCAATTACAAATCACTTGGATAATGGGAGTTCCCAATGAGAACAACTCATACCTTAAGCTTCATTGGTTTAACCTATGACAGATTTACAGCCCCTGAGCCACAGCCATTGGCCCAAAGAGTGGGAAGGTGTCCCAGGATTATCCAATAAGAGCATTCTTAGGAAGTTTCCTCTTGTGGGTTGCGGAGAAAATGGGTGGGATTCCGTCGCTGTTGTTTGTTAGCTGGCTTCTAATAATCATGATTTAATGATAGAAATTCATAGGTTGACGTGGACATACCTGTTTTCCCTTGCATCCAGGTAAGTGAAGTATTTGACTACTGATATTTCAAGCAAAAATTTTGTATCCTCCTGGGCAAATGGGACTCTGCAAAAATCAGGAATAGCAAGCTTTCTTCACTGGCTTTATCATTGTATTGTATTTTCTAATAATCAAATGAGATTTTATTTCTCCCCTCATGATTGGAACTGTTCTATTTGCAGTAGAGTTAGCTGCTCATTAAAGGTCCAAATGAAAATGACTTTGGAAGCCTGACCATTTGGGATTAAAACACATGAACGACCCCTAATTTCTTCAATTCTTCCTAAGTCCCTTTGTTTGGTTCAGTTTCTGTAATTTATTGGTATGTGAATACCTTTAAGAAATGCCTTTACCTGTATTATCATATGTTTTTGAAGGAATGTGCTTTAAATTTTAGTGTATTTTGCATTTGTTGACTCTGCTTTTCTCCCTATGATGGCTTCTTAGAGAATTAGGGTAATTTTTTTCAACCTACAGCTTTTTAAATTTACCCACCAAGTCAGGTATGTGAGGTGCATCTTGGGGACCCAAGTAATATTAAGGAAACAATTTTATACCAGTTGGAGACCTCATTTGTGACCCAGTATGTGATTTATTCTGGAGAATGGTCCATGTGCACTTGAGAAGAATGTGTATTCTGTTGCGTTAAGATGAAATGTTCTGATATATCTGTTAAGTCCGCCTGGTCCAGTGTGTCATTCAAAGCCCTTGCTTCCTTGTTGATCAAGATAAAAGGCTTTTGCACAGGAAAGGAAACAGTCAACAAAACTAAAAGGCAACCTTCAGAATGGGATAAGATATTTGCAAATGTCTTATTAAGGGCTAGGATCCAAAAATCAAACCAAAAAATCCAGTCAGGAAATGGACAGAAGACACGAACAGACATTTCTCCAAAGAAGACATACAAATGGCTAAGAGACATATGAAAAAATGCTCAACATCACTCAGCATCAGGGAAATACAAATCAAAACCATGATGATACCACTTCACACTGGTCAGAATGGCTAAAATTAACCACTCAGGAAACAACAGATGTTGGCGAGGATGCGGAGAAAGGGGAACCATCTTACATTGTTGGTGGGAATGCAACTCGTGCAGTCACTCTGGAAAACAGTATGGAGGTTCCTCAGAAAGTTAAAAGTAGAGCTACCCTATGACCCAGCAGTTGCACTACTACATATTTATCCAAAGGATACAAGCATGGTGATTCGAAGGGGCACATGCACCCCATTGTTTATAGCAGCAATGTCCACACGAGCCAAAATATGGAAAGAGCCCAGATGTCCACTGACAGATGGATGGTGAAAAAGATGTTATACAGACATGCACACGCGCGTGCGCGCGCACGCGCGCCACACACACACACACGAAATTACTCACTGTCACAAAGAATGAAATCTTGCCATTTGCCCTGATGTGGATGGAACCAGAGGGTATTTTTTTTTTAGGATTTTATTTATTTATTTACTTGAGAGAGAGTGAGAGAGAGAATGATCAGAGAGCACAGCAGAGGAGAGTGGCAGAGGGAGAGGGTGAAGCAGACCCCCAGCTGAGCAGGGATCCCAATGCGGGGTTTGATGCCAGGCTGCTGGGATCCCAGGATGCTGACCTGAGCTGAAGGCAGACACTTTACGGATTGAGCCACCCAGGCACCACCCCCTTTGTAAAAGATTTTATTTAAGAACTAAAGGGTATTATGCTAAGCTAAATAAGTCAGTCAGAGAAAGACAAATACTATAGGATTTCACTATGTGGAATTTAAGAAACAAGATGGATGGACACAGGGGAAGGGGAAGAAAAATAAATAAGATGAGAATTGAGAGGGAGGCAAACCATAAGAGATGCTGAACTCTAGGAAACAAGCTGAGGGTTGCTAGAGGGGAGGTGGTGGGGGAAGGGGTAATTGGTTGATGGGCATTATGGGGCACTTGATGTAATATTCAACTGATGAATCACTAAATTCTACCTCTGAAATGATTTTATAAGGACCCCATTGCTATTTGAATTCTGCCTTTGGAGGACATGGTTTGACCATTCTCTTTTCTCTTTTTTTTTTTTTTTGAGGGGAGTGCTTTTTTTAAAATTAAAATTGAATTAGCCACCTTATAGTACATCATAAGTTTCAGATGTAATGTTCAATTATAAGTTTCATATAATACATCACATGCCCTCGTTAATGCCCATCACCCAAGTATCCCAATCCCCATCCACCTCCCCTCCAGCAACCCTCAATTTGTTTCCTAGAGTTAAGAGTCTCTCATGATTTTTCTCCTTCTCTGATGATTTCCCATTCAGTTTCCCCCCACTTCTGTAATGGATCTCATATATGTATATATAGGGCACATCTTTATCCATTCGTCTATTGTTGGACATCTCGGCTCTTTCCATAGTTTGGCTATTGTGGACATTGCTGTCTTGTTTTCTGATTTTTTTTTTTTAATCAGAACTGGAGGCAATCGTTGGTCAGTTATGTCGCATGATTTCCAAGAGCACTTGCTGACCACGTCAGAGGACTCCTGCTCAAACCACAGTGTCTCAGAGCAGAAAACGTAGACTCTGGAGGGAAGAAAATGGCCCAGCAGCGGGCCATGACAGAGTCATTCTGATGGCAGTAAGAACTTTAGTTATTGGACTCAGACTCTCTCTAGGAGCTGAAACTGAAATCATTACAGTCTGGTTGCTTTGGGTGACATCTCAAAGTGTAAATGTGTAAGCATAAATCAGTCGTTGTGATGGATGAGCTTTTTCTGTATATGACCTTTTCCAAAATTCACCCAGTTTATTGCTTCTGGGATGCCTAGGACATGTACTCTATAACTTCTTAGTCCATTTCTTAAGTCTCTTGGCCTCTCTTTAAACTTTTCTTTCTCTTTGTCTCTCTAAGCTGTTCTGCACAATTTCTTCCACCTATTCTAATTCACCAATTCTCTATCCACCTGTATCTCATATGCTGTCTAAAATGTCTTCAGTCTTCTATTCCAGTGGTTATGATGTTCAATTCTAGAACATAGTTGATTCTAGAAAAATAATTTGCTTTTGTAAGTAATTACATTTCCTTCCTCATGTTTTATGTATCTTATCACTTATTTATATATGAAACATATTTTTAATAGTTTCTATCTGATAATAAGCCTTTCCGAGAAATAGTTTATTGATACTACTGATAGTGGCATGCTTTTGGATTATGTCCTTGTTTAGGGGGACTTAATCGGTAGGAATATGGTTAAGGCCTCAATTAATGTTAAGCCACTCTAAAAAGTGTGGAGAATTTGTTTTTCCATATGGCAGGCATGAATATTACATCAAGTTTGTGGTCCAGATGACCTCTAACTCTATGTGGCATCTTTCTGATAGAGGCAACACGAAGTTTAAAGGATGCCAGAATCCCACTGTGATTGGTTGATGGGAAGCAGAAGGTATGGAATTACATGCACGTGTGACATGGCATGGTGTAGTGACCTGCTTCCCTGCATTGCATTTTTGTCCAATCAGAGATGGAGGTTGCCCATGAGGTTAGGAAGTGCAGCGATCAAATGGGCCAGCACCCCTCAGGAGCCGCCAGTCTCTCCTTCCTTTTGAGCAGTCGGAAGGTGAGCCCCACATGGCAGAACCTGGCTGTGAGACCTCCTCTAAGGAAAGCCTGGGCACGGATGGAGGAGCCCACAGCAGCCAACCCGAAGAGCCCAAAACAGGCGCAGCCAAGGCGCCAATGCTGCCTCACTGCCACCACCACCACCCCCCAGCACTTCCCCCATGCCGGACAATTTCACCACCTACTTCCCCAGGGTTCTGAAGTAGGTTCACAAGGCCCGAGCCTCTTGCAGGAGGCCGTGGTGTCATGGATTCGTTCGTTAAGGACATCTTTGAGCACATCGCCGACGAGGCCTCTCGCCTGGCCCACTCCCCCAAGCACACCACAATCACCTCCAGGGAGATCCAGACAGCCGTGCACCTGCTGCTGCCCGGGGAGATTGGCAAGCGCGCCATATCTCAGACAAGCAAGGCAGTCATCAGGTACACCTTTCACCAATGAGCTGCCTCGGGATCAACTGACCGCCTTGCAAACCAAAGGCTCTTTTCAGAGCCACCTCACTTGGCACAAAAAAGACCTGTAACTCTCCAGAGACCCACCAGCTCTAGCGTTTGGACCTGTGCCATTCTGCCCATACCTAAAACACTTTTGTTGTTTATGAAACATTACCAAATGTAGCAACCCTACTTTATCGTGTGTCTTTAGTGCAATTTGTTCCGAGCAAAATCATCGATTTATTTGCTTTACCCACGTCGCATTCATTTGCTTGCCTAAAGTGCCGTCTTTCTGCCAGTTATTGGACCTGTGCCATTCTGCCGATCTTCAGCTCATTTGTACCATGAATGAAACATTATCAAACGTCACAACTCAACTTTAATATATGTCTGTAGTGCAGTTTGTTCCAAGGAAAATCAAGTTTTCCTTAACCATATTGATTTTCATGGCTTTCCTAAATAGTCATTTCTGTTAATTATTTCTCGAAGTCAGCCTTACGGGGATATTTTCATACTGCTATTTGCCTTTTCGCTTTCATTCCCTCACTAGTGCGTGGCAGAATTTTCCAGAAGTTCATTATGCTGATCCAGCAACAGATAAATGCAGAAGTAGATGTAAGAACACATCTGAGTTCTTTAAGCCAGATATTAAAGAGATTTTCAAGTATCTGAAACAGTGTCACTCTCCACTCTACTTTTTTAGAAAGCATATGTTTCACAGGCATTTGTAATTTATATCAGCATGATGTGATGGTTTTTAAATAAATGGACTAAAATTTCTGTTCTAGTGTTTTGTTACAGTAAACACTGGCAGGTATAACTGGCACAAAAGCTCTTTAGCTTCCTATCAATTTTTAGAGGTGTAAAGTTGTCCTGCGACCAGAAATGGTTCTAGAGATTTACTCATTCCGGTGCAATGAGGTCAACTGAGAATAGTCTCTTTTCGGTGGTCAAGTTTCCAAAA